>NW_027361845.1:0-1200000 GCF_039654945.1 Dendrobates tinctorius | reverse complement strand
GATTGTTGAAAAGATTTTAATCAGTAGAATTAAAAAAGCAATTTTTCAAACACTTTCCTGACATGTGGCAACAAGATCATGATAATCTATTGTCAGTTAGAATACGCAGTTTCTGTTTTCAATCTTAACCCAAACATCGATCAACTTTTAAAAAGATGAAAGAGATACTTGAACATGACATAATTTAAACATGCATCATTCTGACCAGGAGTAAGGCGTACTACCGTCAGTGTATGAGGACTGCTGTAAAACTTGCTTGCTCCCATAATTCACTTGTAAAGTGCATGAGGAAATATACAGACACCATCTTGAAATTTGCTACTTTAAATCACAGTTTAGAAAAGTAATAACAAGGATGAATTAGGATCTTCACGTTCCGATTCAGGGATTTCCAGTTTAAAGTTTAGATTCTAGTAATAAGCCTGATTTTCTTACAAATTCAAAGATGACAATGGTATGAACAAAGCGATAGGTGTTCCTGGCATTTATTACATTTATTAATGTTTTTAACTCAATTCCCAATAATATTTCTCATCAAAGTATTGTTGATAAGATTTTAATCTATAGAATTAAAAAAACACTTTTTTAAAAACTGTTCTGACCTGTGTCAACAACGTTGTGTTAATCTATTTTCAGTTGGATTACCCAGTTTCTGTTTTCAATCTTAACCCAAACATCGATCAAGCTATAAAAATATGAAAGAGCTGCTTGACCATGACGTGATTTGAATACACAACTTTCTGATATGGATTCAGAAGCACTACAGTTGAATTAAGATCTTCACAATCAGATTCAGTGATTTCCAGTCAAAAATTAAGAATCTGGTAATAAACCCTCTTTTCTTACAAATTCAAAGTTGGCAATGGTAAAAATAAATTAATAGTTGCTTATGGCATTAATTACATTTATTAATGTTTGGAACTCAATTCCCAATAACAATTCTTATCAAAGTCCTCTTGAAACGATTATAATCTGTAGAACTAAAAAATGCAGTATCTTAAACACTGCAGCCTGGTAGCAACAAAGTCGAGTTAACTTCTTTCAGTTGGACTACGCAGTTACTGTTTTCAATAATAACCCAAACATCAATCAAGATATGAAAAAACATAAAGAGCTGATTGACCCCGATGTGATTTGAACACGCAACCTTCTGATCTGGAATCAGACGCGCTACCGTTGCACGACGAGGTCATTTGAAAAGTGGTGTTGCTCCCATACTTCACATGAAAAGTGCATGATAAAATATATGGACACCATCTTGAAATTTGCTACTTATAATCACAGTTTGTTAAAGATATAAACAAGGATGAATTAAGATCTTCACTTTCAGATTCAGGGATTTCTAATTAAAAATTTAGAATATAGTAATAAACCCTTTTTTCTTACAAATTCAAAGATGACAATGGTATGAACAAATTAATAGGTGTTTCTGACTTGCCACAAATTTCCTGTTTTGAACTCAGTTCCCAATGATATATCTCATCAAAGGATTGTTGAAAAGATTTTATTCAGTAGAAATAAAAAAGCAATTTTTCAAACACTTTCCTGACATGTGGCAACAAGATCATGATAATCTATTGTCAGTTAGAATACGCAGTTTCTGTTTTCAATCTTAACCCAAACATCGATCAACTTTTAAAAAGATAAAAGAGATACTTGAACATGACATAATTTAAACATGCATCATTCTTACCAGGAGTAAGGCGCACTACCGTCAGTGTATGAGGACTGCTGTAAAACTTGCTTGCTCCCATAATTCACTTGTAAAGTGCATGAGGAAATATACAGACACCATCTTGAAATTTGCTACTTTAAATCACAGTTTAGAAAAGTAATAACAAGGATGAATTAGGATCTTCACGTTCCGATTCAGGGATTTCCAGTTTAAAGTTTAGATTCTAGTAATAAGCCTGATTTTCTTACAAATTCAAAGATGACAATGGTATGAACAAAGCGATAGGTGTTCCTGGCATTTATTACATTTATTAATGTTTTTAACTCAATTCCCAATAATATTTCTCATCAAAGTATTGTTGATAAGATTTTAATCTATAGAATTAAAAAAACACTTTTTTAAAAACTGTTCTGACCTGTGTCAACAACATTGTGTTAATCTATTTTCAGTTGGATTACCCAGTTTCTGTTTTCAATCTTAACCCAAACATCGATCAAGCTATAAAAATATGAAAGAGCTGCTTGACCATGATGTGATTTGAATACACAACTTTCTGATATGGATTCAGAAGCACTACAGTTGAATTAAGATCTTCACAATCAGATTCAGTGATTTCCAGTCAAAAATTAAGAATCTGGTAATAAACCCTCTTTTCTTACAAATTCAAAGATGGCAATGGTAAAAATAAATTAATAGGTGCTTATGGCATTAATTACATTTATTAATGTTTGGAACTCAATTCCCAATAACAATTCTTATCAAAGTCCTCTTGAAACGATTATAATCTGTAGAACTAAAAAATGCAGTTTCTTAAACACTGCAGCCTGGTAGCAACAAAGTCGAGTTATCTTTTGTCAGTTGGACTACGCAGTTACTGTTTTCAATAATAACCCAAACATCAATCAAGATATGAAAAGACATAAAGAGCTGATTGACCCCGACGTGATTTGAACACGCAACCTTCTGATCTGGAGTCAGACACGCTACCGTTGCGCCACGAGGTCAGTTGAAAAGTGTTGTTGCTCCCATACTTCACATGAAAAGTGCATGATAAAATATATGGACACCATCTTGAAATTTGCTACTTATAATCACAGTTTGGAAAAGATATAAACAAGGATGAATTAAGGTCTTCACTTTCAGATTCAGGGATTTCCAATTAAAAATTTAGAATATAGTAATAAACCCTTTTTTCTTATAAATTCAAAGATGACAATGGTATGAACAAATTAATAGGTGTATCTGACTTGCCACAAATTTCCTGTTTTGAACTCAGTTCCCAATGATATATCTCATCAAAGGATTGTTGAAAAGATTTTAATCAGTAGAATTAAAAAAGCAATTTTTCAAACACTTTCCTGACATGTGGCAACAAGATCATGATAATCTATTGTCAGTTAGAATACGCAGTTTCTGTTTTCAATCTTAACCCAAACATCGATCAACTTTTAAAAAGATGAAAGAGATACTTGAACATGACATAATTTAAACATGCATCATTCTGACCAGGAGTAAGGCGTACTACCGTCAGTGTATGAGGACTGCTGTAAAACTTGCTTGCTCCCATAATTCACTTGTAAAGTGCATGAGGAAATATACAGACACCATCTTGAAATTTGCTACTTTAAATCACAGTTTAGAAAAGTAATAACAAGGATGAATTAGGATCTTCACGTTCCGATTCAGGGATTTCCAGTTTAAAGTTTAGATTCTAGTAATAAGCCTGATTTTCTTACAAATTCAAAGATGACAATGGTATGAACAAAGCGATAGGTGTTCCTGGCATTTATTACATTTATTAATGTTTTTAACTCAATTCCCAATAATATTTCTCATCAAAGTATTGTTGATAAGATTTTAATCTATAGAATTAAAAAAACACTTTTTTAAAAACTGTTCTGACCTGTGTCAACAACGTTGTGTTAATCTATTTTCAGTTGGATTACCCAGTTTCTGTTTTCAATCTTAACCCAAACATCGATCAAGCTATAAAAATATGAAAGAGCTGCTTGACCATGACGTGATTTGAATACACAACTTTCTGATATGGATTCAGAAGCACTACAGTTGAATTAAGATCTTCACAATCAGATTCAGTGATTTCCAGTCAAAAATTAAGAATCTGGTAATAAACCCTCTTTTCTTACAAATTCAAAGTTGGCAATGGTAAAAATAAATTAATAGTTGCTTATGGCATTAATTACATTTATTAATGTTTGGAACTCAATTCCCAATAACAATTCTTATCAAAGTCCTCTTGAAACGATTATAATCTGTAGAACTAAAAAATGCAGTATCTTAAACACTGCAGTCTGGTAGCAACAAAGTCGAGTTAACTTCTTTCAGTTGGACTACGCAGTTACTGTTTTCAATAATAACCCAAACATCAATCAAGATATGAAAAGACATAAAGAGCTGATTGACCCCGACATGATTTGAACACACAATCTTCTGATCTGTAGTCAGACGCGCTACCATTGCGCCACGAGGTCAGTTGAAAAGTGTTGTTGCTCCCATACTTCACATGAAAAGTGCATGATAAAATATATGGACACCATCTTGAAATTTGCTACTTATAATCACAGTTTGGAAAAGATATAAACAAGGATGAATTAAGGTCTTCACTTTCAGATTCAGGGATTTCCAATTAAAAATTTAGAATATAGTAATAAACCCTTTTTTCTTACAAATTCAAAGATGACAATGGTATGAACAAATTAATAGGTGTTTCTGACTTGCCACAAATTTTCTATTTTGAACTCAGTTCCCAATGATATATCTCATCAAAGGATTGTTGAAAAGATTTTATTCAGTAGAATTAAAAAAGCAATTTTTCAAACACTTTCCTGACAGGTGGCAACAAGATCACGATAATCTATTGTCAGTTAGAATACGCAGTTTCTGTTTTCAATCTTAACCCAAACATCGATCAACTTTTAAAAAGATGAAAGAGATACTTGAACATGACATAATTTAAACATGCATCATTCTGACCAGGAGTAAGGCGCACTACCGTCAGTGTATGAGGACAGCTGTAAAACTTGCTTGCTCCCATAATTCACATGTAAAGTGCATGAGGAAATATACAGACACCATCTTGAAATTTGCTACTTTAAATCACAGTTTAGACAAGTAATTACAAGGATGAATTAGGATCTTCACGTTCCGATTCAGGGATTTCCAGTTTAAAGTTTAGATTCTAGTAATAAGCCTGATTTTCTTACAAATTCAAAGATGACAATGGTATGAACAAAGCGATAGGTGTTCCTGGCATTTATTACATTTATTAATGTTTTTAACTCAATTCCCAATAATATTTCTCATCAAAGTATTGTTGATAAGATTTTAATCTATAGAATTAAAAAAACACTTTTTTAAAAACTGTTCTGACCTGTGTCAACAACGTTGTGTTAATCTATTTTCAGTTGGATTACCCAGTTTCTGTTTTCAATCTTAACCCAAACATCGATCAAGCTATAAAAATATGAAAGAGCTGCTTGACCATGATGTGATTTGAATACACAACTTTCTGATATGGATTCAGAAGCACTACAGTTGAATTAAGATTTTCACAATCAGATTCAGTGATTTCCAGTCAAAAATTAAGAATCTGGTAATAAACCCTCTTTTCTTACAAATTCAAAGATGGCAATGGTAAAAATAAATTAATAGGTGCTTATGGCATTTATTACATTTATTAATGTTTTTAACTCAATTCCCAATAATATTTCTCATCAAAGTATTGTTGATAAGATTTTAATCTATAGAATTAAAAAAACACTTTTTTAAAAACTGTTCTGACCTGTGTCAACAACGTTGTGTTAATCTATTTTCAGTTGGATTACCCAGTTTCTGTTTTCAATCTTAACCCAAACATCGATCAAGCTATAAAAATATGAAAGAGCTGCTTGACCCCGATGTGATTTGAACACGCAACCTTCTGATCTGGAGTCAGACACACTACCGTTGCGCCACGAGGTCAGTTGAAAAGTGTTGTTGCTCCCATACTTCACATGAAAAGTGCATGATAAAATATATGGACACCATCTTGAAATTTGCTACTTATAATCACAGTTTGGAAAAGATATAAACAAGGATGAATTAAGGTCTTCACTTTCAGATTCAGGGATTTCCAATTAAAAATTTAGAATATAGTAATAAACCCTTTTTTCTTATAAATTCAAAGATGACAATGGTATGAACAAATTAATAGGTGTATCTGACTTGCCACAAATTTCCTGTTTTGAACTCAGTTCCCAATGATATATCTCATCAAAGGATTGTTGAAAAGATTTTAATCAGTAGAATTAAAAAAGCAATTTTTCAAACACTTTCCTGACATGTGGCAACAAGATTATGATAATCTATTGTCAGTTAGAATACGCAGTTTCTGTTTTCAATCTTAACCCAAACATCGATCAACATTTAAAAAGATGAAAGAGATACTTGAACATGACATAATTTAAACATGCATCATTCTGACCAGGAGTAAGGCGCATCACCGTCAGTGTATGAGGACTGCTGTAAAACTTGCTTGCTCCCATAATTCACTTGTAAAGTGCATGAGGAAATATACAGACACCATCTTGAAATTTGCTACTTTAAATCACAGTTTAGAAAAGTAATAACAAGGATGAATTAGGATCTTCACGTTCCGATTCAGGGATTTCCAGTTTAAAGTTTAGATTCTAGTAATAAGCCTGATTTTCTTACAAATTCAAAGATGACAATGGTATGAACAAAGCGATAGGTGTTCCTGGCATTTATTACATTTATTAATGTTTTTAACTCAATTCCCAATAATATTTCTCATCAAAGTATTGTTGATAAGATTTTAATCTATAGAATTAAAAAAACACTTTTTTAAAAACTGTTCTGACCTGTGTCAACAAAGTTGTGTTAATCTATTTTCAGTTGGATTACCCAGTTTCTGTTTTCAATCTTAACCCAAACATCGATCAAGCTATAAAAATATGAAAGAGCTGCTTGACCATGACGTGATTTGAATACACAACTTTCTGATATGGATTCAGAAGCACTACAGTTGAATTAAGATCTTCACAATCAGATTCAGTGATTTCCAGTCAAAAATTAAGAATCTGGTAATAAACACTCTTTTCTTACAAATTCAAAGATGGCAATGGTAAAAATAAATTAATAGTTGCTTATGGCATTAATTACATTTATTAATGTTTGGAACTCAATTCCCAATAACAATTCTTATCAAAGTCCTCTTGAAACGATTATAATCTGTAGAACTAAAAAATGCAGTATCTTAAACACTGCAGCCTGGTAGCAACAAAGTCGAGTTAACTTCTTTCAGTTGGACTACGCAGTTACTGTTTTCAATAATAACCGAAACATCAATCAAGATATGAAAAGACATAAAGAGCTGATTGAACCCGATGTGATTTGAACACGCAACCTTCTGATCTGGAGTCAGACGCGCTACCGTTGCGCCACGAGGTCAGTTGAAAAGTGTTTTTGCTCCCATACTTCACATGAAAAGTGCATGATAAAATATATGGACACCATCTTGAAATTTGCTACTTATAATCACAGTTTGGAAAAGATATAAACAAGGATGAATTAAGGTCTTCACTTTCAGATTCAGGGATTTCCAATTAAAAATTTAGAATATAGTAATAAACCCTTTTTTCTTACAAATTCAAAGATGACAATGGTATGAACAAATTAATAGGTGTTTCTGACTTGCCACAAATTTCCTGTTTTGAACTCAGTTCCCAATGATATATCTCATCAAAGGATTGTTGAAAAGATTTTATTCAGTAGAATTAAAAAAGCAATTTTTCAAACACTTTCCTGACAGGTGGCAACAAGATCATGATAATCTATTGTCAGTTAGAATACGCAGTTTCTGTTTTCAATCTTAACCCAAACATCGATCAACTTTTAAAAAGATGAAAGAGATACTTGAACATGACATAATTTAAACATGCATCATTCTGACCAGGAGTAAGGCACACTACCATCAGTGTATGAGGACTGCTGTAAAACTTGCTTGCTCCCATAATTCACTTGTAAAGTGCATGAGGAAATATACAGACACCATCTTGAAATTTGCTACTTTAAATCACAGTTTAGAAAAGTAATAACAAGGATGAATTAGGATCTTCACGTTCCGATTCAGGGATTTCCAGTTTAAAGTTAGATTCTAGTAATAAGCCTGATTTTCTTACAAATTCAAAGATGACAATGGTATGAACAAAGCGATAGGTGTTCCTGGCATTTATTACATTTATTAATGTTTTTAACTCAATTCCCAATAATATTTCTCATCAAAGTATTGTTGATAAGATTTTAATCTATAGAATTAAAAAAACACTTTTTTAAAAACTGTTCTGACCTGTGTCAACAACGTTGTGTTAATCTATTTTCAGTTGGATTACCCAGTTTCTGTTTTCAATCTTAACCCAAACATCGATCAAGCTATAAAAATATGAAAGAGCTGCTTGACCATGACGTGATTTGACTACACAACTTTCTGATATGGATTCAGAAGCACTACAGTTGAATTAAGATCTTCACAATCAGATTCAGTGATTTCCAGTCAAAAATTAAGAATCTGGTAATAAACCCTCTTTTCTTACAAATTCAAAGATGGCAATGCTAAAAATAAATTAATAGTTGCTTATGGCATTAATTACATTTATTAATGTTTGGAACTCAATTCCCAATAACAATTCTTATCAAAGTCCTCTTGAAACGATTATAATCTGTAGAACTAAAAAATGCAGTTTCTTAAACACTGCAGCCTGGTAGCAACAAAGTCGAGTTAACTTTTGTCAGTTGGACTACGCAGTTACTGTTTTCAATAATAACCCAAACATCAATCAAGATATGAAAAGACATAAAGAGCTGATTGACCCCAACGTGATTTGAACTCGCAAACTTCTGATCTGGAGTCAGACGCGCTACCGTTGCACCACGAGGTCAGTTGAAAAGTGTTGTTGCTCCCATACTTCACATGAAAAGTGCATGATAAAATATATGGACACCATCTTGAAATTTGCTACTTATAATCACACTTTGGAAAAGATATAAACAAGGATGAATTAAGGTCTTCACTTTCAGATTCAGGGATTTCCAATTAAAAATTTAGAATATAGTAATAAACCCTTTTTTCTTACAAATTCAAAGATGACAATGGTATGAACAAATTAATAGGTGTTTCTGACTTGCCACAAATTTCCTGTTTTGAACTCAGTTCCCAATGATATATCTCTTCAAAGGATTGTTGAAAAGATTTTATTCAGTAGAATTAAAAAAGCAATTTTTCAAACACTTTCCTGACAGGTGGCAACAAGATCATGATAATCTATTGTCAGTTAGAATACGCAGTTTCTGTTTTCAATCTTAACGCAAACATCGATCAACTTTTAAAAAGATGAAAGAGATACTTGAACATGACATAATTTAAACATGCATCATTCTGACCAGGAGTAAGGCGCACTACCGTCAGTGTATGAGGACAGCTGTAAAACTTGCTTGCTCCCATAATTCACTTGTAAAGTGCATGAGGAAATATACAGACACCATCTTGAAATTTGCTACTTTAAATCACAGTTTAGAAAAGTAATAACAAGGATGAATTAGGATCTTCACGTTCCGATTCAGGGATTTCCAGTTTAAAGTTTAGATTCTAGTAATAAGCCTGATTTTCTTACAAATTCAAAGATGACAATGGTATGAACAAAGCGATAGGTGTTCCTGGCATTTTTTACATTTATTAATGTTTTTAACTCAATTCCCAATAATATTTCTCATCAAAGTATTGCTGATAAGTTTTTAATCTATAGAATTAAAAAAACACTTTTTTAAAAACTGTTCTGACCTGTGTCAGCAACGTTGTGTTAATCTATTTTCAGTTGGATTACCCAGTTTCTGTTTTCAATCTTAACCCAAACATCGATCAAGCTATAAAAATATGAAAGAGCTGCTTGACCATGACGTGATTTGAATACACAACTTTCTGATATGGATTCAGAAGCACTACAGTTGAATTAAGATCTTCACAATCAGATTCAGTGATTTCCAGTCAAAAATTAAGAATCTGGTATTAAAACCCTCTTTTCTTACAAATTCAAAGATGGCAATGGTAAAAATAAATTAATTGGTGCTTAAGGCATTAATTACATTTATTAATGTTTGGAACTCAATTCCCAATAACAATTCTTATCAAAGTCCTCTTGAAATGATTATAATCTGTAGAACTAAAAAATGCAGTTTCTTAAACACTGCAGCCTGGTAGCAACAAAGTCGAGTTAACTTTTGTCAGTTGGATTACGCAGTTACTGTTTTCAATAATAACCCAAACATCAATCAAGATAAGAAAAGACATAAAGAGCTGATTGACCCCGACGTGATTTGAACACGCAACCTTCTGATCTGGAGTCAGACGCGCTACCGTTGCGCCACGAGGTCAGTTGAAAAGTGTTGTTGCTCCCATACTTCACATGAAAAGTGCATGATAAAATATATGGACACCATCTTGAAATTTGCTACTTATAATCACAGTTTGGAAAAGATATAAACAAGGATGAATTAAGGTCTTCACTTTCAGATTCAGGGATTTCCAATTAAAAATTTAGAATATAGTAATAAACCCTTTTTTCTTACAAATTCAAAGATGACAATGGTATGAACAAATTAATAGGTGTTTCTGACTTGCCACAAATTTCCTGTTTTGAACTCAGTTCCCAATGATATATCTCATCAAAGGATTGTTGAAAAGATTTTATTCAGTAGAATTAAAAAAGCAATTTTTCAAACACTTTCCTGACAGGTGGCAACAAGATCATGATAATCTATTGTCAGTTAGAATACGCAGTTTCTGTTTTCAATCTTAACCCAAACATCGATCAACTTTTAAAAAGATGAAAGAGATACTTGAACATGACATAATTTAAACATGCATCATTCTGACCAGGAGTAAGGCACACTACCATCAGTGTATGAGGACTGCTGTAAAACTTGCTTGCTCCCATAATTCACTTGTAAAGTGCATGAGGAAATATACAGACACCATCTTGAAATTTGCTACTTTAAATCACAGTTTAGAAAAGTAATAACAAGGATGAATTAGGATCTTCACGTTCCGATTCAGGGATTTCCAGTTTAAAGTTAGATTCTAGTAATAAGCCTGATTTTCTTACAAATTCAAAGATGACAATGGTATGAACAAAGCGATAGGTGTTCCTGGCATTTATTACATTTATTAATGTTTTTAACTCAATTCCCAATAATATTTCTCATCAAAGTATTGTTGATAAGATTTTAATCTATAGAATTAAAAAAACACTTTTTTAAAAACTGTTCTGACCTGTGTCAACAACGTTGTGTTAATCTATTTTCAGTTGGATTACCCAGTTTCTGTTTTCAATCTTAACCCAAACATCGATCAAGCTATAAAAATATGAAAGAGCTGCTTGACCATGACGTGATTTGACTACACAACTTTCTGATATGGATTCAGAAGCACTACAGTTGAATTAAGATCTTCACAATCAGATTCAGTGATTTCCAGTCAAAAATTAAGAATCTGGTAATAAACCCTCTTTTCTTACAAATTCAAAGATGGCAATGCTAAAAATAAATTAATAGTTGCTTATGGCATTAATTACATTTATTAATGTTTGGAACTCAATTCCCAATAACAATTCTTATCAAAGTCCTCTTGAAACGATTATAATCTGTAGAACTAAAAAATGCAGTTTCTTAAACACTGCAGCCTGGTAGCAACAAAGTCGAGTTAACTTTTGTCAGTTGGACTACGCAGTTACTGTTTTCAATAATAACCCAAACATCAATCAAGATATGAAAAGACATAAAGAGCTGATTGACCCCAACGTGATTTGAACTCGCAAACTTCTGATCTGGAGTCAGACGCGCTACCGTTGCACCACGAGGTCAGTTGAAAAGTGTTGTTGCTCCCATACTTCACATGAAAAGTGCATGATAAAATATATGGACACCATCTTGAAATTTGCTACTTATAATCACACTTTGGAAAAGATATAAACAAGGATGAATTAAGGTCTTCACTTTCAGATTCAGGGATTTCCAATTAAAAATTTAGAATATAGTAATAAACCCTTTTTTCTTACAAATTCAAAGATGACAATGGTATGAACAAATTAATAGGTGTTTCTGACTTGCCACAAATTTCCTGTTTTGAACTCAGTTCCCAATGATATATCTCTTCAAAGGATTGTTGAAAAGATTTTATTCAGTAGAATTAAAAAAGCAATTTTTCAAACACTTTCCTGACAGGTGGCAACAAGATCATGATAATCTATTGTCAGTTAGAATACGCAGTTTCTGTTTTCAATCTTAACGCAAACATCGATCAACTTTTAAAAAGATGAAAGAGATACTTGAACATGACATAATTTAAACATGCATCATTCTGACCAGGAGTAAGGCGCACTACCGTCAGTGTATGAGGACAGCTGTAAAACTTGCTTGCTCCCATAATTCACTTGTAAAGTGCATGAGGAAATATACAGACACCATCTTGAAATTTGCTACTTTAAATCACAGTTTAGAAAAGTAATAACAAGGATGAATTAGGATCTTCACGTTCCGATTCAGGGATTTCCAGTTTAAAGTTTAGATTCTAGTAATAAGCCTGATTTTCTTACAAATTCAAAGATGACAATGGTATGAACAAAGCGATAGGTGTTCCTGGCATTTTTTACATTTATTAATGTTTTTAACTCAATTCCCAATAATATTTCTCATCAAAGTATTGCTGATAAGTTTTTAATCTATAGAATTAAAAAAACACTTTTTTAAAAACTGTTCTGACCTGTGTCAGCAACGTTGTGTTAATCTATTTTCAGTTGGATTACCCAGTTTCTGTTTTCAATCTTAACCCAAACATCGATCAAGCTATAAAAATATGAAAGAGCTGCTTGACCATGACGTGATTTGAATACACAACTTTCTGATATGGATTCAGAAGCACTACAGTTGAATTAAGATCTTCACAATCAGATTCAGTGATTTCCAGTCAAAAATTAAGAATCTGGTAATAAACCCTCTTTTCTTACAAATTCAAAGATGGCAATGGTAAAAATAAATTAATTGGTGCTTAAGGCATTAATTACATTTATTAATGTTTGGAACTCAATTCCCAATAACAATTCTTATCAAAGTCCTCTTGAAATGATTATAATCTGTAGAACTAAAAAATGCAGTTTCTTAAACACTGCAGCCTGGTAGCAACAAAGTCGAGTTAACTTTTGTCAGTTGGATTACGCAGTTACTGTTTTCAATAATAACCCAAACATCAATCAAGATAAGAAAAGACATAAAGAGCTGATTGACCCCGACGTGATTTGAACACGCAACCTTCTGATCTGGAGTCAGACGCGCTACCGTTGCGCCACGAGGTCAGTTGAAAAGTGTTGTTGCTCCCATACTTCACATGAAAAGTGCATGATAAAATATATGGACACCATCTTGAAATTTGCTACTTATAATCACACTTTGGAAAAGATATAAACAAGGATGAATTAAGGTCTTCACTTTCAGATTCAGGGATTTCCAATTAAAAATTTAGAATATAGTAATAAACCCTTTTTTCTTACAAATTCAAAGATGACAATGGTATGAACAAATTAATAGGTGTTTCTGACTTGCCACAAATTTCCTGTTTTGAACTCAGTTCCCAATGATATATCTCATCAAAGGATTGTTGAAAAGATTTTATTCAGTAGAATTAAAAAAGCAATTTTTCAAACACTTTCCTGACAGGTGGCAACAAGATCATGATAATCTATTGTCAGTTAGAATACGCAGTTTCTGTTTTCAATCTTAACCCAAACATCGATCAACTTTTAAAAAGATGAAAGAGATACTTGAACATGACATAATTTAAACATGCATCATTCTGACCAGGAGTAAGGCGCACTACCGTCAGTGTATGAGGACAGCTGTAAAACTTGCTTGCTCCCATAATTCACTTGTAAAGTGCATGAGGAAATATACAGACACCATCTTGAAATTTGCTACTTTAAATCACAGTTTAGAAATGTAATAACAAGGATGAATTAGGATCTTCACGTTCCGATTCAGGGATTTCCAGTTTAAAGTTTAGATTCAAGTAATAAGCCTGATTTTCTTACAAATTCAAAGATGACAATGGTATGAACAAAGCGATAGGTGTTCCTGGCATTTATTACATTTATTAATGTTTTTAACTCAATTCCCAATAATATTTGTCGTCAAAGTATTGTTGATAAGATTTTAATCTATAGAATTAAAAAAACACTTTTTTAAAAACTGTTCTGACCTGTGTCAACAACGTTGTGTTAATCTATTTTCAGTTGGATTACCCAGTTTCTGTTTTCAATCTTAACCCAAACATCGATCAAGCTATAAAAATATGAAAGAGCTGCTTGACCATGACGTGATTTGAATACACAACTTTATGATATGGATTCAGAAGCACTACAGTTAAACTAAGATCTTCACAATCAGATTCAGTGATTTCCAGTCAAAAATTAAGAATCTGGTAATAAACCCTCTTTTCTTACAAATTCAAAGATGGCAATGGTAAAAATAAATTAATAGGTGCTTATGGCATTAATTACATTTATTAATGTTTGGAACTCAATTCCCAATAACAATTCTTATCAAAGTCCTCTTGAAACGATTATAATCTGTAGAACTAAAAAATGCAGTTTCTTAAACACTGCAGCCTGGTAGCAATAAAGTCGAGTTAACTTTTGTCAGTTGGACTACGCAGTTACTGTTTTGAATAATAACCCAAATATCAATCAAGATATGAAAAGACATAAAGAGCTGATTGCCCCCGACGTGATTTGAAGACGCAACTTTCTGATCTGGAGTCAGACGCGCTACCGTTGCGCCACGAGGTCAGTTGAAAAGTGTTGTTGCTCCCATACTTCACATGAAAAGTGCATGATAAAATATATGGACACCATCTTGAAATTTGCTACTTATAATCACAGTTTGGAAAAGATATAAACAAGGATGAATTAAGGTCTTCACTTTCAGATTCAGGGATTTCCAATTAAAAATTTAGAATATAGTAATAAACCCTTTTTTCTTACAAATTCAAAGATGACAATGGTATGAACAAATTAATAGGTGTTTCTGACTTGCCACAAATTTCCTGTTTTGAACTCAGTTCCCAATGATATATCTCATCAAAGGATTGTTGAAAAGATTTTATTCAGTAGAATTAAAAAAGCAATTTTTCAAACACTTTCCTGACAGGTGGCAACAAGATCATGATAATCTATTGTCAGTTAGAATACGCAGTTTCTGTTTTCAATCTTAACCCAAACATCGATCAACTTTTAAAAAGATGAAAGAGATACTTGAACATGACATAATTTAAACATGCATCATTCTGACCAGGAGTAAGGCGCACTACCATCAGTGTATGAGGACTGCTGTAAAACTTGCTTGCTCCCATAATTCACTTGTAAAGTGCATGAGGAAATATACAGACACCATCTTGAAATTTGCTACTTTAAATCACAGTTTAGAAAAGTAATAACAAGGATGAATTAGGATCTTCACGTTCCGATTCAGGGATTTCCAGTTTAAAGTTAGATTCTAGTAATAAGCCTGATTTTCTTACAAATTCAAACATGACAATGGTATGAACAAAGCGATAGGTGTTCCTGGCATTTATTACATTTATTAATGTTTTTAACTCAATTCCCAATAATATTTCTCATCAAAGTATTGTTGATAAGATTTTAATCTATAGAATTAAAAAAACACTTTTTTAAAAACTGTTCTGACCTGTGTCAACAACGTTGTGTTAATCTATTTTCAGTTGGATTACCCAGTTTCTGTTTTCAATCTTAACCCAAACATCGATCAAGCTATAAAAATATGAAAGAGCTGCTTGACCATGACGTGATTTGACTACACAACTTTCTGATATGGATTCAGAAGCACTACAGTTGAATTAAGATCTTCACAATCAGATTCAGTGATTTCCAGTCAAAAATTAAGAATCTGGTAATAAACCCTCTTTTCTTACAAATTCAAAGATGGCAATGCTAAAAATAAATTAATAGGTGCTTATGGCATTAATTACATTTATTAATGTTTGGAACTCAATTCCCAATAACAATTCTTATCAAAGTCCTCTTGAAATGATTATAATCTGTAGAACTAAAAAATGCAGTTTCTTAAACACTGCAGCCTGGTAGCAACAAAGTCGAGTTAACGTTTGTCAGTTGGACTACGCAGTTACTGTTTTCAATAATAACCCAAACATCAATCAAGATATGAAAAGACATAAAGAGCTGATTGACCCCGACATGATTTGAAAACGCAACCTTATGATCTGGAGTGAGACGCGATACCGTTGCGCCACGAGGTCAGTTGAAAAGTTTTGTTGCTCCCATACTTCACATGAAAAGTGCATGATAAAATATATGGACACCATCTTGAAATTTGCTACTTATAATCACAGTTTGGAAAAGATATAAACAAGGATGAATTAAGGTCTTCACTTTCAGATTCAGGGATTTCCAATTAAAAATTTAGAATATAGTAATAAACCCTTTTTTCTTACAAATTCAAAGATGACAATGGTATGAACAAATTAATAGGTGTTTCTGACTTGCCACAAATTTCCTGTTTTGAACTCAGTTCCCAATGATATATCTCATCAAAGGATTGTTGAAAAGATTTTATTCAGTAGAATTAAAAAAGCAATTTTTCAAACACTTTCCTGACATGTGGCAACAAGATCATGATAATCTATTGTCAGTTAGAATACGCAGTTTCTGTTTTCAATCTTAACCCAAACATCGATCAACTTTTAAAAAGATGAAAGAGATACTTGAACATGCCATAATTTAAACATGCATCATTCTGACCAGGAGTAAGGCGCACTACCGTCAGTGTATGAGGACAGCTGTAAAAGTTGCTTGCTCCCATAATTCACTTGTAAAGTGCATGAGGAAATATACAGACACCATCTTGAAATTTGCTACTTTAAATCACAGTTTAGAAAAGTAATAACAAGGATGAATTAGGATCTTCACGTTCCGATTCAGGGATTTCCAGTTTAAAGTTTAGATTCTAGTAATAAGCCTGATTTTCTTACAAATTCAAAGATGGCAATGGTATGAACAAAGTGATAGGTGTTCCTGGCATTTATTACATTTATTAATGTTTTTAACTCAATTCCCAATAATATTTCTCATCAAAGTATTGTTGATAAGATTTTAATCTATAGAATTAAAAAAACACTTTTTTAAAAACTGTTCTGACCTGTGTCAACAACGTTGTGTTAATCTATTTTCAGTTGGATTACCCAGTTTCTGTTTTCAATCTTAACCCAAACATCGATCAAGCTATAAAAATATGAAAGAGCTGCTTGACCATGACGTGATTTGAATACACAACTTTCTGATATGGATTCAGAAGCACTACAGTTGAATTAAGATCTTCACAATCAGATTCAGTGATTTCCAGTCAAAAATTAAGAATCTGGTAATAAACCCTCTTTTCTTACAAATTCAAAGTTGGCAATGGTAAAAATAAATTAATAGTTGCTTATGGCATTAATTACATTTATTAATGTTTGGAACTCAATTCCCAATAACAATTCTTATCAAAGTCCTCTTGAAACGATTATAATCTGTAGAACTAAAAAATGCAGTTTCTTAAACACTGCAGCCTGGTAGCAACAAAGTCGAGTTAACTTTTGTCAGTTGGACTACGCAGTTACTGTTTTCAATAATAACCCAAACATCAATCAAGATATGAAAAGACATAAAGAGCTGATTGACCCCAACGTGATTTGAACTCTCAACCTTCTGATCTGGAGTCAGACGCGCTACCGTTGCACCACGAGGTCAGTTGAAAAGTGTTGTTGCTCCCATACTTCACATGAAAAGTGCATGATAAAATATATGGACACCATCTTGAAATTTGCTACTTATAATCACACTTTGGAAAAGATATAAACAAGGATGAATTAAGGTCTTCACTTTCAGATTCAGGGATTTCCAATTAAAAATTTAGAATATAGTAATAAACCCTTTTTTCTTACAAATTCAAAGATGACAATGGTATGAACAAATTAATAGGTGTTTCTGACTTGCCACAAATTTCCTGTTTTGAACTCAGTTCCCAATGATATATCTCTTCAAAGGATTGTTGAAAAGATTTTATTCAGTAGAATTAAAAAAGCAATTTTTCAAACACTTTCCTGACAGGTGGCAACAAGATCATGATAATCTATTGTCAGTTAGAATACGCAGTTTCTGTTTTCAATCTTAACGCAAACATCGATCAACTTTTAAAAAGATGAAAGAGATACTTGAACATGACATAATTTAAACATGCATCATTCTGACCAGGAGTAAGGCGCACTACCGTCAGTGTATGAGGACAGCTGTAAAACTTGCTTGCTCCCATAATTCACTTGTAAAGTGCATGAGGAAATATACAGACACCATCTTGAAATTTGCTACTTTAAATCACAGTTTAGAAAAGTAATAACAAGGATGAATTAGGATCTTCACGTTCCGATTCAGGGATTTCCAGTTTAAAGTTTAGATTCTAGTAATAAGCCTGATTTTCTTACAAATTCAAAGATGACAATGGTATGAACAAAGCGATAGGTGTTCCTGGCATTTTTTACATTTATTAATGTTTTTAACTCAATTCCCAATAATATTTCTCATCAAAGTATTGTTGATAAGTTTTTAATCTATAGAATTAAAAAAACACTTTTTTAAAAACTGTTCTGACCTGTGTCAGCAACGTTGTGTTAATCTATTTTCAGTTGGATTACCCAGTTTCTGTTTTCAATCTTAACCCAAACATCGATCAAGCTATAAAAATATGAAAGAGCTGCTTGACCATGACGTGATTTGAATACACAACTTTCTGATATGGATTCAGAAGCACTACAGTTGAATTAAGATCTTCACAATCAGATTCAGTGATTTCCAGTCAAAAATTAAGAATCTGGTAATAAACCCTCTTTTCTTACAAATTCAAAGATGGCAATGGTAAAAATAAATTAATTGGTGCTTAAGGCATTAATTACATTTATTAATGTTTGGAACTCAATTCCCAATAACAATTCTTATCAAAGTCCTCTTGAAATGATTATAATCTGTAGAACTAAAAAATGCAGTTTCTTAAACACTGCAGCCTGGTAGCAACAAAGTCGAGTTAACTTTTGTCAGTTGGATTACGCAGTTACTGTTTTCAATAATAACCCAAACATCAATCAAGATAAGAAAAGACATAAAGAGCTGATTGACCCCGACGTGATTTGAACACGCAACCTTCTGATCTGGAGTCAGACGCGCTACCGTTGCGCCACGAGGTCAGTTGAAAAGTGTTGTTGCTCCCATACTTCACATGAAAAGTGCATGATAAAATATATGGACACCATCTTGAAATTTGCTACTTATAATCACACTTTGGAAAAGATATAAACAAGGATGAATTAAGGTCTTCACTTTCAGATTCAGGGATTTCCAATTAAAAATTTAGAATATAGTAATAAACCCTTTTTTCTTACAAATTCAAAGATGACAATGGTATGAACAAATTAATAGGTGTTTCTGACTTGCCACAAATTTCCTGTTTTGAACTCAGTTCCCAATGATATATCTCATCAAAGGATTGTTGAAAAGATTTTATTCAGTAGAATTAAAAAAGCAATTTTTCAAACACTTTCCTGACAGGTGGCAACAAGATCATGATAATCTATTGTCAGTTAGAATACGCAGTTTCTGTTTTCAATCTTAACGCAAACATCGATCAACTTTTAAAAAGATGAAAGAGATACTTGAACATGACATAATTTAAACATGCATCATTCTGACCAGGAGTAAGGCGCACTACCGTCAGTGTATGAGGACAGCTGTAAAACTTGCTTGCTCCCATAATTCACTTGTAAAGTGCATGAGGAAATATACAGACACCATCTTGAAATTTGCTACTTTAAATCACAGTTTAGAAAAGTAATAACAAGGATGAATTAGGATCTTCACGTTCCGATTCAGGGATTTCCAGTTTAAAGTTTAGATTCTAGTAATAAGCCTGATTTTCTTACAAATTCAAAGATGACAATGGTATGAACAAAGCGATAGGTGTTCCTGGCATTTTTTACATTTATTAATGTTTTTAACTCAATTCCCAATAATATTTCTCATCAAAGTATTGTTGATAAGTTTTTAATCTATAGAATTAAAAAAACACTTTTTTAAAAACTGTTCTGACCTGTGTCAGCAACGTTGTGTTAATCTATTTTCAGTTGGATTACCCAGTTTCTGTTTTCAATCTTAACCCAAACATCGATCAAGCTATAAAAATATGAAAGAGCTGCTTGACCATGACGTGATTTGAATACACAACTTTCTGATATGGATTCAGAAGCACTACAGTTGAATTAAGATCTTCACAATCAGATTCAGTGATTTCCAGTCAAAAATTAAGAATCTGGTAATAAACCCTCTTTTCTTACAAATTCAAAGATGGCAATGGTAAAAATAAATTAATTGGTGCTTAAGGCATTAATTACATTTATTAATGTTTGGAACTCAATTCCCAATAACAATTCTTATCAAAGTCCTCTTGAAATGATTATAATCTGTAGAACTAAAAAATGCAGTTTCTTAAACACTGCAGCCTGGTAGCAACAAAGTCGAGTTAACTTTTGTCAGTTGGATTACGCAGTTACTGTTTTCAATAATAACCCAAACATCAATCAAGATAAGAAAAGACATAAAGAGCTGATTGACCCCGACGTGATTTGAACACGCAACCTTCTGATCTGGAGTCAGACGCGCTACCGTTGCGCCACGAGGTCAGTTGAAAAGTGTTGTTGCTCCCATACTTCACATGAAAAGTGCATGATAAAATATATGGACACCATCTTGAAATTTGCTACTTATAATCACACTTTGGAAAAGATATAAACAAGGATGAATTAAGGTCTTCACTTTCAGATTCAGGGATTTCCAATTAAAAATTTAGAATATAGTAATAAACCCTTTTTTCTTACAAATTCAAAGATGACAATGGTATGAACAAATTAATAGGTGTTTCTGACTTGCCACAAATTTCCTGTTTTGAACTCAGTTCCCAATGATATATCTCATCAAAGGATTGTTGAAAAGATTTTATTCAGTAGAATTAAAAAAGCAATTTTTCAAACACTTTCCTGACAGGTGGCAACAAGATCATGATAATCTATTGTCAGTTAGAATACGCAGTTTCTGTTTTCAATCTTAACCCAAACATTGATCAACTTTTAAAAAGATGAAAGAGATACTTGAACATGACATAATTTAAACATGCATCATTCTGACCAGGAGTAAGGCGCACTACCGTCAGTGTATGAGGACAGCTGTAAAACTTGCTTGCTCCCATAATTCACTTGTAAAGTGCATGAGGAAATATACAGACACCATCTTGAAATTTGCTACTTTAAATCACAGTTTAGAAATGTAATAACAAGGATGAATTAGGATCTTCACGTTCCGATTCAGGGATTTCCAGTTTAAAGTTTAGATTCTAGTAATAAGCCTGATTTTCTTACAAATTCAAAGATGACAATGGTATGAACAAAGCGATAGGTGTTCCTGGCATTTATTACATTTATTAATGTTTTTAACTCAATTCCCAATAATATTTGTCGTCAAAGTATTGTTGATAAGATTTTAATCTATAGAATTAAAAAAACACTTTTTTAAAAACTGTTCTGACCTGTGTCAACAACGTTGTGTTAATCTATTTTCAGTTGGATTACCCAGTTTCTGTTTTCAATCTTAACCCAAACATCGATCAAGCTATAAAAATATGAAAGAGCTGCTTGACCATGACGTGATTTGAATACACAACTTTATGATATGGATTCAGAAGCACTACAGTTAAACTAAGATCTTCACAATCAGATTCAGTGATTTCCAGTCAAAAATTAAGAATCTGGTAATAAACCCTCTTTTCTTACAAATTCAAAGATGGCAATGGTAAAAATAAATTAATAGGTGCTTATGGCATTAATTACATTTATTAATGTTTGGAACTCAATTCCCAATAACAATTCTTATCAAAGTCCTCTTGAAACGATTATAATCTGTAGAACTAAAAAATGCAGTTTCTTAAACACTGCAGCCTGGTAGCAACAAAGTCGAGTTAACTTTTGTCAGTTGGACTACGCAGTTACTGTTTTCAATAATAACCCAAACATCAATCAAGATATGAAAAGACATAAAGAGCTGATTGACCCCAACGTGATTTGAACTCTCAACCTTCTGATCTGGAGTCAGACGCGCTACCGTTGCGCCACGAGGTCAGTTGAAAAGTGTTGTTGCTCCCATACTTCACATGAAAAGTGCATGATAAAATATATGGACACCATCTTGAAATTTGCTACTTATAATCACACTTTGGAAAAGATATAAACAAGGATGAATTAAGGTCTTCACTTTCAGATTCAGGGATTTCCAATTAAAAATTTAGAATATAGTAATAAACCCTTTTTTCTTACAAATTCAAAGATGACAATGGTATGAACAAATTAATAGGTGTTTCTGACTTGCCACAAATTTCCTGTTTTGAACTCAGTTCCCAATGATATATCTCTTCAAAGGATTGTTGAAAAGATTTTATTCAGTAGAATTAAAAAAGCAATTTTTCAAACACTTTCCTGACAGGTGGCAACAAGATCATGATAATCTATTGTCAGTTAGAATACGCAGTTTCTGTTTTCAATCTTAACGCAAACATCGATCAACTTTTAAAAAGATGAAAGAGATACTTGAACATGACATAATTTAAACATGCATCATTCTGACCAGGAGTAAGGCGCACTACCGTCAGTGTATGAGGACAGCTGTAAAACTTGCTTGCTCCCATAATTCACTTGTAAAGTGCATGAGGAAATATACAGACACCATCTTGAAATTTGCTACTTTAAATCACAGTTTAGAAAAGTAATAACAAGGATGAATTAGGATCTTCACGTTCCGATTCAGGGATTTCCAGTTTAAAGTTTAGATTCTAGTAATAAGCCTGATTTTCTTACAAATTCAAAGATGACAATGGTATGAACAAAGCGATAGGTGTTCCTGGCATTTTTTACATTTATTAATGTTTTTAACTCAATTCCAAATAATAATTCTCATCAAAGTATTGTTGATAAGTTTTTAATCTATAGAATTAAAAAAACACTTTTTTAAAAACTGTTCTGACCTGTGTCAGCAACGTTGTGTTAATCTATTTTCAGTTGGATTACCCAGTTTCTGTTTTCAATCTTAACCCAAACATCGATCAAGCTATAAAAATATGAAAGAGCTGCTTGACCATGACGTGATTTGAATACACAACTTTCTGATATGGATTCAGAAGCACTACAGTTGAATTAAGATCTTCACAATCAGATTCAGTGATTTCCAGTCAAAAATTAAGAATCTGGTAATAAACCCTCTTTTCTTACAAATTCAAAGATGGCAATGGTAAAAATAAATTAATTGGTGCTTAAGGCATTAATTACATTTATTAATGTTTGGAACTCAATTCCCAATAACAATTCTTATCAAAGTCCTCTTGAAACGATTATAATCTGTAGAACTAAAAAATGCAGTTTCTTAAACACTGCAGCCTGGTAGCAACAAAGTCGAGTTAACTTTTGTCAGTTGGATTACGCAGTTACTGTTTTCAATAATAACCCAAACATCAATCAAGATAAGAAAAGACATAAAGAGCTGATTGACCCCGACGTGATTTGAACACGCAACCTTCTGATCTGGAGTCAGACGCGCTACCGTTGCGCCACGAGGTCAGTTGAAAAGTGTTGTTGCTCCCATACTTCACATGAAAAGTGCATGATAAAATATATGGACACCATCTTGAAATTTGCTACTTATAATCACACTTTGGAAAAGATATAAACAAGGATGAATTAAGGTCTTCACTTTCAGATTCAGGGATTTCCAATTAAAAATTTAGAATATAGTAATAAACCCTTTTTTCTTACAAATTCAAAGATGACAATGGTATGAACAAATTAATAGGTGTTTCTGACTTGCCACAAATTTCCTGTTTTGAACTCAGTTCCCAATGATATATCTCATCAAAGGATTGTTGAAAAGATTTTATTCAGTAGAATTAAAAAAGCAATTTTTCAAACACTTTCCTGACAGGTGGCAACAAGATCATGATAATCTATTGTCAGTTAGAATACGCAGTTTCTGTTTTCAATCTTAACCCAAACATTGATCAACTTTTAAAAAGATGAAAGAGATACTTGAACATGACATAATTTAAACATGCATCATTCTGACCAGGAGTAAGGCGCACTACCGTCAGTGTATGAGGACAGCTGTAAAACTTGCTTGCTCCCATAATTCACTTGTAAAGTGCATGAGGAAATATACAGACACCATCTTGAAATTTGCTACTTTAAATCACAGTTTAGAAATGTAATAACAAGGATGAATTAGGATCTTCACGTTCCGATTCAGGGATTTCCAGTTTAAAGTTTAGATTCTAGTAATAAGCCTGATTTTCTTACAAATTCAAAGATGACAATGGTATGAACAAAGCGATAGGTGTTCCTGGCATTTATTACATTTATTAATGTTTTTAACTCAATTCCCAATAATATTTGTCGTCAAAGTATTGTTGATAAGATTTTAATCTATAGAATTAAAAAAACACTTTTTTAAAAACTGTTCTGACCTGTGTCAACAACGTTGTGTTAATCTATTTTCAGTTGGATTACCCAGTTTCTGTTTTCAATCTTAACCCAAACATCGATCAAGCTATAAAAATATGAAAGAGCTGCTTGACCATGACGTGATTTGAATACACAACTTTATGATATGGATTCAGAAGCACTACAGTTAAACTAAGATCTTCACAATCAGATTCAGTGATTTCCAGTCAAAAATTAAGAATCTGGTAATAAACCCTCTTTTCTTACAAATTCAAAGATGGCAATGGTAAAAATAAATTAATAGGTGCTTATGGCATTAATTACATTTATTAATGTTTGGAACTCAATTCCCAATAACAATTCTTATCAAAGTCCTCTTGAAACGATTATAATCTGTAGAACTAAAAAATGCAGTTTCTTAAACACTGCAGCCTGGTAGCAATAAAGTCGAGTTAACTTTTGTCAGTTGGACTACGCAGTTACTGTTTTCAATAATAACCAAACATCAATCAAGATATGAAAAGACATAAAGAGCTGATTGACCCCGATGTGATTTGAACACGCAACATTCTGATATGGCGTCAGACGCGATACCGTTGCGCCACGAGGTCTTTTGAAAAGTGTTGTTGCTCCCATACTTCACATGAAAAGTGCATGATAAAATATATGGACACCATCTTGAAATTTGCTACTTATAATCACAGTTTGGAAAAGAAATAAACAAGGATGAATCAAGATCTTCACTTTCAGATTCAGGGATTTCCAATTAAAAATTTAGAATATAGTAATAAACCCTTTTTTCTTACAAATTCAAAGATGACAATGGTATGAACAAATTAATAGGTGTTTCTGACTTGCCACAAATTTTCTGTTTTGAACTCAGTTCCCAATGATATATCTCATCAAAGGATTGTTGAAAAGATTTTATTCAGTAGAATTAAAAAAGCAATTTTTCAAACACTTTCCTGACAGGTGGCAAAAAGATCATGATAATCTATTGTCAGTTAGAATACGCAGTTTCTGTTTTCAATCTTAACCCAAACATCGATCAACTTTTAAAAAGATGAAAGAGATACTTGAACATGACATAATTTAAACATGCATCATTCTGACCAGGAGTAAGGCGCACTACCGTCAGTGTATGAGGACAGCTGTAAAACTTGCTTGCTCCCATAATTCACTTGTAAAGTGCATGAGGAAATATACAGACACAATCTTGAAATTTGCTACTTTAAATCACAGTTTAGAAAAGTAATAACAAGGATGAATTAGGATCTTCACGTTCCGATTCAGGGATTTCCAGTTTAAAGTTTAGATTCTAGTAATAAGCCTGATTTTCTTACAAATTCAAAGATGACAATGGTATGAACAAAGCGATAGGTGTTCCTGGCATTTATTACATTTATTAATGTTTTTAACTCAATTCCCAATAATATTTCTCATCAAAGTATTGTTGATAAGATTTTAATCTATAGAATTAAAAAAACACTTTTTTAAAAACTGTTCTGACCTGTGTCAACAACGTTGTGTTAATCTATTTTCAGTTGGATTACCCAGTTTCTGTTTTCAATCTTAACCCAAACATCGATCAAGCTATAAAAATATGAAAGAGCTGCTTGACCATGACGTGATTTGAATACACAACTTTCTGATATGGATTCAGAAGCACTACAGTTGAATTAAGATCTTCACAATCAGATTCAGTGATTTCCAGTCAAAAATTAAGAATCTGGTAATAAACCCTCTTTTCTTACAAATTCAAAGATGGCAATGGTAAAAATAAATTAATTGGTGCTTATGGCATTAATTACATTTATTAATGTTTGGAACTCAATTCCCAATAACAATTCTTATCAAAGGCCTCTTGAAACGATTATAATCTGTAGAACTAAAAAATGCAGTTTCTTAAACACTGCAGCCTGGTAGCAACAAAGTCGAGTTAACTTTTGTCAGTTGGACTACGCAGATACTGTTTTCAATAATAACCCAAACATCAATCAAGATATGAAAAGACATAAAGAGCTGATTGACCCCGACGTGATTTGAACATGCAAACTTCTGATCTGGAGTCAGACGCGCTACCGTTGGCCACGAGGTCAGTTGAAAAGTGTTGTTGCTCCCATACTTCACATGAAAAGTGCATGATAAAATATATGGCCACCATCTTGAAATTTGCTACTTATAATCACAGTTTGGAAAAGTAATAAACAAGGATGAATTAAGATCTTCACTTTCAGATTCAGGGATTTCCAATTAAAAATTTAGAATATAGTAATAAACCCTTTTTTCTTACAAATTCAAAGATGACAATGGTATGAACAAATTAATAGGTGTTTCTGACTTGCCACAAATTTCCTGTTTTGAACTCAGTTCCCAATGATATATCTCATCAAAGGATTGTTGAAAAGATTTTATTCAGTAGAATTAAAAAAGCAATTTTTCAAACACTTTCCTGACAGGTGGCAACAAGATCATGATAATCTATTGTCAGTTAGAATATGCAGTTTCTGTTTTCAATCTTAACCCAAACATTGATCAACTTTTAAAAAGATGAAAGAGATACTTGAACGTGACATAATTTAAACATGCGTCATTCTGACCAGGAGTAAGGCACACTACCGTCAGTGTATGAGGACAGCTGTAAAACTTGCTTGCTCCCATAATTCACTTGTAAAGTGCATGAGGAAATATACAGACACCATCTTGAAATTTGCTACTTTAAATCACAGTTTAGAAAAGTAATAACAAGGAGGAATTAGGATCTTCACGTTCCGATTCAGGGATTTCCAGTTTAAAGTTTAGATTCTAGTAATAAGCCTGATTTTCTTACAAATTCAAAGATGACAATGGTATGAACAAAGCGATAGGTGTTCCTGGCATTTATTACATTTATTAATGTTTTTAACTCAATTCCCAATAATATTTCTCATCAAAGTATTGTTGATAAGATTTTAATCTATAGAATTAAAAAACACTTTTTTAAAAACTGTTCTGACCTGTGTCAACAACGTTGTGTTAATCTATTTTCAGTTGGATTACCCAGTTTCTGTTTTCAATCTTAACCCAAACATCGATCAAGCTATAAAAATATGAAAGAGCTGCTTGACCATGACGTGATTTGAATACACAACTTTCTGATATGGATGCAGAAGCACTACAGTTGAATTAAGATCTTCACAATCAGATTCAGTGATTTCCAGTCAAAAATTAAGAATCTGGTAATAAACCCTCTTTTCTTACAAATTCAAAGATGGCAATGGTAAAAATAAATTAATAGGTGCTTATGGCATTAATTACATTTATTAATGTTTGGAACTCAATTCCCAATAACAATTCTTATCAAAGTCCTCTTGAAACGATTATAATCTGTAGAACTAAAAAATGCAGTTTCTTAAACAATGCAGCCTGGTAGCAACAAAGTCGAGTTAACTTTTGTCAGTTGGACTACGCAGTTACTGTTTTCAATAATAACCCAAACATCAATCAAGATATGAAAAGACATAAAGAGCTGATTGACCCCAACGTGATTTGAACTCTCAACCTTCTGATCTGGAGTCAGACGCGCTACCGTTGCGCCACGAGGTCAGTTGAAAAGTGTTGTTGCTCCCATACTTCACATGAAAAGTGCATGATAAAATATATGGACACCATCTTGAAATTTGCTACTTATAATCACACTTTGGAAAAGATATAAACAAGGATGAATTAAGGTCTTCACTTTCAGATTCAGGGATTTCCAATTAAAAATTTAGAATATAGTAATAAACCCTTTTTTCTTACAAATTCAAAGATGACAATGGTATGAACAAATTAATAGGTGTTTCTGACTTGCCACAAATTTCCTGTTTTGAACTCAGTTCCCAATGATATATCTCATCAAAGGATTGTTGAAAAGATTTTATTCAGTAGAATTAAAAAAGCAATTTTTCAAACACTTTCCTGACAGGTGGCAACAAGATCATGATAATCTATTGTCAGTTAGAATACGCAGTTTCTGTTTTCAATCTTAACGCAAACATCGATCAACTTTTAAAAAGATGAAAGAGATACTTGAACATGACATAATTTAAACATGCATCATTCTGACCAGGAGTAAGGCGCACTACCGTCAGTGTATGAGGACAGCTGTAAAACTTGCTTGCTCCCATAATTCACTTGTAAAGTGCATGAGGAAATATACAGACACCATCTTGAAATTTGCTACTTTAAATCACAGTTTAGAAAAGTAATAACAAGGATGAATTAGGATCTTCACGTTCCGATTCAGGGATTTCCAGTTTAAAGTTTAGATTCTAGTAATAAGCCTGATTTTCTTACAAATTCAAATATGACAATGGTATGAACAAAGCGATAGGTGTTCCTGGCATTTATTACATTTATTAATGTTTTTAACTCAATTCCCAATAATATTTCTCATCAAAGTATTGTTGATAAGTTTTTAATCTATAGAATTAAAAAAACACTTTTTTAAAAACTGTTCTGACCTGTGTCAGCAACGTTGTGTTAATCTATTTTCAGTTGGATTACCCAGTTTCTGTTTTCAATCTTAACCCAAACATCGATCAAGCTATAAAAATATGAAAGAGCTGCTTGACCATGACGTGATTTGAATACACAACTTTCTGATATGGATTCAGAAGCACTACAGTTGAATTAAGATCTTCACAATCAGATTCAGTGATTTCCAGTCAAAAATTAAGAATCTGGTAATAAACCCTCTTTTCTTACAAATTCAAAGATGGCAATGGTAAAAATGGTAAAAATTAATTGGTGCTTATGGCATTAATTACATTTATTAATGTTTGGAACTCAATTCCCAATAACAATTCTTATCAAAGTCCTCTTGAAAAGATTATAATCTGTAGAACTAAAAAATGCAGTTTCTTAAACACTGCAGCCTGGTAGCAACAAAGTCGAGTTAACTTTTGTCAGTTGGACTACGCAGTTACTGTTTTCAATAATAACCCAAACATCAATCAAGATATGAAAAGACATATCTTGTTAACTTTTGTCAGTTGGACTACGCAGTTACTGTTTTCAATAATAACCCAAACATCAATCAAGATATGAAAAGACATAAAGAGCTGATTGACCCCGACGTGATTTGAACACGCAACCTTCTGATCTGGAGTCAGACGCGCTACCGTTGCGCCACGAGGTCAGTTGAAAAGTGTTGTTGCTCCCATACTTCACATGAAAAGTGCATGATAAAATATATGGACACCATCTTGAAATTTGCTACTTATAATCACACTTTGGAAAAGATATAAACAAGGATGAATTAAGGTCTTCACTTTCAGATTCAGGGATTTCCAATTAAAAATTTAGAATATAGTAATAAACCCTTTTTTCTTACAAATTCAAAGATGACAATGGTATGAACAAATTAATAGGTGTTTCTGACTTGCCACAAATTTCCTGTTTTGAACTCAGTTCCCAATGATATATCTCATCAAAGGATTGTTGAAAAGATTTTATTCAGTAGAATTAAAAAAGCAATTTTTCAAACACTTTCCTGACAGGTGGCAACAAGATCATGATAATCTATTGTCAGTTAGAATACGCAGTTTCTGTTTTCAATCTTAACGCAAACATCGATCAACTTTTAAAAAGATGAAAGAGATACTTGAACATGACATAATTTAAACATGCATCATTCTGACCAGGAGTAAGGCGCACTACCGTCAGTGTATGAGGACAGCTGTAAAACTTGCTTGCTCCCATAATTCACTTGTAAAGTGCATGAGGAAATATACAGACACCATCTTGAAATTTGCTACTTTAAATCACAGTTTAGAAAAGTAATAACAAGGATGAATTAGGATCTTCACGTTCCGATTCAGGGATTTCCAGTTTAAAGTTTAGATTCTAGTAATAAGCCTGATTTTCTTACAAATTCAAATATGACAATGGTATGAACAAAGCGATAGGTGTTCCTGGCATTTATTACATTTATTAATGTTTTTAACTCAATTCCCAATAATATTTCTCATCAAAGTATTGTTGATAAGTTTTTAATCTATAGAATTAAAAAAACACTTTTTTAAAAACTGTTCTGACCTGTGTCAGCAACGTTGTGTTAATCTATTTTCAGTTGGATTACCCAGTTTCTGTTTTCAATCTTAACCCAAACATCGATCAAGCTATAAAAATATGAAAGAGCTGCTTGACCATGACGTGATTTGAATACACAACTTTCTGATATGGATTCAGAAGCACTACAGTTGAATTAAGATCTTCACAATCAGATTCAGTGATTTCCAGTCAAAAATTAAGAATCTGGTAATAAACCCTCTTTTCTTACAAATTCAAAGATGGCAATGGTAAAAATGGTAAAAATTAATTGGTGCTTATGGCATTAATTACATTTATTAATGTTTGGAACTCAATTCCCAATAACAATTCTTATCAAAGTCCTCTTGAAAAGATTATAATCTGTAGAACTAAAAAATGCAGTTTCTTAAACACTGCAGCCTGGTAGCAACAAAGTCGAGTTAACTTTTGTCAGTTGGACTACGCAGTTACTGTTTTCAATAATAACCCAAACATCAATCAAGATATGAAAAGACATATCTTGTTAACTTTTGTCAGTTGGACTACGCAGTTACTGTTTTCAATAATAACCCAAACATCAATCAAGATATGAAAAGACATAAAGAGCTGATTGACCCCGACGTGATTTGAACACGCAACCTTCTGATCTGGAGTCAGACGCGCTACCGTTGCGCCACGAGGTCAGTTGAAAAGTGTTGTTGCTCCCATACTTCACATGAAAAGTGCATGATAAAATATATGGACACCATCTTGAAATTTGCTACTTATAATCACACTTTGGAAAAGATATAAACAAGGATGAATTAAGGTCTTCACTTTCAGATTCAGGGATTTCCAACTAAAAATTTAGAATATAGTAATAAACCCTTTTTTCTTACAAATTCAAAGATGACAATGGTATGAACAAATTAATAGGTGTTTCCGACTTGCCACAAATTTCCTGTTTTGAACTCAGTTCCCAATGATATATCTCATCAAAGGATTGTTGAAAAGATTTTATTCAGTAGAATTAAAAAAGCAATTTTTCAAACACTTTCCTGACAGGTGGCAACAAGATCATGATAATCTATTGTCAGTTAGAATATGCAGTTTCTGTTTTCAATCTTAACCCAAACATCGATCAACTTTTAAAAAGATGAAAGAGATACTTGAACGTGACATAATTTAAACATGCATCATTCTGACCAGGAGTAAGGCGCACTACCGTCAGTGTATGAGGACAGCTGTAAAACTTGCTTGCTCCCATAATTCACTTGTAAAGTGCATGAGGAAATATACAGACAGCATCTTGAAATTTGCTACTTTAAATCACAGTTTAGAAAAGTAATAACAAGGATGAATTAGGATCTTCACGTTCCGATTCAGGGATTTCCAGTTTAAAGTTTAGATTCTAGTAATAAGCCTGATTTTCTTACAAATTCAAAGATGACAATGGTATGAACAAAGCGATAGGTGTTCCTGGCATTTATTACATTTATTAATGTTTTTAACTCAATTCCCAATAATATTTCTCATCAAAGTATTGTTGATAAGATTTTAATCTATAGAATTAAAAAACACTTTTTTAAAAACTGTTCTGACCTGTGTCAACAACGTTGTGTTAATCTATTTTCAGTTGGATTACCCAGTTTCTGTTTTCAATCTTAACCCAAACATCGATCAAGCTATAAAAATATGAAAGAGCTGCTTGACCATGACGTGATTTGAATACACAACTTTCTGATATGGATTCAGAAGCACTACAGTTGAATTAAGATCTTCACAATCAGATTCAGTGATTTCCAGTCAAAAATTAAGAATCTGGTAATAAACCCTCTTTTCTTACAAATTCAAAGATGGCAATGGTAAAAATAAATTAATTGGTGCTTATGGCATTAATTACATTTATTAATGTTTGGAACTCAATTCCCAATAACAATTCTTATCAAAGGCCTCTTGAAACGATTATAATCTGTAGAACTAAAAAATGCAGTTTCTTAAACACTGCAGCCTGGTAGCAACAAAGTCGAGTTAACTTTTGTCAGTTGGACTACGCAGTTACTGTTTTCAATAATAACCCAAACATCAATCAAGATATGAAAAGACATAAAGAGCTGATTGACCCCGACGTGATTTGAACATGCAAACTTCTGATCTGGAGTCAGACGCGCTACCGTTGGCCACGAGGTCAGTTGAAAAGTGTTGTTGCTCCCATACTTCACATGAAAAGTGCATGATAAAATATATGGCCACCATCTTGAAATTTGCTACTTATAATCACAGTTTGGAAAAGTAATAAACAAGGATGAATTAAGATCTTCACTTTCAGATTCAGGGATTTCCAATTAAAAATTTAGAATATAGTAATAAACCCTTTTTTCTTACAAATTCAAAGATGACAATGGTATGAACAAATTAATAGGTGTTTCTGACTTGCCACAAATTTCCTGTTTTGAACTCAGTTCCCAATGATATATCTCATCAAAGGATTGTTGAAAAGATTTTATTCAGTAGAATTAAAAAAGCAATTTTTCAAACACTTTCCTGACAGGTGGCAACAAGATCATGATAATCTATTGTCAGTTAGAATATGCAGTTTCTGTTTTCAATCTTAACCCAAACATTGATCAACTTTTAAAAAGATGAAAGAGATACTTGAACGTGACATAATTTAAACATGCATCATTCTGACCAGGAGTAAGGCACACTACCGTCAGTGTATGAGGACAGCTGTAAAACTTGCTTGCTCCCATAATTCACTTGTAAAGTGCATGAGGAAATATACAGACACCATCTTGAAATTTGCTACTTTAAATCACAGTTTAGAAAAGTAATAACAAGGATGAATTAGGATCTTCACGTTCCGATTCAGGGATTTCCAGTTTAAAGTTTAGATTCTAGTAATAAGCCTGATTTTCTTACAAATTCAAAGATGACAATGGTATGAACAAAGCGATAGGTGTTCCTGGCATTTATTACATTTATTAATGTTTTTAACTCAATTCCCAATAATATTTCTCATCAAAGTATTGTTGATAAGATTTTAATCTATAGAATTAAAAAACACTTTTTTAAAAACTGTTCTGACCTGTGTCAACAACGTTGTGTTAATCTATTTTCAGTTGGATTACCCAGTTTCTGTTTTCAATCTTAACCCAAACATCGATCAAGCTATAAAAATATGAAAGAGCTGCTTGACCATGACGTGATTTGAATACACAACTTTCTGATATGGATTCAGAAGCACTACAGTTGAATTAAGATCTTCACAATCAGATTCAGTGATTTCCAGTCAAAAATTAAGAATCTGGTAATAAACCCTCTTTTCTTACAAATTCAAAGATGGCAATGGTAAAAATAAATTAATAGGTGCTTATGGCATTAATTACATTTATTAATGTTTGGAACTCAATTTCCAATAACAATTCTTATCAAAGTCCTCTTGAAACGATTATAATCTGTAGAACTAAAAAATGCAGTTTCTTAAACACTGCAGCCTGGTAGCAACAAAGTCGAGTTAACTTTTGTCAGTTGGACTACGCAGTTACTGTTTTCAATAATAACCCAAACATCAATCAAGATATGAAAAGACATATCTTGTTAACTTTTGTCAGTTGGACTACGCAGTTACTGTTTTCAATAATAACCCAAACATCAATCAAGATATGAAAAGACATAAAGAGCTGATTGACCCCGACGTGATTTGAACACGCAACCTTCTGATCTGGAGTCAGACGCGCTACCGTTGCGCCACGAGGTCAGTTGAAAAGTGTTGTTGCTCCCATACTTCACATGAAAAGTGCATGATAAAATATATGGACACCATCTTGAAATTTGCTACTTATAATCACACTTTGGAAAAGATATAAACAAGGATGAATTAAGGTCTTCACTTTCAGATTCAGGGATTTCCAACTAAAAATTTAGAATATAGTAATAAACCCTTTTTTCTTACAAATTCAAAGATGACAATGGTATGAACAAATTAATAGGTGTTTCCGACTTGCCACAAATTTCCTGTTTTGAACTCAGTTCCCAATGATATATCTCATCAAAGGATTGTTGAAAAGATTTTATTCAGTAGAATTAAAAAAGCAATTTTTCAAACACTTTCCTGACAGGTGGCAACAAGATCATGATAATCTATTGTCAGTTAGAATATGCAGTTTCTGTTTTCAATCTTAACCCAAACATCGATCAACTTTTAAAAAGATGAAAGAGATACTTGAACGTGACATAATTTAAACATGCATCATTCTGACCAGGAGTAAGGCGCACTACCGTCAGTGTATGAGGACAGCTGTAAAACTTGCTTGCTCCCATAATTCACTTGTAAAGTGCATGAGGAAATATACAGACACCTTCTTGAAATTTGCTACTTTAAATCACAGTTTAGAAAAGTAATAACAAGGATGAATTAGGATCTTCACGTTCCGATTCAGGGATTTCCAGTTTAAAGTTTAGATTCTAGTAATAAGCCTGATTTTCTTACAAATTCAAAGATGACAATGGTATGAACAAAGCGATAGGTGTTCCTGGCATTTATTACATTTATTAATGTTTTTAACTCAATTCCCAATAATATTTCTCATCAAAGTATTGTTGATAAGATTTTAATCTATAGAATTAAAAAACACTTTTTTAAAAACTGTTCTGACCTGTGTCAACAACGTTGTGTTAATCTATTTTCAGTTGGATTACCCAGTTTCTGTTTTCAATCTTAACCCAAACATCGATCAACCTATAAAAATATGAAAGAGCTGCTTGACCATGACGTGATTTGAATACACAACTTTCTGATATGGATTCAGAAGCACTACAGTTGAATTAAGATCTTCACAATCAGATTCAGTGATTTCCAGTCAAAAATTAAGAATCTGGTAATAAACCCTATTTTCTTACAAATTCAAAGATGGCAATGGTAAAAATAAATTAATAGGTGCTTATGGCATTAATTACATTTATTAATGTTTGGAACTCAATTCCCAATAACAATTCTTATCAAAGTCCTCTTGAAACGATTATAATCTGTAGAACTAAAAAATGCAGTTTCTTAAACATTGCAGCCTGGTAGCAACAAAGTCGAGTTAACTTTTGTCAGTTGGACTACGCAGTTACTGTTTTCAATAATAACCCAAACATCAATCAAGTTATGATAAGACATAAAGAGCTGATTGACCCCAACGTGATTTGAACTCGCAACCTTCTGATATGGAGTCAGACGCGCTACCTTTGCGCCACGAGGTCAGTTGAAAAGTGTTGTTGCTCCCATACTTCACATGAAAAGTGCATGATAAAATATATGGACACCATCTTGAAATTTGCTACTTATAATCACACTTTGGAAAAGATATAAACAAGGATGAATTAAGGTCTTCACTTTCAGATTCAGGGATTTCCAATTAAAAATTTAGAATATAGTAATAAACCCTTTTTTCTTACAAATTCAAAGATGACAATGGTATGAACAAATTAATAGGTGTTTCTGACTTGCCACAAATTTCCTGTTTTGAACTCAGTTCCCAATGATATATCTCATCAATGGATTGTTGAAAAGATTTTATTCAGTAGAATTAAAAAAGCAATTTTTCAAACACTTTCCTGACAGGTGGCAACAAGATCATGATAATCTATTGTCAGTTAGAATACGCAGTTTCTGTTTTCAATCTTAACGCAAACATCGATCAACTTTTAAAAAGATGAAAGAGATACTTGAACATGACATAATTTAAACATGCATCATTCTGACCAGGAGTAAGGCGCACTACCGTCAGTGTATGAGGACAGCTGTAAAACTTGCTTGCTCCCATAATTCACTTGTAAAGTGCATGAGGAAATATACAGACACCATCTTGAAATTTGCTACTTTAAATCACAGTTTAGAAAAGTAATAACAAGGATGAATTAGGATCTTCACGTTCCGATTCAGGGATTTCCAGTTTAAAGTTTAGATTCTAATAATAAGCCTGATTTTCTTACAAATTCAAAGATGACAATGGTATGAACAAAGCGATAGGTGTTCCTGGCATTTATTACATTTATTAATGTTTTTAACTCAATTCCCAATAATATTTCTCATCAAAGTATTGTTGATAAGTTTTTAATCTATAGAATTAAAAAAACACTTTTTTAAAAACTGTTCTGACCTGTGTCAGCAACGTTGTGTTAATCTATTTTCAGTTGGATTACCCAGTTTCTGTTTTCAATCTTAACCCAAACATCGATCAAGCTATAAAAATATGAAAGAGCTGCTTGACCATGACGTGATTTGAATACACAACTTTCTGATATGGATTCAGAAGCACTACAGTTGAATTAAGATCTTCACAATCAGATTCAGTGATTTCCAGTCAAAAATTAAGAATCTGGTAATAAACCCTCTTTTCTTACAAATTCAAAGATGGCAATGGTAAAAATAAATTAATTGGTGCTTATGGCATTAATTACATTTATTAATGTTTGGAACTCAATTCCCAATAACAATTCTTATCAAAGTCCTCTTGAAACGATTATAATCTGAAGAACTAAAAAATGCAGTTTCTTAAACACTGCAGCCTGGTAGCAACAAAGTCGAGTTAACTTTTGTCAAGTTGGACTACGCAGTTGCTGTTTTCAATAATAACCCAAACATCAATCAAGATATGAAAAGACATAAAGAGCTGATTGACCTCGACGTGATTTGAACACGCAACCTTCTGATCTGGAGTCAGACGCGCTACCATTGCGCCACGAGGTCATTTGAACCGTGTTGTTGCTCCCATACTTCACATGAAAAGTGCATGATAAAATATATGGACACCATCTTGAAATTTGCTACTTATAATCACAGTTTGGAAAAGATATAAACAAGGATGAATTAAGGTCTTCACTTTCAGATTCAGGGATTTCCAATTAAAAATTTAGAATATAGTAATAAACCCTTTTTTCTTACAAATTCAAAGATGACAATGGTATGAACAAATTAATAGGTGTTTCTGACTTGCCACAAATTTTCTGTTTTGAACTCAGTTCCCAATGATATATCTCATCAAAGATTGTTGAAAAGATTTTATTCAGTAGAATTAAAAAAGCAATTTTTCAAACACTTTCCTGACAGGTGGCAACAAGATCATGATAATCTATTGTCAGTTAGAATACGCAGTTTCTGTTTTCAATCTTAACCCAAACATCGATCAACTTTTAAAAAGATGAAAGAGATACTTAAACGTGACATAATTTAAACATGCATCATTCTGACCAGGAGTAAGGCGCACTACCGTCAGTGTATGAGGACAGCTGTAAAACTTGCTTGGTCCCATAATTCACTTGTAAAGTGCATGAGGAAATATACAGACACCATCTTGAAATTTGATACTTTAAATCACAGTTTAGAAAAGTAATAACAAGGATGAATTAGGATCTTCACGTTCCGATTCAGGGATTTCCAGTTTAAAGTTTAGATTCTAGTAATAAGCATGATTTTCTTACAAATTCAAAGATGACAATGGTATGAACAAAGCGATAGGTGTTCCTGGCATTTATTACATTTATTAATGTTTTTAACTCAATTCCCAATAATATTTCTCATCAAAGTATTGTTGATAAGATTTTAATCTATAGAATTAAAAAAACACTTTTTTAAAAACTGTTCTGACCTGTGTCAACAACGTTGTGTTAATCTATTTTCAGTTGGATTACCCAGTTTCTGTTTTCAATCTTAACCCAAACATCGATCAAGCTATAAAAATATGAAAGAGCTGCTTGACCATGACGTGATTTGAATACACAACTTTCTGATATGGATTCAGAAGCACTACAGTTGAATTAAGATCTTCACAATCAGATTCAGTGATTTCCAGTCAAAAATTAAGAATCTGGTAATAAACCCTCTTTTCTTACAAATTCAAAGATGGCAATGCTAAAAATAAATTAATAGGTGCTTATGGCATTAATTACATTTATTAATGTTTGGAACTCAATTCCCAATAACAATTCTTATCAAAGTCCTCTTGAAATGATTATAATCTGTAGAACTAAAAAATGCAGTTTCTTAAACACTGCAGCCTGGTAGCAACAAAGTCGAGTTTAACTTTTGTCAGTTGGACTATGCAGTTACTGTTTTAAATAATAACCCAAACATCAATCAAGATATGAAAAGACATAAAGAGCTGATTGACCCCGACGTGATTTGAACACACAACCTTCTAATCTGGAGTCAGACGCGCTACCGTTGCGCCACGAGGTCAGTTGAAAAGAGTTGTTGCTCCCATACTTCACATGAAAAGTGCATGATAAAATATATGGACACCATCTTGAAATTTGCTACTTATAATCACAGTTTGGAAAAGATATAAACAAGGATGAATTAAGGTCTTCACTTTCAGATTCAGGGATTTCCAATTAAAAATTTAGAATATAGTAATAAACCCTTTTTTCTTACAAATTCAAAGATGACAATGGTATGAACAAATTAATAGGTGTTTCTGACTTGCCACAAATTTCCTGTTTTGAACTCAGTTCCCAATGATATATCTCATCAAAGGATTGTTGAAAAGATTTTATTCAGTAGAATTAAAAAAGCAATTTTTCAAACACTTTCCTGACAGGTGGCAACAAGATCATGATAATCTATTGTCAGTTAGAATACTCAGTTTCTGTTTTCAATCTTAACCCAAACATCGATCAACTTTTAAAAAGATGAAAGAGATACTTGAACGTGACATAATTTAAACATGCATCATTATGACCAGGAGTAAGGCGCACTACCGTCAGTGTATGAGGACAGCTGTAAAACTTGCTTGCTCCCATAATTCACTTGTAAAGTGCATGAGGAAATATACAGACACCATCTTGAAATTTGCTACTTTAAATCACAGTTTAGAAAAGTAATAACAAGGATGAATTAGGATCTTCACGTTCCGATTCAGGGATTTCCAGTTTAAAGTTTAGGTTCTAGTAATAAGCCTGATTTTCTTACAAATTCAAAGATGACAATGGTATGAACAAAGCGATAGGTGTTCCTGGCATTTATTACATTTATTAATGTTTTTAACTCAATTCCCAAAAATATTTCTCATCAAAGTATTGTTGATAAGATTTTAATCTATAGAATTAAAAAAACACTTTTTTAAAAACTGTTCTGACCTGTGTCAACAACGTTGTGTTAATCTATTTTCAGTTGGATTACCCAGTTTCTGTTTTCAATCTTAACCCAAACATCGATCAAGCTATAAAAATATGAAAGAGCTGCTTGACCATGACGTGATTTGAATACACAACTTTCTGATATGGATTCAGAAGCACTACAGTTGAATTAAGATCTTCACAATCAGATTCAGTGATTTCCAGTCAAAAATTAAGAATCTGGTAATAAACCCTCTTTTCTTACAAATTCAAAGATGGCAATGCTAAAAATAAATTAATAGGTAATTAATTACATTTATTAATGTTTGGAACTCAATTCCCAATAACAATTCTTATCAAAGTCCTCTTGAAACGATTATAATCTGTAGAACTAAAAAATGCAGTTTCTTAAACACTGCAGCCTGGTAGCAACAAAGTCGAGTTTAACTTTTGTCAAGTTGGACTACGCAGTTACTGTTTTCAATAATAACCCAAAAATCAATCAAGATATAAAAAGACATAAAGAGTTGATTGACCCCGACGTGATTTGAACACACAACCTTCTGATCTGGAGTCAGACGCGCTACCGTTGCGCCACGAGGTCAGTTGAAAAGTGTTGTTGCTCCCATGCTTCACATGAAAAGTGCATGATAAAATATATGGACACCATCTTGAAATTTGCTACTTATAATCACAGTTTGGAAAAGATATAAACAAGGATGAATTAAGGTCTTCACTTTCAGATTCAGGGATTTCCAATTAAAATTTTAGAATATAGTAATAAACCCTTTTTTCTTACAAATTCAAAGATGACAATGGTATGAACAAATTAATAGGTGTTTCTGACTTGCCACAAATTTCCTGTTTTGAACTCAGTTCCCAATGATATATCTCATCAAAGGATTGTTGAAAAGATTTTATTCAGTAGAATTAAAAAAGCAATTTTTCAAACACTTTCCTGACAGGTGGCAACAAGATCATGATAATCTATTGTCAGTTAGAATACGCAGTTTCTGTTTTCAATCTTAACCCAAACATCGATCAACTTTTAAAAAGATGAAAGAGATACTTGAACGTGACATAATTTAAACATGCATCATTATGACCAGGAGTAAGGCGCACTACCGTCAGTGTATGAGGACAGCTGTAAAACTTGCTTGCTCCCATAATTCACTTGTAAAGTGCATGAGGAAATATACAGACACCATCTTGAAATTTGCTACTTTAAATCACAGTTTAGAAAAGTAATAACAAGGATGAATTAGGATCTTCACGTTCCGATTCAGGGATTTCCAGTTTAAAGTTTAGATTCTAGTAATAAGCCTGATTTTCTTACAAATTCAAAGATGACAATGGTATGAACAAAGCGATAGGTGTTCCTGGCATTTATTACATTTATTAATGTTTTTAACTCAATTCCCATTAATATTTCTCATCAAAGTATTGTTGATAAGATTTTAATCTATAGAATTAAAAAAACACTTTTTTAAAAACTGTTCTGACCTGTGTCAACAACATTGTATTAATCTATTTTCAGTTGGATTACCCAGTTTCTGTTTTCAATCTTAACCCAAACATCGATCAAGCTATAAAAATATGAAAGAGCTGCTTGACCATGACGTGATTTGAATACACAACTTTCTGATATGGATTCAGAAGCACTACAGTTGAATTAAGATCTTCACAATCAGATTCAGTGATTTCCAGTCAAAAATTAAGAATCTGGTAATAAACCCTCTTTTCTTACAAATTCAAAGATGGCAATGGTAAAAATAAATTAATAGGTGCTTATGGCATTAATTACATTTATTAATGTTTGGAACTCAATTCCCAATAACAATTCTTATCAAAGTCCTCTTGAAACAATTATAATCTGTAGAACTAAAAAATGCAGTTTCTTAAACACTGCAGCCTGGTAGCAACAAAGTCGAGTTAACTTTTGTCAGTTGGACTACGCAGTTACTGTTTTCAATAATAACCCAAACATCAATCAAGATATGAAAAGACATAAAGAGCTGATTGACCCCGACGTGATTTGAAGACACAACCTTCTGATGTGAAGTCAGACGCACTACCGTTGCGCCACGAGGTCATTTGAAAAGTGTTGTTGCTCCCATACTTCACATGAAAATTGCATGATAAAATATATGGGCACCATCTTGAAATTTGCTACTTATAATCACAGTTTGGAAAAGATATAAACAAGGATGAATTAAGATCTTCACTTTCAGATTCAGGGATTTCCAATTAAAAATTTAGAATATAGTAATAAACCCTTTTTTCTTACAAATTCAAAGATGACAATGGTATGAACAAATTAATAGGTGTTTCTGACTTGCCACAAATTTTCTGTTTTGAACTCAGTTCCCAATTATATATCTCATCAAAGGATTGTTGAAAAGATTTTATTCAGTAGAATTAAAAAAGCAATTTTTCAAACACTTTCCTGACAGGTGGCAACAAGATCATGATAATCTATTGTCAGTTAGAATACGCAGTTTCTGTTTTCAATCTTAACCCAAACATCGATCAACTTTTAAAAGGATGAAAGAGATACTTGAACATGACATAATTTAAACATGCATCATTCTGACCAGGAGTAAGGCGCACTACCGTCAGTGTATGAGGACAGCTGTAAAACTTGCTTGCTCCCATAATTCACTTGTAAAGTGCATGAGGAAATATACAGACACCATCTTGAAATTTGCTACTTTAAATCACAGTTTAGAAAAGTAATAACAAGGATGAATTAGGATCTTCACGTTCCGATTCAGGGATTTCCAGTTTAAAGTTTAGATTCTAGTAATAAGCCTGATTTTCTTACAAATTCAAAGATGACAATGGTATGAACAAAGCGATAGGTGTTCCTGGCATTTATTACATTTATTAATGGTTTTTAACTCAATTCCCAATAATATTTCTCATCAAAGTATTGTTGATAAGATTTTAATCTATAGAATTAAAAAAACACTTTTTTAAAAACTGTTCTGACCTGTGTCAACAACGTTGTGTTAATCTATTTTCAGTTGGATTACCCAGTTTCTGTTTTCAATCTTAACCCAAACATCGATCAAGCTATAAAAATATGAAAGAGCTGCTTGACCATGATGTGATTTGAATACACAACTTTCTGATATGGATTCAGAAGCACTACAGTTGAATTAAGATCTTCACAATCAGATTCAGTGATTTCCAGTCAAAAATTAAGAATCTGGTAATAAACCCTCTTTTCTTACAAATTCAAAGATGGCAATGGTAAAAATAAATTAATAGGTGCTTATGGCATTAATTACATTTATTAATGTTTGGAACTCAATTCCCAATAACAATTCTTATCAAAGTCCTCTTGAAACGATTATAATCTGTAGAACTAAAAAATGCAGTTTCTTAAACACTGCAGCCTGGTAGCAACAAAGTCGAGTTAACTTTGGTCAAGTTGGACTATGCAGTTACTGTTTTCAATAATAACCCAAACATCAATCAAGATATGAAAAGACATAAAGAGCTGATTGACCCCAACGTGATTTGAACACGCAACGTTCTGATTTGGAGTCAGACGTGCTACCGTTGCGCCACGAGGTCATTTGAAAAGTGTTGTTGCTCCCATACTTCACATGAAAAGTGCATGATAAAATATATGGACACCATCTTGAAATTTGCTACTTATAATCACAGTTTGGAAAAGATATAATCAAGGATGAATTAAGATCTTCACTTTCAGATTCAGGGATTTCCAATTAAAAATTTAGAATATAGTAATAAACCCTTTTTTCTTACAAATTCAAAGATGACAATGGTATGAACAAATTAATAGGTGTTTCTCACTTGCCACAAATTTTCTGTTTTGAACTCAGTTCCCAATGATATATCTCATCAAAGGATTGTTGAAAAGATTTTATTCAGTAGAATTAAAAAAGCAATTTTTCAAACACTTTCCTGACAGGTGGCAACAAGATCATGATAATCTATTGTCAGTTAGAATACGCAGTTTCTGTTTTCAATCTTAACCCAAACATCGATCAACTTTTAAAAAGATGAAAGAGATACTTGAACATGACATAATTTAAACATGCACCATTCTGACCAGGAGTAAGGCGCACTACCGTCAGTGTATGAGGACAGCTGTAAAACTTGCTTGCTCCCATAATTCACTTGTAAAGTGCATGAGGAAATATACAGACACCATCTTGAAATTTGCTACTTTAAATCACAGTTTAGAAAAGTAATAACAAGGATGAATTAGGATCTTCACGTTCCGATTCAGGGATTTCCAGTTTAAAGTTTAGATTCTAGTAATAAGCCTGATTTTCTTACAAATTCAAAGATGACAATGGTATGAACAAAGCGATAGGTGTTCCTGGCATTTATTACATCTATTAATGGTTTTTAACTCAATTCCCAATAATATTTCTCATCAAAGTATTGTTGATAAGATTTTAATCTATAGAATTAAAAAACACTTTTTTAAAAACGGTTCTGACCTGTGTCAACAACGTTGTGTTAATCTATTTTCAGTTGGATTACCCAGTATCTGTTTTCAATCTTAACCCAAACATCGATCAAGCTATAAAAATATGAAAGAGCTGCTTGACCATGACGTGATTTGAATACACAACTTTCTGATATGGATTCAGAAGCACTACAGTTGAATTAAGATCTTCACAATCAGATTCAGTGATTTCCAGTCAAAAATTAAGAATCTGGTAATAAACCCTCTTTTCTTACAAATTCAAAGATGGCAATGGTAAAAATAAATTAATAGGTGCTTATGGCATTAATTACATTTATTAATGTTTGGAACTCAATTCCCAATAACAATTCTTATCAAAGTCCTCTTGAAACGATTATAATCTGTAGAACTAAAAAATGCAGTTTCTTAAACACTGCAGCCTGGTAGCAACAAAGTCGAGTTAACTTTTGTCAAGTTGGACTATGCAGTTACTGTTTTCAATAATAACCCAAACATCAATCAAGATATGAAAAGACATAAAGAGCTGATTGACCCCGACGTGATTTGAACACGCAACCTTCTGATTTGCTACCGTTTCGCCACGAGGTCATTTGAAAAGTGTTGTTGCTCCCATACTTCACATGAAAAGTGCATGATAAAATATATGGACACCATCTTGAAATTTGCTACTTATAATTACAGTTTGGAAAAGATATAAACAAGAATGAATTAAGGTCTTCACTTTCAGATTCAGGGATTTCCAATTAAAAATTTAGAATATAGTAATAAACCCTTTTTTCTTACAAATTCAAAGATGACAATGGTATGAACAAATTAATAGGTGTTTCTGACTTGCCACAAATTTCCTGTTTTGAACTCAGTTCCCAATGATATATCTCATCAAAGGATTGTTGAAAAGATTTTATTCAGTAGAATTAAAAAAGGAATTTTTCAAACACTTTCCTGACAGGTGGCAACAAGATCATGATAATCTATTGTCAGTTAGAATACGCAGTTTCTGTTTTCAATCTTAACCCAAACATCGATCAACTTTTAAAAAGATGAAAGAGATACTTGAACATGACATAATTTAAACATGCATCATTCTGACCAGGAGTAAGGCGCACTACCGTCAGTGTATGAGGACAGCTGTAAAACTTGCTTGCTCCCATAATTCACTTGTAAAGTGCATGAGGAAATATACAGACACCATCTTGAAATTTGCTACTTTAAATCACAGTTTAGAAAAGTAATAACAAGGATGAATTAGGATCTTCACGTTCCGATTCAGGGATTTCCAGTTTAAAGTTTAGATTCTAGTAATAAGCCTGATTTTCTTACAAATTCAAAGATGACAATGGTATGAACAAAGCGATAGGTGTTCCTGGCATTTATTACATTTATTAATGGTTTTTAACTCAATTCCCAATAATATTTCTCATCAAAGTATTGTTGATAAGATTTTAATCTATAGAATTAAAAAAACACTTTTTTAAAAACTGTTCTGACCTGTGTCAACAACGTTGTGTTAATCTATTTTCAGTTGGATTACCCAGTTTCTGTTTTCAATCTTAACCCAAACATCGATCAAGCTATAAAAATATGAAAGAGCTGCTTGACCATGACGTGATTTGAATACACAACTTTCTGATATGGATTCAGAAGCACTACAGTTGAATTAAGATCTTCACAATCAGATTCAGTGATTTCCAGTCAAAAATTAAGAATCTGGTAATAAACCCTCTTTTCTTACAAATTCAAAGATGGCAATGGTAAAAATAAATTAATAGGTGCTTATGGCATTAATTACATTTATTAATGTTTGGAACTCAATTCCCAATAACAATTCTTATCAAAGTCCTCTTGAAACGATTATAATCTGTAGAACTAAAAAATGCAGTTTCATAAACACTGCAGCCTGGTAGCAACAAAGTCGAGTTAACTTTTGTCAAGTTGGACTATGCAGTTACTGTTTTCAATAATAACCCAAACATCAATCAAGATATGAAAAGACATAAAGAGCTGATTGACCCCGACGTGATTTGAATACGCAACGTTCTGATTTGGAGTCAGACGTGCTACCATTGCGCCACGAGGTCATTTGAAAAGTGTTGTTGCTCCCATACTTCACATGAAAAGTGCATGATAAAATATATGGACACCATCTTGAAATTTGCTACTTATAATCACAGTTTGGAAAAGATATAATCAAGGATGAATTAAGATCTTCACTTTCAGATTCAGGGATTTCCAATTAAAAATTTAGAATATAGTAATAAACCCTTTTTTCTTACAAATTCAAAGATGACAATGGTATGAACAAATTAATAGGTGTTTCTCACTTGCCACAAATTTTCTGTTTTGAACTCAGTTCCCAATGATATATCTCATCAAAGGATTGTTGAAAAGATTTTATTCAGTAGAATTAAAAAAGCAATTTTTCAAACACTTTCCTGACAGGTGGCAACAAGATCATGATAATCTATTGTCAGTTAGAATACGCAGTTTCTGTTTTCAATCTTAACCCAAACATCGATCAACTTTTAAAAAGATGAAAGAGATACTTGAACATGACATAATTTAAACATGCATCATTCTGACCAGGAGTAAGGCGCACTACCGTCAGTGTATGAGGACAGCTGTAAAACTTGCTTGCTCCCATAATTCACTTGTAAAGTGCATGAGGAAATATACAGACACCATCTTGAAATTTGCTACTTTAAATCACAGTTTAGAAAAGTAATAACAAGGATGAATTAGGATCTTCACGTTCCGATTCAGGGATTTCCAGTTTAAAGTTTAGATTCTAGTAATAAGCCTGATTTTCTTACAAATTCAAAGATGACAATGGTATGAACAAAGCGATAGGTGTTCCTGGCATTTATTACATTTATTAATGGTTTTTAACTCAATTCCCAATAATATTTCTCATCAAAGTATTGTTGATAAGATTTTAATCTATAGAATTAAAAAACACTTTTTTAAAAACGGTTCTGACCTGTGTCAACAACGTTGTGTTAATCTATTTTCAGTTGGATTACCCAGTTTCTGTTTTCAATCTTAACCCAAACATCGATCAAGCTATAAAAATATGAAAGAGCTGCTTGACCATGACGTGATTTGAATACACAACTTTCTGATATGGATTCAGAAGCACTACAGTTGAATTAAGATCTTCACAATCAGATTCAGTGATTTCCAGTCAAAAATTAAGAATCTGGTAATAAACCCTCTTTTCTTACAAATTCAAAGATGGCAATGGTAAAAATAAATTAATAGGTGCTTATGGCATTAATTACATTTATTAATGTTTGGAACTCAATTCCCAATAACAATTCTTATCAAAGTCCTCTTGAAACGATTATAATCTGTAGAACTAAAAAATGCAGTTTCTTAAACACTGCAGCCTGGTAACAACAAAGTCGAGTTAACTTTTGTCAAGTTGGACTATGCAGTTACTGTTTTCAATAATAACCCAAACATCAATCAAGATATGAAAAGACATAAAGAGCTGATTGACCCCGACGTGATTTGAACACGCAACCTTCTGATTTGCTACCGTTTCGCCACGAGGTCATTTGAAAAGTGTTGTTGCTCCCATACTTCACATGAAAAGTGCATGATAAAATATATGGACACCATCTTGAAATTTGCTACTTATAATCACAGTTTGGAAAAGATATAAACAAGGATGAATTAAGGTCTTCACTTTCAGATTCAGGGATTTCCAATAAAAAATTTAGAATATAGTAATAAACCCTTTTTTCTTACAAATTCAAAGATGACAATGGTATGAACAAATTAATAGGTGTTTCTGACTTGCCACAAATTTCCTGTTTTGAACTCAGTTCCCAATGATATATCTCATCAAAGGATTGTTGAAAAGATTTTATTCAGCAGAATTAAAAAAGCAATTTTTCAAACACTTTCCTGACAGGTGGCAACAAGATCATGATAATCTATTGTCAGTTAGAATACGCAGTTTCTGTTTTCAATCTTAACCCAAACATCGATCAACTTTTAAAAAGATGAAAGAGATACTTGAACATGACATAATTTAAACATGCATCATTCTGACCAGGAGTAAGGCGCACTACCGTCAGTGTATGAGGACAGCTGTAAAACTTGCTTGCTCCCATAATTCACTTGTAAAGTGCATGAGGAAATATACAGACACCATCTTGAAATTTGCTACTTTAAATCACAGTTTAGAAAAGTAATAACAAGGATGAATTAGGATCTTCACGTTCCGATTCAGGGATTTCCAGTTTAAAGTTTAGATTCTAGTAATAAGCCTGATTTTCTTACAAATTCAAACATGACAATGGTATGAACAAAGCGATAGGTGTTCCTGGCATTTATTACATTTATTAATGTTTTTAACTCAATTCCCAATAATATTTCTCATCAAAGTATTGTTGATAAGATTTTAATCTATAGAATTAAAAAAACACTTTTTTAAAAACTGTTCTGACCTGTGTCAACAACGTTGTGTTAATCTATTTTCAGTTGGATTACCCAGTTTCTGTTTTCAATCTTAACCCAAACATCGATCAAGCTATAAAAATATGAAAGAGCTGCTTGACCATGACGTGATTTGAATACACAACTTTCTGATATGGATTCAGAAGCACTACAGTTGAATTAAGATCTTCACAATCAGATTCAGTGATTTCCAGTCAAAAATTAAGAATCTGGTAATAAACCCTCTTTTCTTACAAATTCAAAGATGGCAATGGTAAAAATAAATTAATAAGTGCCTATGGCATTAATTACATTTATTAATGTTTGGAACTCAATTCCCAATAACAATTCTTATCAAAGTCCTCTCGAAACGATTATAATCTGTAGAACTAAAAAATGCAGTTTCTTAAACACTGCAGCCTGGTAGCAACAAAGTCGAGTTAACTTTTGTCAGTTGGACTACGCAGTTACTGTTTTCAATAATAACCCAAATATCAATCAAGATATGAAAAGACATAAAGAGCTGATTGACCCCGACGTGATTTGAAGACGCAACTTTCTGATCTGGAGTCAAACGCGCTACCGTTGCGCCACGAGGTCAGTAGAAAAGTGCTCTTGCTCCCATACTTCACATGAAAAGTGCATGATAAAATATATGGACACCATCTTGAAATTTGCTACTTATAATCACAGTTTGGAAAAGATATAAACAAGGATGAATTAAGATCTTCACTTTCAGATTCAGGGATTTCCAATTAAAAATTTAGAATATAGTAATAAACCCTTTTTTCTTACAAATTCAAAGATGACAATGGTATGAACAACTTAATAGGTGTTTCTGACTTGCCACAAATTTTCTGTTTTGAACTCAGTTCCCAATGATATATCTCATCAAAGGATTGTTGAAAAGATTTTATTCAGTAGAATTAAAAAAGCAATTTTTCAAACACTTTTCTGACAGGTGGCAACAAGATCATGATAATCTATTGTCAGTTAGAATATGCAGTTTCTGTTTTCAATCTTAACCCAAACATCGATCAACTTTTAAAAAGATGAAAGAGATACTTGAACATGACATAATTTAAACATGCATCATTCTGACCAGGAGTAAGGCGCACTACCGTCAGTGTATGAGGAAAGCTGTAAAACTTGCTTGCTCCCATAATTCACTTGTAAAGTGCATGAGGAAATATACAGACACCATCTTGAAATTTGCTACTTTAAATCACAGTTTAGAAAAGTAATAACAAGGATGAATTAGGATCTTCACGTTTCGATTCAGGGATTTCCAGTTTAAAGTTTAGATTCTAGTAATAAGCCTGATCTTCTTACAAATTCAAAGATGACAATGGTATGAACAAAGCAATAGGTGTTCCTGGAATTTATTACATTTATTAATGTTTTTAACTCAATTCCCAATAATATTTCTCATCAAAGTATTGTTGATAAGATTTTAATCTATAGAATTGAAAAAACACTTTTTTAAAAACTGTTCTGACCTGTGTCAACAACGTTGTGTTAATCTATTTTCAGTTGGATTACCCAGTTTCTGTTTTCAATCTTAACCCAAACATCGATCAAGCTATAAAAATATGAAAGAGCTGCTTGACCATGACGTGATTTGAATACACAACTTTCTGATATGGATTCAGAAGCACTACAGTTGAATTAAGATCTTCACAATCAGATTCAGTGATTTCCAGTCAAAAATTAAGAATCTGGTAATAAACCCTCTTTTCTTACAAATTCAAAGATGGCAATGGTAAAAATAAATTAATAGGTGCTTATGGCATTAATTACATTTATTAATGTTTGGAACTCAATTCACAATAACAGTTCTTATCAAAGTCCTCTTGAAACGATTATAATCTGTAGAACTAAAAAATGCAGTTTCTTAAACACTGCAGCTTGGTAGCAACAAAGTCGAGTTAACTTTTGTCAGTTGGACTACACAGTTACTGTTTTCAATAATAACCCAAACATCAATCAAGATATGAAAAGACATAAAGAGCTGATTGACCCCGACGTGATTTGAACACGCAACATTCTGATCTGGAGTCAGACACGCTACCATTGCGCCACGAGGTCAGTTGAAAAGTGTTGTTGCTCCCATACTTCACATGAAAAGTGCATGATAAAATATATGGACACCATCTTGAAATTTGCTACTTATAATCACAGTTTGGAAAAGATATAAACAAGGATGAATTAAGGTCTTCACTTTCAGATTCAGGGATTTCCAATTAAAAATTTAGAATATAGTAATAAACCCTTTTTTCTTACAAATTCAAAGATGACAATGGTATGAACAAATTAATAGGTGTTTCTGACTTGCCACAAATTTCCTGTTTTGAACTCAGTTCCCAATGATATATCTCATCAAAGGATTGTTGAAAAGATTTTATTCAGTAGAATTAAAAAAGCAATTTTTCAAACACTTTCCTGACAGGTGGCAACAAGATCATGATAATCTATTGTCAGTTAGAATATGCAGTTTCTGTTTTCAATCTTAACCCAAACATCGATCAACTTTTAAAAAGATGAAAGAGATACTTGAACATGACATAATTTAAACATGCATCATTCTGACCAGGAGTAAGGCGCACTACCGTCAGTGTATGAGGAAAGCTGTAAAACTTGCTTGCTCCCATAATTCACTTGTAAAGTGCATGAGGAAATATACAGACACCATCTTGAAATTTGCTACTTTAAATCACAGTTTAGAAAAGTAATAACAAGGATGAATTAGGATCTTCACGTTCCGATTCAGGGATTTCCAGTTTAAAGTTTAGATTCTAGTAATAAGCCTGATTTTCTTACAAATTCAAATATGACAATGGTATGAACAAAGCGATAGGTGTTCCTGGCATTTATTACATTTATTAATGTTTTTAACTCAATTCCCAATAATATTTCTCATCAAAGTATTGTTGATAAGATTTTAATCTATAGAATTAAAAAAACACTTTTTTAAAAACTGTTCTGACCTGTGTCAACAACGTTGTGTTAATCTATTTTCAGTTGGATTACCCAGTTTCTGTTTTCAATCTTAACCCAAACATCGATCAAGCTATAAAAATATGAAAGAGCTGCTTGACCATGACGTGATTTGAATACACAACTTTCTGATATGGATTCAGAAGCACTACAGTTGAATTAAGATCTTCACAATCAGATTCAGTGATTTCCAGTCAAAAATTAAGAATCTGGTAATAAACCCTCTTTTCTTACAAATTCAAAGATGGCAATGGTAAAAATAAATTAATAGGTGCTTATGGCATTAATTACATTTATTAACGTTTGGAACTCAATACCCAATAACAATTCTTATCAAAGTCCTCTTGAAACGATTATAATCTGTAGAACTAAAAAATGCAATTTCTTAAACACTGCAGCCTGGTAGCAACAAAGTCGAGTTAACTTTTGTCAGTTGGACTACGCAGTTACTGTTTTCAATAATAACCCAAACATCAATCAAGATATGAAAAGACATAACGAGCTGATTGACCCTGACGTGATTTGAACACGCAACATTCTGATATGGAGTCAGACGCGCTACCGTTGCGCCACGAGGTCAGTTGAAAAGTGTGGTTGCTCCCATACTTCACATGAAAAGTGCATGATAAAATATATGGACACCATCTTGAAATTTGCTACTTATAATCACAGTTTGGAAAAGATATAAACAAGGATGAATTAAGGTCTTCACTTTCAGATTCAGGGATTTCCAATTAAAAATTTAGAATATAGTAATAAACCCTTTTTTCTTACAAATTCAAAGATGACAATGGTATGAACAAATTAATAGGTGTTTCTGACTTGCCACAAATTTCCTGTTTTGAACTCAGTTCCCAATGATATATCTCATCAAAGGATTGTTGAAAAGATTTTATTCTGTAGAATTAAAAAAGCAATTTTTCAAACACTTTCCTGACATGTGGCAACAAGATCATGATAATCTATTGTCAGTTAGAATACGCAGTTTCTGTTTTCAATCTTAACCCAAACATCGATCAACTTTTAAAAAGATGAAAGAGATACTTGAACATGACATAATTTAAACATGCATCATTCTGACCAGGAGTAAGGCGCACTACCGTCAGTGTATGAGGACAGCTGTAAAACTTGCTTGCTCCCATAATTCACTTGTAAAGTGCATGAGGAAATATACAGACACCATCTTGAAATTTGCTACTTTAAATCACAGTTTAGAAAAGTAATAACAAGGATGAATTAGGATCTTCACGTTCCGATTCAGGGATTTCCAGTTTAAAGTTTAGATTCTAGTAATAAGCCTGATTTTCTTACAAATTCAAAGATGACAATGGTATGAACAAAGCGATAGGTGTTCCTGGCATTTATTACATTTATTAATGTTTTTAACTCAATTCCCAATAATATTTCTCATCAAAGTATTGTTGATAAGATTTTAATCTATAGAATTAAAAAAACACTTTTTTAAAAACTGTTCTGACCTGTGTCAACAACGTTGTGTTAATCTATTTTCAGTTGGATTACCCAGTTTCTGTTTTCAATCTTAACCCAAACATCGATCAAGCTAAAAAATATGAAAGAGCTGCTTGACCATGACGTGATTTGAATACACAACTTTCTGATATGGATTCAGAAGCACTACAGTTGAATTAAGATCTTCACAATCAGATTCAGTGATTTCCAGTCAAAAATTAAGAATCTGGTAATAAACCCTCTTTTCTTACAAATTCAAAGATGGCAATGGTAAAAATAAATTAATAGGTGCTTATGGCATTAATTACATTTATTAATGTTTGGAACTCAATTCCCAATAACAATTCTTATCAAAGTCCTCTTGAAACGATTATAATCTGTAGAACTAAAAAATGCAGTTTCTTAAACACTGCAGCCTGGTAGCAACAAAGTCGAGTTTAACTTTTGTCAGTTGGACTACGCAGTTACTGTTTTCAATAATAACCCAAACATCAATCAAGATATGAAAAGACATAAAGAGCTGATTGACCCCGACGTGATTTGAACACACAACCTTCTAATCTGGAGTCAGACGCGCTACCGTTGCGCCACGAGGTCAGTTGAAAAGTGTTGTTGCTCCCATACTTCACATGAAAAGTGCATGATAAAATATATGGACACCATCTTGAAATTTGCTACTTATAATCACAGTTTGGAAAAGATATAAACAAGGATGAATTAAGGTCTTCACTTTCAGATTCAGGGATTTCCAATTAAAAATTTAGAATATAGTAATAAACCCTTTTTTCTTACAAATTCAAAGATGACAATGGTATGAACAAATTAATAGGTGTTTCTGACTTGCCACAAATTTCCTGTTTTGAACTCACTTCCCAATGATATATCTCATCAAAGGATTGTTGAAAAGATTTTATCCAGTAGAATTAAAAAAGCAATTTTTCAAACACTTTCCTGACAGGTGGCAACAAGATCATGATAATCTATTGTCAGTTAGAATACTCAGTTTCTGTTTTCAATCTTAACCCAAACATCGATCAACTTTTAAAAAGATGAAAGAGATACTTGAACGTGACATAATTTAAACATGCATCATTATGACCAGGAGTAAGGCGCACTACCGTCAGTGTATGAGGACAGCTGTAAAACTTGCTTGCTCCCATAATTCACTTGTAAAGTGCATGAGGAAATATACAGACACCATCTTGAAATTTGCTACTTTAAATCACAGTTTAGAAAAGTAATAACAAGGATGAATTAGGATCTTCACGTTCCGATTCAGGGATTTCCAGTTTAAAGTTTAGATTCTAGTAATAAGCCTGATTTTCTTACAAATTCAAAGATGACAATGGTATGAACAAAGCGATAGGTGTTCCTGGCATTCATTACATTTATTAATGTTTTTAACTCAATTCCCAATAATATTTCTCATCAAAGTATTGTTGATAAGATTTTAATCTATAGAATTAAAAAACACTTTTTTAAAAACTGTTCTGACCTGTGTCAACAACGTTGTGTTAATCTATTTTCAGTTGGATTACCCAGTTTCTGTTTTCAATCTTAACCCAAACATCGATCAAGCTATAAAAATATGAAAGAGCTGCTTGACCATGACGTGATTTGAATACACAACTTTCTGATATGGATTCAGAAGCACTACAGTTGAATTAAGATCTTCACAATCAGATTCAGTGATTTCCAGTCAAAAATTAAGAATCTGGTAATAAACCCTCTTTTCTTACAAATTCAAAGATGGCAATGGTAAAAATAAATTAATAGGTAATTAATTACATTTATTAATGTTTGGAACTCAATTCCCAATAACAATTCTTATCAAAGTCCTCTTGAAACGATTATAATCTGTAGAACTAAAAAATGCAGTTTCTTAAACACTGCAGCCTGGTAGCAACAAAGTCGAGTTTAACTTTTGTCAAGTTGGACTACGCAGTTACTGTTTTCAATAATAACCCAAACATCAATCAAGATATAAAAAGACATAAAGAGTTGATTGACCCCGACGTGATTTGAACACACAACCTTCTGATCTGGAGTCAGACGCGCTACCGTTGCGCCACGAGGTCATTTGAAAAGTGTTGTTGCTCCCATACTTCACATGAAAAGTGCATGATAAAATATATGGACACCATCTTGAAATTTGCTACTTATAATCACAGTTTGGAAAAGATATAAACAAGGATGAATTAAGGTCTTCACTTTCAGATTCAGGGATTTCCAATTAAAAATTTAGAATTTAGTAATAAACCCTTTTTTCTTACAAATTCAAAGATGACAATGGTATGAACAAATTAATAGGTGTTTCTGACTTGCCACAAATTTCCTGTTTTGAACTCAGTTCCCAATGATATATCTCATCAAAGGATTGTTGAAAAGATTTTATTCAGTAGAATTAAAAAAGCAATTTTTCAAACACTTTCCTGACAGGTGGCAACAAGATCATGATAATCTATTGTCAGTTAGAATACGCAGTTTCTGTTTTCAATCTTAACCCAAACATCGATCAACTTTTAAAAAGATGAAAGAGATACTTGAACGTGACATAATTTAAACATGCATCATTATGACCAGGAGTAAGGCGCACTACCGTCAGTGTATGAGGACAGCTGTAAAACTTGCTTGCTCCCATAATTCACTTGTAAAGTGCATGAGGAAATATACAGACACCATCTTGAAATTTGCTACTTTAAATCACAGTTTAGAAAAGTAATAACAAGGATGAATTAGGATCTTCACGTTCCGATTCAGGGATTTCCAGTTTAAAGTTTAGATTCTAGTAATAAGCCTGATTTTCTTACAAATTCAAAGATGACAATGGTATGAACAAAGCGATAGGTGTTCCTGGCATTTATTACATTTATTAATGTTTTTAACTCAATTCCCAATAATATTTCTCATCAAAGTATTGTTGATAAGATTTTAATCTATAGAATTAAAAAAACACTTTTTTAAAAACTGTTCTGACCTGTGTCAACAACATTGTATTAATCTATTTTCAGTTGGATTACCCAGTTTCTGTTTTCAATCTTAACCCAAACATCGATCAAGCTATAAAAATATGAAAGAGCTGCTTGACCATGACGTGATTTGAATACACAACTTTCTGATATGGATTCAGAAGCACTACAGTTGAATTAAGATCTTCACAATCAGATTCAGTGATTTCCAGTCAAAAATTAAGAATCTGGTAATAAACCCTCTTTTCTTACAAATTCAAAGATGGCAATGGTAAAAATAAATTAATAGGTGCTTATGGCATTAATTACATTTATTAATGTTTGGAACTCAATTCCCAATAACAATTCTTATCAAAGTCCTCTTGAAACAATTATAATCTGTAGAACTAAAAAATGCAGTTTCTTAAACACTGCAGCCTGGTAGCAACAAAGTCGAGTTAACTTTTGTCAGTTGGACTACGCAGTTACTGTTTTCAATAATAACCCAAACATCAATCAAGATATGAAAAGACATAAAGAGCTGATTGACCCCGACGTGATTTGAAGACACAACCTTCTGATGTGAAGTCAGACGCACTACCGTTGCGCCACGAGGTCATTTGAAAAGTGTTGTTGCTCCCATACTTCACATGAAAAGTGCATGATAAAATATATGGACACCATCTTGAAATTTGCTACTTATAATCACAGTTTGGAAAAGATATAAACAAGGATGAATTAAGATCTTCACTTTCAGATTCAGGGATTTCCAATTAAAAATTTAGAATATAGTAATAAACCCTTTTTTCTTACAAATTCAAAGATGACAATGGTATGAACAAATTAATAGGTGTTTCTGACTTGCCACAAATTTTCTGTTTTGAACTCAGTTCCCAATTATATATCTCATCAAAGGATTGTTGAAAAGATTTTATTCAGTAGAATTAAAAAAGCAATTTTTCAAACACTTTCCTGACAGGTGGCAACAAGATCATGGTAATCTATTGTCAGTTAGAATACGCAGTTTCTGTTTTCAATCTTAACCCAAACATCGATCAACTTTTAAAAAGATGAAAGAGATACTTGAACGTGACATAATTTAAACATGCATCATTCTGACCAGGAGTAAGGCGCACTACCGTCAGTGTATGAGGACAGCTGTAAAACTTGCTTGCTCCCATAATTCACTTGTAAAGTGCATGAGGAAATATACAGACACCATCTTGAAATTTGCTACTTTAAATCACAGTTTAGAAAAGTAATAACAAGGATGAATTAGGATCTTCACGTTCCGATTCAGGGATTTCCAGTTTAAAGTTTAGATTCTAGTAATAAGCCTGATTTTCTTACAAATTCAAAGATGACAATGGTATGAACAAAGCGATAGGTGTTCCTGGCATTTATTACATCTATTAATGGTTTTTAACTCAATTCCCAATAATATTTCTCATCAAAGTATTGTTGATAAGATTTTAATCTATAGAATTAAAAAACACTTTTTTAAAAACGGTTCTGACCTGTGTCAACAACGTTGTGTTAATCTATTTTCAGTTGGATTACCCAGTTTCTGTTTTCAATCTTAACCCAAACATCGATCAAGCTATAAAAATATGAAAGAGCTGCTTGACCATGACGTGATTTGAATACACAACTTTCTGATATGGATTCAGAAGCACTACAGTTGAATTAAGATCTTCACAATCAGATTCAGTGATTTCCAGTCAAAAATTAAGAATCTGGTAATAAACCCTCTTTTCTTACAAATTCAAAGATGGCAATGGTAAAAATAAATTAATAGGTGCTTATGGCATTAATTACATTTATTAATGTTTGGAACTCAATTCCCAATAACAATTCTTATCAAAGTCCTCTTGAAACGATTATAATCTGTAGAACTAAAAAATGCAGTTTCTTAAACACTGCAGCCTGGTAGCAACAAAGTCGAGTTAACTTTTGTCAAGTTGGACTATGCAGTTACTGTTTTCAATAATAACCCAAACATCAATCAAGATATGAAAAGACATAAAGAGCTGATTGACCCCGACGTGATTTGAATATGCAACCTTCTGATTTGCTATCGTTTCGCCACGAGGTCATTTGAAAAGTGTTGTTGCTCCCATACTTCACATGAAAAGTGCATGATAAAATATATGGACACCATCTTGAAATTTGCTACTTATAATTACAGTTTGGAAAAGATATAAACAAGGATGAATTAAGGTCTTCACTTTCAGATTCAGGGATTTCCAATTAAAAATTTAGAATATAGTAATAAACCCTTTTTTCTTACAAATTCAAAGATGACAATGGTATGAACAAATTAATAGGTGTTTCTGACTTGCCACAAATTTCCTGTTTTGAACTCAGTTCCCAATGATATATCTCATCAAAGGATTGTTGAAAAGATTTTATTCAGTAGAATTAAAAAAGCAATTTTTCAAACACTTTCCTGACAGGTGGCAACAAGATCATGATAATCTATTGTCAGTTAGAATACGCAGTTTCTGTTTTCAATCTTAACCCAAACATCGATCAACTTTTAAAAAGATGAAAGAGATACTTGAACATGACATAATTTAAACATGCATCATTCTGACCAGGAGTAAGGCGCACTACCGTCAGTGTATGAGGACAGCTGTAAAACTTGCTTGCTCCCATAATTCACTTGTAAAGTGCATGAGGAAATATACAGACACCATCTTGAAATTTGCTACTTTAAATCACAGTTTAGAAAAGTAATAACAAGGATGAATTAGGATCTTCACGTTCCGATTCAGGGATTTCCAGTTTAAAGTTTAGATTCTAGTAATAAGCCTGATTTTCTTACAAATTCAAAGATGACAATGGTATGAACAAAGCGATAGGTGTTCCTGGCATTTATTACATTTATTAATGGTTTTTAACTCAATTCCCAATAATATTTCTCATCAAAGTATTGTTGATAAGATTTTAATCTATAGAATTAAAAAACACTTTTTTAAAAACGGTTCTGACCTGTGTCAACAACGTTGTGTTAATCTATTTTCAGTTGGATTACCCAGTTTCTGTTTTCAATCTTAACCCAAACATCGATCAAGCTATAAAAATATGAAAGAGCTGCTTGACCATGACGTGATTTGAATACACAACTTTCTGATATGGATTCAGAAGCACTACAGTTGAATTAAGATCTTCACAATCAGATTCAGTGATTTCCAGTCAAAAATTAAGAATCTGGTAATAAACCCTCTTTTCTTACAAATTCAAAGATGGCAATGGTAAAAATAAATTAATAGGTGCTTATGGCATTAATTACATTTATTAATGTTTGGAACTCAATTCCCAATAACAATTCTTATCAAAGTCCTCTTGAAACGATTATAATCTGTAGAACTAAAAAATGCAGTTTCTTAAACACTGCAGCCTGGTAGCAACAAAGTCGAGTTAACTTTTGTCAAGTTGGACTATGCAGTTACTGTTTTCAATAATAACCCAAACATCAATCAAGATATGAAAAGACATAAAGAGCTGATTGACCCCGACGTGATTTGAACACGCAACCTTCTGATTTGCTACCGTTTCGCCACGAGGTCATTTGAAAAGTGTTGTTGCTCCCATACTTCACATGAAAAGTGCATGATAAAATATATGGACACCATCTTGAAATTTGCTACTTATAATCACAGTTTGGAAAAGATATAAACAAGGATGAATTAAGGTCTTCACTTTCAGATTCAGGGATTTCCAATAAAAAATTTAGAATATAGTAATAAACCCTTTTTTCTTACAAATTCAAAGATGACAATGGTATGAACAAATTAATAGGTGTTTCTGACTTGCCACAAATTTCCTGTTTTGAACTCAGTTCCCAATGATATATCTCATCAAAGGATTGTTGAAAAGATTTTATTCAGCAGAATTAAAAAAGCAATTTTTCAAACACTTTCCTGACATGTGGCAACAAGATCATGATAATCTATTGTCAGTTAGAATACGCAGTTTCTGTTTTCAATCTTAACCCAAACATCGAGTCAACTTTTAAAAAGATGAAAGAGATACTTGAACATGACATAATTTAAACATGCATCATTCTGACCAGGAGTAAGGCGCACTACCGTCAGTGTATGAGGACAGCTGTAAAACTTGCTTGGTCCCATAATTCACTTGTAAAGTGCATGAGGAAATATACAGACACCATCTTGAAATTTGCTACTTTAAATCACAGTTTAGAAAAGTAATAACAAGGATGAATTAGGATCTTCACGTTCCGATTCAGGGATTTCCAGTTTAAAGTTTAGATTCTAGTAATAAGCCTGATTTTCTTACAAATTCAAACATGACAATGGTATGAACAAAGCGATAGGTGTTCCTGGCATTTATTACATTTATTAATGTTTTTAACTCAATTCCCAATAATATTTCTCATCAAAGTATTGTTGATAAGATTTTAATCTATAGAATTAAAAAAACACTTTTTTAAAAACTGTTCTGACCTGTGTCAACAACGTTGTGTTAATCTATTTTCAGTTGGATTACCCAGTTTCTGCTTTCAATCTTAACCCAAACATCGATCAAGCTATAAAAATATGAAAGAGCTGCTTGACCATGACGTGATTTGAATACACAACTTTCTGATATGGATTCAGAAGCACTACAGTTGAATTAAGATCTTCACAATCAGATTCAGTGATTTCCAGTCAAAAATTAAGAATCTGGTAATAAACCCTCTTTTCTTACAAATTCAAAGATGGCAATGGTAAAAATAAATTAATAAGTGCCTATGGCATTAATTACATTTATTAATGTTTGGAACTCAATTCCCAATAACAATTCTTATCAAAGTCCTCTCGAAACGATTATAATCTGTAGAACTAAAAAATGCAGTTTCTTAAACACTGCAGCCTGGTAGCAACAAAGTCGAGTTAACTTTTGTCAGTTGGACTACGCAGTTACTGTTTTCAATAATAACCCAAATATCAATCAAGATATGAAAAGACATAAAGAGCTGATTGACCCCGACGTGATTTGAAGACGCAACTTTCTGATCTGGAGTCAAACGCGCTACCGTTGCGCCACGAGGTCAGTAGAAAAGTGCTCTTGCTCCCATACTTCACATGAAAAGTGCATGATAAAATATATGGACACCATCTTGAAATTTGCTACTTATAATCACAGTTTGGAAAAGATATAAACAAGGATGAATTAAGATCTTCACTTTCAGATTCAGGGATTTCCAATTAAAAATTTAGAATATAGTAACAAACCCTTTTTTCTTACAAATTCAAAGATGACAATGGTATGAACAACTTAATAGGTGTTTCTGACTTGCCACAAATTTTCTGTTTTGAACTCAGTTCCCAATGATATATCTCATCAAAGGATTGTTGAAAAGATTTTATTCAGTAGAATTAAAAAAGCAATTTTTCAAACACTTTTCTGACAGGTGGCAACAAGATCATGATAATCTATTGTCAGTTAGAATATGCAGTTTCTGTTTTCAATCTTAACCCAAACATTGATCAACTTTTAAAAAGATGAAAGAGATACTTGAACATGACATAATTTAAACATGCATCATTCTGACCAGGAGTAAGGCGCACTACCGTCAGTGTATGAGGAAAGCTGTAAAACTTGCTTGCTCCCATAATTCACTTGTAAAGTGCATGAGGAAATATACAGACACCATCTTGAAATTTGCTACTTTAAATCACAGTTTAGAAAAGTAATAACAAGGATGAATTAGGATCTTCACGTTTCGATTCAGGGATTTCCAGTTTAAAGTTTAGATTCTAGTAATAAGCCTGATCTTCTTACAAATTCAAAGATGACAATGGTATGAACAAAGCAATAGGTGTTCCTGGAATTTATTACATTTATTAATGTTTTTAACTCAATTCCCAATAATATTTCTCATCAAAGTATTGTTGATAAGATTTTAATCTATAGAATTGAAAAAACACTTTTTTAAAAACTGTTCTGACCTGTGTCAACAACGTTGTGTTAATCTATTTTCAGTTGGATTACCCAGTTTCTGTTTTCAATCTTAACCCAAACATTGATCAAGCTATAAAAATATGAAAGAGCTGCTTGACCATGACGTGATTTGAATACACAACTTTCTGATATGGATTCAGAAGCACTACAGTTGAATTAAGATCTTCACAATCAGATTCAGTGATTTCCAGTCAAAAATTAAGAATCTGGTAATAAACCCTCTTTTCTTACAAATTCAAAGATGGCAATGGTAAAAATAAATTAATAGGTGCTTATGGCATTAATTACATTTATTAATGTTTGGAACTCAATTCACAATAACAGTTCTTATCAAAGTCCTCTTGAAACGATTATAATCTGTAGAACTAAAAAATGCAGTTTCTTAAACACTGCAGCTTGGTAGCAACAAAGTCGAGTTAACTTTTGTCAGTTGGACTACACAGTTACTGTTTTCAATAATAACCCAAACATCAATCAAGATATGAAAAGACATAAAGAGCTGATTGACCCCGACGTGATTTGAACACGCAACATTCTGATCTGGAGTCAGACACGCTTCCATTGCGCCACGAGGTCAGTTGAAAAGTGTTGTTGCTCCCATACTTCACATGAAAAGTGCATGATAAAATATATGGACACCATCTTGAAATTTGCTACTTATAATCACAGTTTGGAAAAGATATAAACAAGGATGAATTAAGGTCTTCACTTTCAGATTCAGGGATTTCCAATTAAAAATTTAGAATATAGTAATAAACCCTTTTTTCTTACAAATTCAAAGATGACAATGGTATGAACAAATTAATAGGTGTTTCTGACTTGCCACAAATTTCCTGTTTTGAACTCAGTTCCCAATGATATATCTCATCAAAGGATTGTTGAAAAGATTTTATTCAGTAGAATTAAAAAAGCAATTTTTCAAACACTTTCCTGACAGGTGGCAACAAGATCATGATAATCTATTGTCAGTTAGAATATGCAGTTTCTGTTTTCAATCTTAACCCAAACATCGATCAACTTTTAAAAAGATGAAAGAGATACTTGAACATGACATAATTTAAACATGCATCATTCTGACCAGGAGTAAGGCGCACTACCGTCAGTGTATGAGGAAAGCTGTAAAACTTGCTTGCTCCCATAATTCACTTGTAAAGTGCATGAGGAAATATACAGACACCATCTTGAAATTTGCTACTTTAAATCACAGTTTAGAAAAGTAATAACAAGGATGAATTAGGATCTTCACGTTCCGATTCAGGGATTTCCAGTTTAAAGTTTAGATTCTAGTAATAAGCCTGATTTTCTTACAAATTCAAATATGACAATGGTATGAACAAAGCGATAGGTGTTCCTGGCATTTATTACATTTATTAATGTTTTTAACTCAATTCCCAATAATATTTCTCATCAAAGTATTGTTGATAAGATTTTAATCTATAGAATTAAAAAAACACTTTTTTAAAAACTGTTCTGACCTGTGTCAATAACGTTGTGTTAATCTATTTTCAGTTGGATTACCCAGTTTCTGTTTTCAATCTTAACCCAAACATCGATCAAGCTATAAAAATATGAAAGAGCTGCTTGACCATGACGTGATTTGAATACACAACTTTCTGATATGGATTCAGAAGCACTACAGTTGAATTAAGATCTTCACAATCAGATTCAGTGATTTCCAGTCAAAAATTAAGAATCTGGTAATAAACCCTCTTTTCTTACAAATTCAAAGATGGCAATGGTAAAAATAAATTAATAGGTGCTTATGGCATTAATTACATTTATTAACGTTTGGAACTCAATACCCAATAACAATTCTTATCAAAGTCCTCTTGAAACGATTATAATCTGTAGAACTAAAAAATGCAATTTCTTAAACACTGCAGCCTGGTAGCAACAAAGTCGAGTTAACTTTTGTCAGTTGGACTACGCAGTTACTGTTTTCAATAATAGCCCAAACATCAATCAAGATATGAAAAGACATAACGAGCTGATTGACCCTGACGTGATTTGAACACGCAACATTCTGATCTGGAGTCAGACGCGCTACCGTTGCGCCACGAGGTCAGTTGAAAAGTGTGGTTGCTCCCATACTTCACATGAAAAGTGCATGATAAAATATATGGACACCATCTTGAAATTTGCTACTTATAATCACAGTTTGGAAAAGATATAAACAAGGATGAATTAAGGTCTTCACTTTCAGATTCAGGGATTTCCAATTAAAAATTTAGAATATAGTAATAAACCCTTTTTTCTTACAAATTCAAAGATGACAATGGTATGAACAAATTAATAGGTGTTTCTGACTTGCCACAAATTTCCTGTTTTGAACTCAGTTCCCAATGATATATCTCATCAAAGGATTGTTGAAAAGATTTTATTCTGTAGAATTAAAAAAGCAATTTTTCAAACACTTTCCTGACATGTGGCAACAAGATCATGATAATCTATTGTCAGTTAGAATACGCAGTTTCTGTTTTCAATCTTAACCCAAACATCGATCAACTTTTAAAAAGATGAAAGAGATACTTGAACATGACATAATTTAAACATGCATCATTCTGACCAGGAGTAAGGCGCACTACCGTCAGTATATGAGGACAGCTGTAAAACTTGCTTGCTCCCATAATTCACTTGTAAAGTGCATGAGGAAATATACAGACACCATCTTGAAATTTGCTACTTTAAATCACAGTTTAGAAAAGTAATAACAAGGATGAATTAGGATCTTCACGTTCCGATTCAGGGATTTCCAGTTTAAAGTTTAGATTCTAGTAATAAGCCTGATTTCCTTACAAATTCAAAGATGACAATGGTATGAACAAAGCGATAGGTGTTCCTGGCATTTATTACATTTATTAATGTTTTTAACTCAATTCCCAATAATATTTCTCATCAAAGTATTGTTGATAAGATTTTAATCTATAGAATTAAAAAAACACTTTTTTAAAAACTGTTCTGACCTGTGTCAACAACGTTGTGTTAATCTATTTTCAGTTGGATTACCCAGTTTCTGTTTTCAATCTTAACCCAAACATCGATCAAGCTAAAAAATATGAAAGAGCTGCTTGACCATGACGTGATTTGAATACACAACTTTCTGATATGGATTCAGAAGCACTACAGTTGAATTAAGATCTTCACAATCAGATTCAGTGATTTCCAGTCAAAAATTAAGAATCTGGTAATAAACCCTCTTTTCTTACAAATTCAAAGATGGCAATGGTAAAAATAAATTAATAGGTGCTTATGGCATTAATTACATTTATTAATGTTTGGAACTCAATTCCCAATAACAATTCTTATCAAAGTCCTCTTGAAACGATTATAATCTGTAGAACTAAAAAATGCAGTTTCTTAAACACTGCAGCCTGGTAGCAACAAAGTCGAGTTTAACTTTTGTCAGTTGGACTACGCAGTTACTGTTTTCAATAATAACCCAAACATCAATCAAGATATGAAAAGACATAAAGAGCTGATTGACCCCAACGTGATTTGAACACACAACCTTCTAATCTGGAGTCAGATGCGCTACCGTTGCGCCACGAGGTCAGTTGAAAAGTGTTGTTGCTCCCATACTTCACATGAAAAGTGCATGATAAAATATATGGACACCATCTTGAAATTTGCTACTTATAATCACAGTTTGGAAAAGATATAAACAAGGATGAATTAAGGTCTTCACTTTCAGATTCAGGGATTTCCAATTAAAAATTTAGAATATAGTAATAAACCCTTTTTTCTTACAAATTCAAAGATGACAATGGTATGAACAAATTAATAGGTGTTTCTGACTTGCCACAAATTTCCTGTTTTGAACTCAGTTCCCAATGATATATCTCATCAAAGGATTGTTGAAAAGATTTTATTCAGTAGAATTAAAAAAGCAATTTTTCAAACACTTTCCTGACAGGTGGCAACAAGATCATGATAATCTATTGTCAGTTAGAATACGCAGTTTCTGTTTTCAATCTTAACCCAAACATCGATCAACTTTTAAAAAGATGAAAGAGATACTTGAACGTGACATAATTTAAACATGCATCATTATGACCAGGAGTAAGGCGCACTACCGTCAGTGTATGAGGACAGCTGTAAAACTTGCTTGCTCCCATAATTCACTTGTAAAGTGCATGAGGAAATATACAGACACCATCTTGAAATTTGCTACTTTAAATCACAGTTTAGAAAAGTAATAACAAGGATGAATTAGGATCTTCACGTTCCGATTCAGGGATTTCCAGTTTAAAGTTTAGATTCTAGTAATAAGCCTGATTTTCTTACAAATTCAAAGATGACAATGGTATGAACAAAGCGATAGGTGTTCCTGGCATTTATTACATTTATTAATGTTTTTAACTCAATTCCCAATAATATTTCTCATCAAAGTATTGTTGATAAGATTTTAATCTATAGAATTAAAAAAACACTTTTTTAAAAACTGTTCTGACCTGTGTCAATAACGTTGTGTTAATCTATTTTCAGTTGGATTACCCAGTTTCTGTTTTCAATCTTAACCCAAACATCGATCAAGCTATAAAAATATGAAAGAGCTGCTTGACCATGACGTGATTTGAATACACAACTTTCTGATATGGATTCAGAAGCACTACAGTTGAATTAAGATCTTCACAATCAGATTCAGTGATTTCCAGTCAAAAATTAAGAATCTGGTAATAAACCCTCTTTTCTTACAAATTCAAAGATGGCAATGGTAAAAATAAATTAATAGGTGCTTATGGCATTAATTACATTTATTAACGTTTGGAACTCAATACCCAATAACAATTCTTATCAAAGTCCTCTTGAAACGATTATAATCTGTAGAACTAAAAAATGCAATTTCTTAAACACTGCAGCCTGGTAGCAACAAAGTCGAGTTAACTTTTGTCAGTTGGACTACGCAGTTACTGTTTTCAATAATAGCCCAAACATCAATCAAGATATGAAAAGACATAACGAGCTGATTGACCCTGACGTGATTTGAACACGCAACATTCTGATCTGGAGTCAGACGCGCTACCGTTGCGCCACGAGGTCAGTTGAAAAGTGTGGTTGCTCCCATACTTCACATGAAAAGTGCATGATAAAATATATGGACACCATCTTGAAATTTGCTACTTATAATCACAGTTTGGAAAAGATATAAACAAGGATGAATTAAGGTCTTCACTTTCAGATTCAGGGATTTCCAATTAAAAATTTAGAATATAGTAATAAACCCTTTTTTCTTACAAATTCAAAGATGACAATGGTATGAACAAATTAATAGGTGTTTCTGACTTGCCACAAATTTCCTGTTTTGAACTCAGTTCCCAATGATATATCTCATCAAAGGATTGTTGAAAAGATTTTATTCTGTAGAATTAAAAAAGCAATTTTTCAAACACTTTCCTGACATGTGGCAACAAGATCATGATAATCTATTGTCAGTTAGAATACGCAGTTTCTGTTTTCAATCTTAACCCAAACATCGATCAACTTTTAAAAAGATGAAAGAGATACTTGAACATGACATAATTTAAACATGCATCATTCTGACCAGGAGTAAGGCGCACTACCGTCAGTATATGAGGACAGCTGTAAAACTTGCTTGCTCCCATAATTCACTTGTAAAGTGCATGAGGAAATATACAGACACCATCTTGAAATTTGCTACTTTAAATCACAGTTTAGAAAAGTAATAACAAGGATGAATTAGGATCTTCACGTTCCGATTCAGGGATTTCCAGTTTAAAGTTTAGATTCTAGTAATAAGCCTGATTTCCTTACAAATTCAAAGATGACAATGGTATGAACAAAGCGATAGGTGTTCCTGGCATTTATTACATTTATTAATGTTTTTAACTCAATTCCCAATAATATTTCTCATCAAAGTATTGTTGATAAGATTTTAATCTATAGAATTAAAAAAACACTTTTTTAAAAACTGTTCTGACCTGTGTCAACAACGTTGTGTTAATCTATTTTCAGTTGGATTACCCAGTTTCTGTTTTCAATCTTAACCCAAACATCGATCAAGCTAAAAAATATGAAAGAGCTGCTTGACCATGACGTGATTTGAATACACAACTTTCTGATATGGATTCAGAAGCACTACAGTTGAATTAAGATCTTCACAATCAGATTCAGTGATTTCCAGTCAAAAATTAAGAATCTGGTAATAAACCCTCTTTTCTTACAAATTCAAAGATGGCAATGGTAAAAATAAATTAATAGGTGCTTATGGCATTAATTACATTTATTAATGTTTGGAACTCAATTCCCAATAACAATTCTTATCAAAGTCCTCTTGAAACGATTATAATCTGTAGAACTAAAAAATGCAGTTTCTTAAACACTGCAGCCTGGTAGCAACAAAGTCGAGTTTAACTTTTGTCAGTTGGACTACGCAGTTACTGTTTTCAATAATAACCCAAACATCAATCAAGATATGAAAAGACATAAAGAGCTGATTGACCCCAACGTGATTTGAACACACAACCTTCTAATCTGGAGTCAGATGCGCTACCGTTGCGCCACGAGGTCAGTTGAAAAGTGTTGTTGCTCCCATACTTCACATGAAAAGTGCATGATAAAATATATGGACACCATCTTGAAATTTGCTACTTATAATCACAGTTTGGAAAAGATATAAACAAGGATGAATTAAGGTCTTCACTTTCAGATTCAGGGATTTCCAATTAAAAATTTAGAATATAGTAATAAACCCTTTTTTCTTACAAATTCAAAGATGACAATGGTATGAACAAATTAATAGGTGTTTCTGACTTGCCACAAATTTCCTGTTTTGAACTCAGTTCCCAATGATATATCTCATCAAAGGATTGTTGAAAAGATTTTATTCAGTAGAATTAAAAAAGCAATTTTTCAAACACTTTCCTGACAGGTGGCAACAAGATCATGATAATCTATTGTCAGTTAGAATACGCAGTTTCTGTTTTCAATCTTAACCCAAACATCGATCAACTTTTAAAAAGATGAAAGAGATACTTGAACGTGACATAATTTAAACATGCATCATTATGACCAGGAGTAAGGCGCACTACCGTCAGTGTATGAGGACAGCTGTAAAACTTGCTTGCTCCCATAATTCACTTGTAAAGTGCATGAGGAAATATACAGACACCATCTTGAAATTTGCTACTTTAAATCACAGTTTAGAAAAGTAATAACAAGGATGAATTAGGATCTTCACGTTCCGATTCAGGGATTTCCAGTTTAAAGTTTAGATTCTAGTAATAAGCCTGATTTTCTTACAAATTCAAAGATGACAATGGTATGAACAAAGCGATAGGTGTTCCTGGCATTTATTACATTTATTAATGTTTTTAACTCAATTCCCAATAATATTTCTCATCAAAGTATTGTTGATAAGATTTTAATCTATAGAATTAAAAAAACACTTTTTTAAAAACTGTTCTGACCTGTGTCAACAACATTGTATTAATCTATTTTCAGTTGGATTACCCAGTTTCTGTTTTCAATCTTAACCCAAACATCGATCAAGCTATAAAAATATGAAAGAGCTGCTTGACCATGACGTGATTTGAATACACAACTTTCTGATATGGATTCAGAAGCACTACAGTTGAATTAAGATCTTCACAATCAGATTCAGTGATTTCCAGTCAAAAATTAAGAATCTGGTAATAAACCCTCTTTTCTTACAAATTCAAAGATGGCAATGGTAAAAATAAATTAATAGGTGCTTATGGCATTAATTACATTTATTAATGTTTGGAACTCAATTCCCAATAACAATTCTTATCAAAGTCCTCTTGAAACAATTATAATCTGTAGAACTAAAAAATGCAGTTTCTTAAACACTGCAGCCTGGTAGCAACAAAGTCGAGTTAACTTTTGTCAGTTGGACTACGCAGTTACTGTTTTCAATAATAACCCAAACATCAATCAAGATATGAAAAGACATAAAGAGCTGATTGACCCCGACGTGATTTGAAGACACAACCTTCTGATATGAAGTCAGACGCACTACCGTTGCGCCACGAGGTCATTTGAAAAGTGTTGTTGCTCCCATACTTCACATGAAAATTGCATGATAAAATATATGGACACCATCTTGAAATTTGCTACTTATAATCACAGTTTGGAAAAGATATAAACAAGGATGAATTAAGATCTTCACTTTCAGATTCAGGGATTTCCAATTAAAAATTTAGAATATAGTAATAAACCCTTTTTTCTTACAAATTCAAAGATGACAATGGTATGAACAAATTAATAGGTGTTTCTGACTTGCCACAAATTTTCTGTTTTGAACTCAGTTCCCAATTATATATCTCATCAAAGGATTGTTGAAAAGATTTTATTCAGTAGAATTAAAAAAGCAATTTTTCAAACACTTTCCTGACAGGTGGCAACAAGATCATGGTAATCTATTGTCAGTTAGAATACGCAGTTTCTGTTTTCAATCTTAACCCAAACATCGATCAAGCTATAAAAATATGAAAGAGCTGCTTGACCATGACGTGATTTGAATACACAACTTTCTGATATGGATTCAGAAGCACTACAGTTGAATTAAGATCTTCACAATCAGATTCAGTGATTTCCAGTCAAAAATTAAGAATCTGGTAATAAACCCTCTTTTCTTACAAATTCAAAGATGGCAATGGTAAAAATAAATTAATAGGTGCTTATGGCATTAATTACATTTATTAATGTTTTTAACTCAATTCCCAATAACAATTCTTATCAAAGTCCTCTTGAAACGATTATAATCTGTAGAACTAAAAAATGCAGTTTCTTAAACACTGCAGCCTGGTAGCAACAAAGTCGAGTTAACTTTTGTCAAGTTGGACTATGCAGTTACTGTTTTCAATAATAACCCAAACATCAATCAAGATATGAAAAGACATAAAGAGCTGATTGACCCCGACGTGATTTGAACACGCAACCTTCTGATTTGCTACCGTTTCGCCACGAGGTCATTTGAAAAGTGTTGTTGCTCCCATACTTCACATGAAAAGTGCATGATAAAATATATGGACACCATCTTGAAATTTGCTACTTATAATTACAGTTTGGAAAAGATATAAACAAGGATGAATTAAGGTCTTCACTTTCAGATTCAGGGATTTCCAATTAAAAATTTAGAATATAGTAATAAACCCTTTTTTCTTACAAATTCAAAGATGACAATGGTATGAACAAATTAATAGGTGTTTCTGACTTGCCACAAATTTCCTGTTTTGAACTCAGTTCCCAATGATATATCTCATCAAAGGATTGTTGAAAAGATTTTATTCAGTAGAATTAAAAAAGGAATTTTTCAAACACTTTCCTGACAGGTGGCAACAAGATCATGATAATCTATTGTCAGTTAGAATACGCAGTTTCTGTTTTCAATCTTAACCCAAACATCGATCAACTTTTAAAAAGATGAAAGAGATACTTGAACATGACATAATTTAAACATGCATCATTCTGACCAGGAGTAAGGCGCACTACCGTCAGTGTATGAGGACAGCTGTAAAACTTGCTTGCTCCCATAATTCACTTGTAAAGTGCATGAGGAAATATACAGACACCATCTTGAAATTTGCTACTTTAAATCACAGTTTAGAAAAGTAATAACAAGGATGAATTAGGATCTTCACGTTCCGATTCAGGGATTTCCAGTTTAAAGTTTAGATTCTAGTAATAAGCCTGATTTTCTTACAAATTCAAAGATGACAATGGTATGAACAAAGCGATAGGTGTTCCTGGCATTTATTACATTTATTAATGGTTTTTAACTCAATTCCCAATAATATTTCTCATCAAAGTATTGTTGATAAGATTTTAATCTATAGAATTAAAAAAACACTTTTTTAAAAACTGTTCTGACCTGTGTCAACAACGTTGTGTTAATCTATTTTCAGTTGGATTACCCAGTTTCTGTTTTCAATCTTAACCCAAACATCGATCAAGCTATAAAAATATGAAAGAGCTGCTTGACCATGACGTGATTTGAATACACAACTTTCTGATATGGATTCAGAAGCACTACAGTTGAATTAAGATCTTCACAATCAGATTCAGTGATTTCCAGTCAAAAATTAAGAATCTGGTAATAAACCCTCTTTTCTTACAAATTCAAAGATGGCAATGGTAAAAATAAATTAATAGGTGCTTATGGCATTAATTACATTTATTAATGTTTGGAACTCAATTCCCAATAACAATTCTTATCAAAGTCCTCTTGAAACGATTATAATCTGTAGAACTAAAAAATGCAGTTTCTTAAACACTGCAGCCTGGTAGCAACAAAGTCGAGTTAACTTTTGTCAAGTTGGACTATGCAGTTACTGATTTCAATAATAACCCAAACATCAATCAAGATATGAAAAGACATAAAGAGCTGATTGACCCCGACGTGATTTGAACACGCAACCTTCTGATTTGCTACCGTTTCGCCACGAGGTCATTTGAAAAGTGTTGTTGCTCCCATACTTCACATGAAAAGTGCATGATAAAATATATGGACACCATCTTGAAATTTGCTACTTATAATTACAGTTTGGAAAAGATATAAACAAGGATGAATTAAGGTCTTCACTTTCAGATTCAGGGATTTCCAATTAAAAATTTAGAATATAGTAATAAACCCTTTTTTCTTACAAATTCAAAGATGACAATGGTATGAACAAATTAATAGGTGTTTCTGACTTGCCACAAATTTCCTGTTTTGAACTCAGTTCCCAATGATATATCTCATCAAAGGATTGTTGAAAAGATTTTATTCAGTAGAATTAAAAAAGGAATTTTTCAAACACTTTCCTGACAGGTGGCAACAAGATCATGATAATCTATTGTCAGTTAGAATACGCAGTTTCTGTTTTCAATCTTAACCCAAACATCGATCAACTTTTAAAAAGATGAAAGAGATACTTGAACATGACATAATTTAAACATGCATCATTCTGACCAGGAGTAAGGCGCACTACCGTCAGTGTATGAGGACAGCTGTAAAACTTGCTTGCTCCCATAATTCACTTGTAAAGTGCATGAGGAAATATACAGACACCATCTTGAAATTTGCTACTTTAAATCACAGTTTAGAAAAGTAATAACAAGGATGAATTAGGATCTTCACATTCCGATTCAGGGATTTCCAGTTTAAAGTTTAGATTCTAGTAATAAGCCTGATTTTCTTACAAATTCAAAGATGACAATGGTATGAACAAAGCGATAGGTGTTCCTGGCATTTATTACATTTATTAATGGTTTTTAACTCAATTCCCAATAATATTTCTCATCAAAGTATTGTTGATAAGATTTTAATCTATAGAATTAAAAAAACACTTTTTTAAAAACTGTTCTGACCTGTGTCAACAACGTTGTGTTAATCTATTTTCAGTTGGATTACCCAGTTTCTGTTTTCAATCTTAACCCAAACATCGATCAAGCTATAAAAATATGAAAGAGCTGCTTGACCATGACGTGATTTGAATACACAACTTTCTGATATGGATTCAGAAGCACTACAGTTGAATTAAGATCTTCACAATCAGATTCAGTGATTTCCAGTCAAAAATTAAGAATCTGGTAATAAACCCTCTTTTCTTACAAATTCAAAGATGGCAATGGTAAAAATAAATTAATAGGTGCTTATGGCATTAATTACATTTATTAATGTTTGGAACTCAATTCCCAATAACAATTCTTATCAAAGTCCTCTTGAAACGATTATAATCTGTAGAACTAAAAAATGCAGTTTCTTAAACACTGCAGCCTGGTAGCAACAAAGTCGAGTTAACTTTTGTCAAGTTGGACTATGCAGTTACTGATTTCAATAATAACCCAAACATCAATCAAGATATGAAAAGACATAAAGAGCTGATTGACCCCGACGTGATTTGAACACGCAACCTTCTGATTTGCTACCGTTTCGCCACGAGGTCATTTGAAAAGTGTTGTTGCTCCCATACTTCACATGAAAAGTGCATGATAAAATATATGGACACCATCTTGAAATTTGCTACTTATAATTACAGTTTGGAAAAGATATAAACAAGGATGAATTAAGGTCTTCACTTTCAGATTCAGGGATTTCCAATTAAAAATTTAGAATATAGTAATAAACCCTTTTTTCTTACAAATTCAAAGATGACAATGGTATGAACAAATTAATAGGTGTTTCTGACTTGCCACAAATTTCCTGTTTTGAACTCAGTTCCCAATGATATATCTCATCAAAGGATTGTTGAAAAGATTTTATTCAGTAGAATTAAAAAAGGAATTTTTCAAACACTTTCCTGACAGGTGGCAACAAGATCATGATAATCTATTGTCAGTTAGAATACGCAGTTTCTGTTTTCAATCTTAACCCAAACATCGATCAACTTTTAAAAAGATGAAAGAGATACTTGAACATGACATAATTTAAACATGCATCATTCTGACCAGGAGTAAGGCGCACTACCGTCAGTGTATGAGGACAGCTGTAAAACTTGCTTGCTCCCATAATTCACTTGTAAAGTGCATGAGGAAATATACAGACACCATCTTGAAATTTGCTACTTTAAATCACAGTTTAGAAAAGTAATAACAAGGATGAATTAGGATCTTCACATTCCGATTCAGGGATTTCCAGTTTAAAGTTTAGATTCTAGTAATAAGCCTGATTTTCTTACAAATTCAAAGATGACAATGGTATGAACAAAGCGATAGGTGTTCCTGGCATTTATTACATTTATTAATGGTTTTTAACTCAATTCCCAATAATATTTCTCATCAAAGTATTGTTGATAAGATTTTAATCTATAGAATTAAAAAAACACTTTTTTAAAAACTGTTCTGACCTGTGTCAACAACGTTGTGTTAATCTATTTTCAGTTGGATTACCCAGTTTCTGTTTTCAATCTTAACCCAAACATCGATCAAGCTATAAAAATATGAAAGAGCTGCTTGACCATGACGTGATTTGAATACACAACTTTCTGATATGGATTCAGAAGCACTACAGTTGAATTAAGATCTTCACAATCAGATTCAGTGATTTCCAGTCAAAAATTAAGAATCTGGTAATAAACCCTCTTTTCTTACAAATTCAAAGATGGCAATGGTAAAAATAAATTAATAGGTGCTTATGGCATTAATTACATTTATTAATGTTTGGAACTCAATTCCCAATAACAATTCTTATCAAAGTCCTCTTGAAACGATTATAATCTGTAGAACTAAAAAATGCAGTTTCTTAAACACTGCAGCCTGGTAGCAACAAAGTCGAGTTAACTTTTGTCAAGTTGGACTATGCAGTTACTGATTTCAATAATAACCCAAACATCAATCAAGATATGAAAAGACATAAAGAGTTGATTGACCCCGACGTGATTTGAACACGCAACCTTCTGATTTGCTACCGTTTCGCCACGAGGTCATTTGAAAAGTGTTGTTGCTCCCATACTTCACATGAAAAGTGCATGATAAAATATATGGACACCATCTTGAAATTTGCTACTTATAATTACAGTTTGGAAAAGATATAAACAAGGATGAATTAAGGTCTTCACTTTCAGATTCAGGGATTTCCAATTAAAAATTTAGAATATAGTAATAAACCCTTTTTTCTTACAAATTCAAAGATGACAATGGTATGAACAAATTAATAGGTGTTTCTGACTTGCCACAAATTTCCTGTTTTGAACTCAGTTCCCAATGATATATCTCATCAAAGGATTGTTGAAAAGATTTTATTCAGTAGAATTAAAAAAGGAATTTTTCAAACACTTTCCTGACAGGTGGCAACAAGATCATGATAATCTATTGTCAGTTAGAATACGCAGTTTCTGTTTTCAATCTTAACCCAAACATCGATCAACTTTTAAAAAGATGAAAGAGATACTTGAACATGACATAATTTAAACATGCATCATTCTGACCAGGAGTAAGGCGCACTACCGTCAGTGTATGAGGACAGCTGTAAAACTTGCTTGCTCCCATAATTCACTTGTAAAGTGCATGAGGAAATATACAGACACCATCTTGAAATTTGCTACTTTAAATCACAGTTTAGAAAAGTAATAACAAGGATGAATTAGGATCTTCACATTCCGATTCAGGGATTTCCAGTTTAAAGTTTAGATTCTAGTAATAAGCCTGATTTTCTTACAAATTCAAAGATGACAATGGTATGAACAAAGCGATAGGTGTTCCTGGCATTTATTACATTTATTAATGGTTTTTAACTCAATTCCCAATAATATTTCTCATCAAAGTATTGTTGATAAGATTTTAATCTATAGAATTAAAAAAACACTTTTTTAAAAACTGTTCTGACCTGTGTCAACAACGTTGTGTTAATCTATTTTCAGTTGGATTACCCAGTTTCTGTTTTCAATCTTAACCCAAACATCGATCAAGCTATAAAAATATGAAAGAGCTGCTTGACCATGACGTGATTTGAATACACAACTTTCTGATATGGATTCAGAAGCACTACAGTTGAATTAAGATCTTCACAATCAGATTCAGTGATTTCCAGTCAAAAATTAAGAATCTGGTAATAAACCCTCTTTTCTTACAAATTCAAAGATGGCAATGGTAAAAATAAATTAATAGGTGCTTATGGCATTAATTACATTTATTAATGTTTGGAACTCAATTCCCAATAACAATTCTTATCAAAGTCCTCTTGAAACGATTATAATCTGTAGAACTAAAAAATGCAGTTTCTTAAACACTGCAGCCTGGTAGCAACAAAGTCGAGTTAACTTTTGTCAAGTTGGACTATGCAGTTACTGATTTCAATAATAACCCAAACATCAATCAAGATATGAAAAGACATAAAGAGCTGATTGACCCCGACGTGATTTGAACACGCAACCTTCTGATTTGCTACCGTTTCGCCACGAGGTCATTTGAAAAGTGTTGTTGCTCCCATACTTCACATGAAAAGTGCATGATAAAATATATGGACACCATCTTGAAATTTGCTACTTATAATTACAGTTTGGAAAAGATATAAACAAGGATGAATTAAGGTCTTCACTTTCAGATTCAGGGATTTCCAATTAAAAATTTAGAATATAGTAATAAACCCTTTTTTCTTACAAATTCAAAGATGACAATGGTATGAACAAATTAATAGGTGTTTCTGACTTGCCACAAATTTCCTGTTTTGAACTCAGTTCCCAATGATATATCTCATCAAAGGATTGTTGAAAAGATTTTATTCAGTAGAATTAAAAAAGGAATTTTTCAAACACTTTCCTGACAGGTGGCAACAAGATCATGATAATCTATTGTCAGTTAGAATACGCAGTTTCTGTTTTCAATCTTAACCCAAACATCGATCAACTTTTAAAAAGATGAAAGAGATACTTGAACATGACATAATTTAAACATGCATCATTCTGACCAGGAGTAAGGCGCACTACCGTCAGTGTATGAGGACAGCTGTAAAACTTGCTTGCTCCCATAATTCACTTGTAAAGTGCATGAGGAAATATACAGACACCATCTTGAAATTTGCTACTTTAAATCACAGTTTAGAAAAGTAATAACAAGGATGAATTAGGATCTTCACATTCCGATTCAGGGATTTCCAGTTTAAAGTTTAGATTCTAGTAATAAGCCTGATTTTCTTACAAATTCAAAGATGACAATGGTATGAACAAAGCGATAGGTGTTCCTGGCATTTATTACATTTATTAATGGTTTTTAACTCAATTCCCAATAATATTTCTCATCAAAGTATTGTTGATAAGATTTTAATCTATAGAATTAAAAAAACACTTTTTTAAAAACTGTTCTGACCTGTGTCAACAACGTTGTGTTAATCTATTTTCAGTTGGATTACCCAGTGTCTGTTTTCAATCTTAACCCAAACATCGATCAAGCTATAAAAATATGAAAGAGCTGCTTGACCATGACGTGATTTGAATACACAACTTTCTGATATGGATTCAGAAGCACTACAGTTGAATTAAGATCTTCACAATCAGATTCAGTGATTTCCAGTCAAAAATTAAGAATCTGGTAATAAACCCTCTTTTCTTACAAATTCAAAGATGGCAATGGTAAAAATAAATTAATAGGTGCTTATGGCATTAATTACATTTATTAATGTTTGGAACTCAATTCCCAATAACAATTCTTATCAAAGTCCTCTTGAAACGATTATAATCTGTAGAACTAAAAAATGCAGTTTCTTAAACACTGCAGCCTGGTAGCAACAAAGTCGAGTTAACTTTTGTCAAGTTGGACTATGCAGTTACTGATTTCAATAATAACCCAAACATCAATCAAGATATGAAAAGACATAAAGAGCTGATTGACCCCGACGTGATTTGAACACGCAACCTTCTGATTTGCTACCGTTTCGCCACGAGGTCATTTGAAAAGTGTTGTTGCTCCCATACTTCACATGAAAAGTGCATGATAAAATATATGGACACCATCTTGAAATTTGCTACTTATAATTACAGTTTGGAAAAGATATAAACAAGGATGAATTAAGGTCTTCACTTTCAGATTCAGGGATTTCCAATTAAAAATTTAGAATATAGTAATAAACCCTTTTTTCTTACAAATTCAAAGATGACAATGGTATGAACAAATTAATAGGTGTTTCTGACTTGCCACAAATTTCCTGTTTTGAACTCAGTTCCCAATGATATATCTCATCAAAGGATTGTTGAAAAGATTTTATTCAGTAGAATTAAAAAAGGAATTTTTCAAACACTTTCCTGACAGGTGGCAACAAGATCATGATAATCTATTGTCAGTTAGAATACGCAGTTTCTGTTTTCAATCTTAACCCAAACATCGATCAACTTTTAAAAAGATGAAAGAGATACTTGAACATGACATAATTTAAACATGCATCATTCTGACCAGGAGTAAGGCGCACTACCGTCAGTGTATGAGGACAGCTGTAAAACTTGCTTGCTCCCATAATTCACTTGTAAAGTGCATGAGGAAATATACAGACACCATCTTGAAATTTGCTACTTTAAATCACAGTTTAGAAAAGTAATAACAAGGATGAATTAGGATCTTCACATTCCGATTCAGGGATTTCCAGTTTAAAGTTTAGATTCTAGTAATAAGCCTGATTTTCTTACAAATTCAAAGATGACAATGGTATGAACAAAGCGATAGGTGTTCCTGGCATTTATTACATTTATTAATGGTTTTTAACTCAATTCCCAATAATATTTCTCATCAAAGTATTGTTGATAAGATTTTAATCTATAGAATTAAAAAAACACTTTTTTAAAAACTGTTCTGACCTGTGTCAACAACGTTGTGTTAATCTATTTTCAGTTGGATTACCCAGTTTCTGTTTTCAATCTTAACCCAAACATCGATCAAGCTATAAAAATATGAAAGAGCTGCTTGACCATGACGTGATTTGAATACACAACTTTCTGATATGGATTCAGAAGCACTACAGTTGAATTAAGATCTTCACAATCAGATTCAGTGATTTCCAGTCAAAAATTAAGAATCTGGTAATAAACCCTCTTTTCTTACAAATTCAAAGATGGCAATGGTAAAAATAAAATAATAGGTGCTTATGGCATTAATTACATTTATTAATGTTTGGAACTCAATTCCCAATAACAATTCTTATCAAAGTCCTCTTGAAACGATTATAATCTGTAGAACTAAAAAATGCAGTTTCTTAAACACTGCAGCCTGGTAGCAACAAAGTCGAGTTAACTTTTGTCAAGTTGGACTATGCAGTTACTGTTTTCAATAATAACCCAAACATCAATCAAGATATGAAAAGACATAAAGAGCTGATTGACCCCGACGTGATTTGAACACGCAACGTTCTGATTTGGAGTCAGACGTGCTACCGTTGCGCCACGAGGTCATTTGAAAAGTGTTGTTGCTCCCATACTTCACATGAAAAGTGCATGATAAAATATATGGACACCATCTTGAAATTTGCTACTTATAATCACAGTTTGGAAAAGATATAATCAAGGATGAATTAAGATCTTCACTTTCAGATTCAGGGATTTCCAATTAAAAATTTAGAATATAGTAATAAACCCTTTTTTCTTACAAATTCAAAGATGACAATGGTATGAACAAATTAATAGGTGTTTCTCACTTGCCACAAATTTTCTGTTTTGAACTCAGTTCCCAATGATATATCTCATCAAAGGATTGTTGAAAAGATTTTATTCAGTAGAATTAAAAAAGCAATTTTTCAAACACTTTCCTGACAGGTGGCAACAAGATCATGATAATCTATTGTCAGTTAGAATACGCAGTTTCTGTTTTCAATCTTAACCCAAACATCGATCAACTTTTAAAAAGATGAAAGAGATACTTGAACATGACATAATTTAAACATGCATCATTCTGACCAGGAGTAAGGCGCACTACCGTCAGTGTATGAGGACAGCTGTAAAACTTGCTTGCTCCCATAATTCACTTGTAAAGTGCATGAGGAAATATACAGACACCATCTTGAAATTTGCTACTTTAAATCACAGTTTAGAAAAGTAATAACAAGGATGAATTAGGATCTTCACGTTCCGATTCAGGGATTTCCAGTTTAAAGTTTAGATTCTAGTAATAAGCCTGATTTTCTTACAAATTCAAAGATGACAATGGTATGAACAAAGCGATAGGTGTTCCTGGCATTTATTACATTTATTAATGTTTTTTAACTCAATTCCCAATAATATTTCTCATCAAAGTATTGATGATAAGATTTTAATCTATAGAATTAAAAAACACTTTTTTAAAAACGGTTCTGACCTGTGTCAACAACGTTGTGTTAATCTATTTTCAGTTGGATTACCCAGTTTCTGTTTTCAATCTTAACCCAAACATCGATCAAGCTATAAAAATATGAAAGAGCTGCTTGACCATGACGTGATTTGAATACACAACTTTCTGATATGGATTCAGAAGCACTACAGTTGAATTAAGATCTTCACAATCAGATTCAGTGATTTCCAGTCAAAAATTAAGAATCTGGTAATAAACCCTCTTTTCTTACAAATTCAAAGATGGCAATGGTAAAAATAAATTAATAGGTGCTTATGGCATTAATTACATTTATTAATGTTTGGAACTCAATTCCCAATAACAATTCTTATCAAAGTCCTCTTGAAACGATTATAATCTGTAGAACTAAAAAATGCAGTTTCTTAAACACTGCAGCCTGGTAGCAACAAAGTCGAGTTAACTTTTGTCAAGTTGGACTATGCAGTTACTGTTTTCAATAATAACCCAAACATCAATCAAGATATGAAAAGACATAAAGAGCTGATTGACCCCGACGTGATTTGAACACGCAACCTTCTGATTTGCTACCGTTTCGCCACGAGGTCATTTGAAAAGTGTTGTTGCTCCCATACTTCACATGAAAAGTGCATGATAAAATATATGGACACCATCTTAAAATTTGCTACTTATAATTACAGTTTGGAAAAGATATAAACAAGGATGAATTAAGGTCTTCACTTTCAGATTCAGGGATTTCCAATTAAAAATTTAGAATATAGTAATAAACCCTTTTTTCTTACAAATTCAAAGATGACAATGGTATGAACAAATTAATAGGTGTTTCTGACTTGCCACAAATTTCCTGTTTTGAACTCAGTTCCCAATGATATATCTCATCAAAGGATTGTTGAAAAGATTTTATTCAGTAGAATTAAAAAAGCAATTTTTCAAACACTTTCCTGACAGGTGGCAACAAGATCATGATAATCTATTGTCAGTTAGAATACGCAGTTTCTGTTTTCAATCTTAACCCAAACATCGATCAACTTTTAAAAAGATGAAAGAGATACTTGAACATGACATAATTTAAACATGCATCATTCTGACCAGGAGTAAGGCGCACTACCGTCAGTGTATGAGGACAGCTGTAAAACTTGCTTGCTCCCATAATTCACTTGTAAAGTGCATGAGGAAATATACAGACACCATCTTGAAATTTGCTACTTTAAATCACAGTTTAGAAAAGTAATAACAAGGATGAATTAGGATCTTCACGTTCCGATTCAGGGATTTCCAGTTTAAAGTTTAGATTCTAGTAATAAGCCTGATTTTCTTACAAATTCAAAGATGACAATGGTATGAACAAAGCGATAGGTGTTCCTGGCATTTATTACATTTATTAATGTTTTTAACTCAATTCCCAATAATATTTCTCATCAAAGTATTGTTGATAAGATTTTAATCTATAGAATTAAAAAAACACTTTTTTAAAAACTGTTCTGACCTGTGTCAACAACGTTGTGTTAATCTATTTTCAGTTGGATTACCCAGTTTCTGTTTTCAATCTTAACCCAAACATCGATCAAGCTATAAAAATATGAAAGAGCTGCTTGACCATGACGTGATTTGAATACACAACTTTCTGATATGGATTCAGAAGCACTACAGTTGAATTAAGATCTTCACAATCAGATTCAGTGATTTCCAGTCAAAAATTAAGAATCTGGTAATAAACCCTCTTTTCTTACAAATTCAAAGATGGCAATGGTAAAAATAAATTAATAAGTGCCTATGGCATTAATTACATTTATTAATGTTTGGAACTCAATTCCCAATAACAATTCTTATCAAAGTCCTCTCGAAACGATTATAATCTGTAGAACTAAAAAATGCAGTTTCTTAAACACTGCAGCCTGGTAGCAACAAAGTCGAGTTAACTTTTGTCAGTTGGACTACGCAGTTACTGTTTTCAATAATAACCCAAATATCAATCAAGATATGAAAAGACATAAAGAGCTGATTGACCCCGACGTGATTTGAAGACGCAACTTTCTGATCTGGAGTCAAACGCGCTACCGTTGCGCCACGAGGTCAGTAGAAAAGTGCTCTTGCTCCCATACTTCACATGAAAAGTGCATGATAAAATATATGGACACCATCTTGAAATTTGCTACTTATAATCACAGTTTGGAAAAGATATAAACAAGGATGAATTAAGATCTTCACTTTCATATTCAGGGATTTCCAATTAAAAATTTAGAATATAGTAACAAACCCTTTTTTCTTACAAATTCAAAGATGACAATGGTATGAACAACTTAATAGGTGTTTCTGACTTGCCACAAATTTTCTGTTTTGAACTCAGTTCCCAATGATATATCTCATCAAAGGATTGTTGAAAAGATTTTATTCAGTAGAATTAAAAAAGCAATTTTTCAAACACTTTTCTGACAGGTGGCAACAAGATCATGATAATCTATTGTCAGTTAGAATATGCAGTTTCTGTTTTCAATCTTAACCCAAACATTGATCAACTTTTAAAAAGATGAAAGAGATACTTGAACATGACATAATTTAAACATGCATCATTCTGACCAGGAGTAAGGCGCACTACCGTCAGTGTATGAGGAAAGCTGTAAAACTTGCTTGCTCCCATAATTCACTTGTAAAGTGCATGAGGAAATATACAGACACCATCTTGAAATTTGCTACTTTAAATCACAGTTTAGAAAAGTAATAACAAGGATGAATTAGGATCTTCACGTTTCGATTCAGGGATTTCCAGTTTAAAGTTTAGATTCTAGTAATAAGCCTGATCTTCTTACAAATTCAAAGATGACAATGGTATGAACAAAGCAATAGGTGTTCCTGGAATTTATTACATTTATTAATGTTTTTAACTCAATTCCCAATAATATTTCTCATCAAAGTATTGTTGATAAGATTTTAATCTATAGAATTGAAAAAACACTTTTTTAAAAACTGTTCTGACCTGTGTCAACAACGTTGTGTTAATCTATTTTCAGTTGGATTACCCAGTTTCTGTTTTCAATCTTAACCCAAACATTGATCAAGCTATAAAAATATGAAAGAGCTGCTTGACCATGACGTGATTTGAATACACAACTTTCTGATATGGATTCAGAAGCACTACAGTTGAATTAAGATCTTCACAATCAGATTCAGTGATTTCCAGTCAAAAATTAAGAATCTGGTAATAAACCCTCTTTTCTTACAAATTCAAAGATGGCAATGGTAAAAATAAATTAATAGGTGCTTATGGCATTAATTACATTTATTAATGTTTGGAACTCAATTCACAATAACAGTTCTTATCAAAGTCCTCTTGAAACGATTATAATCTGTAGAACTAAAAAATGCAGTTTCTTAAACACTGCAGCTTGGTAGCAACAAAGTCGAGTTAACTTTTGTCAGTTGGACTACACAGTTACTGTTTTCAATAATAACCCAAACATCAATCAAGATATGAAAAGACATAAAGAGCTGATTGACCCCGACGTGATTTGAACACGCAACATTCTGATCTGGAGTCAGACACGCTACCATTGCACCACGAGGTCAGTTGAAAAGTGTTGTTGCTCCCATACTTCACATGAAAAGTGCATGATAAAATATATGGACACCATCTTGAAATTTGCTACTTATAATCACAGTTTGGAAAAGATATAAACAAGGATGAATTAAGGTCTTCACTTTCAGATTCAGGGATTTCCAATTAAAAATTTAGAATATAGTAATAAACCCTTTTTCTTACAAATTCAAAGATGACAATGGTATGAACAAATTAATAGGTGTTTCTGACTTGCCACAAATTTCCTGTTTTGAACTCAGTTCCCAATGATATATCTCATCAAAGGATTGTTGAAAAGATTTTATTCAGTAGAATTAAAAAAGCAATTTTTCAAACACTTTCCTGACAGGTGGCAACAAGATCATGATAATCTATTGTCAGTTAGAATATGCAGTTTCTGTTTTCAATCTTAACCCAAACATCGATCAACTTTTAAAAAGATGAAAGAGATACTTGAACATGACATAATTTAAACATGCATCATTCTGACCAGGAGTAAGGCGCACTACCGTCAGTGTATGAGGAAAGCTGTAAAACTTGCTTGCTCCCATAATTCACTTGTAAAGTGCATGAGGAAATATACAGACACCATCTTGAAATTTGCTACTTTAAATCACAGTTTAGAAAAGTAATAACAAGGATGAATTAGGATCTTCACGTTCCGATTCAGGGATTTCCAGTTTAAAGTTTAGATTCTAGTAATAAGCCTGATTTTCTTACAAATTCAAATATGACAATGGTATGAACAAAGCGATAGGTGTTCCTGGCATTTATTACATTTATTAATGTTTTTAACTCAATTCCCAATAATATTTCTCATCAAATTATTGTTGATAAGATTTTAATCTATAGAATTAAAAAAACACTTTTTTAAAAACTGTTCTGACCTGTGTCAATAACGTTGTGTTAATCTATTTTCAGTTGGATTACCCAGTTTCTGTTTTCAATCTTAACCCAAACATCGATCAAGCTATAAAAATATGAAAGAGCTGCTTGACCATGACGTGATTTGAATACACAACTTTCTGATATGGATTCAGAAGCACTACAGTTGAATTAAGATCTTCACAATCAGATTCAGTGATTTCCAGTCAAAAATTAAGAATCTGGTAATAAACCCTCTTTTCTTACAAATTCAAAGATGGCAATGGTAAAAATAAATTAATAGGTGCTTATGGCATTAATTACATTTATTAACGTTTGGAACTCAATACCCAATAACAATTCTTATCAAAGTCCTCTTGAAACGATTATAATCTGTAGAACTAAAAAATGCAATTTCTTAAACACTGCAGCCTGGTAGCAACAAAGTCGAGTTAACTTTTGTCAGTTGGACTACGCAGTTACTGTTTTCAATAATAACCCAAACATCAATCAAGATATGAAAAGACATAACGAGCTGATTGACCCTGACGTGATTTGAACACGCAACATTCTGATCTGGAGTCAGACGCGCTACCGTTGCGCCACGAGGTCAGTTGAAAAGTGTGGTTGCTCCCATACTTCACATGAAAAGTGCATGATAAAATATATGGACACCATCTTGAAATTTGCTACTTATAATCACAGTTTGGAAAAGATATAAACAAGGATGAATTAAGGTCTTCACTTTCAGATTCAGGGATTTCCAATTAAAAATTTAGAATATAGTAATAAACCCTTTTTTCTTACAAATTCAAAGATGACAATGGTATGAACAAATTAATAGGTGTTTCTGACTTGCCACAAATTTCCTGTTTTGAACTCAGTTCCCAATGATATATCTCATCAAAGGATTGTTGAAAAGATTTTATTCTGTAGAATTAAAAAAGCAATTTTTCAAACACTTTCCTGACATGTGGCAACAAGATCATGATAATCTATTGTCAGTTAGAATACGCAGTTTCTGTTTTCAATCTTAACCCAAACATCGATCAACTTTTAAAAAGATGAAAGAGATACTTGAACATGACATAATTTAAACATGCATCATTCTGACCAGGAGTAAGGCGCACTACCGTCAGTATATGAGGACAGCTGTAAAACTTGCTTGCTCCCATAATTCACTTGTAAAGTGCATGAGGAAATATACAGACACCATCTTGAAATTTGCTACTTTAAATCACAGTTTAGAAAAGTAATAACAAGGATGAATTAGGATCTTCACGTTCCGATTCAGGGATTTCCAGTTTAAAGTTTAGATTCTAGTAATAAGCCTGATTTCCTTACAAATTCAAAGATGACAATGGTATGAACAAAGCGATAGGTGTTCCTGGCATTTATTACATTTATTAATGTTTTTAACTCAATTCCCAATAATATTTCTCATCAAAGTATTGTTGATAAGATTTTAATCTATAGAATTAAAAAAACACTTTTTTAAAAACTGTTCTGACCTGTGTCAACAACATTGTGTTAATCTATTTTCAGTTGGATTACCCAGTTTCTGTTTTCAATCTTAACCCAAACATCGATCAAGCTAAAAAATATGAAAGAGCTGCTTGACCATGACGTGATTTGAATACACAACTTTCTGATATGGATTCAGAAGCACTACAGTTGAATTAAGATCTTCACAATCAGATTCAGTGATTTCCAGTCAAAAATTAAGAATCTGGTAATAAACCCTCTTTTCTTACAAATTCAAAGATGGCAATGGTAAAAATAAATTAATAGGTGCTTATGGCATTAATTACATTTATTAATGTTTGGAACTCAATTCCCAATAACAATTCTTATCAAAGTCCTCTTGAAACGATTATAATCTGTAGAACTAAAAAATGCAGTTTCTTAAACACTGCAGCCTGGTAGCAACAAAGTCGAGTTTAACTTTTGTCAGTTGGACTACGCAGTTACTGTTTTCAATAATAACCCAAACATCAATCAAGATATGAAAAGACATAAAGAGCTGATTGACCCCGACGTGATTTGAACACACAACCTTCTAATCTGGAGTCAGATGCGCTACCGTTGCGCCACGAGGTCAGTTGAAAAGTGTTGTTGCTCCCATACTTCACATGAAAAGTGCATGATAAAATATATGGACACCATCTTGAAATTTGCTACTTATAATCACAGTTTGGAAAAGATATAAACAAGGATGAATTAAGGTCTTCACTTTCAGATTCAGGGATTTCCAATTAAAAATTTAGAATATAGTAATAAACCCTTTTTTCTTACAAATTCAAAGATGACAATGGTATGAACAAATTAATAGGTGTTTCTGACTTGCCACAAATTTCCTGTTTTGAACTCAGTTCCCAATGATATATCTCATCAAAGAATTGTTGAAAAGATTTTATTCAGTAGAATTAAAAAAGCAATTTTTCAAACACTTTCCTGACAGGTGGCAACAAGATCATGATAATCTATTGTCAGTTAGAATACTCAGTTTCTGTTTTCAATCTTAACCCAAACATCGATCAACTTTTAAAAAGATGAAAGAGATACTTGAACGTGACATAATTTAAACATGCATCATTATGACCAGGAGTAAGGCGCACTACCGTCAGTGTATGAGGACAGCTGTAAAACTTGCTTGCTCCCATAATTCACTTGTAAAGTGCATGAGGAAATATACAGACACCATCTTGAAATTTGCTACTTTAAATCACAGTTTAGAAAAGTAATAACAAGGATGAATTAGGATCTTCACGTTCCGATTCAGGGATTTCCAGTTTAAAGTTTAGATTCTAGTAATAAGCCTGATTTTCTTACAAATTCAAAGATGACAATGGTATGAACAAAGCGATAGGTGTTCCTGGCATTTATTACATTTATTAATGTTTTTAACTCAATTCCCCAAAATATTTCTCATCAAAGTATTGTTGATAAGATTTTAATCTATAGAATTAAAAAAACACTTTTTTAAAAACTGTTCTGACCTGTGTCAACAACGTTGTGTTAATCTATTTTCAGTTGGATTACCCAGTTTCTGTTTTCAATCTTAACCCAAACATCGATCAAGCTATAAAAATATGAAAGAGCTGCTTGACCATGACGTGATTTGAATACACAACTTTCTGATATGGATTCAGAAGCACTACAGTTGAATTAAGATCTTCACAATCAGATTCAGTGATTTCCAGTCAAAAATTAAGAATCTGGTAATAAACCCTCTTTTCTTACAAATTCAAAGATGGCAATGGTAAAAATAAATTAATAGGTAATTAATTACATTTATTAATGTTTGGAACTCAATTCCCAATAACAATTCTTATCAAAGTCCTCTTGAAACGATTATAATCTGTAGAACTAAAAAATGCAGTTTCTTAAACACTGCAGCCTGGTAGCAACAAAGTCGAGTTTAACTTTTGTCAAGTTGGACTACGCAGTTACTGTTTTCAATAATAACCCAAACATCAATCAAGATATAAAAAGACATAAAGAGTTGATTGACCCCGACGTGATTTGAACACACAACCTTCTGATCTGGAGTCAGACGCGCTACCGTTGCGCCACGAGTTCAGTTGAAAAGTGTTGTTGCTCCCATACTTCACATGAAAAGTGCATGATAAAATATATGGACACCATCTTGAAATTTGCTACTTATAATCACAGTTTGGAAAAGATATAAACAAGGATGAATTAAGGTCTTCACTTTCAGATTCAGGGATTTCCAATTAAAAATTTAGAATATAGTAATAAACCCTTTTTTCTTACAAATTCAAAGATGACAATGGTATGAACAAATTAATAGGTGTTTCTGACTTGCCACAAATTTCCTGTTTTGAACTCAGTTCCCAATGATATATCTCATCAAAGGATTGTTGAAAAGATTTTATTCAGTAGAATTAAAAAAGCAATTTTTCAAACACTTTCCTGACAGGTGGCAACAAGATCATGATAATCTATTGTCAGTTAGAATACGCAGTTTCTGTTTTCAATCTTAACCCAAACATCGATCAACTTTTAAAAAGATGAAAGAGATACTTGAACGTGACATAATTTAAACATGCATCATTATGACCAGGAGTAAGGCGCACTACCGTCAGTGTATGAGGACAGCTGTAAAACTTGCTTGCTCCCATAATTCACTTGTAAAGTGCATGAGGAAATATACAGACACCATCTTGAAATTTGCTACTTTAAATCACAGTTTAGAAAAGTAATAACAAGGATGAATTAGGATCTTCACGTTCCGATTCAGGGATTTCCAGTTTAAAGTTTAGATTCTAGTAATAAGCCTGATTTTCTTACAAATTCAAAGATGACAATGGTATGAACAAAGCGATAGGTGTTCCTGGCATTTATTACATTTATTAATGTTTTTAACTCAATTCCCAATAATATTTCTCATCAAAGTATTGTTGATAAGATTTTAATCTATAGAATTAAAAAAACACTTTTTTAAAAACTGTTCTGACCTGTGTCAACAACATTGTATTAATTTATTTTCAGTTGGATTACCCAGTTTCTGTTTTCAATCTTAACCCAAACATCGATCAAGCTATAAAAATATGAAAGAGCTGCTTGACCATGACGTGATTTGAATACACAACTTTCTGATATGGATTCAGAAGCACTACAGTTGAATTAAGATCTTCACAATCAGATTCAGTGATTTCCAGTCAAAAATTAAGAATCTGGTAATAAACCCTCTTTTCTTACAAATTCAAAGATGGCAATGGTAAAAATAAATTAATAGGTGCTTATGGCATTAATTACATTTATTAATGTTTGGAACTCAATTCCCAATAACAATTCTTATCAAAGTCCTCTTGAAACAATTATAATCTGTAGAACTAAAAAATGCAGTTTCTTAAACACTGCAGCCTGGTAGCAACAAAGTCGAGTTAACTTTTGTCAGTTGGACTACGCAGTTACTGTTTTCAATAATAACCCAAACATCAATCAAGATATGAAAAGACATAAAGAGCTGATTGACCCCGACGTGATTTGAAGACACAACCTTCTGATATGAAGTCAGACGCACTACCGTTGCGCCACGAGGTCATTTGAAAAGTGTTGTTGCTCCCATACTTCACATGAAAATTGCATGATAAAATATATGGACACCATCTTGAAATTTGCTACTTATAATCACAGTTTGGAAAAGATATAAACAAGGATGAATTAAGATCTTCACTTTCAGATTCAGGGATTTCCAATTAAAAATTTAGAATATAGTAATAAACCCTTTTTTCTTACAAATTCAAAGATGACAATGGTATGAACAAATTAATAGGTGTTTCTGACTTGCCACAAATTTTCTGTTTTGAACTCAGTTCCCAATTATATATCTCATCAAAGGATTGTTGAAAAGATTTTATTCAGTAGAATTAAAAAAGCAATTTTTCAAACACTTTCCTGACAGGTGGCAACAAGATCATGGTAATCTATTGTCAGTTAGAATACGCAGTTTCTGTTTTCAATCTTAACCCAAACATCGATCAACTTTTAAAAAGATGAAAGAGATACTTGAACGTGACATAATTTAAACATGCATCATTCTGACCAGGAGTAAGGCGCACTACCGTCAGTGTATGAGGACAGCTGTAAAACTTGCTTGCTCCCATAATTCACTTGTAAAGTGCATGAGGAAATATACAGACACCATCTTGAAATTTGCTACTTTAAATCACAGTTTAGAAAAGTAATAACAAGGATGAATTAGGATCTTCACGTTCCGATTCAGGGATTTCCAGTTTAAAGTTTAGATTCTAGTAATAAGCCTGATTTTCTTACAAATTCAAAGATGACAATGGTATGAACAAAGCGATAGGTGTTCCTGGCATTTATTACATCTATTAATGGTTTTTAACTCAATTCCCAATAATATTTCTCATCAAAGTATTGTTGATAAGATTTTAATCTATAGAATTAAAAAACACTTTTTTAAAAACGGTTCTGACCTGTGTCAACAACGTTGTGTTAATCTATTTTCAGTTGGATTACCCAGTTTCTGTTTTCAATCTTAACCCAAACATCGATCAAGCTATAAAAATATGAAAGAGCTGCTTGACCATGACGTGATTTGAATACACAACTTTCTGATATGGATTCAGAAGCACTACAGTTGAATTAAGATCTTCACAATCAGATTCAGTGATTTCCAGTCAAAAATTAAGAATCTGGTAATAAACCCTCTTTTCTTACAAATTCAAAGATGGCAATGGTAAAAATAAATTAATAGGTGCTTATGGCATTAATTACATTTATTAATGTTTGGAACTCAATTCCCAATAACAATTCTTATCAAAGTCCTCTTGAAACGATTATAATCTGTAGAACTAAAAAATGCAGTTTCTTAAACACTGCAGCCTGGTAGCAACAAAGTCGAGTTAACTTTTGTCAAGTTGGACTATGCAGTTACTGTTTTCAATAATAACCCAAACATCAATCAAGATATGAAAAGACATAAAGAGCTGATTGACCCCGACGTGATTTGAACACGCAACCTTCTGATTTGCTACCGTTTCGCCACGAGGTCATTTGAAAAGTGTTGTTGCTCCCATACTTCACATGAAAAGTGCATGATAAAATATATGGACACCATCTTGAAATTTGCTACTTCTAATTACAGTTTGGAAAAGATATAAACAAGGATGAATTAAGGTCTTCACTTTCAGATTCAGGGATTTCCAATTAAAAATTTAGAATATAGTAATAAACCCTTTTTTCTTACAAATTCAAAGATGACAATGGTATGAACAAATTAATAGGTGTTTCTGACTTGCCACAAATTTCCTGTTTTGAACTCAGTTCCCAATGATATATCTCATCAAAGGATTGTTGAAAAGATTTTATTCAGTAGAATTAAAAAAGGAATTTTTCAAACACTTTCCTGACAGGTGGCAACAAGATCATGATAATCTATTGTCAGTTAGAATACGCAGTTTCTGTTTTCAATCTTAACCCAAACATCGATCAACTTTTAAAAAGATGAAAGAGATACTTGAACATGACATAATTTAAACATGCATCATTCTGACCAGGAGTAAGGCGCACTACCGTCAGTGTATGAGGACAGCTGTAAAACTTGCTTGCTCCCATAATTCACTTGTAAAGTGCATGAGGAAATATACAGACACCATCTTGAAATTTGCTACTTTAAATCACAGTTTAGAAAAGTAATAACAAGGATGAATTAGGATCTTCACGTTCCGATTCAGGGATTTCCAGTTTAAAGTTTAGATTCTAGTAATAAGCCTGATTTTCTTACAAATTCAAAGATGACAATGGTATGAACAAAGCGATAGGTGTTCCTGGCATTTATTACATTTATTAATGGTTTTTAACTCAATTCCCAATAATATTTCTCATCAAAGTATTGTTGATAAGATTTTAATCTATAGAATTAAAAAAACACTTTTTTAAAAACTGTTCTGACCTGTGTCAACAACGTTGTGTTAATCTATTTTCAGTTGGATTACCCAGTTTCTGTTTTCAATCTTAACCCAAACATCGATCAAGCTATAAAAATATGAAAGAGCTGCTTGACCATGACGTGATTTGAATACACAACTTTCTGATATGGATTCAGAAGCACTACAGTTGAATTAAGATCTTCACAATCAGATTCAGTGATTTCCAGTCAAAAATTAAGAATCTGGTAATAAACCCTCTTTTCTTACAAATTCAAAGATGGCAATGGTAAAAATAAATTAATAGGTGCTTATGGCATTAATTACATTTATTAATGTTTGGAACTCAATTCCCAATAACAATTCTTATCAAAGTCCTCTTGAAACGATTATAATCTGTAGAACTAAAAAATGCAGTTTCTTAAACACTGCAGCCTGGTAGCAACAAAGTCGAGTTAACTTTTGTCAAGTTGGACTATGCAGTTACTGATTTCAATAATAACCCAAACATCAATCAAGATATGAAAAGACATAAAGAGCTGATTGACCCCGACGTGATTTGAACACGCAACCTTCTGATTTGCTACCGTTTCGCCACGAGGTCATTTGAAAAGTGTTGTTGCTCCCATACTTCACATGAAAAGTGCATGATAAAATATATGGACACCATCTTGAAATTTGCTACTTATAATTACAGTTTGGAAAAGATATAAACAAGGATGAATTAAGGTCTTCACTTTCAGATTCAGGGATTTCCAATTAAAAATTTAGAATATAGTAATAAACCCTTTTTTCTTACAAATTCAAAGATGACAATGGTATGAACAAATTAATAGGTGTTTCTGACTTGCCACAAATTTCCTGTTTTGAACTCAGTTCCCAATGATATATCTCATCAAAGGATTGTTGAAAAGATTTTATTCAGTAGAATTAAAAAAGCAATTTTTCAAACACTTTCCTGACAGGTGGCAACAAGATCATGATAATCTATTGTCAGTTAGAATACGCAGTTTCTGTTTTCAATCTTAACCCAAACATCGATCAACTTTTAAAAAGATGAAAGAGATACTTGAACATGACATAATTTAAACATGCATCATTCTGACCAGGAGTAAGGCGCACTACCGTCAGTGTATGAGGACAGCTGTAAAACTTGCTTGCTCCCATAATTCACTTGTAAAGTGCATGAGGAAATATACAGACACCATCTTGAAATTTGCTACTTTAAATCACAGTTTAGAAAAGTAATAACAAGGATGAATTAGGATCTTCACATTCCGATTCAGGGATTTCCAGTTTAAAGTTTAGATTCTAGTAATAAGCCTGATTTTCTTACAAATTCAAAGATGACAATGGTATGAACAAAGCGATAGGTGTTCCTGGCATTTATTACATTTATTAATGGTTTTTAACTCAATTCCCAATAATATTTCTCAACAAAGTATTGTTGATAAGATTTTAATCTATAGAATTAAAAAAACACTTTTTTAAAAACTGTTCTGACCTGTGTCAACAACGTTGTGTTAATCTATTTTCAGTTGGATTACCCAGTTTCTGTTTTCAATCTTAACCCAAACATCGATCAAGCTATAAAAATATGAAAGAGCTGCTTGACCATGACGTGATTTGAATACACAACTTTCTGATATGGATTCAGAAGCACTACAGTTGAATTAAGATCTTTACAATCAGATTCAGTGATTTCCAGTCAAAAATTAAGAATCTGGTAATAAACCCTCTTTTCTTACAAATTCAAAGATGGCAATGGTAAAAATAAAATAATAGGTGCTTATGGCATTAATTACATTTATTAATGTTTGGAACTCAATTCCCAATAACAATTCTTATCAAAGTCCTCTTGAAACGATTATAATCTGTAGAACTAAAAAATGCAGTTTCTTAAACACTGCAGCCTGGTAGCAACACAGTCGAGTTAACTTTTGTCAAGTTGGACTATGCAGTTACTGTTTTCAATAATAACCCAAACATCAATCAAGATATGAAAAGACATAAAGAGCTGATTGACCCCGACGTGATTTGAACACGCAACGTTCTGATTTGGAGTCAGACGTGCTACCGTTGCGCCACGAGGTCATTTGAAAAGTGTTGTTGCTCCCATACTTCACATGAAAAGTGCATGATAAAATATATGGACACCATCTTGAAATTTGCTACTTATAATCACAGTTTGGAAAAGATACAATCAAGGATGAATTAAGATCTTCACTTTCAGATTCAGGGATTTCCAATTAAAAATTTAGAATATAGTAATAAACCCTTTTTTCTTACAAATTCAAAGATGACAATGGTATGAACAAATTAATAGGTGTTTCTCACTTGCCACAAATTTTCTGTTTTGAACTCAGTTCCCAATGATATATCTCATCAAAGGATTGTTGAAAAGATTTTATTCAGTAGAATTAAAAAAGCAATTTTTCAAACACTTTCCTGACAGGTGGCAACAAGATCATGATAATCTATTGTCAGTTAGAATACGCAGTTTCTGTTTTCAATCTTAACCCAAACATCGATCAACTTTTAAAAAGATGAAAGAGATACTTGAACATGACATAATTTAAACATGCATCATTCTGACCAGGAGTAAGGCGCACTACCGTCAGTGTATGAGGACAGCTGTAAAACTTGCTTGCTCCCATAATTCACTTGTAAAGTGCATGAGGAAATATACAGACACCATCTTGAAATTTGCTACTTTAAATCACAGTTTAGAAAAGTAATAACAAGGATGAATTAGGATCTTCACGTTCCGATTCAGGGATTTCCAGTTTAAAGTTTAGATTCTAGTAATAAGCCTGATTTTCTTACAAATTCAAAGATGACAATGGTATGAACAAAGCGATAGGTGTTCCTGGCATTTATTACATTTATTAATGTTTTTTAACTCAATTCCCAATAATATTTCTCATCAAAGTATTGTTGATAAGATTTTAATCTATAGAATTAAAAAACACTTTTTTAAAAACGGTTCTGACCTGTGTCAACAACGTTGTGTTAATCTATTTTCAGTTGGATTACCCAGTTTCTGTTTTCAATCTTAACCCAAACATCGATCAAGCTATAAAAATATGAAAGAGCTGCTTGACCATGACGTGATTTGAATACACAACTTTCTGATATGGATTCAGAAGCACTACAGTTGAATTAAGATCTTCACAATCAGATTCAGTGATTTCCAGTCAAAAATTAAGAATCTGGTAATAAACCCTCTTTTCTTACAAATTCAAAGATGGCAATGGTAAAAATAAATTAATAGGTGCTTATGGCATTAATTACATTTATTAATGTTTGGAACTCAATTCCCAATAACAATTCTTATCAAAGTCCTCTTGAAACGATTATAATCTGTAGAACTAAAAAATGCAGTTTCTTAAACACTGCAGCCTGGTAGCAACAAAGTCGAGTTAACTTTTGTCAAGTTGGACTATGCAGTTACTGTTTTCAATAATAACCCAAACATCAATCAAGATATGAAAAGACATAAAGAGCTGATTGACCCCGACGTGATTTGAACACGCAACCTTCTGATTTGCTACCGTTTCGCCACGAGGTCATTTGAAAAGTGTTGTTGCTCCCATACTTCACATGAAAAGTGCATGATAAAATATATGGACACCATCTTGAAATTTGCTACTTATAATTACAGTTTGGAAAAGATATAAACAAGGATGAATTAAGGTCTTCACTTTCAGATTCAGGGATTTCCAATTAAAAATTTAGAATATAGTAATAAACCCTTTTTTCTTACAAATTCAAAGATGACAATGGTATGAACAAATTAATAGGTGTTTCTGACTTGCCACAAATTTCCTGTTTTGAACTCAGTTCCCAATGATATATCTCATCAAAGGATTGTTGAAAAGATTTTATTCAGTAGAATTAAAAAAGCAATTTTTCAAACACTTTCCTGACAGGTGGCAACAAGATCATGATAATCTATTGTCAGTTAGAATACGCAGTTTCTGTTTTCAATCTTAACCCAAACATCGATCAACTTTTAAAAAGATGAAAGAGATACTTGAACATGACATAATTTAAACATGCATCATTCTGACCAGGAGTAAGGCGCACTACCGTCAGTGTATGAGGACAGCTGTAAAACTTGCTTGCTCCCATAATTCACTTGTAAAGTGCATGAGGAAATATACAGACACCATCTTGAAATTTGCTACTTTAAATCACAGTTTAGAAAAGTAATAACAAGGATGAATTAGGATCTTCACGTTCCGATTCAGGGATTTCCAGTTTAAAGTTTAGATTCTAGTAATAAGCCTGATTTTCTTACAAATTCAAAGATGACAATGGTATGAACAAAGCGATAGGTGTTCCTGGCATTTATTACATTTATTAATGTTTTTAACTCAATTCCCAATAATATTTCTCATCAAAGTATTGTTGATAAGATTTTAATCTATAGAATTAAAAAAACACTTTTTTAAAAACTGTTCTGACCTGTGTCAACAACGTTGTGTTAATCTATTTTCAGTTGGATTACCCAGTTTCTGTTTTCAATCTTAACCCAAACATCAATCAAGCTATAAAAATATGAAAGAGCTGCTTGACCATGACGTGATTTGAATACACAACTTTCTGATATGGATTCAGAAGCACTACAGTTGAATTAAGATCTTCACAATCAGATTCAGTGATTTCCAGTCAAAAATTAAGAATCTGGTAATAAACCCTCTTTTCTTACAAATTCAAAGATGGCAATGATAAAAATAAATTAATAGGTGCTTATGGCATTAATTACATTTATTAATGTTTGGAACTCAATTCCCAATAACAATTCTTATCAAAGTCCTCTTGAAACGATTATAATCTGTAGAACTAAAAAATGCAGTTTCTTAAACACTGCGGCATGGTAGCAACAAAGTCGAGTTAACTTTTGTCAGTTGGACTACGCAGTTACTGATTTCAATAATAACCCAAACATCAATCAAGATATGAAAAGACATAAAGAGCTGATTGACCCCGACGTGATTTGAACACGCAACTTTCTGATCTGGAGTCAGACGCACTACCGTTGCGCCACGAGGTCAGTTGAAAAGTGTTGTTGCTCCCATACTTCACATGAAAAGTGAATGATAAAATATATGGACACCATCTTGAAATTTGCTACTTATAATCACAGTTTGGAAAAGATATAAACAAGGATGAATTAAGGTCTTCACTTTCAGATTCAGGGATTTCCAATTAAAAATTTAGAATATAGTAATAAACCCTTTTTTCTTACAAATTCAAAGATGACAATGGTATGAACAAATTAATAGGTGTTTCTGACTTGCCACAAATTTCCTGTTTTGAACTCAGTTCCCAATTATATATCTCATCAAAGGATTGTTGAAAAGATTTTATTCAGTAGAATTAAAAAAGGAATTTTTCAAACACTTTCCTGACAGGTGGCAACAAGATCATGATAATCTATTGTCAGTTAGAATACGCAGTTTCTGTTTTCAATCTTAACCCAAACATCGATCAACTTTTAAAAAGATGAAAGAGATACTTGAACATGACATAATTTAAACATGCATCATTCTGACCAGGAGTAAGGCGCACTACCGTCAGTGTATGAGGACAGCTGTAAAACTTGCTTGCTCCCATAATTCACTTGTAAAGTGCATGAGGAAATATACAGACACCATCTTGAAATTTGCTACTTTAAATCACAGTTTAGAAAAGTAATAACAAGGATGAATTAGGATCTTCACATTCCGATTCAGGGATTTCCAGTTTAAAGTTTAGATTCTAGTAATAAGCCTGATTTTCTTACAAATTCAAAGATGACAATGGTATGAACAAAGCGATAGGTGTTCCTGGCATTTATTACATTTATTAATGGTTTTTAACTCAATTCCCAATAATATTTCTCATCAAAGTATTGTTGATAAGATTTTAATCTATAGAATTAAAAAAACACTTTTTTAAAAACTGTTCTGACCTGTGTCAACAACGTTGTGTTAATCTATTTTCAGTTGGATTACCCAGTTTCTGTTTTCAATCTTAACCCAAACATCGATCAAGCTATAAAAATATGAAAGAGCTGCTTGACCATGACGTGATTTGAATACACAACTTTCTGATATGGATTCAGAAGCACTACAGTTGAATTAAGATCTTCACAATCAGATTCAGTGATTTCCAGTCAAAAATTAAGAATCTGGTAATAAACCCTCTTTTCTTACAAATTCAAAGATGGCAATGGTAAAAATAAATTAATAGGTGCTTATGGCATTAATTACATTTATTAATGTTTGGAACTCAATTCCCAATAACAATTCTTATCAAAGTCCTCTTGAAACGATTATAATCTGTAGAACTAAAAAATGCAGTTTCTTAAACACTGCAGCCTGGTAGCAACAAAGTCGAGTTTAACTTTTGTCAGTTGAACTACGCAGTTACTGTTTTCAATAATAACCCAAACATCAATCAAGATATGAAAAGACATAAAGAGCTGATTGACCCCGACGTGATTTGAACACACAACCTTCTAATCTGGAGTCAGACGCTCTACCGTTGCGCCACGAGGTCAGTTGAAAAGTGTTGTTGCTCCCATACTTCACATGAAAAGTGCATGATAAAATATATGGACACCATCTTGAAATTTGCTACTTATAATCACAGTTTGGAAAAGATATAAACAAGGATGAATTAAGGTCTTCACTTTCAGATTCAGGGATTTCCAATTAAAAATTTAGAATATAGTAATAAACCCTTTTTTCTTACAAATTCAAAGATGACAATGGTACGAACAAATTAATAGGTGTTTCTGACTTGCCACAAATTTCCTGTTTTGAACTCAGTTCCCAATGATATATCTCATCAAAGGATTGTTGAAAAGATTTTATTCAGTAGAATTAAAAAAGCAATTTTTCAAACACTTTCCTGACAGGTGGCAACAAGATCATGATAATCTATTGTCAGTTAGAATACTCAGTTTCTGTTTTCAATCTTAACCCAAACATCGATCAACTTTTAAAAAGATGAAAGAGATACTTGAACGTGACATAATTTAAACATGCATCATTATGACCAGGAGTAAGGCGCACTACCGTCAGTGTATGAGGACAGCTGTAAAACTTGCTTGCTCCCATAATTCACTTGTAAAGTGCATGAGGAAATATACAGACACCATCTTGAAATTTGCTACTTTAAATCACAGTTTAGAAAAGTAATAACAAGGATGAATTAGGATCTTCACGTTCCGATTCAGGGATTTCCAGTTTAAAGTTTAGATTCTAGTAATAAGCCTGATTTTCTTACAAATTCAAAGATGACAATGGTATGAACAAAGCGATAGGTGTTCCTGGCATTTATTACATTTATTAATGTTTTTAACTCAATTCCCCAAAATATTTCTCATCAAAGTATTGTTGATAAGATTTTAATCTATAGAATTAAAAAAACACTTTTTTTAAAACTGTTCTGACCTGTGTCAACAACGTTGTGTTAATCTATTTTCAGTTGGATTACCCAGTTTCTGTTTTCAATCTTAACCCAAACATCGATCAAGCTATAAAAATATGAAAGAGCTGCTTGACCATGACGTGATTTGAATACACAACTTTCTGATATGGATTCAGAAGCACTACAGTTGAATTAAGATCTTCACAATCAGATTCAGTGATTTCCAGTCAAAAATTAAGAATCTGGTAATAAACCCTCTTTTCTTACAAATTCAAAGATGGCAATGGTAAAAATAAATTAATAGGTAATTAATTACATTTATTAATGTTTGGAACTCAATTCCCAATAACAATTCTTATCAAAGTCCTCTTGAAACGATTATAATCTGTAGAACTAAAAAATGCAGTTTCTTAAACACTGCAGCCTGGTAGCAACAAAGTCGAGTTTAACTTTTGTCAAGTTGGACTACGCAGTTACTGTTTTCAATAATAACCCAAACATCAATCAAGATATAAAAAGACATAAAGAGTTGATTGACCCCGACGTGATTTGAACACACAACCTTCTGATCTGGAGTCAGACGCGCTACCGTTGCGCCACGAGGTCAGTTGAAAAGTGTTGTTGCTCCCATACTTCACATGAAAAGTGCATGATAAAATATATGGACACCATCTTGAAATTTGCTACTTATAATCACAGTTTGGAAAAGATATAAACAAGGATGAATTAAGGTCTTCACTTTCAGATTCAGGGATTTCCAATTAAAAATTTAGAATATAGTAATAAACCCTTTTTTCTTACAAATTCAAAGATGACAATGGTATGAACAAATTAATAGGTGTTTCTGACTTGCCACAAATTTCCTGTTTTGAACTCAGTTCCCAATGATATATCTCATCAAAGGATTGTTGAAAAGATTTTATTCAGTAGAATTAAAAAAGCAATTTTTCAAACACTTTCCTGACAGGTGGCAACAAGATCATGATAATCTATTGTCAGTTAGAATACGCAGTTTCTGTTTTCAATCTTAACCCAAACATCGATCAACTTTTAAAAAGATGAAAGAGATACTTGAACGTGACATAATTTAAACATGCATCATTATGACCAGGAGTAAGGCGCACTACCGTCAGTGTATGAGGACAGCTGTAAAACTTGCTTGCTCCCATAATTCACTTGTAAAGTGCATGAGGAAATATACAGACACCATCTTGAAATTTGCTACTTTAAATCACAGTTTAGAAAAGTAATAACAAGGATGAATTAGGATCTTCACGTTCCGATTCAGGGATTTCCAGTTTAAAGTTTAGATTCTAGTAATAAGCCTGATTTTCTTACAAATTCAAAGATGACAATGGTATGAACAAAGCGATAGGTGTTCCTGGCATTTATTACATTTATTAATGTTTTTAACTCAATTCCCAATAATATTTCTCATCAAAGTATTGTTGATAAGATTTTAATCTATAGAATTAAAAAAACACTTTTTTAAAAACTGTTCTGACCTGTGTCAACAACATTGTATTAATCTATTTTCAGTTGGATTACCCAGTTTCTGTTTTCAATCTTAACCCAAACATCGATCAAGCTATAAAAATATGAAAGAGCTGCTTGACCATGACGTGATTTGAATACACAACTTTCTGATATGGATTCAGAAGCACTACAGTTGAATTAAGATCTTCACAATCAGATTCAGTGATTTCCAGTCAAAAATTAAGAATCTGGTAATAAACCCTCTTTTCTTACAAATTCAAAGATGGCAATGGTAAAAATAAATTAATAGGTAATTAATTACATTTATTAATGTTTGGAACTCAATTCCCAATAACAATTCTTATCAAAGTCCTCTTGAAACGATTATAATCTGTAGAACTAAAAAATGCAGTTTCTTAAACACTGCAGCCTGGTAGCAACAAAGTCGAGTTTAACTTTTGTCAAGTTGGACTACGCAGTTACTGTTTTCAATAATAACCCAAACATCAATCAAGATATAAAAAGACATAAAGAGTTGATTGACCCCGACGTGATTTGAACACACAACCTTCTGATCTGGAGTCAGACGCTCTACCGTTGCGCCACGAGGTCAGTTGAAAAGTGTTGTTGCTCCCATACTTCACATGAAAAGTGCATGATAAAATATATGGACACCATCTTGAAATTTGCTACTTATAATCACAGTTTGGAAAAGATATAAACAAGGATGAATTAAGGTCTTCACTTTCAGATTCAGGGATTTCCAATTAAAAATTTAGAATATAGTAATAAACCCTTTTTTCTTACAAATTCAAAGATGACAATGGTATGAACAAATTAATAGGTGTTTCTGACTTGCCACAAATTTCCTGTTTTGAACTCAGTTCCCAATGATATATCTCATCAAAGGATTGTTGAAAAGATTTTATTCAGTAGAATTAAAAAAGCAATTTTTCAAACACTTTCCTGACAGGTGGCAACAAGATCATGATAATCTATTGTCAGTTAGAATACGCAGTTTCTGTTTTCAATCTTAACCCAAACATCGATCAACTTTTAAAAAGATGAAAGAGATACTTGAACGTGACATAATTTAAACATGCATCATTATGACCAGGAGTAAGGCGCACTACCGTCAGTGTATGAGGACAGCTGTAAAACTTGCTTGCTCCCATAATTCACTTGTAAAGTGCATGAGGAAATATACAGACACCATCTTGAAATTTGCTACTTTAAATCACAGTTTAGAAAAGTAATAACAAGGATGAATTAGGATCTTCACGTTCCGATTCAGGGATTTCCAGTTTAAAGTTTAGATTCTAGTAATAAGCCTGATTTTCTTACAAATTCAAAGATGACAATGGTATGAACAAAGCGATAGGTGTTCCTGGCATTTATTACATTTATTAATGTTTTTAACTCAATTCCCAATAATATTTCTCATCAAAGTATTGTTGATAAGATTTTAATCTATAGAATTAAAAAAACACTTTTTTAAAAACTGTTCTGACCTGTGTCAACAACATTGTATTAATCTATTTTCAGTTGGATTACCCAGTTTCTGTTTTCAATCTTAACCCAAACATCGATCAAGCTATAAAAATATGAAAGAGCTGCTTGACCATGACGTGATTTGAATACACAACTTTCTGATATGGATTCAGAAGCACTACAGTTGAATTAAGATCTTCACAATCAGATTCAGTGATTTCCAGTCAAAAATTAAGAATCTGGTAATAAACCCTCTTTTCTTACAAATTCAAAGATGGCAATGGTAAAAATAAATTAATAGGTAATTAATTACATTTATTAATGTTTGGAACTCAATTCCCAATAACAATTCTTATCAAAGTCCTCTTGAAACGATTATAATCTGTAGAACTAAAAAATGCAGTTTCTTAAACACTGCAGCCTGGTAGCAACAAAGTCGAGTTAACTTTTGTCAGTTGGACTACGCAGTTACTGTTTTCAATAATAACCCAAACATCAATCAAGATATGAAAAGACATAAAGAGCTGATTGACCCCGACGTGATTTGAAGACACAACCTTCTGATATGAAGTCAGACGCACTACCGTTGCGCCACGAGGTCATTTGAAAAGTGTTGTTGCTCCCATACTTCACATGAAAATTGCATGATAAAATATATGGACACCATCTTGAAATTTGCTACTTATAATCACAGTTTGGAAAAGATATAAACAAGGATGAATTAAGATCTTCACTTTCAGATTCAGGGATTTCCAATTAAAAATTTAGAATATAGTAATAAACCCTTTTTTCTTACAAATTCAAAGATGACAATGGTATGAACAAATTAATAGGTGTTTCTGACTTGCCACAAATTTTCTGTTTTGAACTCAGTTCCCAATTATATATCTCATCAAAGGATTGTTGAAAAGATTTTATTCAGTAGAATTAAAAAAGCAATTTTTCAAACACTTTCCTGACAGGTGGCAACAAGATCATGGTAATCTATTGTCAGTTAGAATACGCAGTTTCTGTTTTCAATCTTAACCCAAACATCGATCAACTTTTAAAAAGATGAAAGAGATACTTGAACGTGACATAATTTAAACATGCATCATTCTGACCAGGAGTAAGGCGCACTACCGTCAGTGTATGAGGACAGCTGTAAAACTTGCTTGCTCCCATAATTCACTTGTAAAGTGCATGAGGAAATATACAGACACCATCTTGAAATTTGCTACTTTAAATCACAGTTTAGAAAAGTAATAACAAGGATGAATTAGGATCTTCACGTTCCGATTCAGGGATTTCCAGTTTAAAGTTTAGATTCTAGTAATAAGCCTGATTTTCTTACAAATTCAAAGATGACAATGGTATGAACAAAGCGATAGGTGTTCCTGGCATTTATTACATCTATTAATGGTTTTTAACTCAATTCCCAATAATATTTCTCATCAAAGTATTGTTGATAAGATTTTAATCTATAGAATTAAAAAACACTTTTTTAAAAACGGTTCTGACCTGTGTCAACAACGTTGTGTTAATCTATTTTCAGTTGGATTACCCAGTTTCTGTTTTCAATCTTAACCCAAACATCGATCAAGCTATAAAAATATGAAAGCTGCTTGACCATGACGTGATTTGAATACACAACTTTCTGATATGGATTCAGAAGCACTACAGTTGAATTAAGATCTTCACAATCAGATTCAGTGATTTCCAGTCAAAAATTAAGAATCTGGTAATAAACCCTCTTTTCTTACAAATTCAAAGATGGCAATGGTAAAAATAAATTAATAGGTGCTTATGGCATTAATTACATTTATTAATGTTTGGAACTCAATTCCCAATAACAATTCTTATCAAAGTCCTCTTGAAACGATTATAATCTGTAGAACTAAAAAATGCAGTTTCTTAAACACTGCAGCCTGGTAGCAACAAAGTCGAGTTAACTTTTGTCAAGTTGGACTATGCAGTTACTGTTTTCAATAATAACCCAAACATCAATCAAGATATGAAAAGACATAAAGAGCTGATTGACCCCGACGTGATTTGAACACGCAACCTTCTGATTTGCTACCGTTTCGCCACGAGGTCATTTGAAAAGTGTTGTTGCTCCCATACTTCACATGAAAAGTGCATGATAAAATATATGGACACCATCTTGAAATTTGCTACTTATAATTACAGTTTGGAAAAGATATAAACAAGGATGAATTAAGGTCTTCACTTTCAGATTCAGGGATTTCCAATTAAAAATTTAGAATATAGTAATAAACCCTTTTTTCTTACAAATTCAAAGATGACAATGGTATGAACAAATTAATAGGTGTTTCTGACTTGCCACAAATTTCCTGTTTTGAACTCAGTTCCCAATTATATATCTCATCAAAGGATTGTTGAAAAGATTTTATTCAGTAGAATTAAAAAAGGAATTTTTCAAACACTTTCCTGACAGGTGGCAACAAGATCATGATAATCTATTGTCAGTTAGAATACGCAGTTTCTGTTTTCAATCTTAACCCAAACATCGATCAACTTTTAAAAAGATGAAAGAGATACTTGAACATGACATAATTTAAACATGCATCATTCTGACCAGGAGTAAGGCGCACTACCGTCAGTGTATGAGGACAGCTGTAAAACTTGCTTGCTCCCATAATTCACTTGTAAAGTGCATGAGGAAATATACAGACACCATCTTGAAATTTGCTACTTTAAATCACAGTTTAGAAAAGTAATAACAAGGATGAATTAGGATCTTCACGTTCCGATTCAGGGATTTCCAGTTTAAAGTTTAGATTCTAGTAATAAGCCTGATTTTCTTACAAATTCAAAGATGACAATGGTATGAACAAAGCGATAGGTGTTCCTGGCATTTATTACATTTATTAATGGTTTTTAACTCAATTCCCAATAATATTTCTCATCAAAGTATTGTTGATAAGATTTTAATCTATAGAATTAAAAAAACACTTTTTTAAAAACTGTTCTGACCTGTGTCAACAACGTTGTGTTAATCTATTTTCAGTTGGATTACCCAGTTTCTGTTTTCAATCTTAACCCAAACATCGATCAAGCTATAAAAATATGAAAGAGCTGCTTGACCATGACGTGATTTGAATACACAACTTTCTGATATGGATTCAGAAGCACTACAGTTGAATTAAGATCTTCACAATCAGATTCAGTGATTTCCAGTCAAAAATTAAGAATCTGGTAATAAACCCTCTTTTCTTACAAATTCAAAGATGGCAATGGTAAAAATAAATTAATAGGTGCTTATGGCATTAATTACATTTATTAATGTTTGGAACTCAATTCCCAATAACAATTCTTATCAAAGTCCTCTTGAAACGATTATAATCTGTAGAACTAAAAAATGCAGTTTCTTAAACACTGCAGCCTGGTAGCAACAAAGTCGAGTTAACTTTTGTCAAGTTGGACTATGCAGTTACTGTTTTCAATAATAACCCAAACATCAATCAAGATATGAAAAGACATAAAGAGCTGATTGACCCCGACGTGATTTGAACACGCAACCTTCTGATTTGCTACCGTTTCGCCACGAGGTCATTTGAAAAGTGTTGTTGCTCCCATACTTCACATGAAAAGTGCATGATAAAATATATGGACACCATCTTGAAATTTGCTACTTATAATTACAGTTTGGAAAAGATATAAACAAGGATGAATTAAGGTCTTCACTTTCAGATTCAGCGATTTCCAATTAAAAATTTAGAATATAGTAATAAACCCTTTTTTCTTACAAATTCAAAGATGACAATGGTATGAACAAATTAATAGGTGTTTCTGACTTGCCACAAATTTCCTGTTTTGAACTCAGTTCCCAATGATATATCTCATCAAAGGATTGTTGAAAAGATTTTATTCAGTAGAATTAAAAAAGGAATTTTTCAAACACTTTCCTGACAGGTGGCAACAAGATCATGATAATCTATTGTCAGTTAGAATACGCAGTTTCTGTTTTCAATCTTAACCCAAACATCGATCAACTTTTAAAAAGATGAAAGAGATACTTGAACATGACATAATTTAAACATGCATCATTCTGACCAGGAGTAAGGCGCACTACCGTCAGTGTATGAGGACAGCTGTAAAACTTGCTTGCTCCCATAATTCACTTGTAAAGTGCATGAGGAAATATACAGACACCATCTTGAAATTTGCTACTTTAAATCACAGTTTAGAAAAGTAATAACAAGGATGAATTAGGATCTTCACGTTCCGATTCAGGGATTTCCAGTTTAAAGTTTAGATTCTAGTAATAAGCCTGATTTTCTTACAAATTCAAAGATGACAATGGTATGAACAAAGCGATAGGTGTTCCTGGCATTTATTACATTTATTAATGGTTTTTAACTCAATTCCCAATAATATTTCTCATCAAAGTATTGTTGATAAGATTTTAATCTATAGAATTAAAAAAACACTTTTTTAAAAACTGTTCTGACCTGTGTCAACAACGTTGTGTTAATCTATTTTCAGTTGGATTACCCAGTTTCTGTTTTCAATCTTAACCCAAACATCGATCAAGCTATAAAAATATGAAAGAGCTGCTTGACCATGACGTGATTTGAATACACAACTTTCTGATATGGATTCAGAAGCACTACAGTTGAATTAAGATCTTCACAATCAGATTCAGTGATTTCCAGTCAAAAATTAAGAATCTGGTAATAAACCCTCTTTTCTTACAAATTCAAAGATGGCAATGGTAAAAATAAATTAATAGGTGCTTATGGCATTAATTACATTTATTAATGTTTGGAACTCAATTCCCAATAACAATTCTTATCAAAGTCCTCTTGAAACGATTATAATCTGTAGAACTAAAAAATGCAGTTTCTTAAACACTGCAGCCTGGTAGCAACAAAGTCGAGTTAACTTTTGTCAAGTTGGACTATGCAGTTACTGATTTCAATAATAACCCAAACATCAATCAAGATATGAAAAGACATAAAGAGCTGATTGACCCCGACGTGATTTGAACACGCAACCTTCTGATTTGCTACCGTTTCGCCACGAGGTCATTTGAAAAGTGTTGTTGCTCCCATACTTCACATGAAAAGTGCATGATAAAATATATGGACACCATCTTGAAATTTGCTACTTATAATTACAGTTTGGAAAAGATATAAACAAGGATGAATTAAGGTCTTCACTTTCAGATTCAGGGATTTCCAATTAAAAATTTAGAATATAGTAATAAACCCTTTTTTCTTACAAATTCAAAGATGACAATGGTATGAACAAATTAATAGGTGTTTCTGACTTGCCACAAATTTCCTGTTTTGAACTCAGTTCCCAATGATATATCTCATCAAAGGATTGTTGAAAAGATTTTATTCAGTAGAATTAAAAAAGGAATTTTTCAAACACTTTCCTGACAGGTGGCAACAAGATCATGATAATCTATTGTCAGTTAGAATACGCAGTTTCTGTTTTCAATCTTAACCCAAACATCGATCAACTTTTAAAAAGATGAAAGAGATACTTGAACATGACATAATTTAAACATGCATCATTCTGACCAGGAGTAAGGCGCACTACCGTCAGTGTATGAGGACAGCTGTAAAACTTGCTTGCTCCCATAATTCACTTGTAAAGTGCATGAGGAAATATACAGACACCATCTTGAAATTTGCTACTTTAAATCACAGTTTAGAAAAGTAATAACAAGGATGAATTAGGATCTTCACGTTCCGATTCAGGGATTTCCAGTTTAAAGTTTAGATTCTAGTAATAAGCCTGATTTTCTTACAAATTCAAAGATGACAATGGTATGAACAAAGCGATAGGTGTTCCTGGCATTTATTACATTTATTAATGTTTTTAACTCAATTCCCAATAATATTTCTCATCAAAGTATTGTTGATAAGATTTTAATCTATAGAATTAAAAAAACACTTTTTTAAAAACTGTTCTGACCTGTGTCAACAACGTTGTGTTAATCTATTTTCAGTTGGATTACCCAGTTTCTGTTTTCAATCTTAACCCAAACATCAATCAAGCTATAAAAATATGAAAGAGCTGCTTGACCATGACGTGATTTGAATACACAACTTTCTGATATGGATTCAGAAGCACTACAGTTGAATTAAGATCTTCACAATCAGATTCAGTGATTTCCAGTCAAAAATTAAGAATCTGGTAATAAACCCTCTTTTCTTACAAATTCAAAGATGGCAATGAAAAAAATAAATTAATAGGTGCTTATGGCATTAATTACATTTATTAATGTTTGGAACTCAATTCCCAATAACAATTCTTATCAAAGTCCTCTTGAAACGATTATAATCTGTAGAACTAAAAAATGCAGTTTCTTAAACACTGCGGCATGGTAGCAACAAAGTCGAGTTAACTTTTGTCAGTTGGACTACGCAGTTACTGATTTCAATAATAACCCAAACATCATTCAAGATATGAAAAGACATAAAGAGCTGATTGACCCCGACGTGATTTGAACACGCAACTTTCTGATCTGGAGTCAGACGCACTACCGTTGCGCCACGAGGTCAGTTGAAAAGTGTTGTTGCTCCCATACTTCACATGAAAAGTGAATGATAAAATATATGGACACCATCTTGAAATTTGCTACTTATAATCACAGTTTGGAAAAGATATAAACAAGGATGAATTAAGGTCTTCACTTTCAGATTCAGGGATTTCCAATTAAAAATTTAGAATATAGTAATAAACCCTTTTTTCTTACAAATTCAAAGATGACAATGGTATGAACAAATTAATAGGTGTTTCTGACTTGCCACAAATTTCCTGTTTTGAACTCAGTTCCCAATGATATATCTCATCAAAGGATTGTTGAAAAGATTTTATTCAGTAGAATTAAAAAAGGAATTTTTCAAACACTTTCCTGACAGGTGGCAACAAGATCATGATAATCTATTGTCAGTTAGAATACGCAGTTTCTGTTTTCAATCTTAACCCAAACATCGATCAACTTTTAAAAAGATGAAAGAGATACTTGAACATGACATAATTTAAACATGCATCATTCTGACCAGGAGTAAGGCGCACTACCGTCAGTGTATGAGGACAGCTGTAAAACTTGCTTGCTCCCATAATTCACTTGTAAAGTGCATGAGGAAATATACAGACACCATCTTGAAATTTGCTACTTTAAATCACAGTTTAGAAAAGTAATAACAAGGATGAATTAGGATCTTCACATTCCGATTCAGGGATTTCCAGTTTAAAGTTTAGATTCTAGTAATAAGCCTGATTTTCTTACAAATTCAAAGATGACAATGGTATGAACAAAGCGATAGGTGTTCCTGGCATTTATTACATTTATTAATGGTTTTTAACTCAATTCCCAATAATATTTCTCATCAAAGTATTGTTGATAAGATTTTAATCTATAGAATTAAAAAAACACTTTTTTAAAAACTGTTCTGACCTGTGTCAACAACGTTGTGTTAATCTATTTTCAGTTGGATTACCCAGTTTCTGTTTTCAATCTTAACCCAAACATCGATCAAGCTATAAAAATATGAAAGAGCTGCTTGACCATGACGTGATTTGAATACACAACTTTCTGATATGGATTCAGAAGCACTACAGTTGAATTAAGATCTTCACAATCAGATTCAGTGATTTCCAGTCAAAAATTAAGAATCTGGTAATAAACCCTCTTTTCTTACAAATTCAAAGATGGCAATGGTAAAAATAAATTAATAGGTGCTTATGGCATTAATTACATTTATTAATGTTTGGAACTCAATTCCCAATAACAATTCTTATCAAAGTCCTCTTGAAACGATTATAATCTGTAGAACTAAAAAATGCAGTTTCTTAAACACTGCAGCCTGGTAGCAACAAAGTCGAGTTAACTTTTGTCAAGTTGGACTATGCAGTTACTGTTTTCAATAATAACCCAAACATCAATCAAGATATGAAAAGACATAAAGAGCTGATTGACCCCGACGTGATTTGAACACGCAACGTTCTGATTTGGAGTCAGACGTGCTACCGTTGCGCCACGAGGTCATTTGAAAAGTGTTGTTGCTCCCATACTTCACATGAAAAGTGCATGATAAAATATATGGACACCATCTTGAAATTTGCTACTTATAATCACAGTTTGGAAAAGATATAATCAAGGATGAATTAAGATCTTCACTTTCAGATTCAGGGATTTCCAATTAAAAATTTAGAATATAGTAATAAACCCTTTTTTCTTACAAATTCAAAGATGACAATGGTATGAACAAATTAATAGGTGTTTCTCACTTGCCACAAATTTTCTGTTTTGAACTCAGTTCCCAATGATATATCTCATCAAAGGATTGTTGAAAAGATTTTATTCAGTAGAATTAAAAAAGCAATTTTTCAAACACTTTCCTGACAGGTGGCAACAAGATCATGATAATCTATTGTCAGTTAGAATACGCAGTTTCTGTTTTCAATCTTAACCCAAACATCGATCAACTTTTAAAAAGATGAAAGAGATACTTGAACATGACATAATTTAAACATGCATCATTCTGACCAGGAGTAAGGCGCACTACCGTCAGTGTATGAGGACAGCTGTAAAACTTGCTTGCTCCCATAATTCACTTGTAAAGTGCATGAGGAAATATACAGACACCATCTTGAAATTTGCTACTTTAAATCACAGTTTAGAAAAGTAATAACAAGGATGAATTAGGATCTTCACGTTCCGATTCAGGGATTTCCAGTTTAAAGTTTAGATTCTAGTAATAAGCCTGATTTTCTTACAAATTCAAAGATGACAATGGTATGAACAAAGCGATAGGTGTTCCTGGCATTTATTACATTTATTAATGGTTTTTAACTCAATTCCCAATAATATTTCTCATCAAAGTATTGTTGATAAGATTTTAATCTATAGAATTAAAAAACACTTTTTTAAAAACGGTTCTGACCTGTGTCAACAACGTTGTGTTAATCTATTTTCAGTTGGATTACCCAGTTTCTGTTTTCAATCTTAACCCAAACATCGATCAAGCTATAAAAATATGAAAGAGCTGCTTGACCATGACGTGATTTGAATACACAACTTTCTGATATGGATTCAGAAGCACTACAGTTGAATTAAGATCTTCACAATCAGATTCAGTGATTTCCAGTCAAAAATTAAGAATCTGGTAATAAACCCTCTTTTCTTACAAATTCAAAGATGGCAATGGTAAAAATAAATTAATAGGTGCTTATGGCATTAATTACATTTATTAATGTTTGGAACTCAATTCCCAATAACAATTCTTATCAAAGTCCTCTTGAAACGATTATAATCTGTAGAACTAAAAAATGCAGTTTCTTAAACACTGCAGCCTGGTAGCAACAAAGTCGAGTTAACTTTTGTCAAGTTGGACTATGCAGTTACTGTTTTCAATAATAACCCAAACATCAATCAAGATATGAAAAGACATAAAGAGCTGATTGACCCCGACGTGATTTGAACACGCAACCTTCTGATTAGCTACCTTTTCGCCACGAGGTCATTTGAAAAGTGTTGTTGCTCCCATACTTCACATGAAAAGTGCATGATAAAATATATGGACACCATCTTGAAATTTGCTACTTATAATTACAGTTTGGAAAAGATATAAACAAGGATGAATTAAGGTCTTCACTTTCAGATTCAGGGATTTCCAATTAAAAATTTAGAATATAGTAATAAACCCTTTTTTCTTACAAATTCAAAGATGACAATGGTATGAACAAATTAATAGGTGTTTCTGACTTGCCACAAATTTCCTGTTTTGAACTCAGTTCCCAATGATATATCTCATCAAAGGATTGTTGAAAAGATTTTATTCAGTAGAATTAAAAAAGGAATTTTTCAAACACTTTCCTGACAGGTGGCAACAAGATCATGATAATCTATTGTCAGTTAGAATACGCAGTTTCTGTTTTCAATCTTAACCCAAACATCGATCAACTTTTAAAAAGATGAAAGAGATACTTGAACATGACATAATTTAAACATGCATCATTCTGACCAGGAGTAAGGCGCACTACCGTCAGTGTATGAGGACAGCTGTAAAACTTGCTTGCTCCCATAATTCACTTGTAAAGTGCATGAGGAAATATACAGACACCATCTTGAAATTTGCTACTTTAAATCACAGTTTAGAAAAGTAATAACAAGGATGAATTAGGATCTTCACGTTCCGATTCAGGGATTTCCAGTTTAAAGTTTAGATTCTAGTAATAAGCCTGATTTTCTTACAAATTCAAAGATGACAATGGTATGAACAAAGCGATAGGTGTTCCTGGCATTTATTACATTTATTAATGGTTTTTAACTCAATTCCCAATAATATTTCTCATCAAAGTATTGTTGATAAGATTTTAATCTATAGAATTAAAAAAACACTTTTTTAAAAACTGTTCTGACCTGTGTCAACAACGTTGTGTTAATCTATTTTCAGTTGGATTACCCAGTTTCTGTTTTTAATCTTAACCCAAACATCGATCAAGCTATAAAAATATGAAAGAGCTGCTTGACCATGACGTGATTTGAATACACAACTTTCTGATATGGATTCAGAAGCACTACAGTTGAATTAAGATCTTCACAATCAGATTCAGTGATTTCCAGTCAAAAATTAAGAATCTGGTAATAAACCCTCTTTTCTTACAAATTCAAAGATGGCAATGGTAAAAATAAATTAATAGGTGCTTATGGCATTAATTACATTTATTAATGTTTGGAACTCAATTCCCAATAACAATTCTTATCAAAGTCCTCTTGAAACGATTATAATCTGTAGAACTAAAAAATGCAGTTTCTTAAACACTGCAGCCTGGTAGCAACAAAGTCGAGTTAACTTTTGTCAAGTTGGACTATGCAGTTACTGTTTTCAATAATAACCCAAACATCAATCAAGATATGAAAAGACATAAAGAGCTGATTGACCCCGACGTGATTTGAACACGCAACCTTCTGATTTGCTACCGTTTCGCCACGAGGTCATTTGAAAAGTGTTGTTGCTCCCATACTTCACATGAAAAGTGCATGATAAAATATATGGACACCATCTTGAAATTTGCTACTTATAATTACAGTTTGGAAAAGATATAAACAAGGATGAATTAAGGTCTTCACTTTCAGATTCAGGGATTTCCAATTAAAAATTTAGAATATAGTAATAAACCCTTTTTTCTTACAAATTCAAAGATGACAATGGTATGAACAAATTAATAGGTGTTTCTGACTTGCCACAAATTTCCTGTTTTGAACTCAGTTCCCAATGATATATCTCATCAAAGGATTGTTGAAAAGATTTTATTCAGTAGAATTAAAAAAGGAATTTTTCAAACACTTTCCTGACAGGTGGCAACAAGATCATGATAATCTATTGTCAGTTAGAATACGCAGTTTCTGTTTTCAATCTTAACCCAAACATCGATCAACTTTTAAAAAGATGAAAGAGATACTTGAACATGACATAATTTAAACATGCATCATTCTGACCAGGAGTAAGGCGCACTACCGTCAGTGTATGAGGACAGCTGTAAAACTTGCTTGCTCCCATAATTCACTTGTAAAGTGCATGAGGAAATATACAGACACCATCTTGAAATTTGCTACTTTAAATCACAGTTTAGAAAAGTAATAACAAGGATGAATTAGGATCTTCACGTTCCGATTCAGGGATTTCCAGTTTAAAGTTTAGATTCTAGTAATAAGCCTGATTTTCTTACAAATTCAAAGATGACAATGGTATGAACAAAGCGATAGGTGTTCCTGGCATTTATTACATTTATTAATGTTTTTAACTCAATTCCCAATAATATTTCTCATCAAAGTATTGTTGATAAGATTTTAATCTATAGAATTAAAAAAACACTTTTTTAAAAACTGTTCTGACCTGTGTCAACAACGTTGTGTTAATCTATTTTCAGTTGGATTACCCAGTTTCTGTTTTCAATCTTAACCCAAACATCAATCAAGCTATAAAAATATGAAAGAGCTGCTTGACCATGACGTGATTTGAATACACAACTTTCTGATATGGATTCAGAAGCACTACAGTTGAATTAAGATCTTCACAATCAGATTCAGTGATTTCCAGTCAAAAATTAAGAATCTGGTAATAAACCCTCTTTTCTTACAAATTCAAAGATGGCAATGATAAAAATAAATTAATAGGTGCTTATGGCATTAATTACATTTATTAATGTTTGGAACTCAATTCCCAATAACAATTCTTATCAAAGTCCTCTTGAAACGATTATAATCTGTAGAACTAAAAAATGCAGTTTCTTAAACACTGCAGCATGGTAGCAACAAAGTCGAGTTAACTTTTGTCAGTTGGACTACGCAGTTACTGATTTCAATAATAACCCAAACATCAATCAAGATATGAAAAGACATAAAGAGCTGATTGACCCCGACGTGATTTGAACACGTAACTTTCTGATCTGGAGTCAGACGCACTACCGTTGCGCCACGAGGTCAATTGAAAAGTATTGTTGCTCCCATACTTCACATGAAAAGTGCATGATAAAATATATGGACACCATCTTGAAATTTGCTACTTATAATCACAGTTTGGAAAAGATATAAACAAGGATGAATTAAGGTCTTCACTTTCAGATTCAGGGATTTCCAATTAAAAATTTAGAATATAGTAATAAACCCTTTTTTCTTACAAATTCAAAGATGACAATGGTATGAACAAATTAATAGGTGTTTCTGACTTGCCACAAATTTCCTGTTTTGAACTCAGTTCCCAATGATATATCTCATCAAAGGATTGTTGAAAAGATTTTATTCAGTAGAATTAAAAAAGGAATTTTTCAAACACTTTCCTGACAGGTGGCAACAAGATCATGATAATCTATTGTCAGTTAGAATACGCAGTTTCTGTTTTCAATCTTAACCCAAACATCGATCAACTTTTAAAAAGATGAAAGAGATACTTGAACATGACATAATTTAAACATGCATCATTCTGACCAGGAGTAAGGCGCACTACCGTCAGTGTATGAGGACAGCTGTAAAACTAGCTTGCTCCCATAATTCACTTGTAAAGTGCATGAGGAAATATACAGACACCATCTTGAAATTTGCTACTTTAAATCACAGTTTAGAAAAGTAATAACAAGGATGAATTAGGATCTTCACATTCCGATTCAGGGATTTCCAGTTTAAAGTTTAGATTCTAGTAATAAGCCTGATTTTCTTACAAATTCAAAGATGACAATGGTATGAACAAAGCGATAGGTGTTCCTGGCATTTATTACATTTATTAATGGTTTTTAACTCAATTCCCAATAATATTTCTCATCAAAGTATTGTTGATAAGATTTTAATCTATAGAATTAAAAAAACACTTTTTTAGAAACTGTTCTGACCTGTGTCAACAACGTTGTGTTAATCTATTTTCAGTTGGATTACCCAGTTTCTGTTTTCAATCTTAACCCAAACATCGATCAAGCTATAAAAATATGAAAGAGCTGCTTGACCATGACGTGATTTGAATACACAACTTTCTGATATGGATTCAGAAGCACTACAGTTGAATTAAGATCTTCACAATCAGATTCAGTGATTTCCAGTCAAAAATTAAGAATCTGGTAATAAACCCTCTTTTCTTACAAATTCAAAGATGGCAATGGTAAAAATAAATTAATAGGTGCTTATGGCATTAATTACATTTATTAATGTTTGGAACTCAATTCCCAATAACAATTCTTATCAAAGTCCTCTTGAAACGATTATAATCTGTAGAACTAAAAAATGCAGTTTCTTAAACACTGCAGCCTGGTAGCAACAAAGTCGAGTTAACTTTTGTCAAGTTGGACTATGCAGTTACTGTTTTCAATAATAACCCAAACATCAATCAAGATATGAAAAGACATAAAGAGCTGATTGACCCCGACGTGATTTGAACACGCAACGTTCTGATTTGGAGTCAGACGTGCTACCGTTGCGCCACGAGGTCATTTGAAAAGTGTTGTTGCTCCCATACTTCACATGAAAAGTGCATGATAAAATATATGGACACCATCTTGAAATTTGCTACTTATAATCACAGTTTGGAAAAGATATAATCAAGGATGAATTAAGATCTTCACTTTCAGATTCAGGGATTTCCAATTAAAAATTTAGAATATAGTAATAAACCCTTTTTTCTTACAAATTCAAAGATGACAATGGTATGAACAAATTAATAGGTGTTTCTCACTTGCCACAAATTTTCTGTTTTGAACTCAGTTCCCAATGATATATCTCATCAAAGGATTGTTGAAAAGATTTTATTCAGTAGAATTAAAAAAGCAATTTTTCAAACACTTTCCTGACAGGTGGCAACAAGATCATGATAATCTATTGTCAGTTAGAATACGCAGTTTCTGTTTTCAATCTTAACCCAAACATCGATCAACTTTTAAAAAGATGAAAGAGATACTTGAACATGACATAATTTAAACATGCATCATTCTGACCAGGAGTAAGGCGCACTACCGTCAGTGTATGAGGACAGCTGTAAAACTTGCTTGCTCCCATAATTCACTTGTAAAGTGCATGAGGAAATATACAGACACCATCTTGAAATTTGCTACTTTAAATCACAGTTTAGAAAAGTAATAACAAGGATGAATTAGGATCTTCACGTTCCGATTCAGGGATTTCCAGTTTAAAGTTTAGATTCTAGTAATAAGCCTGATTTTCTTACAAATTCAAAGATGACAATGGTATGAACAAAGCGATAGGTGTTCCTGGCATTTATTACATTTATTAATGGTTTTTAACTCAATTCCCAATAATATTTCTCATCAAAGTATTGTTGATAAGATTTTAATCTATAGAATTAAAAAACACTTTTTTAAAAACGGTTCTGACCTGTGTCAACAACGTTGTGTTAATCTATTTTCAGTTGGATTACCCAGTTTCTGTTTTCAATCTTAACCCAAACATCGATCAAGCTATAAAAATATGAAAGAGCTGCTTGACCATGACGTGATTTGAATACACAACTTTCTGATATGGATTCAGAAGCACTACAGTTGAATTAAGATCTTCACAATCAGATTCAGTGATTTCCAGTCAAAAATTAAGAATCTGGTAATAAACCCTCTTTTCTTACAAATTCAAAGATGGCAATGGTAAAAATAAATTAATAGGTGCTTATGGCATTAATTACATTTATTAATGTTTGGAACTCAATTCCCAATAACAATTCTTATCAAAGTCCTCTTGAAACGATTATAATCTGTAGAACTAAAAAATGCAGTTTCTTAAACACTGCAGCCTGGTAGCAACAAAGTCGAGTTAACTTTTGTCAAGTTGGACTATGCAGTTACTGTTTTCAATAATAACCCAAACATCAATCAAGATATGAAAAGACATAAAGAGCTGATTGACCCCGACGTGATTTGAACACGCAACCTTCTGATTAGCTACCTTTTCGCCACGAGGTCATTTGAAAAGTGTTGTTGCTCCCATACTTCACATGAAAAGTGCATGATAAAATATATGGACACCATCTTGAAATTTGCTACTTATAATTACAGTTTGGAAAAGATATAAACAAGGATGAATTAAGGTCTTCACTTTCAGATTCAGGGATTTCCAATTAAAAATTTAGAATATAGTAATAAACCCTTTTTTCTTACAAATTCAAAGATGACAATGGTATGAACAAATTAATAGGTGTTTCTGACTTGCCACAAATTTCCTGTTTTGAACTCAGTTCCCAATGATATATCTCATCAAAGGATTGTTGAAAAGATTTTATTCAGTAGAATTAAAAAAGGAATTTTTCAAACACTTTCCTGACAGGTGGCAACAAGATCATGATAATCTATTGTCAGTTAGAATACGCAGTTTCTGTTTTCAATCTTAACCCAAACATCGATCAACTTTTAAAAAGATGAAAGAGATACTTGAACATGACATAATTTAAACATGCATCATTCTGACCAGGAGTAAGGCGCACTACCGTCAGTGTATGAGGACAGCTGTAAAACTTGCTTGCTCCCATAATTCACTTGTAAAGTGCATGAGGAAATATACAGACACCATCTTGAAATTTGCTACTTTAAATCACAGTTTAGAAAAGTAATAACAAGGATGAATTAGGATCTTCACGTTCCGATTCAGGGATTTCCAGTTTAAAGTTTAGATTCTAGTAATAAGCCTGATTTTCTTACAAATTCAAAGATGACAATGGTATGAACAAAGCGATAGGTGTTCCTGGCATTTATTACATTTATTAATGGTTTTTAACTCAATTCCCAATAATATTTCTCATCAAAGTATTGTTGATAAGATTTTAATCTATAGAATTAAAAAAACACTTTTTTAAAAACTGTTCTGACCTGTGTCAACAACGTTGTGTTAATCTATTTTCAGTTGGATTACCCAGTTTCTGTTTTCAATCTTAACCCAAACATCGATCAAGCTATAAAAATATGAAAGAGCTGCTTGACCATGACGTGATTTGAATACACAACTTTCTGATATGGATTCAGAAGCACTACAGTTGAATTAAGATCTTCACAATCAGATTCAGTGATTTCCAGTCAAAAATTAAGAATCTGGTAATAAACCCTCTTTTCTTACAAATTCAAAGATGGCAATGATAAAAATAAATTAATAGGTGCTTATGGCATTAATTACATTTATTAATGTTTGGAACTCAATTCCCAATAACAATTCTTATCAAAGTCCTCTTGAAACGATTATAATCTGTAGAACTAAAAAATGCAGTTTCTTAAACACTGCGGCATGGTAGCAACAAAGTCGAGTTAACTTTTGTCAGTTGGACTACGCAGTTACTGATTTCAATAATAACCCAAACATCAATCAAGATATGAAAAGACATAAAGAGCTGATTGACCCCGACGTGATTTGAACACACAACTTTCTGATCTGGAGTCAGACGCACTACCGTTGCGCCACGAGGTCAGTTGAAAAGTATTGTTGCTCCCATACTTCACATGAAAAGTGCATGATAAAATATATGGACACCATCTTGAAATTTGCTACTTATAATCACAGTTTGGAAAAGATATAAACAAGGATGAATTAAGGTCTTCACTTTCAGATTCAGGGATTTCCAATTAAAAATTTAGAATATAGTAATAAACCCTTTTTTCTTACAAATTCAAAGATGACAATGGTATGAACAAATTAATAGGTGTTTCTGACTTGCCACAAATTTCCTGTTTTGAACTCAGTTCCCAATGATATATCTCATCAAAGGATTGTTGAAAAGATTTTATTCAATAGAATTAAAAAAGGAATTTTTCAAACACTTTCCTGACAGGTGGCAACAAGATCATGATAATCTATTGTCAGTTAGAATACGCAGTTTCTGTTTTCAATCTTAACCCAAACATCGATCAACTTTTAAAAAGATGAAAGAGATACTTGAACGTGACATAATTTAAACATGCATCATTCTGACCAGGAGTAAGGCGCACTACCGTCAGTGTATGAGGACAGCTGTAAAACTTGCTTGCTCCCATAATTCACTTGTAAAGTGCATGAGGAAGTATACAGACACCATCGTGAAATTTGCTACTTTAAATCACAGTTTAGAAAAGTAATAACAAGGATGAATTAGGATCTTCACGTTCCGATTCAGGGATTTCCAGTTTAAAGTTTAGATTCTAGTAATAAGCCTGATTTTCTTACAAATTCAAAGATGACAATGGTATGAACAAAGCGATAGGTGTTCCTGGCATTTATTACATTTATTAATTTTTTTAACTCAATTCCCAATAATATTTCTCATCAAAGTATTGTTGATAAGATTTTAATCTATAGAATTAAAAAAACACTTCTTTAAAAACTGTTCTGACCTGTGTCAACAACGTTGTGTTAATCTATTTTCAGTTGGATTACCCAGTTTCTGTTTTCAATCTTAACCCAAACATCGATCAAGCTATAAAAATATGAAAGAGCTGCTTGACCATGACGTGATTTGAATACACAACTTTCTGATATGGATTCAGAAGCACTACAGTTGAATTAAGATCTTCACAATCAGATTCAGTGATTTCCAGTCAAAAATTAAGAATCTGGTAATAAACCCTCTTTTCTTACAAATTCAAAGATGGCAATGGTAAAAATAAATTAATAGGTGCTTATGGCATTAATTACATTTATTAATGTTTGGAACTCAATTCCCAATAACAATTCTTATCAAAGTCCTCTTGAAACGATTATAATCTGTAGAACTAAAAAATGCAGTTTCTTAAACACTGCAGCCTGGTAGCAACAAAGTCGAGTTAACTTTTGTCAGTTGGACTACGCAGTTACTGTTTTCAATAATAACACAAACATCAATCAAGTTATGAAAAGACATAAAGAGCTGATTGACACCAACGTGATTTGAAGACGCAACCTTCTGACCTGGAGTCAGACGCACTACCGTTGCGCCACGAGGTCAGTTGAAAAGTGTTGTTGTTCCCATACCTCACATGAAAAGTGCATGATAAAATATATGGACACCATCTTGAAATTTGCTACTTATAATCACAGTTTGGAAAAGATATAAACAAGGATGAATTAAGGTCTTCACTTTCAGATTCAGGGATTTCCAATTAAAAATTTAGAATATAGTAATAAACCCTTTTTTCTTACAAATTCAAAGATGACAATGGTATGAACAAATTAATAGGTGTTTCTCACTTGCCACAAATTTTCTGTTTTGAACTCAGTTCCCAATGATATATCTCATCAAAGGATTGTTGAAAAGATTTTATTCAGTAGAATTAAAAAAGCAATTTTTCAAACACTTTCCTGACAGGTGGCAACAAGATCATGATAATCTATTGTCAGTTAGAATACGCAGTTTCTGTTTTCAATCTTAACCCAAACATCGATCAACTTTTAAAAAGATGAAAGAGATACTTGAACGTGACATAATTTAAACATGCATCATTCTGACCAGGAGTAAGGCGCACTACCGTCAGTGTATGAGGACAGCTGTAAAACTTGCTTGCTCCCATAATTCACTTGTAAAGTGCATGAGGAAGTATACAGACACCATCTTGAAATTTGCTACTTTAAATCACAGTTTAGAAAAGTAATAACAAGGATGAATTAGGATCTTCACGTTCCGATTCAGGGATTTCCAGTTTAAAGTTTAGATTCTAGTAATAAGCCTGATTTTCTTACAAATTCAAAGATGACAATGGTATGAACAAAGCGATAGGTGTTCCTGGCATTTATTACATTTATTAATTTTTTTAACTCAATTCCCAATAATATTTCTCATCAAAGTATTGTTGATAAGATTTTAATCTATAGAATTAAAAAAACACTTTTTTAAAAACTGTTCTGACCTGTGTCAACAACGTTGTGTTAATCTATTTTCAGTTGGATTACCCAGTTTCTGTTTTCAATCTTAACCCAAACATCGATCAAGCTATAAAAATATGAAAGAGCTGCTTGACCATGACGTGATTTGAATACACAACTTTCTGATATGGATTCAGAAGCACTACAGTTGAATTAAGATCTTCACAATCAGATTCAGTGATTTCCAGTCAAAAATTAAGAATCTGGTAATAAACCCTCTTTTCTTACAAATTCAAAGATGGCAATGGTAAAAATAAATTAATAGGTGCTTATGGCATTAATTACATTTATTAATGTTTGGAACTCAATTCCCAATAACAATTCTTATCAAAGTCCTCTTGAAACGATTATAATCTGTAGAACTAAAAAATGCAGTTTCTTAAACACTGCAGCCTGGTAGCAACAAAGTCGAGTTAACTTTTGTCAAGTTGGACTATGCAGTTACTGTTTTCAATAATAACCCAAACATCAATCAAGATATGAAAAGACATAAAGAGCTGATTGACCCCGACGTGATTTGAACACGCAACGTTCTGATTTGGAGTCAGACGTGCTACCGTTGCGCCACGAGGTCATTTGAAAAGTGTTGTTGCTCCCATACTTCACATGAAAAGTGCATGATAAAATATATGGACACCATCTTGAAATTTGCTACTTATAATCACAGTTTGGAAAAGATATAATCAAGGATGAATTAAGATCTTCACTTTCAGATTCAGGGATTTCCAATTAAAAATTTAGAATATAGTAATAAACCCTTTTTTCTTACAAATTCAAAGATGACAATGGTATGAACAAATTAATAGGTGTTTCTCACTTGCCACAAATTTTCTGTTTTGAACTCAGTTCCCAATGATATATCTCATCAAAGGATTGTTGAAAAGATTTTATTCAGTAGAATTAAAAAAGCAATTTTTCAAACACTTTCCTGACAGGTGGCAACAAGATCATGATAATCTATTGTCAGTTAGAATACGCAGTTTCTGTTTTCAATCTTAACCCAAACATCGATCAACTTTTAAAAAGATGAAAGAGATACTTGAACATGACATAATTTAAACATGCATCATTCTGACCAGGAGTAAGGCGCACTACCGTCAGTGTATGAGGACAGCTGTAAAACTTGCTTGCTCCCATAATTCACTTGTAAAGTGCATGAGGAAATATACAGACACCATCTTGAAATTTGCTACTTTAAATCACAGTTTAGAAAAGTAATAACAAGGATGAATTAGGATCTTCACGTTCCGATTCAGGGATTTCCAGTTTAAAGTTTAGATTCTAGTAATAAGCCTGATTTTCTTACAAATTCAAAGATGACAATGGTATGAACAAAGCGATAGGTGTTCCTGGCATTTATTACATTTATTAATGGTTTTTAACTCAATTCCCAATAATATTTCTCATCAAAGTATTGTTGATAAGATTTTAATCTATAGAATTAAAAAACACTTTTTTAAAAACGGTTCTGACCTGTGTCAACAACGTTGTGTTAATCTATTTTCAGTTGGATTACCCAGTTTCTGTTTTCAATCTTAACCCAAACATCGATCAAGCTATAAAAATATGAAAGAGCTGCTTGACCATGACGTGATTTGAATACACAACTTTCTGATATGGATTCAGAAGCACTACAGTTGAATTAAGATCTTCACAATCAGATTCAGTGATTTCCAGTCAAAAATTAAGAATCTGGTAATAAACCCTCTTTTCTTACAAATTCAAAGATGGCAATGGTAAAAATAAATTAATAGGTGCTTATGGCATTAATTACATTTATTAATGTTTGGAACTCAATTCCCAATAACAATTCTTATCAAAGTCCTCTTGAAATGATTATAATCTGTAGAACTAAAAAATGCAGTTTCTTAAACACTGCAGCCTGGTAGCAACAAAGTCGAGTTAACTTTTGTCAAGTTGGACTATGCAGTTACTGTTTTCAATAATAACCCAAACATCAATCAAGATATGAAAAGACATAAAGAGCTGATTGACCCCGACGTGATTTGAACACGCAACCTTCTGGTTAGCTATCGTTTCGCCACGAGGTCATTTGAAAAGTGTTGTTGCTCCCATACTTCACATGAAAAGTGCATGATAAAATATATGGACACCATCTTGAAATTTGCTACTTATAATTACAGTTTGGAAAAGATATAAACAAGGATGAATAAAGGTCTTCACTTTCAGATTCAGGGATTTCCAATTAAAAATTTAGAATATAGTAATAAACCCTTTTTTCTTACAAATTCAAAGATGACAATGGTATGAACAAATTAATAGGTGTTTCTGACTTGCCACAAATTTCCTGTTTTGAACTCAGTTCCCAATGATATATCTCATCAAAGGATTGTTGAAAAGATTTTATTCAGTAGAATTAAAAAAGGAATTTTTCAAACACTTTCCTGACAGGTGGCAACAAGATCATGATAATCTATTGTCAGTTAGAATACGCAGTTTCTGTTTTCAATCTTAACCCAAACATCGATCAACTTTTAAAAAGATGAAAGAGATACTTGAACATGACATAATTTAAACATGCATCATTCTGACCAGGAGTAAGGCGCACTACCGTCAGTGTATGAGGACAGCTGTAAAACTTGCTTGCTCCCATAATTCACTTGTAAAGTGCATGAGGAAATATACAGACACCATCTTGAAATTTGCTACTTTAAATCACAGTTTAGAAAAGTAATAACAAGGATGAATTAGGATCTTCACGTTCCGATTCAGGGATTTCCAGTTTAAAGTTTAGATTCTAGTAATAAGCCTGATTTTCTTACAAATTCAAAGATGACAATGGTATGAACAAAGCGATAGGTGTTCCTGGCATTTATTACATTTATTAATGGTTTTTAACTCAATTCCCAATAATATTTCTCATCAAAGTATTGTTGATAAGATTTTAATCTATAGAATTAAAAAAACACTTTTTTAAAAACTGTTCTGACCTGTGTCAACAACGTTGTGTTAATCTATTTTCAGTTGGATTACCCAGTTTCTGTTTTCAATCTTAACCCAAACATCGATCAAGCTATAAAAATATGAAAGAGCTGCTTGACCATGACGTGATTTGAATACACAACTTTCTGATATGGATTCAGAAGCACTACAGTTGAATTAAGATCTTCACAATCAGATTCAGTGATTTCCAGTCAAAAATTAAGAATCTGGTAATAAACCCTCTTTTCTTACAAATTCAAAGATGGCAATGGTAAAAATAAATTAATAGGTGCTTATGGCATTAATTACATTTATTAATGTTTGGAACTCAATTCCCAATAACAATTCTTATCAAAGTCCTCTTGAAACGATTATAATCTGTAGAACTAAAAAATGCAGTTTCTTAAACACTGCAGCCTGGTAGCAAGAAAGTCGAGTTAACTTTTGTCAAGTTGGACTATGCAGTTACTGTTTTCAATAATAACCCAAACATCAATCAAGATATGAAAAGACATAAAGAGCTGATTGACCCCGACGTGATTTGAACACGCAACGTTCTGATTTGGAGTCAGACGTGCTACCGTTGCGCCACGAGGTCATTTGAAAAGTGTTGTTGCTCCCATACTTCACATGAAAAGTGCATGATAAAATATATGGACACCATCTTGAAATTTGCTACTTATAATCACAGTTTGGAAAAGATATAATCAAGGATGAATTAAGATCTTCACTTTCAGATTCAGGGATTTCCAATTAAAAATTTAGAATATAGTAATAAACCCTTTTTTCTTACAAATTCAAAGATGACAATGGTATGAACAAATTAATAGGTGTTTCTCACTTGCCACAAATTTTCTGTTTTGAACTCAGTTCCCAATGATATATCTCATCAAAGGATTGTTGAAAAGATTTTATTCAGTAGAATTAAAAAAGCAATTTTTCAAACACTTTCCTGACAGGTGGCAACAAGATCATGATAATCTATTGTCAGTTAGAATACGCAGTTTCTGTTTTCAATCTTAACCCAAACATCGATCAACTTTTAAAAAGATGAAAGAGATACTTGAACATGACATAATTTAAACATGCATCATTCTGACCAGGAGTAAGGCGCACTACCGTCAGTGTATGAGGACAGCTGTAAAACTTGCTTGCTCCCATAATTCACTTGTAAAGTGCATGAGGAAATATACAGACACCATCTTGAAATTTGCTACTTTAAATCACAGTTTAGAAAAGTAATAACAAGGATGAATTAGGATCTTCACGTTCCGATTCAGGGATTTCCAGTTTAAAGTTTAGATTCTAGTAATAAGCCTGATTTTCTTACAAATTCAAAGATGACAATGGTATGAACAAAGCGATAGGTGTTCCTGGCATTTATTACATTTATTAATGGTTTTTAACTCAATTCCCAATAATATTTCTCATCAAAGTATTGTTGATAAGATTTTAATCTATAGAATTAAAAAACACTTTTTTAAAAACGGTTCTGACCTGTGTCAACAACGTTGTGTTAATCTATTTTCAGTTGGATTACCCAGTTTCTGTTTTCAATCTTAACCCAAACATCGATCAAGCTATAAAAATATGAAAGAGCTGCTTGACCATGACGTGATTTGAATACACAACTTTCTGATATGGATTCAGAAGCACTACAGTTGAATTAAGATCTTCACAATCAGATTCAGTGATTTCCAGTCAAAAATTAAGAATCTGGTAATAAACCCTCTTTTCTTACAAATTCAAAGATGGCAATGGTAAAAATAAATTAATAGGTGCTTATGGCATTAATTACATTTATTAATGTTTGGAACTCAATTCCCAATAACAAATCTTATCAAAGTCCTCTTGAAACGATTATAATCTGTAGAACTAAAAAATGCAGTTTCTTAAACACTGCAGCCTGGTAGCAACAAAGTCGAGTTAACTTTTGTCAAGTTGGACTATGCAGTTACTGTTTTCAATAATAACCCAAACATCAATCAAGATATGAAAAGACATAAAGAGCTGATTGACCCCGACGTGATTTGAACACGCAACCTTCTGATTTGCTACCGTTTCGCCACGAGGTCATTTGAAAAGTGTTGTTGCTCCCATACTTCACATGAAAAGTGCATGATAAAATATATGGACACCATCTTGAAATTTGCTACTTATAATTACAGTTTGGAAAAGATATAAACAAGGATGAATTAAGGTCTTCACTTTCAGATTCAGGGATTTCCAATTAAAAATTTAGAATATAGTAATAAACCCTTTTTTCTTACAAATTCAAAGATGACAATGGTATGAACAAATTAATAGGTGTTTCTGACTTGCCACAAATTTCCTGTTTTGAACTCAGTTCCCAAAGATATATCTCATCAAAGGATTGTTGAAAAGATTTTATTCAGTAGAATTAAAAAAGGAATTTTTCAAACACTTTCCTGACAGGTGGCAACAAGATCATGATAATCTATTGTCAGTTAGAATACGCAGTTTCTGTTTTCAATCTTAACCCAAACATCGATCAACTTTTAAAAAGATGAAAGAGATACTTGAACATGACATAATTTAAACATGCATCATTCTGACCAGGAGTAAGGCGCACTACCGTCAGTGTATGAGGACAGCTGTAAAACTTGCTTGCTCCCATAATTCACTTGTAAAGTGCATGAGGAAATATACAGACACCATCTTGAAATTTGCTACTTTAAATCACAGTTTAGAAAAGTAATAACAAGGATGAATTAGGATCTTCACGTTCCGATTCAGGGATTTCCAGTTTAAAGTTTAGATTCTAGTAATAAGCCTGATTTTCTTACAAATTCAAAGATGACAATGGTATGAACAAAGCGATAGGTGTTCCTGGCATTTATTACATTTATTAATGTTTTTAACTCAATTCCCAATAATATTTCTCATCAAAGTATTGTTGATAAGATTTTAATCTATAGAATTAAAAAAACACTTTTTTAAAAACTGTTCTGACCTGTGTCAACAACGTTGTGTTAATCTATTTTCAGTTGGATTACCCAGTTTCTGTTTTCAATCTTAACCCAAACATCAATCAAGCTATAAAAATATGAAAGAGCTGCTTGACCATGACGTGATTTGAATACACAACTTTCTGATATGGATTCAGAAGCACTACAGTTGAATTAAGATCTTCACAATCAGATTCAGTGATTTCCAGTCAAAAATTAAGAATCTGGTAATAAACCCTCTTTTCTTACAAATTCAAAGATGGCAATGATAAAAATAAATTAATAGGTGCTTATGGCATTAATTACATTTATTAATGTTTGGAACTCAATTCCCAATAACAATTCTTATCAAAGTCCTCTTGAAACAATTATAATCTGTAGAACTAAAAAATGCAGTTTCTTAAACACTGCGGCATGGTAGCAACAAAGTCGAGTTAACTTTTGTCAGTTGGACTACGCAGTTACTGATTTCAATAATAACCCAAACATCAATCAAGATATGAAAAGACATAAAGAGCTGATTGACCCCGACGTGATTTGAACACGCAACTTTCTGATCTGGAGTCAGACGCACTACCGTTGCGCCACGAGGTCAGTTGAAAAGCATTGTTGCTCCCATACTTCACATGAAAAGTGCATGATAAAATATATGGACACCATCTTGAAATTTGCTACTTATAATCACAGTTTGGAAAAGATATAAACAAGGATGAATTAAGGTCTTCACTTTCAGATTCAGGGATTTCCAATTAAAAATTTAGAATATAGTAATAAACCCTTTTTTCTTACAAATTCAAAGATGACAATGGTATGAACAAATTAATAGGTGTTTCTGACTTGCCACAAATTTCCTGTTTTGAACTCAGTTCCCAATGATATATCTCATCAAAGGATTGTTGAAAAGATTTTATTCAGTAGAATTAAAAAAGCAATTTTTCAAACACTTTCCTGACATGTGGCAACAAGATCATGATAATCTATTGTCAGTTAGAATACGCAGTTTCTGTTTTCAATCTTAACCCAAACATCGATCAACTTTTAAAAAGATGAAAGAGATACTTGAACATGACATAATTTAAACATGCATCATTCTGACCAGGAGTAAGGCGCACTACCGTCAGTGTATGAGGACAGCTGTAAAACTTGCTTGCTCCCATAATTCACTTGTAAAGTGCATGAGGAAATATACAGACACCATCTTGAAATTTGCTACTTTAAATCACAGTTTAGAAAAGTAATAACAAGGATGAATTAGGATCTTCACTTTCCGATTCAGGGATTTCCAGTTTAAAGTTTAGATTCTAGTACTAAGCCTGATTTTCTTACAAATTCAAAGATGACAATGGTATGAACAAAGCGATAGGTGTTCCTGGCATTTGTTACATTTATTAATGTTTTTAACTCAATTCCCAATAATATTTCTCATCAAAGTATTGTTGATAAGATTTTAATCTATAGAATTAAAAAAACACTTTTTTAAAAACAGTTCTGACCTGTGTCAACAACGTTGTGTTAATCTATTTTCAGTTGGATTACCCAGTTTCTGTGTTCAATCTTAACCCAAACATCGATCAAGCTATAAAAATATGAAAGAGCTGCTTGACCATGACGTGATTTGAATACACAACTTTCTGATATGGATTCAGAAGCACTACAGTTCAATTAAGATCTTCACAATCAGATTCAGTGATTTCCAGTCAAAAATTAAGAATCTGGTAATAAACCCTCTTTTCTTACAAATTCAAAGATGGCAATGGTAAAAATAAATTAATAGGTGCTTATGGCATTAATTACATTTATTAATGTTTGGGACTCAATTCCCAATAACAATTCTTATCAAAGTCCTCTTGAAACGATTATAATCTGTAGAACTAAAAAATGCAGTTTCTTAAACACTGCAGCCTGGTAGCAACAAAGTCGAGTTAACTTTTGTCAGTTGGACTACGCAGTTACTGTTTTCAATAATAACCCAAACATCAATCAAGATATGAAAAGACATAAAGAGCTGATTGACCCTGACGTGATTTGAAGACGCAACCTTCTGATCTGGAGTCAGACGCACTACCGTTGCGCCACGAGGTCAGTTGAAAAGTGTTGTTGTTCCCATACTTCACATGAAAAGTGCATGATAAAATATATGGACACCATCTTGAAATTTGCTACTTATAATCACAGTTTGGAAAAGATATAAACAAGGATGAATTAAGGTCTTCACTTTCAGATTCAGGGATTTCCAATTAAAAATTTAGAATATAGTAATAAACCCTTTTTTCTTACAAATTCCAAGATGACAATGGTATGAACAAATTAATAGGTGTTTCTGACTTGCCACAAATTTTCTGTTTTGAACTCAGTTCCCAATGATATATCTCATCAAAGGATTGTTGAAAAGATTTTATTCAGTAGAATTAAAAAAGCAATTTTTCAAACACTTTCCTGACAGGTGGCAACAAGATCATGATAATCTATTGTCAGTTAGAATACGCAGTTTCTGTTTTCAATCTTAACCCAAACATCGATCAACTTTTAAAAAGATGAAAGAGATACTTGAACGTGACATAATTTAAACATGCATCATTCTGACCAGGAGTAAGGCGCACTACCGTCAGTGTATGAGGACAGCTGTAAAACTTGCTTGCTCCCATAATTCACTTGTAAAGTGCATGAGGAAGTATACAGACACCATCGTGAAATTTGCTACTTTAAATCACAGTTTAGAAAAGTAATAACAAGGATGAATTAGGATCTTCACGTTCCGATTCAGGGATTTCCAGTTTAAAGTTTAGATTCTAGTAATAAGCCTGATTTTCTTACAAATTCAAAGATGACAATGGTATGAACAAAGCGATAGGTGTTCCTGGCATTTATTACATTTATTAATTTTTTTAACTCAATTCCCAATAATATTTCTCATCAAAGTATTGTTGATAAGATTTTAATCTATAGAATTAAAAAAACACTTTTTTAAAAACTGTTCTGACCTGTGTCAACAACGTTGTGTTAATCTATTTTCAGTTGGATTACCCAGTTTCTGTTTTCAATCTTAACCCAAACATCGATCAAGCTATAAAAATATGAAAGAGCTGCTTGACCATGACGTGATTTGAATACACAACTTTCTGATATGGATTCAGAAGCACTACAGTTGAATTAAGATCTTCACAATCAGATTCAGTGATTTCCAGTCAAAAATTAAGAATCTGGTAATAAACCCTCTTTTCTTACAAATTCAAAGATGGCAATGGTAAAAATAAATTAATAGGTGCTTATGGCATTAATTACATTTATTAATGTTTGGAACTCAATTCCCAATAACAATTCTTATCAAAGTCCTCTTGAAACGATTATAATCTGTAGAACTAAAAAATGCAGTTTCTTAAACACTGCAGCCTGGTAGCAACAAAGTCGAGTTAACTTTTGTCAGTTGGACTACGCAGTTACTGTTTTCAATAATAACCCAAACATCAATCAAGATAAGAAAAGACATAAAGAGCTGATTGACCCCGACGTGATTTGAAGACGCAACCTTCTGATCTGGAGTCAGACGCACTACCGTTGCGCCACGAGGTCAGTTGAAAAGTGTTGTTGTTCCCATACTTCACATGAAAAGTGCATGATAAAATATATGGACACCATCTTGAAATTTGCTACTTATAATCACAGTTTGGAAAAGATATAAACAAGGATGAATTAAGGTCTTCACTTTCAGATTCAGGGATTTCCAATTAAAAATTTAGAATATAGTAATAAACCCTTTTTTCTTACAAATTCCAAGATGACAATGGTATGAACAAATTAATAGGTGTTTCTGACTTGCCACAAATTTTCTGTTTTGAACTCAGTTCCCAATGATATATCTCATCAAAGGATTGTTGAAAAGATTTTATTCAGTAGAATTAAAAAAGCAATTTTTCAAACACTTTCCTGACAGGTGGCAACAAGATCATGATAATCTATTGTCAGTTAGAATACGCAGTTTCTGTTTTCAATCTTAACCCAAACATCGATCAACTTTTAAAAAGATGAAAGAGATACTTGAACGTGACATAATTTAAACATGCATCATTCTGACCAGGAGTAAGGCGCACTACCGTCAGTGTATGAGGACAGCTGTAAAACTTGCTTGCTCCCATAATTCACTTGTAAAGTGCATGAGGAAATATACAGACACCATCTTGAAATTTGCTACTTTAAATCACAGTTTAGAAAAGTAATAACAAGGATGAATTAGGATCTTCACGTTCCGATTCAGGGATTTCCAGTTTAAAGTTTAGATTCTAGTAATAAGCCTGATTTTCTTACAAATTCAAAGATGACAATGGTATGAACAAAGCGATAGGTGTTCCTGGCATTTATTACATTTATTAATGGTTTTTAACTCAATTCCCAATAATATTTCTCATCAAAGTATTGTTGATAAGATTTTAATCTATAGAATTAAAAAAACACTTTTTTAAAAACTGTTCTGACCTGTGTCAACAACGTTGTGTTAATCTATTTTCAGTTGGATTACCCAGTTTCTGTTTTCAATCTTAACCCAAACATCGATCAAGCTATAAAAATATGAAAGAGCTGCTTGACCATGACGTGATTTGAATACACAACTTTCTGATATGGATTCAGAAGCACTACAGTTGAATTAAGATCTTCACAATCAGATTCAGTGATTTCCAGTCAAAAATTAAGAATCTGGTAATAAACCCTCTTTTCTTACAAATTCAAAGATGGCAATGGTAAAAATAAATTAATAGGTGCTTATGGCATTAATTACATTTATTAATGTTTGGAACTCAATTCCCAATAACAATTCTTATCAAAGTCCTCTTGAAACGATTATAATCTGTAGAACTAAAAAATGCAGTTTCTTAAACACTGCAGCCTGGTAGCAACAAAGTCGAGTTAACTTTTGTCAGTTGGACTACGCAGTTACTGTTTTCAATAATAACACAAACATCAATCAAGTTATGAAAAGACATAAAGAGCTGATTGACACCGACGTGATTTGAAGACGCAACCTTCTGACCTGGAGTCAGACGCACTACCGTTGCGCCACGAGGTCAGTTGAAAAGAGTTGTTGTTCCCATACTTCACATGAAAAGTGCATGATAAAATATATGGACACCATCTTGAAATTTGCTACTTATAATCACAGTTTGGAAAAGATATAAACAAGGATGAATTAAGGTCTTCACTTTCAGATTCAGGGATTTCCAATTAAAAATTTAGAATATAGTAATAAACCCTTTTTTCTTACAAATTCAAAGATGACAATGGTATGAACAAATTAATAGGTGTTTCTCACTTGCCACAAATTTTCTGTTTTGAACTCAGTTCCCAATGATATATCTCATCAAAGGATTGTTGAAAAGATTTTATTCAGTAGAATTAAAAAAGCAATTTTTCAAACACTTTCCTGACAGGTGGCAACAAGATCATGATAATCTATTGTCAGTTAGAATACGCAGTTTCTGTTTTCAATCTTAACCCAAACATCGATCAACTTTTAAAAAGATGAAAGAGATACTTGAACATGACATAATTTAAACATGCATCATTCTGACCAGGAGTAAGGCGCACTACCGTCAGTGTATGAGGACAGCTGTAAAACTTGCTTGCTCCCATAATTCACTTGTAAAGTGCATGAGGAAATATACAGACACCATCTTGAAATTTGCTACTTTAAATCACAGTTTAGAAAAGTAATAACAAGGATGAATTAGGATCTTCACGTTCCGATTCAGGGATTTCCAGTTTAAAGTTTAGATTCTAGTAATAAGCCTGATTTTCTTACAAATTCAAAGATGACAATGGTATGAAAAAAGCGATAGGTGTTCCTGGCATTTATTACATTTATTAATGGTTTTTAACTCAATTCCCAATAATATTTCTCATCAAAGTATTGTTGATAAGATTTTAATCTATAGAATTAAAAAACACTTTTTTAAAAACGGTTCTGACCTGTGTCAACAACGTTGTGTTAATCTATTTTCAGTTGGATTACCCAGTTTCTGTTTTCAATCTTAACCCAAACATCGATCAAGCTATAAAAATATGAAAGAGCTGCTTGACCATGACGTGATTTGAATACACAACTTTCTGATATGGATTCAGAAGCACTACAGTTGAATTAAGATCTTCACAATCAGATTCAGTGATTTCCAGTCAAAAATTAAGAATCTGGTAATAAACCCTCTTTTCTTACAAATTCAAAGATGGCAATGGTAAAAATAAATTAATAGGTGCTTATGGCATTAATTACATTTATTAATGTTTGGAACTCAATTCCCAATAACAATTCTTATCAAAGTCCTCTTGAAACGATTATAATCTGTAGAACTAAAAAATGCAGTTTCTTAAACACTGCAGCCTGGTAGCAACAAAGTCGAGTTAACTTTTGTCAAGTTGGACTATGCAGTTACTGTTTTCAATAATAACCCAAACATCAATCAAGATATGAAAAGACATAAAGAGCTGATTGACCCCGACGTGATTTGAACACGCAACCTTCTGATTTGCTACCGTTTCGCCACGAGGTCATTTGAAAAGTGTTGTTGCTCCCATACTTCACATGAAAAGTGCATGATAAAATATATGGACACCATCTTGAAATTTGCTACTTATAATTACAGTTTGGAAAAGATATAAACAAGGATGAATTAAGGTCTTCACTTTCAGATTCAGGGATTTCCAATTAAAAATTTAGAATATAGTAATAAACCCTTTTTTCTTACAAATTCAAAGATGACAATGGTATGAACAAATTAATAGGTGTTTCTGACTTGCCACAAATTTCCTGTTTTGAACTCAGTTCCCAAAGATATATCTCATCAAAGGATTGTTGAAAAGATTTTATTCAGTAGAATTAAAAAAGGAATTTTTCAAACACTTTCCTGACAGGTGGCAACAAGATCATGATAATCTATTGTCAGTTAGAATACGCAGTTTCTGTTTTCAATCTTAACCCAAACATCGATCAACTTTTAAAAAGATGAAAGAGATACTTGAACATGACATAATTTAAACATGCATCATTCTGACCAGGAGTAAGGCGCACTACCGTCAGTGTATGAGGACAGCTGTAAAACTTGCTTGCTCCCATAATTCACTTGTAAAGTGCATGAGGAAATATACAGACACCATCTTGAAATTTGCTACTTTAAATCACAGTTTAGAAAAGTAATAACAAGGATGAATTAGGATCTTCACGTTCCGATTCAGGGATTTCCAGTTTAAAGTTTAGATTCTAGTAATAAGCCTGATTTTCTTACAAATTCAAAGATGACAATGGTATGAACAAAGCGATAGGTGTTCCTGGCATTTATTACATTTATTAATGTTTTTAACTCAATTCCCAATAATATTTCTCATCAAAGTATTGTTGATAAGATTTTAATCTATAGAATTAAAAAAACACTTTTTTAAAAACTGTTCTGACCTGTGTCAACAACGTTGTGTTAATCTATTTTCAGTTGGATTACCCAGTTTCTGTTTTCAATCTTAACCCAAACATCAATCAAGCTATAAAAATATGAAAGAGCTGCTTGACCATGACGTGATTTGAATACACAACTTTCTGATATGGATTCAGAAGCACTACAGTTGAATTAAGATCTTCACAATCAGATTCAGTGATTTCCAGTCAAAAATTAAGAATCTGGTAATAAACCCTCTTTTCTTACAAATTCAAAGATGGCAATGATAAAAATAAATTAATAGGTGCTTATGGCATTAATTACATTTATTAATGTTTGGAACTCAATTCCCAATAACAATTCTTATCAAAGTCCTCTTGAAACAATTATAATCTGTAGAACTAAAAAATGCAGTTTCTTAAACACTGCGGCATGGTAGCAACAAAGTCGAGTTAACTTTTGTCAGTTGGACTACGCAGTTACTGATTTCAATAATAACCCAAACATCAATCAAGATATGAAAAGACATAAAGAGCTGATTGACCCCGACGTGATTTGAACACGCAACTTTCTGATCTGGAGTCAGACGCACTACCGTTGCGCCACGAGGTCAGTTGAAAAGCATTGTTGCTCCCATACTTCACATGAAAAGTGCATGATAAAATATATGGACACCATCTTGAAATTTGCTACTTATAATCACAGTTTGGAAAAGATATAAACAAGGATGAATTAAGGTCTTCACTTTCAGATTCAGGGATTTCCAATTAAAAATTTAGAATATAGTAATAAACCCTTTTTTCTTACAAATTCAAAGATGACAATGGTATGAACAAATTAATAGGTGTTTCTGACTTGCCACAAATTTCCTGTTTTGAACTCAGTTCCCAATGATATATCTCATCAAAGGATTGTTGAAAAGATTTTATTCAGTAGAATTAAAAAAGCAATTTTTCAAACACTTTCCTGACATGTGGCAACAAGATCATGATAATCTATTGTCAGTTAGAATACGCAGTTTCTGTTTTCAATCTTAACCCAAACATCGATCAACTTTTAAAAAGATGAAAGAGATACTTGAACATGACATAATTTAAACATGCATCATTCTGACCAGGAGTAAGGCGCACTACCGTCAGTGTATGAGGACAGCTGTAAAACTTGCTTGCTCCCATAATTCATTTGTAAAGTGCATGAGGAAATATACAGACACCATCTTGAAATTTGCTACTTTAAATCACAGTTTAGAAAAGTAATAACAAGGATGAATTAGGATCTTCACTTTCCGATTCAGGGATTTCCAGTTTAAAGTTTAGATTCTAGTACTAAGCCTGATTTTCTTACAAATTCAAAGATGACAATGGTATGAACAAAGCGATAGGTGTTCCTGGCATTTGTTACATTTATTAATGTTTTTAACTCAATTCCCAATAATATTTCTCATCAAAGTATTGTTGATAAGATTTTAATCTATAGAATTAAAAAAACACTTTTTTAAAAACAGTTCTGACCTGTGTCAACAACGTTGTGTTAATCTATTTTCAGTTGGATTACCCAGTTTCTGTGTTCAATCTTAACCCAAACATCGATCAAGCTATAAAAATATGAAAGAGCTGCTTGACCATGACGTGATTTGAATACACAACTTTCTGATATGGATTCAGAAGCACTACAGTTCAATTAAGATCTTCACAATCAGATTCAGTGATTTCCAGTCAAAAATTAAGAATCTGGTAATAAACCCTCTTTTCTTACAAATTCAAAGATGGCAATGGTAAAAATAAATTAATAGGTGCTTATGGCATTAATTACATTTATTAATGTTTGGGACTCAATTCCCAATAACAATTCTTATCAAAGTCCTCTTGAAACGATTATAATCTGTAGAACTAAAAAATGCAGTTTCTTAAACACTGCAGCCTGGTAGCAACAAAGTCGAGTTAACTTTTGTCAGTTGGACTACGCAGTTACTGTTTTCAATAATAACCCAAACATCAATCAAGATATGAAAAGACATAAAGAGCTGATTGACCCTGACGTGATTTGAAGACGCAACCTTCTGATCTGGAGTCAGACGCACTACCGTTGCGCCACGAGGTCAGTTGAAAAGTGTTGTTGTTCCCATACTTCACATGAAAAGTGCATGATAAAATATATGGACACCATCTTGAAATTTGCTACTTATAATCACAGTTTGGAAAAGATATAAACAAGGATGAATTAAGGTCTTCACTTTCAGATTCAGGGATTTCCAATTAAAAATTTAGAATATAGTAATAAACCCTTTTTTCTTACAAATTCCAAGATGACAATGGTATGAACAAATTAATAGGTGTTTCTGACTTGCCACAAATTTTCTGTTTTGAACTCAGTTCCCAATGATATATCTCATCAAAGGATTGTTGAAAAGATTTTATTCAGTAGAATTAAAAAAGCAATTTTTCAAACACTTTCCTGACAGGTGGCAACAAGATCATGATAATCTATTGTCAGTTAGAATACGCAGTTTCTGTTTTCAATCTTAACCCAAACATCGATCAACTTTTAAAAAGATGAAAGAGATACTTGAACGTGACATAATTTAAACATGCATCATTCTGACCAGGAGTAAGGCGCACTACCGTCAGTGTATGAGGACAGCTGTAAAACTTGCTTGCTCCCATAATTCACTTGTAAAGTGCATGAGGAAGTATACAGACACCATCGTGAAATTTGCTACTTTAAATCACAGTTTAGAAAAGTAATAACAAGGATGAATTAGGATCTTCACGTTCCGATTCAGGGATTTCCAGTTTAAAGTTTAGATTCTAGTAATAAGCCTGATTTTCTTACAAATTCAAAGATGACAATGGTATGAACAAAGCGATAGGTGTTCCTGGCATTTATTACATTTATTAATTTTTTTAACTCAATTCCCAATAATATTTCTCATCAAAGTATTGTTGATAAGATTTTAATCTATAGAATTAAAAAAACACTTTTTTAAAAACTGTTCTGACCTGTGTCAACAACGTTGTGTTAATCTATTTTCAGTTGGATTACCCAGTTTCTGTTTTCAATCTTAACCCAAACATCGATCAAGCTATAAAAATATGAAAGAGCTGCTTGACCATGACGTGATTTGAATACACAACTTTCTGATATGGATTCAGAAGCACTACAGTTGAATTAAGATCTTCACAATCAGATTCAGTGATTTCCAGTCAAAAATTAAGAATCTGGTAATAAACCCTCTTTTCTTACAAATTCAAAGATGGCAATGGTAAAAATAAATTAATAGGTGCTTATGGCATTAATTACATTTATTAATGTTTGGAACTCAATTCCCAATAACAATTCTTATCAAAGTCCTCTTGAAACGATTATAATCTGTAGAACTAAAAAATGCAGTTTCTTAAACACTGCAGCCTGGTAGCAACAAAGTCGAGTTAACTTTTGTCAGTTGGACTACGCAGTTACTGTTTTCAATAATAACCCAAACATCAATCAAGATAAGAAAAGACATAAAGAGCTGATTGACCCCGACGTGATTTGAAGACGCAACCTTCTGATCTGGAGTCAGACGCACTACCGTTGCGCCACGAGGTCAGTTGAAAAGTGTTGTTGTTCCCATACTTCACATGAAAAGTGCATGATAAAATATATGGACACCATCTTGAAATTTGCTACTTATAATCACAGTTTGGAAAAGATATAAACAAGGATGAATTAAGGTCTTCACTTTCAGATTCAGGGATTTCCAATTAAAAATTTAGAATATAGTAATAAACCCTTTTTTCTTACAAATTCAAAGATGACAATGGTATGAACAAATTAATAGGTGTTTCTCACTTGCCACAAATTTTCTGTTTTGAACTCAGTTCCCAATGATATATCTCATCAAAGGATTGTTGAAAAGATTTTATTCAGTAGAATTAAAAAAGCAATTTTTCAAACACTTTCCTGACAGGTGGCAACAAGATCATGATAATCTATTGTCAGTTAGAATACGCAGTTTCTGTTTTCAATCTTAACCCAAACATCGATCAACTTTTAAAAAGATGAAAGAGATACTTGAACATGACATAATTTAAACATGCATCATTCTGACCAGGAGTAAGGCGCACTACCGTCAGTGTATGAGGACAGCTGTAAAACTTGCTTGCTCCCATAATTCACTTGTAAAGTGCATGAGGAAATATACAGACACCATCTTGAAATTTGCTACTTTAAATCACAGTTTAGAAAAGTAATAACAAGGATGAATTAGGATCTTCACGTTCCGATTCAGGGATTTCCAGTTTAAAGTTTAGATTCTAGTAATAAGCCTGATTTTCTTACAAATTCAAAGATGACAATGGTATGAAAAAAGCGATAGGTGTTCCTGGCATTTATTACATTTATTAATGGTTTTTAACTCAATTCCCAATAATATTTCTCATCAAAGTATTGTTGATAAGATTTTAATCTATAGAATTAAAAAACACTTTTTTAAAAACGGTTCTGACCTGTGTCAACAACGTTGTGTTAATCTATTTTCAGTTGGATTACCCAGTTTCTGTTTTCAATCTTAACCCAAACATCGATCAAGCTATAAAAATATGAAAGAGCTGCTTGACCATGACGTGATTTGAATACACAACTTTCTGATATGGATTCAGAAGCACTACAGTTGAATTAAGATCTTCACAATCAGATTCAGTGATTTCCAGTCAAAAATTAAGAATCTGGTAATAAACCCTCTTTTCTTACAAATTCAAAGATGGCAATGGTAAAAATAAATTAATAGGTGCTTATGGCATTAATTACATTTATTAATGTTTGGAACTCAATTCCCAATAACAATTCTTATCAAAGTCCTCTTGAAACGATTATAATCTGTAGAACTAAAAAATGCAGTTTCTTAAACACTGCAGCCTGGTAGCAACAAAGTCGAGTTAACTTTTGTCAAGTTGGACTATGCAGTTACTGTTTTCAATAATAACCCAAACATCAATCAAGATATGAAAAGACATAAAGAGCTGATTGACCCCGACGTGATTTGAACACGCAACCTTCTGATTTGCTACCGTTTCGCCACGAGGTCATTTGAAAAGTGTTGTTGCTCCCATACTTCACATGAAAAGTGCATGATAAAATATATGGACACCATCTTGAAATTTGCTACTTATAATTACAGTTTGGAAAAGATATAAACAAGGATGAATTAAGGTCTTCACTTTCAGATTCAGGGATTTCCAATTAAAAATTTAGAATATAGTAATAAACCCTTTTTTCTTACAAATTCAAAGATGACAATGGTATGAACAAATTAATAGGTGTTTCTGACTTGCCACAAATTTCCTGTTTTGAACTCAGTTCCCAAAGATATATCTCATCAAAGGATTGTTGAAAAGATTTTATTCAGTAGAATTAAAAAAGGAATTTTTCAAACACTTTCCTGACAGGTGGCAACAAGATCATGATAATCTATTGTCAGTTAGAATACGCAGTTTCTGTTTTCAATCTTAACCCAAACATCGATCAACTTTTAAAAAGATGAAAGAGATACTTGAACATGACATAATTTAAACATGCATCATTCTGACCAGGAGTAAGGCGCACTACCGTCAGTGTATGAGGACAGCTGTAAAACTTGCTTGCTCCCATAATTCACTTGTAAAGTGCATGAGGAAATATACAGACACCATCTTGAAATTTGCTACTTTAAATCACAGTTTAGAAAAGTAATAACAAGGATGAATTAGGATCTTCACGTTCCGATTCAGGGATTTCCAGTTTAAAGTTTAGATTCTAGTAATAAGCCTGATTTTCTTACAAATTCAAAGATGACAATGGTATGAACAAAGCGATAGGTGTTCCTGGCATTTATTACATTTATTAATGTTTTTAACTCAATTCCCAATAATATTTCTCATCAAAGTATTGTTGATAAGATTTTAATCTATAGAATTAAAAAAACACTTTTTTAAAAACTGTTCTGACCTGTGTCAACAACGTTGTGTTAATCTATTTTCAGTTGGATTACCCAGTTTCTGTTTTCAATCTTAACCCAAATATCAATCAAGCTATAAAAATATGAAAGAGCTGCTTGACCATGACGTGATTTGAATACACAACTTTCTGATATGGATTCAGAAGCACTACAGTTGAATTAAGATCTTCACAATCAGATTCAGTGATTTCCAGTCAAAAATTAAGAATCTGGTAATAAACCCTCTTTTCTTACAAATTCAAAGATGGCAATGATAAAAATAAATTAATAGGTGCTTATGGCATTAATTACATTTATTAATGTTTGGAACTCAATTCCCAATAACAATTCTTATCAAAGTCCTCTTGAAACGATTATAATCTGTAGAACTAAAAAATGCAGTTTCTTAAACACTGCGGCATGGTAGCAACAAAGTCGAGTTAACTTTTGTCAGTTGGACTACGCAGTTACTGATTTCAATAATAACCCAAACATCAATCAAGATATGAAAAGACATAAAGAGCTGATTGACCCCGACGTGATTTGAACACGCAACTTTCTGATCTGGAGTCAGACGCACTTCCGTTGCGCCACGAGGTCAGTTGAAAAGTATTGTTGCTCCCATACTTCACATGAAAAGTGCATGATAAAATATATGGACACCATCTTGAAATTTGCTACTTATAATCACAGTTTGGAAAAGATATAAACAAGGATGAATTAAGGTCTTCACTTTCAGATTCAGGGATTTCCAATTAAAAATTTAGAATATAGTAATAAACCCTTTTTTCTTACAAATTCAAAGATGACAATGGTATGAACAAATTAATAGGTGTTTCTGACTTGCCACAAATTTCCTGTTTTGAACTCAGTTCCCAATGATATATCTCATCAAAGGATTGTTGAAAAGATTTTATTCAGTAGAATTAAAAAAGGAATTTTTCAAACACTTTCCTGACATGTGGCAACAAGATCATGATAATCTATTGTCAGTTAGAATACGCAGTTTCTGTTTTCAATCTTAACCCAAACATCGATCAACTTTTAAAAAGATGAAAGAGATACTTGAACATGACATAATTTAAACATGCATCATTCTGACCAGGAGTAAGGCGCACTACCGTCAGTGTATGAGGACAGCTGTAAAACTTGCTTGCTCCCATAATTCACTTATAAAGTGCATGAGGAAATATACAGACACCATCTTGAAATTTGCTACTTTAAATCACAGTTTAGAAAAGTAATAACAAGGATGAATTAGGATCTTCACGTTCCGATTCAGGGATTTCCAGTTTAAAGTTTAGATTCTAGTAATAAGCCTGATTTTCTTACAAATTCAAAGATGACAATGGTATGAACAAAGCGATAGGTGTTCCTGGCATTTATTACATTTATTAATTTTTTTAACTCAATTCCCAATAATATTTCTCATCAAAGTATTGTTGATAAGATTTTAATCTATAGAATTAAAAAAACACTTTTTTAAAAACTGTTCTGACCTGTGTCAACAACGTTGTGTTAATCTATTTTCAGTTGGATTACCCAGTTTCTGTTTTCAATCTTAACCCAAACATCGATCAAGCTATAAAAATATGAAAGAGCTGCTTGACCATGACGTGATTTGAATACACAACTTTCTGATATGGATTCAGAAGCACTACAGTTGAATTAAGATCTTCACAATCAGATTCAGTGATTTCCAGTCAAAAATTAAGAATCTGGTAATAAACCCTCTTTTCTTACAAATTCAAAGATGGCAATGGTAAAAATAAATTAATAGGTGCTTATGGCATTAATTACATTTATTAATGTTTGGAACTCAATTCCCAATAACAATTCTTATCAAAGTCCTCTTGAAACGATTATAATCTGTAGAACTAAAAAATGCAGTTTCTTAAACACTGCAGCCTGGTAGCAACAAAGTCGAGTTAACTTTTGTCAGTTGGACTACGCAGTTACTGTTTTCAATAATAACCCAAACATCAATCAAGTTATGAAAAGACATAAAGAGCTGATTGACACCGACGTGATTTGAAGACGCAACCTTCTGATCTGGAGTCAGACGCACTACCGTTGCGCCACGAGGTCAGTTGAAAAGTGTTGTTGTTCCCATACTTCACATGAAAAGTGCATGATAAAATATATGGACACCATCTTGAAATTTGCTACTTATAATCACAGTTTGGAAAAGATATAAACAAGGATGAATTAAGGTCTTCACTTTCAGATTCAGGGATTTCCAATTAAAAATTTAGAATATAGTAATAAACCCTTTTTTCTTACAAATTCAAAGATGACAATGGTATGAACAAATTAATAGGTGTTTCTGACTTGCCACAAATTTTCTGTTTTGAACTCAGTTCCCAATGATATATCTCATCAAAGGATTGTTGAAAAGATTTTATTCAGTAGAATTAAAAAAGCAATTTTTCAAACACTTTCCTGACAGGTGGCAACAAGATCATGATAATCTATTGTCAGTTAGAATAAGCAGTTTCTGTTTTCAATCTTAACCCAAACATCGATCAACTTTTAAAAAGATGAAAGAGATACTTGAACGTGACATAATTTAAACATGCATCATTCTGACCAGGAGTAAGGCGCACTACCGTCAGTGTATGAGGACAGCTGTAAAACTTGCTTGCTCCCATAATTCACTTGTAAAGTGCATGAGGAAATATACAGACACCATCTTGAAATTTGCTACTTTAAATCACAGTTTAGAAAAGTAATAACAAGGATGAATTAGGATCTTCACGTTCCGATTCAGGGATTTCCAGTTTAAAGTTTAGATTCTAGTAATAAGCCTGATTTTCTTACAAATTCAAAGATGACAATGGTATGAACAAAGCGATAGGTGTTCCTGGCATTTATTACATTTATTAATGTTTTTAACTCAATTCCCAATAATATTTCTCATCAAAGTATTGTTGATAAGATTTTAATCTATAGAATTAAAAAAACACTTTTTTAAAAACTGTTCTGACCTGTGTCAACAACGTTGTGTTAATCTATTTTCAGTTGGATTACCCAGTTTCTGTTTTCAATCTTAACCCAAACATCGATCAAGCTATAAAAATATGAAAGAGCTGCTTGACCATGACGTGATTTGAATACACAACTTTCTGATATGGATTCAGAAGCACTACAGTTGAATTAAGATCTTCACAATCAGATTCAGTGATTTCCAGTCAAAAATTAAGAATCTGGTAATAAACCCTCTTTTCTTACAAATTCAAAGATGGCAATGGTAAAAATAAATTAATAGGTGCTTATGGCATTAATTACATTTACTAATGTTTGGACCTCAATTCCCAATAACAATTCTTATCAAAGTCCTCTTGAAACGATTATAATCTGTAGAACTAAAAAATGCAGTATCTTAAACCATGCAGCCTGGTAGCAACAAAGTCGAGTTAACTTTTGTCAGTTGGACTACGCTGTTACTGTTTTCAATAATAACCCAAACATCAATCAAGATATGAAAAGCTGAATGACCCCGACGTGATTTGAACACGCAACCTTCTGATCAGGAGTCAGACGCGCTACTGTTGCTCCACGAGGTCAGTTGAAAAGTGTTGTTGCTCCCATACTTCACATGAAAAGTGCATGATAAAATATATGGACACCATCTTGAAATTTGCTACTTATAATCACAGTTTGGAAAAGGTATAAACAAGGATGAATTAAGGTCTTCACTTTCAGATTCAGGGATTTCCAATTAAAAATTTAGAATATAGTAATAAACCCTTTTTTCTTACAAATTCAAAGATGACAATGGTATGAACAAATTAATAGGTGTTTCTGACTTGCCACAAATTTCCTGTTTTGAACTCAGTTCCCAATGATATATCTCATCAAAGGATTGTTGAAAAGATTTTATTCAGTAGAATTAAAAAAGCAATTTTTTCAAACACTTTCCTGACAGGTGGCAACAAGATCATGATAATCTATTGTCAGTTAGAATACGCAGTTTCTGTTTTCAATCTTAACCCAAACATCGATCAACTTTTAAAAAGATGAAAGAGATACTTGAACGTGACATAATTTAAACATGCATCATTCTGACCAGGAGTAAGGCGCACTACCGTCAGCGTATGAGGACAGCAGTAAAACTTGCTTGCTCCCATAATTCACTTGTAAAGTGCATGAGGAAATATACAGACACCATCTTGAAATTTGCTACTTTAAATCACAGTTTAGAAAAGTAATAACAAGGATGAATTAGGATCTTCACGTTCCGATTCAGGGATTTCCAGTTTAAAGTTTAGATTCTAGTAATAAGCCTGATTTTCTTACAAATTCAAAGATGACAATGGTATGAACAAAGCGATAGGTGTTCCTGGCATTTATTACATTTATTAATGTTTTTAACTCAATTCCCAATAATATTTCTCATCAAAGTATTGTTGATAAGATTTTAATCTATAGAATTAAAAAAACACTTTTTTAAAAACTGTTCTGACCTGTGTCAACAACGTTGTGTTAATCTATTTTCAGTTGGATTACCCAGTTTCTGTTTTCAATCTTAACCCAAACATCGATCAAGCTATAAAAATATGAAAGAGCTGCTTGACCATGACGTGATTTGAATACACAACTTTCTGATATGGATTCAGAAGCACTACAGTTGAATTAAGATCTTCACAATCAGATTCAGTGATTTCCAGTCAAAAATTAAGAATCTGGTAATAAACCCTCTTTTCTTACAAATTCAAAGATGGCAATGGTAAAAATAAATTAATAGGTGCTTATGGCATTAATTACATTTATTAATGTTTGGAACTCAATTCCCAATAACAATTCCTATCAAAGTCCTCTTGAAACGATTATAATCTGTAGAACTAAAAAATGCAGTTTCTTAAACACTGCAGCCTGGTAGCAACAAAGTCGAGTTAACTTTTGTCAGTTGGACTACGCAGTTACTGTTTTCAATAATAACCCAAACATCAATCAAGATATGAAAAGACATAAAGAGCTGATTGACCCCAACGTGATTTGAACACGCAACCTTCTGATCTGGAGTGAGACGCGCTACCGTTGCGCCACGAGGTCAGTTGAAAAGTGTTGTTGCTCCCATACTTCACATGAAAAGTGCATGATAAAATATATGGACACCATCTTGAAATTTGCTACTTATAATCACAGTTTGGAAAAGATATAAACAAGGATGAATTAAGGTCTTCACTTTCAGATTCAGGGATTTCCAATTAAAAATTTAGAATATAGTAATAAACCCTTTTTTCTTACAAATTCAAAGATGACAATGGTATGAACAAATTAATAGGTGTTTCTGACTTGCCACAAATTTCCTGTTTTGAACTCAGTTCCCAATGATATATCTCATCAAAGGATTGTTGAAAAGATTTTATTCAGTAGAATTAAAAACGCAATTTTTCAAACACTTTCCTGACAGGTGGCAACAAGATCATGATAATCTATTGTCAGTTAGAATACGCAGTTTCTGTTTTCAATCTTAACCCAAACATCGATCAACTTTTAAAAAGATGAAAGAGATACTTGAACGTGACATAATTTAAACATGCATCATTCTGACCAGGAGTAAGGCGCACTACCGTCAGCGTATGAGGACAGCAGTAAAACTTGCTTGCTCCCATAATTCACTTGTAAAGTGCATGAGGAAATATACAGACACCATCTTGAAATTTGCTACTTTAAATCACAGTTTAGAAAAGTAATAACAAGGATGAATTAGGATCTTCACGTTCCGATTCAGGGATTTCCAGTTTAAAGTTTAGATTCTAGTAATAAGCCTGATTTTCTTACAAATTCAAAGATGACAATGGTATGAACAAAGCGATAGGTGTTCCTGGCATTTATTACATTTATTAATGTTTTTAACTCAATTCCCAATAATATTTCTCATCAAAGTATTGTTGATAAGATTTTAATCTATAGAATTAAAAAAACACTTTTTTAAAAACTGTTCTGACCTGTGTCAACAACGTTGTGTTAATCTATTTTCAGTTGGATTACCCAGTTTCTGTTTTCAATCTTAACCCAAACATCGATCAAGCTATAAAAATATGAAAGAGCTGCTTGACCATGACGTGATTTGAATACACAACTTTCTGATATGGATTCAGAAGCACTACAGTTGAATTAAGATCTTCACAATCAGATTCAGTGATTTCCAGTCAAAAATTAAGAATCTGGTAATAAACCCTCTTTTCTTACAAATTCAAAGATGGCAATGGTAAAAATAAATTAATAGGTGCTTATGGCATTAATTACATTTACTAATGTTTGGACCTCAATTCCCAATAACAATTCTTATCAAAGCCCTCTTGAAACGATTATAATCTGTAGAACTAAAAAATGCAGTATCTTAAACACTGCAGCCTGGTAGCAACAAAGTCGAGTTAACTTTTGTCAGTTGGACTACGCTGTTACTGTTTTCAATAATAACCCAAACATCAATCAAGATATGAAAAGACATAAAGAGCTGATTGACCCCGACGTGATTTGAACACGCAACCTTCTGATCTGAAGTCAGACGCGCTACTGTTGCGCCACGAGGTCAGTTGCAAAGTGTTGTTGCTCCCATACTTCACATGAAAAGTGCATGATAAAATATATGGACACCATCTTGAAATTTGCTACTTATAATCACAGTTTGGAAAAGATATAAACAAGGATGAATTAAGGTCTTCACTTTCAGATTCAGGGATTTCAAATTAAAAATTTAGAATATAGTAATAAACCCTTTTTTCTTACAAATTCAAAGATGACAATGGTATGAACAAATTAATAGGTGTTTCTGACTTGCCACAAATTTCCTGTTTTGAACTCAGTTCCCAATGATATATCTCATCAAAGGATTGTTGAAAAGATTTTATTCAGTAGAATTAAAAAAGCAATTTTTCAAACACTTTCCTGACAGGTGGCAACAAGATCATGATAATCTATTGTCAGTTAGAATACGCAGTTTCTGTTTTCAATCTTAACCCAAACATCGATCAACTTTTAAAAAGATGAAAGAGATACTTGAACGTGACATAATTTAAACATGCATCATTCTGACCAGGAGTAAGGCGCACTACCGTCAGTGTATGAGGACAGCAGTAAAACTTGCTTGCTCCCATAATTCACTTGTAAAGTGCATGAGGAAATATACAGACACCATCTTGAAATTTGCTACTTTAAATCACAGTTTAGAAAAGTAATAACAAGGATGAATTAGGATCTTCACGTTCCGATTCAGGGATTTCCAGTTTAAAGTTTAGATTCTAGTAATAAGCCTGATTTTCTTACAAATTCAAAGATGACAATGGTATGAACAAAGCGATAAGTGTTCCTAGCATTTATTACATTTATTAATGTTTTTAACTCAGTTCCCAATAATATTTCTCATCAAAGTATTGTTGATAAGATTTTAATCTATAGAATTAAAAAAACACTTTTTTAAAAACTGTTCTGACCTGTGTCAACAACGTTGTGTTAATCTGTTTTCAGTTGGATTACCCAGTTTCTGTTTTCAATCTTAACCCAAACATCGATCAAGCTATAAAAATATGAAAGAGCTGCTTGACCATGACGTGATTTGAATACACAACTTTCTGATATGGATTCAGAAGCACTACAGTTGAATTAAGATCTTCACAATCAGATTCAGTGATTTCCAGTCAAAAATTAAGAATCTGGTAATAAACCCTCTTTTCTTACAAATTCATAGATGGCAATGGTAAAAATAAATTAATAGGTGCTTATGGCATTAATTACATTTATTAATGCTTGGAACTCAATTCCCAATAACAATTCTTATCAAAGTCCTCTTGAAACGATTATAATCTGTAGAACTAAAAAATGCAGTTTCTTAAACACTGCAGCCTGGTAGCAACAAAGTCGAGTTAACTTTTGTCAAGTTGGACTACGCAGTTGCTGTTTTCAATAATAACCCAAACATCAATCAAGATATGAAAAGACATAAAGAGCTGATTGACCTCGACGTGATTTGAACACGCAACCTTCTGATCTGGAGTCAGACGCGCTACCGTTGCGCCACGAGGTCATTTGAACAGTGTTGTTGCTCCCATACTTCACATGAAAAGTGCATGATAAAATATATGGACACCATCTTGAAATTTGCTACTTATAATCACAGTTTGGAAAATATATAAACAAGGATGAATTAAGGTCTTCACTTTCAGATTCAGGGATTTCCAATTAAAAATTTAGAATATAGTAATAAACCCTTTTTTCTTACAAATTCAAAGATGACAATGGTATGAACAAATTAATAGGTGTTTCTGACTTGCCACAAATTTCCTGTTTTGAACTCAGTTCCCAATGATATATCTCATCAAAGGATTGTTGAAAAGATTTTATTCAGTAGAATTAAAAAAGCAATTTTTCAAACACTTTCCTGACAGGTGGCAACAAGATCATGATAATCTATTGTCAGTTAGAATACGCAGTTTCTGTTTTCAATCTTAACCCAAACATCGATCAACTTTTAAAAAGATGAAAGAGATACTTGAACGTGACATAATTTAAACATGCATCATTCTGACCAGGAGTAAGGCGCACTACCGTCAGTGTATGAGGACAGCTGTAAAACTTACTTGCTCCCATAATTCACTTGTAAAGTGCATGAGGAAATATACAGACACCATCTTGAAATTTGCTACTTTAAATCACAGTTTAGAAAAGTAATAACAAGGATGAATTAGGATCTTCACGTTCCGATTCAGGGATTTCCAGTTTAAAGTTTAGATTCTAGTAATAAGCCTGATTTTCTTACAAATTCAAAGATGACAATGGTATGAACAAAGCGATAGGTGTTCCTGGCATTTATTACATTTATTAATGTTTTTAACTCAATTCCCAATAATATTTCTCATCAAAGTATTGTTGATAAGATTTTAATCTATAGAATTAAAAAAACACTTTTTTAAAAACTGTTCTGACCTGTGTCAACAACGTTGTGTTAATCTATTTTCAGTTGGATTACCCAGTTTCTGTTTTCAATCTTAACCCAAACATCGATCAAGCTATAAAAATATGAAAGAGCTGCTTGACCATGACGTGATTTGAATACACAACTTTCTGATATGGATTCAAAAGCACTACAGTTGAATTAAGATCTTCACAATCAGATTCAGTGATTTCCAGTCAAAAATTAAGAATCTGGTAATAAACCCTCTTTTCTTACAAATTCAAAGATGGCAACGGTAAAAATAAATTAATAGGTGCTTATGGCATTAATTACATTTACTAATGTTTGGACCTCAATTCCCAGTAACAATTCTTATCAAAGTCCTCTTGAAACGATTATAATCTGTAGAACTAAAAAATGCAGTATCTTAAACACTGCAGCCTGGTAGCAACATAGTCGAGTTAACTTTTGTCAGTTGGACTACGCTGTTACTGTTTTCAATAATAACCCAAACATCAATCAAGATATGAAAAGACATAAAGAGCTGATTGACCCCGACGTCATTTGAACACACAACCTTGTGCTCTGAAGTCAGACGCGCTACTGTTGCGCCACGAGGTCAGTTGAAAAGTGTTGTTGCTCCCATACTTCACATGAAAAGTGCATGATAAAATATATGGACACCATCTTGAAATTTGCTACTTATAATCACAGTTTGGAAAAGGTATAAACAAGGATGAATTAAGGTCTTCACTTTCAGATTCAGGGATTTCCAATTAAAAATTTAGAATATAGTAATAAACCCTTTTTTCTTACAAATTCAAAGATGACAATGGTATGAACAAATTAATAGGTGTTTCTGACTTGCCACAAATTTCCTGTTTTGAACTCAGTTCCCAATGATATATCTCATCAAAGGATTGTTGAAAAGATTTTATTCAGTAGAATTAAAAAAGCAATTTTTCAAACACTTTCCTGACAGGTGGCAACAAGATCATGATAATCTATTGTCAGTTAGAATACGCAGTTTCTGTTTTCAATCTTAACCCAAACATCGATCAACTTTTAAAAAGATGAAAGAGATACTTGAACGTGACATAATTTAAACATGCATCATTCTGACCAGGAGTAAGGCGCACTACCGTCAGTGTATGAGGACAGCAGTAAAACTTGCTTGCTCCCATAATTCACTTGTAAAGTGCATGAGGAAATATACAGACACCATCTTGAAATTTGCTACTTTAAATCACAGTTTAGAAAAGTAATAACAAGGATGAATTAGGATCTTCACGTTCCGATTCAGGGATTTCCAGTTTAAAGTTTAGATTCTAGTAATAAGCCTGATTTTCTTACAAATTCAAAGATGACAATGGTATGAACAAAGCGATAGGTGTTCCTGGCATTTATTACATTTATTAATGTTTTTAACTCAATTCCCAATAATATTTCTCATCAAAGTATTGTTGGTAAGATTTTAATCTATAGAATTAAAAAAACACTTTTTTAAAAACTGTTCTGACCTGTGTCAACAACGTTGTGTTAATCTATTTTCAGTTGGATTACCCAGTTTCTGTTTTCAATCTTAACCCAAACATCGATCAAGCTATAAAAATATGAAAGAGCTGCTTGACCATGACGTGATTTGAATACACAACTTTCTGATATGGATTCAGAAGCACTACAGTTGAATTAAGATCTTCACAATCAGATTCAGTGAACAAATTAATAGGTGTTTCTGACTTGCCACAAATTTCCTGTTTTGAACTCAGTTCCCAATGATATATCTCATCAAAGGATTGTTGAAAAGATTTTATTCAGTAGAATTAAAAAAGCAATTTTTCAAACACTTTCCTGACAGGTGGCAACAAGATCATGATAATCTATTGTCAGTTAGAATACGCAGTTTCTGTTTTCAATCTTAACCCAAACATCGATCAACTTTTAAAAAGATGAAAGAGATACTTGAACGTGACATAATTTAAACATGCATCATTCTGACCAGGAGTAAGGCGCACTACCATCAGTGTATGAGGACAGCAGTAAAACTTGCTTGCTCCCATAATTCACTTGTAAAGTGCATGAGGAAATATACAGACACCATCTTGAAATTTGCTACTTTAAATCACAGTTTAGAAAAGTAATAACAAGGATGAATTAGGATCTTCACGTTCCGATTCAGGGATTTCCAGTTTAAAGTTTAGATTCTAGTAATAAGCCTGATTTTCTTACAAATTCAAAGATGACAATGGTATGAACAAAGCGATAGGTGTTCCTGGCATTTATTACATTTATTAATGTTTTTAACTCAATTCCCAATAATATTTCTCATCAAAGTATTGTTGATAAGATTTTAATCTATAGAATTAAAAAAACACTTTTTTAAAAACTGTTCTGACCTGTGTCAACAATGTTGTGTTAATCTATTTTCAGTTGGATTACCCAGTTTCTGTTTTCAATCTTAACCCAAACATCGATCAAGCTATAAAAATATGAAAGAGCTGCTTGACCATGACGTGATTTGAATACACAACTTTCTGAAATGGATTCAGAAGCACTACAGTTGAATTAAGATCTTCACAATCAGATTCAGTGATTTCCAGTCAAAAATTAAGAATCTGGTAATAAACCCTCTTTTCTTACAAATTCATAGATGGCAATGGTAAAAATAAATTAACAGGTGCTTATGGCATTAATTACATTTATTAATGTTTGGAACTCAATTCCCAATAACAATTCTTATTAAAGTCCTCTTGAAACGATTATAATCTGTAGAACTAAAAAATGCAGTTTCTTAAACACTGCAGCCTGGTAGCAACAAAGTCGAGTTAACTTTTGTCAAGTTGGACTACGCAGTTGCTGTTTTCAATAATAACCCAAACATCAATCAAGATATGAAAAGACATAAAGAGCTGGTTGACCTCAAAGTGATTTGAACACACAGCCTTCTGATCTGGAGTCAGACGCGCTACCGTTGCGCCACGAGGTCAGTTGAAAAGTGTTGTTGCTCCCATACTTCACATGAAAAGTGCATGATAAAATATATGGACACCATCTTGAAATTTGCTACTTACAATCACAGTTTGGAAAAGATATAAACAAGGATGAATTAAGGTCTTCACTTTCAGATTCAGGGATTTCCAATTAAAAATTTAGAATATAGTAATAAACCCTTTTTTCTTACAAATTCAAAGATGACAATGGTATAAACAAATTAATAGGTGTTTCTGACTTGCCACAAATTTCCTGTTTTGAACTCAGTTCCCAATGATATATCTCATCAAAGGTAGAAAGTTTAGATTCTAGTAATAAGCCTGATTTTCTTACAAATTCAAAGATGACAATGGTATGAACAAAGCGATAGGTGTTCCTGGCATTTATTAATGTTTTTAACTCAATTCCCAATAATATTTCTCATCAAAGTATTGTTGATAAGATTTTAATCTATAGAATTAAAAAAACACTTTTTTAAAAACTGTTCTGACCTGTGTCAACAACGTTGTGTTAATCTATTTTCAGTTGGATTACCCAGTTTCTGTTTTCAATCTTAACCCAAACATCGATCAAGCTATAAAAATATGAAAGAGCTGCTTGACCATGACGTGATTTGAATACACAACTTTCTGATATGGATTCAGAAGCACTACAGTTGAATTAAGATCTTCACAATCAGATTCAGTGATTTCCAGTCAAAAATTAAGAATCTGGTAATAAACCCTCTTTTCTTACAAATTCAAAGATGGCAATGGTAAAAATAAATTAATAGGTGCTTATGGCATTAATTACATTTATTAATGTTTGGAACTCAATTCCCAATAACAATTCTTATCAAAGTCCTCTTGAAACGATTATAATCTGTAGAACTAAAAAATGCAGTTTCTTAAACACTGCAGCCTGGTAGCAACAAAGTCGAGTTAACTTTTGTCAAGTTGGACTACGCAGTTGCTGTTTTCAATAATAACCCAAGCATCAATTAAGATATGAAAAGACATAAAGAGCTGATTGACCCCGACGTGATTTGAACACGCAACCTTCTGATCTGGAGTCAGACGCGCTACCGTTGCTCCACGAGGTCAGTTGAAAAGTGTTGTTGCTCCCATACTTCACATGAAAAGTGCATGATAAAATATATGGACACCATCTTGAAATTTGCTACTTATAATCACAGTTTGGAAAAGGTATAAACAAGGATGAATTAAGGTCTTCACTTTCAGATTCAGGGATTTCCAATTAAAAATTTAGAATATAGTAATAAACCCTTTTTTCTTACAAATTCAAAGATGACAATGGTATGAACAAATTAATAGGTGTTTCTGACTTGCCACAAATTTCCTGTTTTGAACTCAGTTCCCAATGATATATCTCATCAAAGGATTGTTGAAAAGATTTTATTCAGTAGAATTAAAACAGCAATTTTTCAAACACTTTCCTGACAGGTGGCAACAAGATCATGATAATCTATTGTCAGTTAGAATACGCAGTTTCTGTTTTCAATCTTAACCCAAACATCGATCAACTTTTAAAAAGATGAAAGAGATACTTGAACGTGACATAATTTAAACATGCATCATTCTGACCAGGAGTAAGGCGCACTACCGTCAGTGTATGAGGACAGCAGTAAAACTTGCTTGCTCCCATAATTCACTTGTAAAGTGCATGAGGAAATATACAGACACCATCTTGAAATTTGCTACTTTAAATCACAGTTTAGAAAAGTAATAACAAGGATGAATTAGGATCTTCACGTTCCGATTCAGGGATTTCCAGTTTAAAGTTTAGATTCTAGTAATAAGCCTGATTTTCTTACAAATTCAAAGATGACAATGGTATGAACAAAGCGATAGGTGTTCCTGGCATTTATTACATTTATTAATGTTTTTAACTCAATTCCCAATAATATTTCTCATCAAAGTATTGTTGATAAGATTTTAATCTATAGAATTAAAAAACCACTTTTTTAAAAACTGTTCTGACCTGTGTCAACAACGTTGTGTTAATCTATTTTCAGTTGGATTACCCAGTTTCTGTTTTCAATCTTAACCCAAACATCGATCAAGCAATAAAAATATGAAAGAGCTGCTTGACCATGACGTGATTTGAATACACAACTTTCTGATATGGATTCAGAAGCACTACAGTTGAATTAAGATCTTCACAATCAGATTCAGTGATTTCCAGTCAAAAATTAAGAATCTGGTAATAAACCCTCTTTTCTTACAAATTCAAAGATGGCAATGGTAAAAATAAATTAATAGGTGCTTATGGCATTAATTACATTTATTAATGTTTGGAACTCAATTCCCAATAACAATTCTTATCAAAGTCCTCTTGAAACGATTATAATCTGTAGAACTAAAAAATGCAGTTTCTTAAACACTGCAGCCTGGTAGCAACAAAGTCGAGTTAACTTTTGTCAAGTTGGACTACGCAGTTGCTGTTTTCAATAATAACAAAAGCATCAATTAAGATATGAAAAGACATAAAGAGCTGATTGACCCCGACGTGATTTGAACACGCAACCTTCTGATCTGGAGTCAGATGGGCTACCATTGCGCCACGATGTCAGTTGAAAAGTGTTGTTGCTCCCATACTTCACATGAAAAGTGCATGATAAAATATATGGACACCATCTTGAGATTTGCTACTTATAATCACAGTTTGGAAAAGATATAAACAAGGATGAATTAAGGTCTTCACTTTCAGATTCAGGGATTTCCAATTAAAAATTTAGAATATACTGTAGTAATAAACCCTTTTTTCTTACAAATTCAAAGATGACAATGGTATGAACAAATTAATAGGTGTTTCTGACTTGCCACAAATTTCCTGTTTTGAACTCAGTTCCCAATGATATATCTCATCAAAGGATTGTTGAAAAGATTTTATTCAGTAGAATTAAAAAAGCAATTTTTCAAACACTTTCCTGACAGGTGGCAACAAGATCATGATAATCTATTGTCAGTTAGAATACGCAGTTTCTGTTTTCAATCTTAACCCAAACATCGATCAACTTTTAAAAAGATGAAAGAGATACTTGAACATGACATAATTTAAACATGCATCATTCTGACCAGGAGTAAGGCGCACTACCGTCAGTGTATGAGGACAGCTGTAAAACTTGCTTGCTCCCATAATTCACTTGTAAAGTGCATGAGGAAATATACAGACACCATCTTGAAATTTGCTACTTTAAATCACAGTTTAGAAAAGTAATAACAAGGATGAATTAGGATCTTCACGTTCCGATTCAGGGATTTCCAGTTTAAAGTTTAGATTCTAGTAATAAGCCTGATTTTCTTACAAATTCAAAGATGACAATGGTATGAACAAAGCGATAGGTGTTCCTGGCATTTATTACATTTATTAATGTTTTTAACTCAATTCCCAATAATATTTCTCATCAAAGTATTGTTGATAAGATTTTAATCTAAAGAATTAAAAAAACACTTTTTTAAAAACTGTTCTGACCTGTGTCAACAATGTTGTGTTAATCTATTTTCAGTTGGATTACCCAGTTTCTGTTTTCAATCTTAACCCAAACATCGATCAAGCTATAAAAATATGAAAGAGCTGCTTGACCATGACGTGATTTGAATACACAACTTTCTGATATGGATTCAGAAACACTACAGTTGAATTAAGATCTTCACAATCAGATTCAGTGATTTCCAGTCAAAAATTAAGAATCTGGTAATAAACCCTCTTTTCTTACAAATTCAAAGATGGCAATGGTAAAAATAAATTAATAGGTGCTTATGGCATTAATTACATTTACTAATGTTTGGACCTCAATTCCCAATAACAATTCTTATCAAAGTCCTCTTGAAACGATTATAATCTGTAGAACTAAAAAATGCAGTATCTTAAACACTGCAGCCTGGTAGCAACAAAGTCGAGTTAACTTTTGTCAGTTGGACTACGCTGTTACTGTTTTCAATAATAACACAAACATCAATTAAGATATGAAAAGACATAAAGAGCTGATTGACCCCGACGTGATTTGAACACGCAACCTTCTGAAATGGAGTCAGACGCGCTACTGTTGCGCCACGAGGTCAGTTGAACAGTGTTGTTGCTCCCATACTTCACATGAAAAGTGCATGATAAAATATATGGACACCATCTTGAAATTTGCTACTTATAATCACAGTTTGGAAAAGGTATAAACAAGGATGAATTAAGGTCTTCACTTTCAGATTTAGGGATTTCCAATTAAAAATTTAGAATATAGTAATAAACCCTTTTTTCTTACAAATTCAAAGATGACAATGGTATGAACAAATTAATAGGTGTTTCTGACTTGCCACAAATTTCCTGTTTTGAACTCAGTTCCCAATGATATATCTCATCAAAGGATTGTTGAAAAGATTTTATTCAGTAGAATTAAAAAAGCAATTTTTCAAACACTTTCCTGAGAGGTGGCAACAAGATCATGATAATCTATTGTCAGTTAGAATACGCAGTTTCTGTTTTCAATCTTAACCCAAACATCGATCAACTTTTAAAAAGATGAAAGAGATACTTGAACGTGACATAATTTAAACATGCATCATTCTGACCAGGAGTAAGGCGCACTACCGTCAGTGTATGAGGACAGCTGTAAAACTTGCTTGCTCCCATAATTCACTTGTAAAGTGCATGAGGAAATATACAGACACCATCTTGAAATTTGCTACTTTAAATCACAGTTTAGAAAAGTAATAACAAGGATGAATTAGGATCTTCACGTTCCGATTCAGGGATTTCCAGTTTAAAGTTTAGATTCTAGTAATAAGCCTGATTTTCTTACAAATTCAAAGATGACAATGGTATGAACAAAGCGATAGGTGTTCCTGGCATTTATTACATTTATTAATGTTTTTAACTCAATTCCCAATAATATTTCTCATCAAAGTATTGTTGATAAGATTTTAATCTATAGAATTAAAAAAACACTTTTTTAAAAACTGTTCTGACCTGTGTCAACAACGTTGTGTTAATCTATTTTCAGTTGGATTACCCAGTTTCTGTTTTCAATCTTAACCCAAACATCGATCAAGCTATAAAAATATGAAAGAGCTGCTTGACCATGACGTGATTTGAATACACAACTTTCTGATATGGATTCAGAAGCACTACAGTTGAATTAAGATCTTCACAATCAGATTCAGTGATTTCCAGTCAAAAATTAAGAATCTGGTAATAAACCCTCTTTTCTTACAAATTCAAAGATGGCAATGGTAAAAATAAATTAATAGGTGCTTATGGCATTAATTACATTTACTAATGTTTGGACCTCAATTCCCAATAACAATTCTTATCAAAGTCCTCTTGAAACGATTATAATCTGTAGAACTAAAAAATGCAGTATCTTAAACACTGCAGCCTGGTAGCAACAAAGTCGAGTTAACTTTTGTCAGTTGGACTACGCTGTTACTGTTTTCAATAATAACCCAAACATCAATCAAGATATGAAAAGACATAAAGAGCTGATTGATCCCGACGTGATTTGAACACGCAACCTTCTGAAATGGAGTCAGACGCGCTACTGTTGCGCCACGAGGTCAGTTGAACAGTGTTGTTGCTCCCACACTTCACATGAAAAGTGCATGATAAAATATATGGACACCATCTTGAAATTTGCTACTTATAATCACAGTTTGGAAAAGGTATAAACAAGGATGAATTAAGGTCTTCACTTTCAGATTTAGGGATTTCCAATTAAAAATTTAGAATATAGTAATAAACCCTTTTTTCTTACAAATTCAAAGATGACAATGGTATGAACAAATTAATAGGTGTTTCTGACTTGCCACAAATTTCCTGTTTTGAACTCAGTTCCCAATGATATATCTCATCAAAGGATTGTTGAAAAGATTTTATTCAGTATAATTAAAAAAGCAATTTTTCAAACACTTTCCTGACAGGTGGCAACAAGATCATGATAATCTATTGTCAGTTAGAATACGCAGTTTCTGCTTTCAATCTTAACCCAAACATCGAGCAACTTTTAAAAAGATGAAAGAGATACTTGAACGTGACATAATTTAAACATGCATCATTCTGACCAGGAGTAAGGCGCACTACCGTCAGTGTATGAGGACAGCAGTAAAACTTGCTTGCTCCCATAATTCACTTGTAAAGTGCATGAGGAAATATACAGACACCATCTTGAAATTTGCTACTTTAAATCACAGTTTAGAAAAGTAATAACAAGGATGAATTAGAATCTTCACGTTCCGATTCAGGGATTTCCAGTTTAAAGTTTAGATTCTAGTAATAAGCCTGATTTTCTTACAAATTCAAAGATGACAATGGTATGAACAAAGCGATAGGTGTTCCTGGCATTTATTACATTTATTAATGTTTTTAACTCAATTCCCAATAATATTTCTCATCAAAGTATTGTTGATAAGATTTTAATCTATAGAATTAAGAAAACACTTTTTTAAAAACTGTTCTGACCTGTGTCAACAACGTTGTGTTAATCTATTTTCAGTTGGATTACCCAGTTTCTGTTTTCAATCTTAACCCAAACATCGATCAAGCTATAAAAATATGAAAGAGCTGCTTGACCATGACGTGATTTGAATACACAACTTTCTGATATGGATTCAGAAGCACTACAGTTGAATTAAGATCTTCACAATCAGATTCAGTGATTTCCAGTCAAAAATTAAGAATCTGGTAATAAACCCTCTTTTCTTACAAATTCAAAGATGGCAATGGTAAAAATAAATTAATAGGTGCTTATGGCATTAATTACATTTATTAATGTTTGGAACTCAATTCCCAATAACAATTCCTATCAAAGTCCTCTTGAAACGATTATAATCTGTAGAACTAAAAAATGCAGTTTCTTAAACACTGCAGCCTGGTAGCAACAAAGTCGAGTTAACTTTTGTCAGTTGGACTACGCAGTTACTGTTTTCAATAATAACCCAAACATCAATCAAGATATGAAAAGACATAAAGAGCTGATTGACCCCGACGTGATTTGAACACGCAACCTTCTGATCTGGAGTCAGAAGCGCTACCGTTGCACCACGGGGTCAGTTGAAAAGTGTTGTTGCTCCCATACTTCACATGAAAAGTGCATGATAAAATATATGGACACCATCTTGAAATTTGCTACTTATAATCACAGTTTGGAAAAGATATAAACAAGGATGAATTAAGGTCTTCACTTTCAGATTCAGGGATTTCCAATTAAAAATTTAGAATATAGTAATAAACCCTTTTTTCTTACAAATTCAAAGATGACAATGGTATGAACAAATTAATAGGTGTTTCTCACTTGCCACAAATTTTCTGTTTTGAACTCAGTTCCCAATGATATATCTCATCAAAGGATTGTTGAAAAGATTTTATTCAGTAGAATTAAAAAAGCAATTTTTCAAACACTTTCCTGACAGGTGGCAACAAGATCATGATAATCTATTGTCAGTTAGAATATGCAGTTTCTGTTTTCAATCTTAACCCAAACATCGATCAACTTTTAAAAAGATGAAAGAGATACTTGAACATGACATAATTTAAACATGCATCATTCTGACCAGGAGTAAGGCGCACTACCGTCAGTGTATGAGGACAGCTGTAAAACTTGCTTGCTCCCATAATTCACTTGTAAAGTGCATGAGGAAATATACAGACACCATCTTGAAATTTGCTACTTTAAATCACAGTTTAGAAAAGTAATAACAAGGATGAATTAGGATCTTCACGTTCCGATTCAGGGATTTCCAGTTTAAAGTTTAGATTCTAGAAAATAAGCCTGATTTTCTTACAAATTCAAAGATGACAATGGTATGAACAAAGCGATAGGTGTTCCTGGCATTTATTACATTTATTAATGTTTTTAACTCAATTCCCAATAATATTTCTCATCAAAGTATTGTTGATAAGATTTTAATCTATAGAATTAAAAAAACACTTTTTTAAAAACTGTTCTGACCTGTGTCAACAACGTTGTGTTAATCTATTTTCAGTTGGATTACCCAGTTTCTGTTTTCAATCTTAACCCAAACATCGATCAAGCTATAAAATTATGAAAGAGCTGCTTGACCATGACGTGATTTGAATACACAACTTTCTGATATGGATTCAGAAGCACTACAGTTGAATTAAGATCTTCACAATCAGATTCAGTGAACAAATTAATAGGTGTTTCTGACTTGCCACAAATTTCCTGTTTTGAACTCAGTTCCCAATGATATATCTCATCAAAGGATTGTTGAAAAGATTTTATTCAGTAGAATTAAAAAAGCAATTTTTCAAACACTTTCCTGACAGGTGGCAACAAGATCATGATAATCTATTGTCAGTTAGAATACGCAGTTTCTGTTTTCAATCTTAACCCAAACATCGATCAACTTTTAAAAAGATGAAAGAGATACTTGAACGTGACATAATTTAAACATGCATCATTCTGACCAGGAGTAAGGCGCCCTACCATCAGTGTATGAGGACAGCAGTAAAACTTGCTTGCTCCCATAATTCACTTGTAAAGTGCATGAGGAAATATACAGACACCATCTTGAAATTTGCTACTTTAAATCACAGTTTAGAAAAGTAATAACAAGGATGAATTAGGATCTTCACGTTCCGATTCAGGGATTTCCAGTTTAAAGTTTAGATTCTAGTAATAAGCCTGATTTTCTTACAAATTCAAAGATGACAATGGTATGAACAAAGCGATAGGTGTTCCTGGCATTTATTACATTTATTAATGTTTTTAACTTAATTCCCAATAATATTTCTCATCAAAGTATTGTTGATAAGATTTTAATCTATAGAATTAAAAAAACACTTTTTTAAAAACTGTTCTGACCTGTGTCAACAACGTTGTGTTAATCTATTTTCAGTTGGATTACCCAGTTTCTGTTTTCAATCTTAACCCAAACATCGATCAAGCTATAAAAATATGAAAGAGCTGCTTGACCATGACGTGATTTGAATACACAACTTTCTGATATGGATTCAGAAGCACTACAGTTGAATTAAGATCTTCACAATCAGATTCAGTGATTTCCAGTCAAAAATTAAGAATCTGGTAATAAACCCTCTTTTCTTACAAATTCATAGATGGCAATGGTAAAAATAAATTAATAGGTGCTTATGGCATTAATTACATTTATTAATGTTTGGAACTCAATTCCCAATAACAATTCTTATTAAAGTCCTCTTGAAACGATTATAATCTGTAGAACTAAAAAATGCAGTTTCTTAAACACTGCAGCCTGGTAGCAACAAAGTCGAGTTAACTTTTGTCAAGTTGGACTACGCAGTTGCTGTTTTCAATAATAACCCAAACATCAATCAAGATATGAAAAGACATAAAGAGCTGGTTGACCTCGAAGTGATTTGAACACACAACCTTCTGATCTGGAGTCAGACGCGCTACCGTTGCGCCACGAGGTCAGTTGAAAAGTGGTGTTGCTCCCATACTTCACATGAAAAGTGCATGATAAAATATATGGACACCATCTTGAAATTTGCTACTTACAATCACAGTTTGGAAAAGATATAAACAAGGATGAATTAATGTCTTCACTTTCAGATTCAGGGATTTCCAATTAAAAATTTAGAATATAGTAATAAACCCTTTTTTCTTACAAATTCAAAGATGACAATGGTATGAACAAATTAATAGGTGTTTCTGACTTGCCACAAATTTCCTGTTTTGAACTCAGTTCCCAATGATATATCTCATCAAAGGTAGAAAGTTTAGATTCTAGTAATAAGCCTGATTTTCTTACAAATTCAAAGATGACAATGGTATGAACAAAGCGATAGGTGTTCCTGGCATTTATTAATGTTTTTAACTCAATTCCCAATAATATTTCTCATCAAAGTATTGTTGATAAGATTTTAATCTATAGAATTAAAAAAACACTTTTTTAAAAACTGTTCTGACCTGTGTCAACAACGTTGTGTTAATCTATTTTCAGTTGGATTACCCAGTTTCTGTTTTCAATCTTAACCCAAACATCGATCAAGCTATAAAAATATGAAAGAGCTGCTTGACCATGACGTGATTTGAATACACAACTTTCTGATATGGATTCAGAAGCACTACAGTTGAATTAAGATCTTCACAATCAGATTCAGTGATTTCCAGTCAAAAATTAAGAATCTGGTAATAAACCCTCTTTTCTTACAAATTCAAAGATGGCAATGGTAAAAATAAATTAATAGGTGCTTATGGCATTAATTACATTTATTAATGTTTGGAACTCAATTCCCAATAACAATTCTTATCAAAGTCCTCTTGAAACGATTATAATCTGTAGAACTAAAAAATGCAGTTTCTTAAACACTGCAGCCTGGTAGCAACAAAGTCGAGTTAACTTTTGTCAAGTTGGACTACGCAGTTGCTGTTTTCAATAATAACCCAAGCATCAATTAAGATATGAAAAGACATAAAGAGCTGATTGACCCCGACGTGATTTGAACACGCAACCTTCTGATCTGGAGTCAGACGCGCTACCGTTGCGCCACGAGGTCAGTTGAAAAGTGTTGTTGCTCCCATACTTCACATGAAAAGTGCATGATAAAATATATGGACACCATCTTGAAATTTGCTACTTATAATCACAGTTTGGAAAAGGTATAAACAAGGATGAATTAAGGTCTTCACTTTCAGATTCAGGGATTTCCAATTAAAAATTTAGAATATAGTAATAAACCCTTTTTTCTTACAAATTCAAAGATGACAATGGTATGAACAAATTAATAGGTGTTTCTGACTTGCCACAAATTTCCTGTTTTGAACTCAGTTCCCAATGATATATCTCATCAAAGGATTGTTGAAAAGATTTTATTCAGTAGAATTAAAAAAGCAATTTTTCAAACACTTTCCTGACAGGTGGCAACAAGATCATGATAATCTATTGTCAGTTAGAATACGCAGTTTCTGTTTTCAATCTTAACCCAAACATCGATCAACTTTTAAAAAGATGAAAGAGATACTTGAACGTGACATAATTTAAACATGCATCATTCTGACCAGGAGTAAGGCGCACTACCGTCAGTGTATGAGGACAGCAGTAAAACTTGCTTGCTCCCATAATTCACTTGTAAAGTGCATGAGGAAATATACAGACACCATCTTGAAATTTGCTACTTTAAATCACAGTTTAGAAAAGTAATAACAAGGATGAATTAGGATCTTCACGTTCCGATTCAGGGATTTCCAGTTTAAAGTTTAGATTCTAGTAATAAGCCTGATTTTCTTACAAATTCAAAGATGACAATGGTATGAACAAAGCGATAGGTGTTCCTGGCATTTATTACATTTATTAATGTTTTTAACTCAATTCCCAATAATATTTCTCATCAAAGTATTGTTGATAAGATTTTAATCTATAGAATTAAAAAAACACTTTTTTAAAAACTGTTCTGACCTGTGTCAACAACGTTGTGTTAATCTATTTTCAGTTGGATTACCCAGTTTCTGTTTTCAATCTTAACCCAAACATCGATCAAGCTATAAAAATATGAAAGAGCTGCTTGACCATGACGTGATTTGAATACACAACTTTCTGATATGGATTCAGAAGCACTACAGTTGAATTAAGATCTTCACAATCAGATTCAGTGAACAAATTAATAGGTGTTTCTGACTTGCCACAAATTTCCTGTTTTGAACTCAGTTCCCAATGATATATCTCATCAAAGGATTGTTGAAAAGATTTTATTCAGTAGAATTAAAAAAGCAATTTTTCAAACACTTTCCTGACAGGTGGCAACAAGATCATGATAATCTATTGTCAGTTAGAATACGCAGTTTCTGTTTTCAATCTTAACCCAAACATCGATCAACTTTTAAAAAGATGAAAGAGATACTTGAACGTGACATAATTTAAACATGCATCATTCTGACCAGGAGTAAGGCGCACTACCATCAGTGTATGAGGACAGCAGTAAAACTTGCTTGCTCCCATAATTCACTTGTAAAGTGCATGAGGAAATATACAGACACCATCTTGAAATTTGCTACTTTAAATCACAGTTTAGAAAAGTAATAACAAGGATGAATTAGGATCTTCACGTTCCGATTCAGGGATTTCCAGTTTAAAGTTTAGATTCTAGTAATAAGCCTGATTTTCTTACAAATTCAAAGATGACAATGGTATGAACAAAGCGATAGGTGTTCCTGGCATTTATTACATTTATTAATGTTTTTCACTCAATTCCCAATAATATTTCTCATCAAAGTATTGTTGATAAGATTTTAATTTATAGAATTAAAAAAACACTTTTTTAAAAACTGTTCTGACCTGTGTCAACAACGTTGTGTTAATCTATTTTCAGTTGGATTACCCAGTTTCTGTTTTCAATCTTAACCCAAACATCGATCAAGCTATAAAAATATGAAAGAGCTGCTTGACCATGACGTGATTTGAATACACAACTTTCTGATATGGATTCAGAAGCACTACAGTTGAATTAAGATCTTCACAATCAGATTCAGTGATTTCCAGTCAAAAATTAAGAATCTGGTAATAAACCCTCTTTTCTTACAAATTCATAGATGGCAATGGTAAAAATAAATTAATAGGTGCTTATGGCATTAATTACATTTATTAATGTTTGGAACTCAATTCCCAATAACAATTCTTATTAAAGTCCTCTTGAAATGATTATAATCTGTAGAACTAAAAAATGCAGTTTCTTAAACACTGCAGCCTGGTAGCAACAAAGTCGAGTTAACTTTTGTCAAGTTGGACTACGCAGTTGCTGTTTTCAATAATAACCCAAACATCAATCAAGATATGAAAAGACATAAAGAGCTGGTTGACCTCGAAGTGATTTGAACACACAACCTTCTGATCTGGAGTCAGACGCGCTACCGTTTCGCCACGAGGTCAGTTGAAAAGTGTTGTTGCTCCCATACTTCACATGAAAAGTGCATGATAAAATATATGGACACCATCTTGAAATTTGCTACTTACAATCACAGTTTGGAAAAGATATAAACAAGGATGAATTAAGGTCTTCACTTTCAGATTCAGGGATTTCCAATTAAAAATTTAGAATATAGTAATAAACCCTTTTTTCTTACAAATTCAAAGATGACAATGGTATGAACAAATTAATAGGTGTTTCTGACTTGCCACAAATTTCCTGTTTTGAACTCAGTTCCCAATGATATATCTCATCAAAGGTAGAAAGTTTAGATTCTAGTAATAAGCCTGATTTTCTTACAAATTCAAAGATGACAATGGTATGAACAAAGCGATAGGTGTTCCTGGCATTTATTAATGTTTTTAACTCAATTCCCAATAATATTTCTCATCAAAGTATTGTTGATAAGATTTTAATCTATAGAATTAAAAAAACACTTTTTTAAAAACTGTTCTGACCTGTGTCAACAACGTTGTGTTAATCTATTTTCAGTTGGATTACCCAGTTTCTGTTTTCAATCTTAACCCAAACATCGATCAAGCTATAAAAATATGAAAGAGCTGCTTGACCAAGACGTGATTTGAATACACAACTTTCTGATATGGATTCAGAAGCACTACAGTTGAATTAAGATCTTCACAATCAGATTCAGTGATTTCCAGTCAAAAATTAAGAATCTGGTAATAAACCCTCTTTTCTTACAAATTCAAAGATGGCAATGGTAAAAATAAATTAATAGATGCTTATGGCATTAATTACATTTATTAATGTTTGGAACTCAATTCCCAATAACAATTCTTATCAAAGTCCTCTTGAAATGATTATAATCTGTGGAACTAAAAAATGCAGTTTCTTAAACACTGCAGCCTGGTAGCAACAAAGTCGAGTTAACTTTTGTCAAGTTGGACTACGCAGTTGCTGTTTTCAATAATAACCCAAGCATCAATTAAGATATGAAAAGACATAAAGAGCTGGTTGACCTCGAAGTGATTTGAACACACAACCTTCTGATCTGGAGTCAGACGCGCTACCGTTTCGCCACGAGGTCAGTTGAAAAGAGTTGTTGCTCCCATACTTCACATGAAAAGTGCATGATAAAATATATGGACACCATCTTGAAATTTGCTACTTACAATCACAGTTTGGAAAAGATATAAACAAGGATGAATTAAGGTCTTCACTTTCAGATTCAGGGATTTCCAATTAAAAATTTAGAATATAGTAATAAACCCTTTTTTCTTACAAATTCAAAGATGACAATGGTATGAACAAATTAATAGGTGTTTCTGACTTGCCACAAATTTCCTGTTTTGAACTCAGTTCCCAATGATATATCTCATCAAAGGTAGAAAGTTTAGATTCTAGTAATAAGCCTGATTTTCTTACAAATTCAAAGATGACAATGGTATGAACAAAGCGATAGGTGTTCCTGGCATTTATTAATGTTTTTAACTCAATTCCCAATAATATTTCTCATCAAAGTATTGTTGATAAGATTTTAATCTATAGAATTAAAAAAACACTTTTTTAAAAACTGTTCTGACCTGTGTCAACAACGTTGTGTTAATCTATTTTCAGTTGGATTACCCAGTTTCTGTTTTCAATCTTAACCCAAACATCGATCAAGCTATAAAAATATGAAAGAGCTGCTTGACCAAGACGTGATTTGAATACACAACTTTCTGATATGGATTCAGAAGCACTACAGTTGAATTAAGATCTTCACAATCAGATTCAGTGATTTCCAGTCAAAAATTAAGAATCTGGTAATAAACCCTCTTTTCTTACAAATTCAAAGATGGCAATGGTAAAAATAAATTAATAGATGCTTATGGCATTAATTACATTTATTAATGTTTGGAACTCAATTCCCAATAACAATTCTTATCAAAGTCCTCTTGAAATGATTATAATCTGTAGAACTAAAAAATGCAGTTTCTTAAACACTGCAGCCTGGTAGCAACAAAGTCGAGTTAACTTTTGTCAAGTTGGACTACGCAGTTGCTGTTTTCAATAATAACCCAAGCATCAATTAAGATATGAAAAGACATAAAGAGCTGATTGACCCCGACGTGATTTGAACACGCAACCTTCTGATCTGGAGTCAGACGCGCTACCGTTGCTCCACGAGGTCAGTTGAAAAGTGTTGTTGCTCCCATACTTCACATGAAAAGTGCATGATAAAATATATGGACACCATCTTGAAATTTGCTACTTATAATCACAGTTTGGAAAAGGTATAAACAAGGATGAATTAATGTCTTCACTTTCAGATTCAGGGATTTCCAATTAAAAATTTAGAATATAGTAATAAACCCTTTTTTCTTACAAATTCAAAGATGACAATGGTATGAACAAATTAATAGGTGTTTCTGACTTGCCACAAATTTCCTGTTTTGAACTCAGTTCCCAATGATATATCTCATCAAAGGATTGTTGAAAAGATTTTATTCAGTAGAATTAAAAAAGCAATTTTTCAAACACTTTCCTGACAGGTGGCAACAAGATCATGATAATCTATTGTCAGTTAGAATACGCAGTTTCTGTTTTCAATCTTAACCCAAACATCGATCAACTTTTAAAAAGATGAAAGAGATACTTGAACGTGACATAATTTAAACATGCATCATTCTGACCAGGAGTAAGGCGCACTACCGTCAGTGTATGAGGACAGCAGTAAAACTTGCTTGCTCCCATAATTCACTTGTAAAGTGCATGAGGAAATATACAGACACCATCTTGAAATTTGCTACTTTAAATCACAGTTTAGAAAAGTAATAACAAGGATGAATTAGGATCTTCACGTTCCGATTCAGGGATTTCCAGTTTAAAGTTTAGATTCTAGTAATAAGCCTGATTTTCTTACAAATTCAAAGATGACAATGGTATGAACAAAGCGATAGGTGCTCCTGGCATTTATTACATTTATTAATGTTTTTAACTCAATTCCCAATAATATTTCTCATCAAAGTATTGTTGATAAGATTTTAATCTATAGAATTAAAAAAACACTTTTTTAAAAACTGTTCTGACCTGTGTCAACAACGTTGTGTTAATCTATTTTCAGTTGGATTACCCAGTTTCTGTTTTCAATCTTAACCCAAACATCGATCAAGCTATAAAAATATGAAAGAGCTGCTTGACCATGACGTGATTTGAATACACAACTTTCTGATATGGATTCAGAAGCACTACAGTTGAATTAAGATCTTCACAATCAGATTCAGTGATTTCCAGTCAAAAATTAAGAATCTGGTAATAAACCCTCTTTTCTTACAAATTCAAAGATGGCAATGGTAAAAATAAATTAATAGGTGCTTATGGCATTAATTACATTTATTAATGTTTGGAACTCAATTCCCAATAACAATTCTTATCAAAGTCCTCTTGAAACGATTATAATCTGTAGAACTAAAAAATGCAGTTTCTTAAACACTGCAGCCTGGTAGCAACAAAGTCGAGTTAACTTTTGTCAAGTTGGACTACGCAGTTGCTGTTTTCAATAATAACCCAAGCATCAATTAAGATATGAAAAGACATAAAGAGCTGATTGACCCCGACGTGATTTGAACACGCAACCTTCTGATTTGGAGTCAGACGCGCTACCGTTGCGCCACGAGGTCAGTTGAAAAGTGTTGTTGCTCCCATACTTCACATGAAAAGTGCATGATAAAATATATGGACACCATCTTGAAATTTGCTACTTATAATCACAGTTTGGAAAAGATATAAACAAGGATGAATTAAGGTCTTCACTTTCAGATTCAGGGATTTCCAATTAAAAATTTAGAATATACAGTAGTAATAAACCCTTTTTTCTTACAAATTCAAAGATGACAATGGTATGAACAAATTAATAGGTGTTTCTGACTTGCCACAAATTTCCTGTTTTGAACTCAGTTCCCAATGATATATCTCATCAAAGGATTGTTGAAAAGATTTTATTCAGTAGAATTAAAAAAGCATTTTTTCAAACACTTTCCTGACAGGTGGCAACAAGATCATGATAATCTATTGTCAGTTAGAATACGCAGTTTCTGTTTTCAATCTTAACCCAAACATCGATCAACTTTTAAAAAGATGAAAGAGATACTTGAACGTGACATAATTTAAACATGCATCATTCTGACCAGGAGTAAGGCGCACTACCGTCAGTGTATGAGGACAGCAGTAAAACTTGCTTGCTCCCATAATTCACTTGTAAAGTGCATGAGGAAATATACAGACACCATCTTGAAATTTGCTACTTTAAATCACAGTTTAGAAAAGTAATAACAAGGATGAATTAGGATCTTCACGTTCCGATTCAGGGATTTCCAGTTTAAAGTTTAGATTCTAGTAATAAGCCTGATTTTCTTACAAATTCAAAGATGACAATGGTATGAACAAAGCGATAGGTGTTCCTGGCATTTATTACATTTATTAATGTTTTTAACTCAATTCCCAATAATATTTCTCATCAAAGTATTGTTGATAAGATTTTAATCTATAGAATTAAAAAAACACTTTTTTAAAAACTGTTCTGACCTGTGTCAACAACGTTGTGTTAATCTATTTTCAGTTGGATTACCCAGTTTCTGTTTTCAATCTTAACCCAAACATCGATCAAGCTATAAAAATATGAAAGAGCTGCTTGACCATGACGTGATTTGAATACACAACTTTCTGATATGGATTCAGAAGCACTACAGTTGAATTAAGATCTTCACAATCAGATTCAGTGAACAAATTAATAGGTGTTTCTGACTTGCCACAAATTTCCTGTTTTGAACTCAGTTCCCAATGATATATCTCATCAAAGGATTGTTGAAAAGATTTTATTCAGTAGAATTAAAAAAGCAATTTTTCAAACACTTTCCTGACAGGTGGCAACAAGATCATGATAATCTATTGTCAGTTAGAATACGCAGTTTCTGTTTTCAATCTTAACCCAAACATCGATCAACTTTTAAAAAGATGAAAGAGATACTTGAACGTGACATAATTTAAACATGCATCATTCTGACCAGGAGTAAGGCGCACTACCATCAGTGTATGAGGACAGCAGTAAAACTTGCTTGCTCCCATAATTCACTTGTAAAGTGCATGAGGAAATATACAGACACCATCTTGAAATTTGCTACTTTAAATCACAGTTTAGAAAAGTAATAACAAGGATGAATTAGGATCTTCACGTTCCGATTCAGGGATTTCCAGTTTAAAGTTTAGATTCTAGTAATAAGCCTGATTTTCTTACAAATTCAAAGATGACAATGGTATGAACAAAGCGATAGGTGTTCCTGGCATTTATTACATTTATTAATGTTTTTCACTCAATTCCCAATAATATTTCTCATCAAAGTATTGTTGATAAGATTTTAATTTATAGAATTAAAAAAACACTTTTTTAAAAACTGTTCTGACCTGTGTCAACAACGTTGTGTTAATCTATTTTCAGTTGGATTACCCAGTTTCTGTTTTCAATCTTAACCCAAACATCGATCAAGCTATAAAAATATGAAAGAGCTGCTTGACCATGACGTGATTTGAATACACAACTTTCTGATATGGATTCAGAAGCACTACAGTTGAATTAAGATCTTCACAATCAGATTCAGTGATTTCCAGTCAAAAATTAAGAATCTGGTAATAAACCCTCTTTTCTTACAAATTCATAGATGGCAATGGTAAAAATAAATTAATAGGTGCTTATGGCATTAATTACATTTATTAATGTTTGGAACTCAATTCCCAATAACAATTCTTATTAAAGTCCTCTTGAAATGATTATAATCTGTAGAACTAAAAAATGCAGTTTCTTAAACACTGCAGCCTGGTAGCAACAAAGTCGAGTTAACTTTTGTCAAGTTGGACTACGCAGTTGCTGTTTTCAATAATAACCCAAACATCAATCAAGATATGAAAAGACATAAAGAGCTGGTTGACCTCGAAGTGATTTGAACACACAACCTTCTGATCTGGAGTCAGACGCGCTACCGTTGCGCCACGAGGTCAGTTGAAAAGTGGTGTTGCTCCCATACTTCACATGAAAAGTGCATGATAAAATATATGGACACCATCTTGAAATTTGCTACTTACAATCACAGTTTGGAAAAGATATAAACAAGGATGAATTAAGGTCTTCACTTTCAGATTCAGGGATTTCCAATTAAAAATTTAGAATATAGTAATAAACCCTTTTTTCTTACAAATTCAAAGATGACAATGGTATGAACAAATTAATAGGTGTTTCTGACTTGCCACAAATTTCCTGTTTTGAACTCAGTTCCCAATGATATATCTCATCAAAGGTAGAAAGTTTAGATTCTAGTAATAAGCCTGATTTTCTTACAAATTCAAAGATGACAATGGTATGAACAAAGCGATAGGTGTTCCTGGCATTTATTAATGTTTTTAACTCAATTCCCAATAATATTTCTCATCAAAGTATTGTTGATAAGATTTTAATCTATAGAATTAAAAAAACACTTTTTTAAAAACTGTTCTGACCTGTGTCAACAACGTTGTGTTAATCTATTTTCAGTTGGATTACCCAGTTTCTGTTTTCAATCTTAACCCAAACATCGATCAAGCTATAAAAATATGAAAGAGCTGCTTGACCAAGACGTGATTTGAATACACAACTTTCTGATATGGATTCAGAAGCACTACAGTTGAATTAAGATCTTCACAATCAGATTCAGTGATTTCCAGTCAAAAATTAAGAATCTGGTAATAAACCCTCTTTTCTTACAAATTCAAAGATGGCAATGGTAAAAATAAATTAATAGATGCTTATGGCATTAATTACATTTATTAATGTTTGGAACTCAATTCCCAATAACAATTCTTATCAAAGTCCTCTTGAAATGATTATAATCTGTAGAACTAAAAAATGCAGTTTCTTAAACACTGCAGCCTGGTAGCAACAAAGTCGAGTTAACTTTTGTCAAGTTGGACTACGCAGTTGCTGTTTTCAATAATAACCCAAGCATCAATTAAGATATGAAAAGACATAAAGAGCTGGTTGACCTCGAAGTGATTTGAACACACAACCTTCTGATCTGGAGTCAGACGCGCTACCGTTTCGCCACGAGGTCAGTTGAAAAGAGTTGTTGCTCCCATACTTCACATGAAAAGTGCATGATAAAATATATGGACACCATCTTGAAATTTGCTACTTACAATCACAGTTTGGAAAAGATATAAACAAGGATGAATTAAGGTCTTCACTTTCAGATTCAGGGATTTCCAATTAAAAATTTAGAATATAGTAATAAACCCTTTTTTCTTACAAATTCAAAGATGACAATGGTATGAACAAATTAATAGGTGTTTCTGACTTGCCACAAATTTCCTGTTTTGAACTCAGTTCCCAATGATATATCTCATCAAAGGTAGAAAGTTTAGATTCTAGTAATAAGCCTGATTTTCTTACAAATTCAAAGATGACAATGGTATGAACAAAGCGATAGGTGTTCCTGGCATTTATTAATGTTTTTAACTCAATTCCCAATAATATTTCTCATCAAAGTATTGTTGATAAGATTTTAATCTATAGAATTAAAAAAACACTTTTTTAAAAACTGTTCTGACCTGTGTCAACAACGTTGTGTTAATCTATTTTCAGTTGGATTACCCAGTTTCTGTTTTCAATCTTAACCCAAACATCGATCAAGCTATAAAAATATGAAAGAGCTGCTTGACCAAGACGTGATTTGAATACACAACTTTCTGATATGGATTCAGAAGCACTACAGTTGAATTAAGATCTTCACAATCAGATTCAGTGATTTCCAGTCAAAAATTAAGAATCTGGTAATAAACCCTCTTTTCTTACAAATTCAAAGATGGCAATGGTAAAAATAAATTAATAGATGCTTATGGCATTAATTACATTTATTAATGTTTGGAACTCAATTCCCAATAACAATTCTTATCAAAGTCCTCTTGAAATGATTATAATCTGTAGAACTAAAAAATGCAGTTTCTTAAACACTGCAGCCTGGTAGCAACAAAGTCGAGTTAACTTTTGTCAAGTTGGACTACGCAGTTGCTGTTTTCAATAATAACCCAAGCATCAATTAAGATATGAAAAGACATAAAGAGCTGATTGACCCCGACGTGATTTGAACACGCAACCTTCTGATCTGGAGTCAGACGCGCTACCGTTGCTCCACGAGGTCAGTTGAAAAGTGTTGTTGCTCCCATACTTCACATGAAAAGTGCATGATAAAATATATGGACACCATCTTGAAATTTGCTACTTATAATCACAGTTTGGAAAAGGTATAAACAAGGATGAATTAATGTCTTCACTTTCAGATTCAGGGATTTCCAATTAAAAATTTAGAATATAGTAATAAACCCTTTTTTCTTACAAATTCAAAGATGACAATGGTATGAACAAATTAATAGGTGTTTCTGACTTGCCACAAATTTCCTGTTTTGAACTCAGTTCCCAATGATATATCTCATCAAAGGATTGTTGAAAAGATTTTATTCAGTAGAATTAAAAAAGCAATTTTTCAAACACTTTCCTGACAGGTGGCAACAAGATCATGATAATCTATTGTCAGTTAGAATACGCAGTTTCTGTTTTCAATCTTAACCCAAACATCGATCAACTTTTAAAAAGATGAAAGAGATACTTGAACGTGACATAATTTAAACATGCATCATTCTGACCAGGAGTAAGGCGCACTACCGTCAGTGTATGAGGACAGCAGTAAAACTTGCTTGCTCCCATAATTCACTTGTAAAGTGCATGAGGAAATATACAGACACCATCTTGAAATTTGCTACTTTAAATCACAGTTTAGAAAAGTAATAACAAGGATGAATTAGGATCTTCACGTTCCGATTCAGGGATTTCCAGTTTAAAGTTTAGATTCTAGTAATAAGCCTGATTTTCTTACAAATTCAAAGATGACAATGGTATGAACAAAGCGATAGGTGCTCCTGGCATTTATTACATTTATTAATGTTTTTAACTCAATTCCCAATAATATTTCTCATCAAAGTATTGTTGATAAGATTTTAATCTATAGAATTAAAAAAACACTTTTTTAAAAACTGTTCTGACCTGTGTCAACAACGTTGTGTTAATCTATTTTCATTTGGATTACCCAGTTTCTGTTTTCAATCTTAACCCAAACATCGATCAAGCTATAAAAATATGAAAGAGCTGCTTGACCATGACGTGATTTGAATACACAACTTTCTGATATGGATTCAGAAGCACTACAGTTGAATTAAGATCTTCACAATCAGATTCAGTGATTTCCAGTCAAAAATTAAGAATCTGGTAATAAACCCTCTTTTCTTACAAATTCAAAGATGGCAATGGTAAAAATAAATTAATAGGTGCTTATGGCATTAATTACATTTATTAATGTTTGGAACTCAATTCCCAATAACAATTCTTATCAAAGTCCTCTTGAAACGATTATAATCTGTAGAACTAAAAAATGCAGTTTCTTAAACACTGCAGCCTGGTAGCAACAAAGTCGAGTTAACTTTTGTCAAGTTGGACTACGCAGTTGCTGTTTTCAATAATAACCCAAGCATCAATTAAGATATGAAAAGACATAAAGAGCTGATTGACCCCGACGTGATTTGAACACGCAACCTTCTGATTTGGAGTCAGACGCGCTACCGTTGCGCCACGAGGTCAGTTGAAAAGTGTTGTTGCTCCCATACTTCACATGAAAAGTGCATGATAAAATATATGGACACCATCTTGAAATTTGCTACTTATAATCACAGTTTGGAAAAGATATAAACAAGGATGAATTAAGGTCTTCACTTTCAGATTCAGGGATTTCCAATTAAAAATTTAGAATATACAGTAGTAATAAACCCTTTTTTCTTACAAATTCAAAGATGACAATGGTATGAACAAATTAATAGGTGTTTCTGACTTGCCACAAATTTCCTGTTTTGAACTCAGTTCCCAATGATATATCTCATCAAAGGATTGTTGAAAAGATTTTATTCAGTAGAATTAAAAAAGCATTTTTTCAAACACTTTCCTGACAGGTGGCAACAAGATCATGATAATCTATTGTCAGTTAGAATACGCAGTTTCTGTTTTCAATCTTAACCCAAACATCGATCAACTTTTAAAAAGATGAAAGAGATACTTGAACGTGACATAATTTAAACATGCATCATTCTGACCAGGAGTAAGGCGCACTACCGTCAGTGTATGAGGACAGCAGTAAAACTTGCTTGCTCCCATAATTCACTTGTAAAGTGCATGAGGAAATATACAGACACCATCTTGAAATTTGCTACTTTAAATCACAGTTTAGAAAAGTAATAACAAGGATGAATTAGGATCTTCACGTTCCGATTCAGGGATTTCCAGTTTAAAGTTTAGATTCTAGTAATAAGCCTGATTTTCTTACAAATTCAAAGATGACAATGGTATGAACAAAGCGATAGGTGTTCCTGGCATTTATTACATTTATTAATGTTTTTAACTCAATTCCCAATAATATTTCTCATCAAAGTATTGTTGATAAGATTTTAATCTATAGAATTAAAAAAACACTTTTTTAAAAACTGTTCTGACCTGTGTCAACAACGTTGTGTTAATCTATTTTCAGTTGGATTACCCAGTTTCTGTTTTCAATCTTAACCCAAACATCGATCAAGCTATAAAAATATGAAAGAGCTGCTTGACCATGACGTGATTTGAATACACAACTTTCTGATATGGATTCAGAAGCACTACAGTTGAATTAAGATCTTCACAATCAGATTCAGTGAACAAATTAATAGGTGTTTCTGACTTGCCACAAATTTCCTGTTTTGAACTCAGTTCCCAATGATATATCTCATCAAAGGATTGTTGAAAAGATTTTATTCAGTAGAATTAAAAAAGCAATTTTTCAAACACTTTCCTGACAGGTGGCAACAAGATCATGATAATCTATTGTCAGTTAGAATACGCAGTTTCTGTTTTCAATCTTAACCCAAACATCGATCAACTTTTAAAAAGATGAAAGAGATACTTGAACGTGACATAATTTAAACATGCATCATTCTGACCAGGAGTAAGGCGCACTACCGTCAGTGTATGAGGACAGCAGTAAAACTTGCTTGCTCCCATAATTCACTTGTAAAGTGCATGAGGAAATATACAGACACCATCTTGAAATGTGCTACTTTAAATCACAGTTTAGAAAAGTAAAAAGGATGAATTAGGATCTTCACGTTCCGATTCAGGGTTTTCCAGTTTAAAGTTTAGATTCTAGTAATAAGCCTGATTTTCTTACAAATTCAAAGATGACAATGGTATGAACAAAGCGATAGGTGTTCCTGGCATTTATTACATTTATTAATGTTTTTAACTCAATTCCCCATAATATTTCTCATCAAAGTATTGTTGATAAGATTTTAATCTATAGAATTAAAAAAACACTTTTTTAAAAACTGTTCTGACCTGTGTCAACAACGTTGTGTTAATCTGTTTTCAGTTGGATTACCCAGTTTCTGTTTTCAATCTTAACCCAAACATCGATCAAGCTATAAAAATATGAAAGAGCTGCTTGACCATGACGTGATTTAAATACACAACTTTCTGATATGGATTCAGAAGCACTACAGTTGAATTAAGATCTTCACAATCAGATTCAGTGATTTCCAGTCAAAAATTAAGAATCTGGTAATAAACCCTCTTTTCTTACAAATTCAAAGATGGCAATGGTAAAAATAAATTAATAGGTGCTTATGGCATTAATTACATTTATTAATGTTTGGAACTCAATTCCCAATAACAATTCTTATCAAAGTCCTCTTGAAACGATTATAATCTGTAGAACTAAAAAATGCAGTTTCTTAAACACTGCAGCCTGGTAGCAACAAAGTCGAGTTAACTTTTGTCAAGTTGGACTACGCAGTTGCTGTTTTCAATAATAACCCAAGCATCAATTAAGATATGAAAAGACATAAAGAGCTGATTGACCCCGACGTGATTTGAACACGCAACCTTCTGATCTGGAGTCAGACGCGCTACCGTTGCGCCACGAGGTCAGTTGAAAAGTGTAGTTGCTCCCATACTTCACATGAAAAGTGCATGATAAAATATATGGACACCATCTTGAAATTTGCTACTTATAATCACAGTTTGGAAAAGATATAAACAAGGATGAATTAAGGTCTTCACTTTCAGATTCAGGGATTTCCAATTAAAAATTTAGAATATACAGTAGTAATAAACCCTTTTTTCTTACAAATTCAAAGATGACAATGGTATGAACAAATTAATAGGTGTTTCTGACTTGCCACAAATTTCCTGTTTTGAAGTTCCCAATGATATATCTCATCAAAGGATTGTTGAAAAGATTTTATTCAGTAGAATTAAAAAAGCAATTTTTCAAACACTTTCCTGACAGGTGGCAACAAGATCATGATAATCTATTGTCAGTTAGAATACGCAGTTTCTGTTTTCAATCTTAACCCAAACATCGATCAACTTTTAAAAAGATGAAAGAGATACTTGAATGTGACATAATTTAAACATGCATCATTCTGACCAGGAGTAAGGCGCACTACCGTCAGTGTATGAGGACAGCAGTAAAACTTGCTTGCTCCCATAATTCACTTGTAAAGTGCATGAGGAAATATACAGACACCATCTTGAAATGTGCTACTTTAAATCACAGTTTAGAAAAGTAAAAAGGATGAATTAGGATCTTCACGTTCCGATTCAGGGTTTTCCAGTTTAAAGTTTAGATTCTAGTAATAAGCCTGATTTTCTTACAAATTCAAAGATGACAATGGTATGAACAAAGCGATAGGTGTTCCTGGCATTTATTACATTTATTAATGTTTTTAACTCAATTCCCAATAATATTTCTCATCAAAGTATTGTTGATAAGATTTTAATCTATAGAATTAAAAAAACACTTTTTTAAAAACTGTTCTGACCTGTGTCAACAACGTTGTGTTAATCTGTTTTCAGTTAGATTACCCAGTTTCTGTTTTCAATCTTAACCCAAACATCGATCAAGCTATAAAAATATGAAAGAGCTGCTTGACCATGACGTGATTTGAATACACAACTTTCTGATATGGATTCAGAAGCACTACAGTTGAATTAAGATCTTCACAATCAGATTCAGTGATTTCCAGTCAAAAATTAAGAATCTGGTAATAAACCCTCTTTTCTTACAAATTCAAAGATGGCAATGGTAAAAATAAATTAATAGGTGCTTATGGCATTAATTACATTTATTAATGTTTGGAACTCAATTCCCAATAACAATTCTTATCAAAGTCCTCTTGAAACGATTATAATCTGTAGAACTAAAAAATGCAGTTTCTTAAACACTGCAGCCTGGTAGCAACAAAGTCGAGTTAACTTTTGTCAAGTTGGACTACGCAGTTGCTGTTTTCAATAATAACCCAAGCATCAATTAAGATATGAAAAGACATAAAGAGCTGATTGACCCCGACGTGATTTGAACACGCAACCTTCTGATCTGGAGTCAGACGCGCTACCGTTGCGCCACGAGGTCAGTTGAAAAGTGTAGTTGCTCCCATACTTCACATGAAAAGTGCATGATAAAATATATGGACACCATCTTGAAATTTGCTACTTATAATCACAGTTTGGAAAAGATATAAACAAGGATGAATTAAGGTCTTCACTTTCAGATTCAGGGATTTCCAATTAAAAATTTAGAATATACAGTAGTAATAAACCCTTTTTTCTTACAAATTCAAAGATGACAATGGTATGAACAAATTAATAGGTGTTTCTGACTTGCCACAAATTTCCTGTTTTGAACTCAGTTCCCAATGATATATCTCATCAAAGGATTGTTGAAAAGATTTTATTCAGTAGAATTAAAAAAGCAATTTTTCAAACACTTTCCTGACAGGTGGCAACAAGATCATGATAATCTATTGTCAGTTAGAATACGCAGTTTCTGTTTTCAATCTTAACCCAAACATCGATCAACTTTTAAAAAGATGAAAGAGATACTTGAATGTGACATAATTTAAACATGCATCATTCTGACCAGGAGTAAGGCGCACTACCGTCAGTGTATGAAGACAGCAGTAAAACTTGCTTGCTCCCATAATTCACTTGTAAAGTGCATGAGGAAATATACAGACACCATCTTGAAATTTGCTACTTTAAATCACAGTTTAGAAAAGTAATAACAAGGATGAATTAGGATCTTCACGTTCCGATTCAGGGATTTCCAGTTTAAAGTTTAGATTCTAGTAATAAGCCTGATTTTCTTACAAATTCAAAGATGACAATGGTATGAACAAAGCGATAGGTGTTCCTGGCATTTATTACATTTATTAATGTTTTTAACTCAATTCCCAATAATATTTCTCATCAAAGTATTGTTGATAAGATTTTAATCTATAGAATTAAAAAAACACTTTTTTAAAAACTGTTCTGACCTGTGTCAACAACGTTGTGTTAATCTATTTTCAGTTGGATTACCCAGTTTCTGTTTTCAATCTTAACCCAAACATCGATCAAGCTATAAAAATATGAAAGAGCTGCTTGACCATGACGTGATTTGAATACACAACTTTCTGATATGGATTCAGAAGCACTACAGTTGAATTAAGATCTTCACAATCAGATTCAGTGATTTCCAGTCAAAAATTAAGAATCTGGTAATAAACCCTCTTTTCTTACAAATTCAAAGATGGCAATGGTAAAAATAAATTAATAGGTGCTTATGGCATAAATTACATTTATTAATGTTTGGAACTCAATTCCCAATAACAATTCTTATCAAAGTCCTCTTGAAACGATTATAATCTGTAGAACTAAAAAATGCAGTTTCTTAAACACTGCATCCTGGTAGCAACAAAGTCGAGTTAACTTTTGTCAAGTTGGACTACGCAGTTGCTGTTTTCAATAATAACCCAAGCATCAATTAAGATATGAAAAGACATAAAGAGCTGATTGACCCCGACGTGATTTGAACACGCAACCTTCTGATCTGGAGTCAGACGCGCTACCGTTGCGCCACGAGGTCAGTTGAAAAGTGTTGTTGCTCCCATACTTCACATGAAAAGTGCATGATAAAATATATGGACACCATCTTGAAATTTGCTACTTATAATCACAGTTTGGAAAAGATATAAACAAGGATGAATTAAGGTCTTCACTTTCAGATTCAGGGATTTCCAATTAAAAATTTAGAATATAGTAATAAACCCTTTTTTCTTACAAATTCAAAGATGACAATGGTATGAACAAATTAATAGGTGTTTCTGACTTGCCACAAATTTCCTGTTTTGAACTCAGTTCCCAATGATATATCTCATCAAAAGATTGTTGAAAAGATTTTATTCAGTAGAATTAAAAAAGCAATTTTTCAAACACTTTCCTGACAGGTGGCAACAAGATCATGATAATCTATTGTCAGTTTGAATACGCAGTTTCTGTTTTCAATCTTAACCCAAACATCGATCAACTTTTAAAAAGATGAAAGAGATACTTGAACGTGACATAATTTAAACATGCATCATTCTGACCAGGAGTAAGGCGCACTACCGTCAGTGTATGAGGACAGCAGTAAAACTTGCTTGCTCCCATAATTCACTTGTAAAGTGCATGAGGAAATATACAGACACCATCTTGAAATTTGCTACTTTAAATCACAGTTTAGAAAAGTAATAACAAGGATGAATTAGGATCTTCACGTTCCGATTCAGGGATTTCCAGTTTAAAGTTTAGATTCTAGTAATAAGCCTGATTTTCTTACAAATTCAAAGATGACAATGGTATGAACAAAGCGATAGGTGTTCCTGGTATTTATTACATTTATTAATGTTTTTAACTCAATTCCCAATAATATTTCTCATCAAAGTATTGTTGATAAGATTTTAATCTATAGAATTAAAAAAACACTTTTTTAAAAACTGTTCTGACCTGTGTCAACAACGTTGTGTTAATCTATTTTCAGTTGGATTACCCAGTTTCTGTTTTCAATCTTAACCCAAACATCGATCAAGCTATAAAAATATGAAAGAGCTGCTTGACCATGACGTGATTTGAATACACAACTTTCTGATATGGATTCAGAAGCACTACAGTTGAATTAAGATCTTCACAATCAGATTCAGTGATTTCCTGTCAAAAATTAAGAATCTGGTAATAAACCCTCTTTTCTTACAAATTCAAAGATGGCAATGGTAAAAATAAATTAATAGGTGCTTATGGCATTAATTACATTTATTAATGTTTGGAACTCAATTCCCAATAACAATTCTTATCAAAGTCCTCTTGAAACGATTATAATCTGTAGAACTAAAAAATGCAGTTTCTTAAACACTGCAGCCTGGTAGCAACAAAGTCGAGTAACTTTTGTCAAGTTGGACTACGCAGTTGCTGTTTTCAATAATAACCCAAACTTCAATCAATATATGAAAAGACATAAAGAGCTGATTGACCTTAATGTGATTTGAACACGCAACCTTCTGATCTGGAGTCAGACGCGCTACCGTTGCGCCACGAGGTCATTTGAAAAGTGTTGTTGCTCCCATACTTCACATGAAAAGTGCATGATAAAATATATGGACACCATCTTGAAATTTGCTACTTATAATCACACTTTGGAAAAGATATAAACAAGGATGAATTAAGGTCTTCACTTTCAGATTCAGGGATTTCCAAGTAAAAATTTAGAATATAGTAATAAACCCTTTTTTCTTACAAATTCAAAGATGACAATGGTATGAACAAATTAATAGGTGTTTCTGACTTGCCACAAATTTTCTGTTTTGAACTCAGTTCCCAATGATATATCTCATCAAAGATTGTTGAAAAGATTTTATTCAGTAGAATTAAAAAAGCAATTTTTCAAACACTTTCCTGACAGGTGGCAACAAGATCATGATAATCTATTGTCAGTTAGAATACGCAGTTTCTGTTTTCAATCTTAACCCAAACATCGATCAACTTTTAAAAAGATGAAAGAGATACTTGAACGTGACATAATTTAAACATGCATCATTCTGACCAGGAGTAAGGCGCACTACCGTCAGTGTATGAGGACAGCTGTAAAACTTGCTTGCTCCCATAATTCACTTGTAAAGTGCATGAGGAAATATACAGACACCATCTTGAAATTTGCTACTTTAAATCACAGTTTAGAAAAGTAATAACAAGGATGAATTAGGATCTTCACGCTACGATTCAGGGATTTCCAGTTTAAAGTTTAGATTCTAGTAATAAGCCTGATTTTCTTACAAATTCAAAGATGACAATGGTATGAACAAAGCGATAGGTGTTCCTGGCATTTATTACATTTATTAATGTTTTTAACTCAATTCCCAAAAATATTTCTCATCAAAGTATTGTTGATAAGATTATAATCTATAGAATTAAAAAAATACTTTTTTAAAAACTGTTCTGACCTGTGTCAACAACGTTGTGTTAATCTATTTTCAGTTGGATTACCCAGTTTCTGTTTTCAATCTTAACCCAAACATCGATCAAGCTATAAATATATGAAAGAGCTGCTTGACCATGACGTGATTTGAATACACAACTTTCTGATATGGATTCAGAAGCACTACAGTTGAATAAAGATCTTCACAATCAGATTCAGTGATTTCCAGTCAAAAATTAAGAATCTGGTAATAAACCCTCTTTTCTTACAAATTCAAAGATGGCAATGGTAAAAATAAATTAATAGGTGCTTATGGCATTAATTACATTTATTAATGTTTGGAACTCAATTCCCAATAACAATTCTTATCAAAGTCCTCTTGAAACGATTATAATCTGTAGAACTAAAAAATGCAGTTTCTTAAACACTGCAGCCTGGTAGCAACAAAGTCGAGTTAACTTTTGTCAGTTGGACTACGCAGTTACTGTTTTCAATAATAACCCAAACATCAATCAAGATATGAAAAGACATAAAGAGGTAATTGACCCTGATGTGATTTGAACACGCAACCTTCTGATCTGGAGTCAGACGCGCTACCGTTGCACCACGAGGTCAGTTGAAAAGTGTTGTTGCTCCCATACTTCACATGAAAAGTGCATGATAAAATATCTTGAAATTTGCTACTTATAATCACAGTTTGGAAAAGATATAAACAAGGATGAATTAAGGTCTTCACTTTCAGATTCAGGGATTTCCAATTAAAAATTTAGAAATAAACCGTTTTTTCTTACAAATTCAAAGATGACAATGGTATGAACAAATTAATAGGTGTTTCTGACTTGCCACAAATTTTCTGTTTTGAATTCAATTCCCAATGATATATCTCATCAAAGGATTGTTGAAAAGATTTTATTCAGTAGAATTAATAAAGCAATTTTTCAAACACTTTCCTGACAGGTGGCAACAAGATCATGATAATCTATTGTCAGTTAGATTACGCAGTTTCTGTTTTCAATCTTAACCCAAACATCGATCAACTTTTAAAAAGATGAAAGAGATACTTGAACATGACATAATTTAAACATGCATCATTCTGACCAGGAGTAAGGCGCACTACCGTCAGTGTTTGAGGACAGCTGTAAAATTTGCTTGCTCCCATAATTCGCTTGTAAAGTGCATGAGGAAATATACAGACACCATCTTGAAATTTGCTACTTTAAATCACAGTTTAGAAAAGTAATAACAAGGATGAATTAGGATCTTCACTTTCCGATTCAGGGATTTCCAGTTTAAAGTTTAGATTCTAGTAATAAGCCTGATTTTCTTACAAATTCAAAGATGACAATGGTATGAACAAAGCGATAGGTGTTCCTGGCATTTATTACATTTATTAATGTTTTTAACTCAATTCCCAATAATATTTCTCATCAAAGTATTGTTGATAAGATTTTAATCTATAGAATTAAAAAAACACTTTTCTAAAAACTGTTCTGACCTGTGTCAACAACGTTGTGTTAATCTATTTTCAGTTGGATTACCAAGTTTCTGTTTTCAATCTTAACCCAAACATCGATCAAGCTATAAAAATATGAAAGAGCTGCTTGACCATGACGTGATTTGAATACACAACTTTCTGATATGGATTCAGAAGCTCTACAGTTGAATTAAGATCTTCACAATCAGATTCAGTGATTTCCAGTCAAAAATAAAGAATCTGGTAATAAACCCTCTTTTCTTACAAATTCAAAGATGGCAATGGTAAAAATAAATTAATAGGTGCTTATGGCATTAATTACATTTATTAATGTTTGGAACTCAATTCCCAATAACAATTCTTATCAAAGTCCTCTTGAAACGATTATAATCTGTAGAACTAAAAAATGCAGTTTCTTAAACACTGCAGCCTGGTAGCAACAAAGTCGAGTTAACTTTTGTCAGTTGGACTACGCAGTTACTGTTTTCAATAATAACCCAAACATCAATCAAGATATGAAAAGACATAAAGAACTGATTGACCCCGACGTGATTTGAACACGCAACCTTCTGATCAGGAGTCAGATGCGCTACCGTTGCACCACGAGGTCAGTTGAAAAGTGTTGTTGCTCCCATACTTCACATGAAAAGTGCATGATAAAATATATGGACACCATCTTGAAATTTGCTACTTATAATCACAGTTTGGAAAAGATATAAACAAGGATGAATAAAGGTCTTCACTTTCAGATTCAGGGATTTCCAATTAAAAATTTAGAATATAGTAATAAACCCTTTTTCTTACAAATTCAAAGATGACAATGGTATGAACAAATTAATAGGTGTTTCTGACTTGCCACAAATTTTCTGTTTTGAACTCAGTTCCCAATGATATATCTCATCAAAGGATTGTTGAAAAGATTTTATTCAGTAGAAATAAAAAAGCAATTTTTCAAACACTTTCCTGACAGGTGGCAACAAGATCATGATAATCTATTGTCAGTTAGATTACGCAGTTTCTGTTTTCAATCTTAACCCAAACATCGATCAACTTTTAAAAAGATGAAAGAGATACTTGAACATGACATAATTTAAACATGCATCATTCTGACCAGGAGTAAGGCGCACTACCGTCAGTGTTTGAGGACAGCTGTAAAACTTGCTTGCTCCCATAATTCACTTGTAAAGTGCATGAGGAAATATACAGACACCATCTTGAAATTTGCTACTTTAAATCACAGTTTAGAAAAGTAATAACAAGGATGAATTAGGATCTTCACTTTCCGATTCAGGGATTTCCAGTTTAAAGTTTAGATTCTAGTAATAAGCCTGATTTTCTTACAAATTCAAAGATGACAATGGTATGAACAAAGCGATAGGTGTTCCTGGCATTTATTACATTTATTAATGTTTTTAACTCAATTCCCAATAATATTTCTCATCAAAGTATTGTTGATAAGATTTTAATCTATAGAATTAAAAAAACACTTTTCTAAAAACTGTTCTGACCTGTGTCAACAACGTTGTGTTAATCTATTTTCAGTTGGATTACCAAGTTTCTGTTTTCAATCTTAACCCAAACATCGATCAAGCTATAAAAATATGAAAGAGATGCTTGACCATGACGTGATTTGAATACACAACTTTCTGATATGGATTCAGAAGCACTACAGTTGAATTAAGATCTTCACAATCAGATTCAGTGATTTCCAGTCAAAAATTAAGAATCTGGCAATAAACCCTCTTTTCTTACAAATTCAAAGATGGCAATGGTAAAAATAAATTAATAGGTGCTTATGGCATTAATTACATTTATTAATGTTTGGAACTCAATTCCCAATAACAATTCTTATCAAAGTCCTCTTGAAACGATTATAATCTGTAGAACTAAAAAATGCAGTTTCTTAAACACTGCAGCCTGGTAGCAACAAAGTCGAGTTAACTTTTGTCAGTTGGACTACGCAGTTACTGTTTTCAATAATAACCCAAACATCAATCAAGATATGAAAAGACATAAAGAGCTGATTGACCCCGACATGATTTGAACACACAACCTTCTGATCAGGAGTCAGATGCGCTACCGTTGCACCACGAGGTCAGTTGAAAAGTGTTGTTGCTCCCATACTTCACATGAAAAGTGCATGATAAAATATATGGACACCATCTTGAAATTTGCTACTTATAATCACAGTTTGGAAAAGATATAAACAAGGATGAATTAAGGTCTTCACTTTCAGATTCAGGGATTTCCAATTAAAAATTTAGAATATAGTAATAAACCGTTTTTTCTTACAAATTCAAAGATGACAATGGTATGAACAAATTAATAGGTGTTTCTGACTTGCCACAAATTTTCTGTTTTGAACTCAGTTCCCAATGATATATCTCATCAAAGGATTGTTGAAAAGATTTTATTCAGTAGAAATAAAAAAGCAATTTTTCAAACACTTTCCTGACAGGTGGCAACAAGATCATGATAATCTATTGTCAGTTAGAATACGCAGTTTCTGTTTTCAATCTTAACCCAAACATCGATCAACTTTTAAAAAGATGAAAGAGATACTTGAACGTGACATAATTTAAACATGCATCATTCTGACCAGGAGTAAGGCGCACTACCGTCAGTGTATGAGGACAGCTGTAAAACTTGCTTGCTCCCATAATTCACTTGTAAAGTGCATGAGGAAATATACAGACACCATGTTGAAATTTGCTACTTTAAATCACAGTTTAGAAAAGTAATAACAAGGATGAATTAGGATCTTCACTTTCCGATTCAGGGATTTCCAGTTTAAAGTTTAGATTCTAGTAATAAGCCTGATTTTCTTACAAATTCAAAGATGACAATGGTATGAACAAAGCGATAGGTGTTCCTGGCATTTATTACATTTATTAATGTTTTTAACTCAATTCCCAATAATATTTCTCATCAAAGTATTGTTGATAAGATTTTAATCTATAGAATTAAAAAAACACTTTTTTAAAAACTGTTCTGACCTGTGTCAACAACGTTGTGTTAATCTATTTTCAGTTGGATTACCCAGTTTCTGTTTTCAATCTTAACCCAAACATCGATCAAGCTATAAATATATGAAAGAGCTGCTTGACCATGACGTGATTTGAATACACAACTTTCTGATATGGATTCAGAAGCACTACAGTTGAATTAAGATCTTCACAATCAGATTCAGTGATTTCCAGTCAAAAATTAAGAATCTGGTAATAAACCCTCTTTTCTTACAAATTCAAAGATGGCAATGGTAAAAATAAATTAATAGGTGCTTATGGCATTAATTACATTTATTAATGTTTGGAACTCAATTCCCAATAACAATTCTTATCAAAGTCCTCTTGAAACGATTATAATCTGTAAAACTAAAAAATGCAGTTTCTTAAACACTGCAGCCTGGTAGCAACAAAGTCGAGTTAACTTTTGTCAGTTGGACTACGCAGTTACTGTTTTCAATAATAACCCAAACATCAATCAAGATATGAAAAGACATAAAGAGCTGATTGACCCCGACGTGATTTGAACACGCAACCTTCTGATCTGGAGTCAGATGCGCTACCGTTGCACCACGAGGTCAGTTGAAAAGTGTTGTTGCTCCCATACTTCACATGAAAAGTGCATGATAAAATATATGGACACCATCTTGAAATTTGCTACTTATAATCACAGTTTGGAAAAGATATAAACAAGGATGAATTAAGGTCTTCACTTTCAGATTCAGGGATTTCCAATTAAAAATTTAGAATATAGTAATAAACCCTTTTTTCTTACAAATTCAAAGATGACAATGGTATGAACAAATTAATAGGTGTTTCTGACTTGCCACAAATTTTCTGTTTTGAACTCAGTTCCCAATGATATATCTCATCAAAGGATTGTTGAAAAGATTTTATTCAGTAGAATTAATAAAGCAATTTTTCAAACACTTTCCTGACAGGTGGCAACAAGATCATGATAATCTATTGTCAGTTAGATTACGCAGTTTCTGTTTTCAATCTTAACCCAAACATCGATCAACTTTTAAAAAGATGAAAGAGATACTTGAACGTGACATAATTTAAACATGCATCATTCTGACCAGGAGTAAGGCGCACTACCGTCAGTGTATGAGGACAGCTGTAAAACTTGCTTGCTCCCATAATTCACTTGAAAAGTGCATGAGGAAATATACAGACACCATCTTGAAATTTGCTACTTTAAATCACAGTTTAGAAAAGTAATAACAAGGATGAATTAGGATCTTCACTTTCCGATTCAGGGATTTCCAGTTTAAAGTTTAGATTCTAGTAATAAGCCTGATTTTCTTACAAATTCAAAGATGACAATGGTATGAACAAAGCGATAGGTGTTCCTGGCATTTATTACATTTATTAATGTTTTTAACTCAATTCCCAATAATATTTCTCATCAAAGTATTGTTGATAAGATTTTAATCTATAGAATTAAAAAAACACTTTTCTAAAAACTGTTCTGACCTGTGTCAACAACGTTGTGTTAATCTATTTTCAGTTGGATTACCCAGTTTCTGTTTTCAATCTTAACCCAAACATCGATCAAGCTATAAAAATATGAAAGAGCTGCTTGACCATGACGTGATTTGAATACACAACTTTCTGATATGGATTCAGAAGCACTACAGTTGAATTAAGATCTTCACAATCAGATTCAGTGATTTCCAGTCAAAAATTAAGAATCTGGTAATAAACCCTCTTTTCTTACAAATTCAAAGATGGCAATGGTAAAAATAAATTAATAGGTGCTTATGGCATTAATTACATTTATTAATGTTTGGAACTCAATTCCCAATAACAATTCTTATCAAAGTCCTCTTGAAACGATTATAATCTGTAGAAATAAAAAATGCAGTTTCTTAACCCCTTCCTGACATGAGACGTACTATCCCGTCCACGGTACCCGGGCCCGTAAGACCGGGGACGGGATAGTACATCTACCGCGATCAGCGGCGCCCACGTGGTGAGCGCCGCTGATCGCGGCCGGGTGTCAGCTGATTATCACAGCTGACACCCGGCACAATGTGTCAGGGGCGGTCACGGACCGCCCCCGACACGTTAACCCCTTGCACACCGCGATCAAACATGATCGCGGTGTACCGGGGGTTAAAGGGAAGCATCGGCAGGGAGGGGGCTCCCTCCGTGCTTCCCTGAGCCCCCCACGGCAGCGCAATGTGCAGCGCTGCTGCGGGGGGCTCCTTTCCTCCAGGCCCCCGAATCCAAGATGGCAACGGGGGCCTTCGGGGGCCTGGGGAAGCTGGCTTCCTCAGTGCCTGCAAAGCGCAGGCATGAGGAAGCCTTGTGCACTGCCTGTGACAGATTGCTGATCTGTCACAGTGATCTGTGATGTGACAGATCAGCGATCTGTCACAGGACAGTGATGTCCCACCTGGGACTATGTAATAAAGTAAAAAAAAAATTAAAAAAAAGTGTAAAAATAAATTAAAAAAAATCGCCAAATAAATTAGTAAAAAAAAAAAAAAAATTTCCCCAATAAATTCATTTTTTGAAAATAATAAAAAAACAAACAATAAAAGTACACATATTAGGTATCGCCGCGTCCGTAACGACCTGCCCTATAAAACTGTCCCAATAGTTAACCCCTTTAGCGAACCCCTTAAAAAACAAAAATAAAAAACGAAGCAAAAAATAATGATTTATTATCATACCACCAAACAAAAAGTGCAATAACGCTCGATCAAAAAGACGCATATAAATATCCATGGTACCGCTGAAAACATCATCTTGTCCCGCAAAAAACAAGCCGCCACACAGCATCATCAGCGAAAAAATAAAAAAGTTATAACTCGCAGAATAAAGCGATGCAAAAATAATTATTTTTTATATAAAATAGTTTTCATTGCATAAAACCGACAAAAACATAAAAAAACGACCTAAATGAGGTATCGCTGTAACCGTACTGACCCGAAGAATAAAACCGCTTTATCAATTTTACCGCACGCGGAACTGTGTAAACGCACCCCCCCCCAAAAGAAATTCATGAAACGCTGGTTTTTGTTCATTCTGCGTCACAAAAATCGGAATAAAAAGCGATCAAAAAATTTCACGTGCCCGAAAATGGTTCCAATAAAAACGTCAACTCGTCCCGCAAAAAATAAGACCTCACATGACTCGGTGGGTCAAAATACGGAAAAATTATAGCTCTCAATATGTGGTGATGCAAAAACTATTTTTACAATAAAAAGCGTCTTTTAGCGTGCGACAGCCGCCAAACATAAAAACCGCCATAAATAGTAAATCAAACCCCCCGTTATCACCCCCTTAGTTAGGGAAAAATAATAAAATAAAAAAAATGTATTTATTTCCATTTTTCCATTAGGGTTAGGGCTAGGGTTAGGGGTGTGTTGGGGTAGGGTTAGGGTAGGGTTAGGGCTAGGGCTAGGGCTAGGGTTAGGGCTAGGGTTAGGGCTAGGGTTAGGGCTAGGGCTAGGGTTAGGGCTAGGGTTAGGGCTAGGGTTAGGGGCGTGTTGGGGTTCGGGTTGGAGTTAGAATTGGGGGTTTCCACTGTTTGGGCACATCAGGGGCTCTCCAAATGCAACATGGCGTCTGATCTCAATTCCAGCCAATTCTGAGTTGAAAAAGTCAAATGGTGCTCCTTCCCTTCCAAGCTCTGCTATGCGCCCAAACAGTGTTTTACCCCCACATGTAGGGTATCAGCCTACTCAGGACAAATTGCAAAACAATTTTTGGGGTCCAATTTCTCCTGTTACCCTTAGGAAAATAAAAAATTGGGGGCAAAAATATCATTTTTGTGGAAAAAAATGATTTTTTTATTTTCACGTCCGAGCGTTATAAGCTTCTGTGAAGCACTTGGGGGTTCAAAGTGCTCACCACACATCTAGAAAAGTTCCGTGGGGGGTCTAGTGTCCAAAATGGGGTCACTTGTGGGGAGTTTCAATAGTTTAGGTACATCAGGGGCTCTCCAAACGCACATGACACCCGCAGACCATTCCATCAAAGTCTGCATTCCAAAACGTCACTGCTTCCCTTCCGAGCCCCGACGTGTGTCCATACAGTAGTTTTCTCCCACATATGGGAAATCAGCATACTCAGGACAAATTGGACAACAACTTTTGGGGTCCAATTTCTCCTGGTACCCTTGGGAAAATAAAAAAATGGTGACTAAAAGATCATGTTTGTGGAAAAAATACGAATTTTTTATTTTCACGCCCGGGCGTTGTAAACTTCTGTGAAGCACTGGGGGGGTCAAAGTGCTCACCACACATCTAGATAAGTTCCTTGGGGGGTCTAGTTTACAAAATGGTGTCATTTGTGGGGGTTTCCACTGTTTAGGTACATTAGGGGCTCTCCAAAGGCAACATGACACCCGCAGACCATTCCATCAAAGTCTGCATTCCAAAACATCACTACTTCCCTTCCGAGCCCCGACGTGTGCCCATACAGTAGTTTTCTCCCACATATGGGGTATCAGCATACTCAGGACAAATTGGACAACAACTTTTGGGGTCCAATTTCTCCTGGTACCCTTGGGAAAATAAAAAAATGGTGACTAAAAGATCATGTTTGTGGAAAAAATACGAATTTTTTATTTTCACGCCTGGGCGTTGTAAACTTCTGTGAAGCACTGGGGGGGTCAAAGTGCTCACCACACATCTAGATAAGTTCCTTGGTGGGTCTAGTTTACAAAATGGTGTCATTTGTGGGGGGTTTCCACTGTTTAGGTACATTAGGGGCTCTCCAAAGGCAACATGACACCCGCAGACCATTCCATCAAAGTCTGCATTCCAAAACGTCACTACTTCCCTTCCGAGCCCCGACGTGTGCCCATACAGTAGTTTTCTCCCACATATGGGGTATTGATACTCAGGTCAAATTGGACAACAACTTTTGGGGTCCAATTTCTCCTGGTACCCTTGGGAAAATAAAAAAATGGTGACTAAAAGATCATGTTTGTGGAAAAAATACGAATTTTTTATTTTCACGCCCGGGTGTTGTAAACTTCTGTGAAGCACTGGGGGGGTCAAAGTGCTCACCACACATCTAGATAAGTTCCTTGGGGGGTCTAGTTTACAAAATGGTGTCATTTGTGGGGGTTTCCACTGTTTAGGTACATTAGGGGCTCTCCAAAGGCAACATGACACCCGCAGACCATTCCATCAAAGTCTGCATTCCAAAACGTCACTACTTCCCTTCCGAGCCCCGACGTGTGCCCATACAGTAGTTTTCTCCCACATATGGGGTATCAGCATACTCAGGACAAATTGGACAACAACTTTTGGGGTCCAATTTCTCCTGGTACCCTTGGGAAAATAAAAAAATGGTGACTAAAAGATCATGTTTGTGGAAAAAATACGAATTTTTTATTTTCACGCCCGGGCGTTGTAAACTTCTGTGAAGCACTGGGGGGGTCAAAGTGCTCACCACACATCTAGATAAGTTCCTTGGGGGGTCTAGTTTACAAAATGGTGTCATTTGTGGGGGGTTTCCACTGTTTAGGTACATTAGGGGCTCTCCAAAGGCAACATGACACCCGCAGACCATTCCATCAAAGTCTGCATTCCAAAACGTCACTACTTCCCTTCCGAGCCCCGACGTGTGCCCATACAGTAGTTTTCTCCCACATATGGGGTATTGATACTCAGGACAAATTGGACAACAACTTTTGGGGTCCAATTTCTCCTGGTACCCTTGGGAAAATAAAAAAATGGTGACTAAAAGATCATGTTTGTGGAAAAAATACGAATTTTTTATTTTCACGCCCGGGCGTTGTAAACTTCTGTGAAGCACTGGGGGGGTCAAAGTGCTCACCACACATCTAGATAAGTTCCTTAGGGGGTCTAGTTTCCAAAATGGTGTCATTTGTGGGGGGTTTCCACTGTTTTGGTACATCAGGGGTTTTCCAAACGCGACATGGTGTCCGATCTCAATTCCAGCCAAAAACGTCAAGTGGCGCTGCTTCCCTTCCGAGCTCTGCCATGCGCCCAAATAGTGGTTTACCCCCACATGTGGGGTATCAGCGTACTCAGGACAAATTGCACAATAACTTTTAGGGTCCTGTTACCTTTGGGAAAATAAGAATTGAGGGTGAAAAGATCATTTTTGTGGAAAAAAATATGATTTTTTAATTGTATGGCTTTATGTTATAAACTTCTGTGAAGCCCATGGGGGTTCAAAGTTCTCACCACACATCTAGATAAGTTCCTTAGGGGGTCTATTTTCCAAAATGGTGTCATTTGTGGGGGGTTTCCACTGTTTTGGTACATCAGGGGTTTTCCAAACGCGACATGGTGTCCAATCTCAATTCCAGCCAAAAACGTCAAATGGCGCTGCTTCCCTTCCGAGCTCTGCCATGCGCCCAAATAGTGGTTTACCCCCACATGTGGGGTATCAGCGTACTCAGGACAAATTGCACAATAACTTTTAGGGTCCTGTTACCCTTGGGAAAATAAAAATTGGGGTGAAAAGATCATTTTTGTGGAAAAAATATGATTTTTTAATTGTACCGCTGTACGTTATAAACTTCTGTAAAGCCCTTGTGGGTTCAAAGTTCTCACCACATATCTAGATAAGTTCCTTGGGGGGTCTAGTTTCCAAAATGGGGTCACTTGTAGGGGGTTTCCACTGTTTAGGTACATCAGGGACTCTCCAAACGTGACATGGCGTCCAATCTGAATTCCAGCCAATTTTGCATTGAAAAAGTCAAACTGCGCTCCTTCCATTCTGAGCTCTGCCATGCACCGAAACAGTCGTTCCCCCCCACATATCAGGTATCTGCGTACTCAGGACAAATTGCACAATAACTTTTGCAGTTCAATTTCTCCTGTTACCCTTGGTAAAATAAAAAAAATTGAACCTGAAGTATTTTTTTTATGAAAAAAAGTTAGATGTTCATTTTTTTTTAAATATTCAAAAAATTTCATGTGATGCACCTAAAGGGTTAATAAACTTCTTGAATGTGGTTTTGAGCACCTTAAGGGGTGCAGTTTTTAGAATGGTGTCACTTTTGGGTATTTTCTATCATATAGACCCCTCAAAGTGGCTTCAAATGTGATGTGGTCCTAAAAATAAAATGGTGTTGTAAAAATGAGAAATCGCTGGTCAACTTTTAACCCTTATAACTTCCTAACAAAAAAAAATTTTGGTTCCAAAATTGTGCTGATGTAAAGTAATCATGTGGGAAATGTTAGTTATCAAGTTTTTTGTGTGCCGTATCTCTGTGATTTAAGGGCATAAAAATTCAAAGTTGGAAAATTGCAAAATTTTCAAAATTTTCGCCAAATTTCCGTTTTTCTCACAAATAAACGCAAGTTATTTGAATGAAATGTTACCACTAACATGAAGTACAATATGTCACAAGAAGACAATGTCAGATTCACCGGGATCCATGGAAGCGTTCGAGAGTTATGACCTCATAAAGGTACAGTGGTCAGAATTGTAAAAATTGGCCCGGTCATGAACGTGCAAACCACCCTTGGGGGTGAAGGGGTTAAACACTGCAGCCTGGTAGCAACAAAGTCGAGTTATCTTTTGTCTGTTGGACTACGCAGTTACTGTTTTCAATAATAACCCAAACATCAATCAAGATATGAAAAGACATAAAGAGCTGATTGACCCCGACGTGATTTGAACACGCAACCTTCTGATCTGGAGTCAGACGCGCTACCGTTGCGCCACAAGGTCAGTTTAAAAGTGCTGTTGCTCCCATACTTCACACGAAAAGTGCATGATAAAATATATGGACACCATCTTGAAATTTGTTACTTATAATCACAGTTTGGAAAAGATATAAACAAGGATAAATTAAGGTGTTCACTTTCAGATTCAGGGATTTCCAATTAAAAATTTAGAATATAGTAATAAACCCTTTTTTCTTACAAATTCAAAGATGACAATGGGATGAACAAATTAATAGGTGTTTCTGACTTGCCCCAAATTTTCTGTTTTGAACTTAGTTCCCAATGATATATCTCATCAAAGGATTGTTGAAAAGATTTTATTTGGTAGAATTAAAAAAGCAATTTTTCAAACACTTTCCTGACAGGTGGCAACAATATCATGATAATCTATTGTCAGTTAGAATACGCAGTTTCTGTTTTCAATCTTAACCCAAACATCGATCAACTTTTAAAAAGATGAAAGAGATACTTGAACGTGACATAATTTAAACATGCATCATTCTGACCAGGAGTAAGGCGCACTACCGTCAGTGTATGAGGACAGCTGTAAAACTTGCTTGCTCCCATAATTCACTTGTAAAGTGCATGAGGAAATATACAGACACCATCTTGAAATTTGCTACTTTAAATCACAGTTTAGAAAAGTAATAACAAGGATGAATTAGGATCTTCACGTTCCGATTCAGGGATTTCCAGTTTAAAGTTTAGATTCTAGTAATAAGCCTGATTTTCTTACAAATTCAAAGATGACAATGGTATGAACAAAGCGATAGGTGTTCTTGGCATTTATTACATTTATTAATGTTTTTAACTCAATTCCCAATAATATTTCTCATCAAAGTATTGTTGAGAAGATTTTAATCTATAGAATTAAAAAAACACTTTTTTAAAAACTGTTCTGACCTGTGTCAACAACATTGTGTTAATCTATTTACAGTTGGATTACCCAGTTTCTGTTTTCAATCTTAACCCAAACATTGATCAAGCTATAAAAATATGAAAGAGCTGCTTGACCGTGACGTGATTTGAATACACAACTTTCTGATATGGATTCAGAAGCACTACAGTTGAATTAAGATCTTCACAATCAGATTCAGTGATTTCCAGTCAAAAATTAAGAATCTAGTAATAAACCCTCTTTTCTTACAAATTCAAAGATGGCAATGGTAAAAATAAATTAATAGGTGCTTATGGCATTAATTACATTTAATTAATGTTTGGAACTCAATTCCCAATAACAATTCTTATCAAAGTCCTCTTGAAATGATTATAATCTGTAGAACTAAAAAATGCAGTTTCTTTAACACTGCAGCTTGGTAGCAACAAAGTCGATTTGACTTTTGTCAGTTGGACTACGCAGTTACTGTTTTCAATAATAACCCAAACATCAATCAAGATATGAAAAGACATAAAGAGCTGATTGACTTTGATGTGATTTGAACACACAACCTTCTGATGTGGAGTCAGACGCTCTACCGTTGCACCACGAAGTCTGTTGAAAGTATTGTTGCTCCCATACTTCACATGAAAAGTGCATGATAAAATATATGCACACCATCTTGAAATTTGCTACTTATAATCACAGTTTGGAAAATATATAAACAAGGATGAATTAAGGTCTTCACTTTCAGATTCAGGGATTTCCAAGTAAAAATTTAGAATATAGTAATAAACCCTTTTTTCTTACAAATTCAAAGATGACAATGGTATGAACAAATTAATAGGTGTTTCTGACTTGCCACAAATTTTCTGTTTTGAACTCAGTTCCCAATGATATATCTCATCAAAGGATTGTTGAAAAGATTTTATTCGGTAGAATTAAAAAAGCAATTTTTCAAACACTTTCCTGACAGGTGGCAACAAGATCATGATAATCTATTGTCAGTTAGAATACGCAGTTTCTGTTTTCAATCTTAACCCAAACATCGATCAACTTTTAAAAAGATGAAAGAGATACTTGAACGTGACATAATTTAAACATGCATCATTCTGACCATGAGTAAGGCGCACTACCGTCAGTGTATGAGGACAGCTGTAAAACTTGCTTGCTCCCATAATTCACTTGTAAAGTGCATGAGGAAATATACAGACACCATCTTGAAATTTGCTACTTTAAATCACAGTTTAGAAAAGTAATAACAAGGATGAATTAGGATCTTCACGTTCCGATTCAGGGATTTCCAGTTTAAAGTTTAGATTCTAGTAATAAGCCTGATTTTCTTACAAATTCAAAGATGACAATGGTATGAACAAAGCGATAGGTGTTCTTGGCATTTATTACATTTATTAATGTTTTTAACTCAATTCCCAATAATATTTCTCATCAAAGTATTGTTGAGAAGATTTTAATCTATAGAATTAAAAAAACACTTTTTTAAAAACTGTTCTGACCTGTGTCAACAACATTGTGTTAATCTATTTACAGTTGGATTACCCAGTTTCTGTTTTCAATCTTAACCCAAACATTGATCAAGCTATAAAAATATGAAAGAGCTGCTAGACCGTGACGTGATTTGAATACACAACTTTCTGATATGGATTCAGAAGCACTACAGTTGAATTAAGATCTTCACAATCAGATTCAGTGATTTCCAGTCAAAAATTAAGAATCTGGTAATAAACCCTCTTTTCTTACAAATTCAAAGATGGCAATGGTAAAAATAAATTAATAGGTGCTTATGGCATTAATTACATTTATTAATGTTTGGAACTCAATTCCCAATAACAATTCTTATCAAAGTCCTCTTGATACGATTATAATCTGTAGAACTAAAAAATGCAGTTTCTTAAACACTGCAGCCTGGTAGCAACAAAGTCGAGTTATCTTTTGTCAGTTGGACTACGCAGTTGCTGTTTTCAATAATAACCCAAACATCAATCAAGATATGAAAAGACATAAAGAACTGACTGACCCCGACGTGATTTGAACACGCAACCTTCTGATCTGGAGTCAGATGCGCTACCGTTGCACCACGAGGTCAGTTGAAAAGTGTTGTTGCTCCCATACTTCACATGAAAAGTGCGTGATAAAATATATGGTCACCATCTTGAAATTTGCTACTTATAATCACAGTTTGGAAAAGATATAAACAAGGATGAATTAAGGTCTTCACTTTCAGATTCAGGGATTTCCAATTTTAAATTTAGAATATAGTAATAAACGCTTTTTTCTTACAAATTCAAAGATGACAATGGTATGAACAAATTAATAGGTGTTTCTGACTTGCCACAAATTTTCTGTTTTGAACTCAGTTCCCAATGATATATCTCATCAAAGGATTGTTGAAAAGATTTTATTCGGTAGAATTAAAAAAGCAATTTTTCAAACACTTTCCTGATATGTGGCAACAAGATCATGATAATCTATTGTCAGTTAGAATACGCAGTTTCTGTTTTCAATCTTAACCCAAACATCGATCAACTTTTAAAAAGATGAAAGAGATACTTGAACGTGACATAATTTAAACATGCATCATTCTGACCAGGAGTAAGGCGCACTACCGTCAGTGTATGAGGACAGCTGTAAAACTTGCTTGCTCCCATAATTCACTTGTAAAGTGCATGAGGAAATATACAGACACCATCTTGAAATTTGCTACTTTAAATCAGAGTTTAGAAAAGTAATAACAAGGATGAATTAGGATCTTCACGTTCCGATTCAGGGATTTCCAGTTTAAAGTTTAGATTCTATTAATAAGCCTGATTTTCTTACAAATTCAAAGATGACAATGGTATGAACAAAGCGATAGGTGTTCCTGGCGTTTATTACATTTATTAATGTTTTTAACTCAATTCCCAATAATATTTCTCATCAAAGTATTGTTGATAAGATTTTAATCTATAGAATTAAAAAAACACTTTTTTAAAAACTGTTCTGACCTGTGTCAACAACGTTGTGTTAATCTATTTTCAGTTGGATTACCCAGTTTCTGTTTTCAATCTTAACCCAAACATCGATCAAGCTATAAAAATATGAAAGAGCTGCTTGACCATGACGTGATTTGAATACACAACTTTCTGATATGGATTCAGAAGCACTACAGTTGAATTAAGATCTTCACAATCATATTCAGTGATTTCCAGTCAAAAATTAAGAATCTGGTAATAAACCCTCTTTTCTTACAAATTCAAAGATGGCAATGGTAAAAATAAATTAATAGGTGCTTATGGCATTAATTACATTTATTAATGTTTGGAACTCAATTCCCAATAACAATTCTTATCAAAGTCATATTGAAACGATTATATGTAGAACTAAAAAATGCAGTTTCTTAAACACTGCAGCCTGGTAGCAACAAGGTCGAGTTAACTTTTGTCAGTAGGACTATGCAGTTACTGTTTTCAATAATAACACAAACATCAATTAAGATATGAAAAGACAAAAAGAGCTGATTGACCCCAACGTGATTTGAACACGCAACCTTCTGATCTGGAGTCAGATGCGCTACCGTTGCGCCACGAGGTCAGTTGAAAAGTGTTGCTGCTCCCATACTTCACATGAAAAGTGCATGATAAAATATATGGACACCATCTTGAAATTTGCTACTTATAATCACAGTTTGGAAAAGATATAAACAAGGATGAATTAAGGTCTTCACCTTCAGATTCAGGGATTTCCAATTAAAAATTTAGAATATAGTAATAAACCCTTTTTACTTACAAATTCAAAGATGACAATGGTATGAACAAATTAATAGGTGTTTCTGACTTTCCACAAATTTTCTGTTTTGAACTCAGTTCCCAATGATATATCTCATCAAAGGATTGTTGAAAAGATTTTATTCGGTAGAATTAAAAAAGCAATTTTTCAAACACTTTCCTGACAGGTGGCAACAAGATCATGATAATCTATTGTCAGTTAGAATACGCAGTCTCTGTTTTCAATCTTAACCCAAACATCGATCAACTTTTAAAAGGATGAAAGAGATACTCGAACGTGACATAATTTAAACATGCATCATTCTGACCAGGAGTAAGGCGCACTACCGTCAGTGTATGAGGACAGCTGTAAAACTTGCTTGCTCCCATAATTCACTTGTAAAGTGCATGAGGAAATATACAGACACCATCTTGAAATTTGCTACTTTAAATCACAGTTTAGAAAAGTAATAACAAGGATGAATTAGGATCTTCACGTTCCGATTCAGGGATTTCCAGTTTAAAGTTTAGATTCTAGTAATAAGCCTGATTTTCTTGCAAATTCAAAGATGACAATGGTATGAACAAAGCGATAGGTGTTCCTGGCATTTATTCCATTTATTAATGTTTTTAACTCAATTCCCAATAATATTTCTCATCAAAGTATTGTTGATAAGATTTTAATCTATAGAATTAAAAAAACTCTTTTTTAAAAACTGTTCTGACCTGTGTCAACAACGTTGTGTTAATCTATTTTCAGTTGGATTACCCAGTTTCTGTTTTCAATCTTAACCCAAACATCGATCAAGCTATAAAAATATGAAAGAGCTGCTTGACCATGACGTGATTTGAATACACAACTTTCTGATATGGATTCAGAAGCACTACAGTTGAATTAAGATCTTCACAATCAGATTCAGTGATTTCCAGTCAAAAATTAAGAAACTGGTAATAAACCGTCTTTTCTTACGAATTCAAAGATGGCAATGGTTAAATTAAATTAATAGGTGCTTATGGCATTAATTACATTTATTAATGTTTGGAACTCAATTCCCAATAACAATTCTTATTAAAGTTCTCTTGAAATGATTATAATCTGTAGAACTAAAAAATGCAGTTTCTTAAACACTGCAGCCTGGTAGCAACAAAGTCGAGTTAACTTTTGTCAAGTTGGACTACGCAGTTGCTGTTTTCAATAATAGCCCAAACATCAATCAAGATATGAAAAGACATACACTCACTGGCCACTTTATTAGGTACACCTGTCCAACTGTGTGTTAAGACTTAATTTCTAATCAGCCAATCACATGGCGGCAACTCAGTGCATTTAGGCATGTAGACATGGTCAAGACAATCTCCTGCAGTTCAAACCGAGCATCAGTATGGGGAAGAAAGGTGATTTGAGTGCCTTTGAACGTGGCATGATTGTTGGTGCCAGAAGGGCTGGTCTGAGTATTTCAGAAACTGCTGATCTACTGGGATTTTCACACACAACCATCTCTAGGGTTTACAGAGAATGTTCCGAAAAAGAAAAAAAATCCAGTGAGCGGCAGTTCTGTGGCCGGAAATGCCTTGTTGATGCCAGAGATCAGAGGAGAATGGGCATACTGGTTCGAGCTGATAGAAAGGCAACAGTGACTCAAATTGCCACCCGTTACAACCAAGGTAGGCAGAAGAGCATCTCTGAACGCACAGTGCGTTGAACTTTGAGGCAGATGGGCTACAGCAGCAGAAGACCACACTGGGTACCACTCCTCTCAGCTAAGAACAGGAAACTGAGGCTACAATTTGCACAAGCTCATCGAAATTGGACAGTAGAAGATTGGAAAAACGTTGCCTGGTCTGATGAGTCTCGATTTCTGCTGCGACATTCAGATGGTAGGGTCAGAATTTGGCGTAAACAACATGAAAGCATGGATCCATCCAGCCTTGTATCAACGGTTCAGGCTGGTGGTGGTGTCATGGTGTGGGGAATTTTTTCTTGGCACTCTTTGGGCCCCTTGGTACCAATTGAGCATCGTTGCAACGCCACAGCCTACCTGAGTATTGTTGCTGACCATGTCCATCCCTTTATGACCACAATGTACCCAACATCTGATGGCTACTTTCAGCAGGATAATGCGCCATGTCATAAAGCTCGAATCATCTCAGATTGGTTTCTTGAACATGACAATGAGTTCACTGTACTCAAATGGCCTCCTCAGTCACCAGATCTCAATCCAATAGAGCATCTTTGGGATGTGGTGGAACGGGAGATTCGCATAAGGGATGTGCAGCCGACAAATCTGCGCCAACTGTGTGATGCCATCATGTCAATATGGTCCAAAATCTCTGAGGAATGCTTCCAGCACCTTGATGAATCTCTGCCACGAAGAATTGAGGCAGTTCTGAAGGCAAAAGGGGGTCCAACCCGTTACTAGCATGGTGTACCTAATAAAGTGGCCAGTGAGTATAAAGAGCTGATTGACCCCGACGTGATTTGAACACTCAACCTTCTGATCTGGAGTCAGACACGCTACCATTGCACCACGAGGTCAGTCGAAAAGAGCTGTTGCTCCCATACTTCACATGAAAAGTGCATGATAAAATATATGGACACCATCTTGAAATTTGCTACTTATAATCACAGTTTGGAAAAGATATAAACAAGGATGAATTAAGGTCTTCACTTTCAGATTCAGGGATTTCCAATTAAAAATTTAGAATATAGCAATAAACCCTTTTTTCTTACAAATTCAAAGATGACAATGGTATGAACAAATTAATAGGTGTTTCTGACTTGCCACAAATTTTCTGTTTTGAACTCAGTTCCCAATGATATATCTCATCAAAGGATCGTTGAAAAGATTTTATTCGGTAGAATTAAAAAAGTAATTTTTCAAACACTTTCCTGACAGGTGGCAACAAGATCATGATAATCCATTGTCAGTTAGAATACGCAGTTTCTGTTTTCAATCTTAACCCAAACATCGATCATCTTTTAAAAAGATGAAAGAGATACTTGAACGTGACATAATTTAAACATGCATCATTCTGACCAGGAGTAAGGCGCACTACCGTCAGTGTATGAGGACAGCTGTAAAACTTGCTTGCTCCCATAATTCACTTGTAAAGTGCATGAGGAAATATACAGACACCATCTTGAAATTTGCTACTTTAAATCACAGTTTAGAAAAGTAATAACAAGGATGAATTAGTATCTTCACTTTCCGATTCAGGGATTTCCAGTTTAAAGTTTAGATTCTAGTAATAAGCCTGATTTTCTTACAAATTCAAAGATGACAATGGTATGAACAAAGCGATAGGTGTTCCTGGCATTTATTCCATTTATTAATGTTTTTAACTCAATTCCCAATAATATTTCTCATCAAAGTATTGTTGATAAGACTTTAATCTATAGAATTAAAAAAACACTTTTTTAAAAACTGTTCTGACCTGTGTCAACAACGTTGTGTTAATCTATTTTCAGTTGGATTACCCAGTTTCTGTTTTCAATCTTAACCCAAACATCGATCAAGCTATAAAAATATGAAAGAGCTGCTTGACCATGACGTGATTTGAATACACAACTTTCTGATATGGATTCAGAAGCACTACAGTTGAATTAAGATCTTCACAATCAGATTCAGTGATTTCCAGTCAAAAATTAAGAATCTGGTAATAAACCCTCTTTTCTTACAAATTCAAAGATGGCAATGGTAAAAATAAATTAATAGGTGCTTATGGCATTAATTACATTTATTAATGTTTGGAACTCAATTCCCAATAACAATTCTTATCAAAGTCCTCTTGAAACGATTATAATCTGTAGAACTAAAAAATGCAGTTTCTTAAACACTGCAGCCTGGTAGCAACAAAGTCGAGTTAACTTTTGTCAGTTGGACTACGCAGTTACTGCTTTCAATAATAAACCAAACATCAATCAAGATATGAAAAGACATAAAGAGTTGATTGACCCCGACGTGATTTGAACACGCAAACATCTGATCTAGAGTCAGACGCGCTACCGTTGCGCCACGAGGTCAATTGAAAAGTGTTGTTGCTCCCATACTTCACATGAAAAGTGCATGATAAAATATATGGACACCATCTTGAAATTTGCTACTTATAATCACAGTTTGGAAAAGATATAAACAAGGATGAATTAAGGTCTTCACTTTCAGATTCAGGGATTTCCAATTAAAAATTTAGAATATAGCAATAAACCCTTTTTTCTTACAAATTCAAAGATGACAATGGTATGAACAAATTAATAGGTGTTTCTGACTTGCCACAAATTTTCTGTTTTGAACTCAGTTCCCAATGATATATCTCATCAAAGGATTGTTGAAAAGATTTTATTCAGTAGAATTAAAAAAGCAATTTTTCAAACATTTTCCTGACATGTGGCAACAAGATCATGATAATCTATTGTCAGTTAGAATAAGCAGTTTCTGTTTTCAATCTTAACCCAAACATCGATCAACTTTTAAAAAGATGAAAGAGATACTTGAACGTGACATAATTTAAAGATGCATCATTCTGACCAGGAGTAAGGCGCACTACCGTCAGTGTATGAGGACAGCTGTAAAACTTGTTTGCTCCCATAATTCACTTGTAAAGTGCATGAGGAAATATACAGAAACCATCTTGAAATTTGCTACTTTAAATCACAGTTTAGAAAAGTAATAACAAGGATGAATTAGGATCTTCACTTTCCGATTCAGGGATTTCCAGTTTAAAGTTTAGATTCTAGTAATAAGCCTGATTTTCTTACAAATTCAAAGATGACAATGGTATGGACAAAGCGATAGGTGTTCCTGGCATTTATTACATTTATTAATGTTTTTAACTCAATTCCCAATAATATTTCTCATCAAAGTATTGTTGATAAGATTTTAATCTATAGAATTAAAAAAACACTTTTTTAAAAACTGTTCTGACCTGTGTCAACAACGTTGTGTTAATCTATTTTCAGTTGGATTACCCAGTTTCTGTTTTCAATCTTAACCCAAACATCGATCAAGCTATAAAAATATGAAAGAGCTGCTTGACCATGACGTGATTTGAATACACAACTTTCTGATATGGATTCAGAAGCACTACAGTTGAATTAAGATCTTCACAATCAGATTCAGTGATTTCCAGTGAAAAATTAAGAATCTGGTAATAAACCCTCTTTTCTTACAAATTCAAAGATGGCAATGGTAAAAATAAATTAATAGGTGCTTATGGCATTAATTACATTTTTTAATGTTTGGAACTCAATTCCCAATGACAATTCTTATCAAAGTCCTCTTGAAACGATTATAATCTGTAGAACTAAAAAATGCAGTTTCTTAAACACTGCAGCTTGGTAGCAACAAAGTCGAGTTAACTTTTGTCAAGTTGGACTATGCAGTTGCTGTTTTCAATAATAACCCAAACATCAATCAAGATATGAAAAGACATAAAGAGCTGATTGCCCCCGACGTGATTTAAACACGCAACTTTCTGATCAGGAGTCAGACACGCTACCATTGCACCACGAGGTCAGTTGAAAAGTGTTGTTGCTCCCATACTTCACATGAAAAGTGCATGATAAAATATATGGACACCATCTTGAAATTTGCTACTTATAATCACAGTTTGGAAAAGATATAAACAAGGATGAATTAAGGTCTTCACTTTCAGATTCAGGGATTTCCAATTAAAAATTTAGAATATAGTAATAAACCGTTTTTTCTTACAAATTCAAAGATGACAATGGTATGAACAAATTAATAGGTGTTTCTGACTTGCCACAAATTTTCTGTTTTGAACTCAGTTCCCAATGATATATCTCATCAAAGGATTGTTGAAAAGATTTTATTCAGTAGAATTAAAAAAGCAATTTTTCAAACACTTTCCTGACAGGTGGCAACAAGATCATGATAATCCATTGTCAGTTAGAATACGCAGTTTCTGTTTTCAATCTTAACCCAAACATCGATCAACTTTTAAAAATATGAAAGAGATACTTGAACGTGACATACTTTAAACATGCATCATTCTGACCAGGAGTAAGGCGCACTACCATCAGTGTATGAGGACAGCTGTAAAACTTGCTTGCTCCCATAATTCACTTGTAAAGTGCATGAGGAAATATACAGACACCATCTTGAAATTTGCTACTTTAAATCACAGTTTAGAAAAGTAATAACAAGGATGAATTAGGATCTTCACGTTCCGATTCAGGGATTTCCAGTTTAAAGTTTAGATTCTAGTAATAAGCCTGATTTTCTTACAAATTCAAAGATGACAATGGTATGAACAAAGCGATAGGTGTTCCTGGCATTTATTACATTTATTAATGTTTTTAACTCAATTCCCAATAATATTTCTCATCAAAGTATTATTGATAAGATTTTAATCTATAGAATTAAAAAAACACTTTATTAAAAACTGTTCTGACCTGTGTCAACAACGTTGTGTTAATCTATTTTCAGTTGGATTACCCAGTTTCTGTTTTCAATCTTAACTAGTGTTGAGCATTCCGATACTGCAAGTATCGGGTATCGGCCGATACTTGCTGTATCGGAATTCCGATACCGACTTCCGATATTTTTTCAATATCGGAATTCGGCATCGGAATCGGAAGTTCAGTTGATTGACGGCCTGACGTCATCATGATGCGCGGTGTGTGCGCATCATGATGCGCCATCATTTCGGGCCTTCCGGGGGTCTCTGCCGGCCTGCCGGGGGGCTGTGCCGGCCTGCCGGGGGGCTGTGTGGACTGCCCGGGGTCTGTACCGGCCTGCCGGGGGGCTGTGCCGGCCTGCCGGTGGTCTGTGCACCCTGTGGGGGTCTGTACCGGCCTGCCGGGGGGCTGTGCCGGCCTGCCGGGGGGCTGTGCTGATGTCCGGGGGTCTGTGCAAGCATCGTCCGATGGGACTACAAGTCCCATCGGGCGATGCCTGCTACCATGACAGTGATTGACACATTAGCCAATGATGGGACAGTAGTAGTCCCATCATCCGGCTAATGTGTTAAATGTTAAAAAAAAAAAAAATACTACATACATACTACATGCATGCTACATACATACTACATGCTACATACATACTACATATATACTACATACATACTACATACATGCTACATACATACTACATGCATGCTACATACATACTACATGCTACATACATACTACATGCATGCTACATACATACTACATATATACTACATACATGCTACATACATACTGCATGCTACATACATACTACATACATACTACATACATACTACATGCATGCTACATACATACTACATATATACTACATGCATGCTACATACATACTACATGCTACATACATACTACATATATACTACATAATAATAATAATAATAATAATAATAATAATAATAATAATAATAAATTTTATTTTTATAGCACCGACATATTCCGCAGCACTTTACATTTCAGAGGGGATTTGTACAGACAATAGACATTACAGCATAACAATAATCACATACAGTAGATTATAACAAATACCAAGAGGAGTGAGGGCCCTGCTCGCAAGCTTACAGTCTATGAGGAAAGAGGTAGACACGAAAGGTGGGTGGTAACAGTTGCCCTGATTGTATGGACCAGCCATAATGTTAAGTGTGTAACAGTACAGACACAGAGGGCTAATGGATGCATAAAGCATGTGGGAACATGATGCTGGGAACCTGGTTATGGTAAAATTTTTGGCTCTGCCACACAGGGATAGGTTAGGTTAATGTGTTGAGGCGATAGGCCAGTCTGAATAAATGCGTTTTCAGGACACGCTTAAAATTGTGGGGACTGGGGACTAATCGTATTGACCTGGGAAGTGCATTCCAAAGAATTGGCGCGGCACGTGTAAAGTCTTGGAGACGGGAGTGGGAGGTTCTGACTATTGAGGATACTAACCTCAGGTCATCAGCAGAACGGAGGGCGCGGGTAGGGTGGTATACTGAAACAAGGGAGGAGATGTAGGGTGGTGCTGAGCCATGGAGGGCTTTGTGGGTGAGGGTAATAAGTTTATACTGAATTCTGGAGTGGATGGGTAGCCAGTGTAATGACTGGCACAAGGTAGAGGCATCGGTGTAACGATTGGTGAGGAATATGATCCTGGCTGCAGCATTCAAGACAGATTGGAGAGGGGAGAGTTTTGTAAGAGGGAGACCGATTAGAAGAGAGTTACAATAGTCGAGACGAGAATGAATAAGAGAAACAGTAAGAGTTTTTGCAGAGTCAAAAGTAAGAAAAGGTCGAATTCTAGAAATGTTTTTGAGGTGCAGATGACAAGAGTGAGCCAGTGATCGAATGTGGGGGGCAAAGGAAAGCTCGGAATCAAGTATGACCCCAAGACAGCGGGCATGTTGCTGGGGAGTAATAGTGGAACCACAGACGGAAATGGCAATGTCGGGTGTAGGTACATTAGTAGCGGGAGGAAACACAAGGAGTTCAGTCTTTGATAGGTTCAGTTTCAGACATAGTGAGGACATGATATTAGACACAGTGTTTAGACAATCGCCAGTGTTTTCTAGAAAGGCTGGCGTGATGTCAGGAGAAGAAGCGTATAATTGGGTGTCATCAGCATAGAGATGGTACTTGAAACCAAATCTACTGATTGTTTGACCAATAGGGGCAGTGTACAAGGAGAAGAAGAGGGGGCCTAGAACCGATCCTTGAGGGACCCCAACAGTAAGGGGAAGGTGAGAGGAGGAGGAACCGGCAAAAGAAACAGTAAAGGAGCGGTCGGAGAGATAGGAGGAGAACCAGGAGAAAACGGTGTCCTTGAGGCCAATGGAACGGAGCATAGTGAGGAGGAGCTGATGATCCACAGTGTCGAATGCTGCAGAGAGATCCAAGAGAATTAGCATGGAGTAATGACCATTTGATTTAGCTGTTAGCAGATCATTAGAGACTTTAGTGAGGGCAGTTTCAGTGGAGTGTAAAGAGCGGAAACCGGATTGGAGAGGGTCGAGAACAGAGTTTTCTGAGAGATAGCGGATAAGACGGGAGTGGACCAGGCGTTCCAGGAGTTTAGAGATGAAGGGAAGGTTAGAGACAGGTCTATAGTTAGCAGCACAATTTTGGTCGAGGGATGGTTTTTTAAGTAGTGGATGTATGATGGCATGCTTAAATGAGGAGGGAAAAATACCAGAAGAGAGAGAGAGGTTAAATATTTTAGTTAGGTGAGGGGTGACAGCAGGGGAAAGGGACTGGAGGAGATGTGACGGAAATGGGTCACTGGTGCAAGTAGTTGGGCGAGAAGATGCAAGGAGCCTGCTTACTTCTTCTTCTGTGACTGGTTCAAAATCAGAGAGTGAGTTAGATGCAGTGGGGGAGGGAGGACAGTGCATGGTATGAGGGGATTTGGAGATAATTTCCTGTCGGATCTGGTCAATTTTTTCTTTGAAGTAATTGGCCAGATCGTCAGCTCGGAGCTCAGTGGTTGGGGCCTGTACTCTTGGATTGAGTAGAGAATGAAAAGTGTCAAAGAGACGTTTCGGGTTATTAGACAGTGAGATGATGAGGGTGTTGAAATAGGTTTGTTTGGAGAGGTGAAGGGCAGTGTTGTATGTTCTAAGCATAAACTTAAAATGGATGAAATCTTCGTGTAGATTGGATTTTCTCCACAGACGTTCGGCGCACCTGGAGCACCGCTGCAGGAAACGTGTTTGCACCGTGTGCCAGGGTTGTCGCCGTCTGCGTTGTGGTGTTCTATTTATAGGGGGTGCAAATTCATCCAGGGCAGTTTGAAGTGTTTCATTGTAATGCTTCAATGCAGAATCAGGACATGAGTGGGAGGAGATAGGGGCCAATGAAGACTGCAAGTTCTTCAGAAGTTTCTGGGTGTTAATGGCCTGTGTGTTTCTATAAGTCTGGACAGTGGGGGTGACCTGAGCAGCCTGGCAGTTCTTTATAGAGAATGAAAGAAGATTGTGGTCAGAGAGCGGGAGAGGGGAGTTTGCAAAATCATCCACTGCACAAAGCCGAGAGAAGACCAAGTCGAGGGAGTTTCCGTCTTCATGCATTGGAGAATTAGTAAGCTGCGAAAGGCCAAATGAGGAGGTTAGAGATAAAAGGTGAGTAGCAGATGGGGAGAGGGGAAGAGCAATGGGGATGTTGAAGTCTCCCATGAGGAGGGTAGGGATGTCACAGGAGAGAAAATGTGGAAGCCAAGTGGCAAAATGATCCAGGAACTGATGGGAGGGGCCGGGAGGACGATATACCACCGCCACTCGCATGGAGAAGGGGGTGTAGAGTCTGACGGCATGGACCTCAAAAGAAGGGAAGACAAGTGAGGGTAGTTGAGGGATAACCTGAAAGGTACATTTTGGTGATAGGAGCAGACCAACGCCTCCACCAGCTCTATTGTCTGATCTTGGGGTATGAGAGAAGTGTAGCCCCCCGTATGAAAGAGCAGCAGCAGCGGTAGTATCTGACTGCTGGATCCAGGTTTCAGTAAGAGCCAGAAGGTTAAGAGAATTAGAAAGGAAGAAGTCATGAATGAAGGAGAGTTTGTTACACACTGAGCGAGAATTCCAAAGTGCACAATTAAGAGAGACAGATGGCATGCAGGGAATATTAATAAGATTAGAGGGGTTTCTGAGTGTAGCAGTGGGGGGGTTTGACTTTCTATAACATGGGGGACCAGGGTTGGGAGCAATGTCTCCTGCAACTAGGAGAAGGAGGATAGAAAGAGTGAGCAGATGGTTAAGTGATTTGTGAGAGCGTCTCTGGTGTTGAATGGTGGGACTGGCTGGATCTGTGCAATGTAACAATGTGAAAAGAGCATGAGTGCTATACATAGGAGAGGAAAGGAGCGAGGGGCCAATATGGATGGAGTGTGGAGAGTTAATGCCAGGGCGGTGGATGTGTGTGAATGCAGCGGCCAGGATATAAATTACACAAATGCATATGGTATATATTTGTTGTACTCCAAATGTACAGAGAGTAGATGTATATAAATGTCTTACCTGTCTCCTGCCTTGTCTAACTGCCATGTTATAACTGCCAGAAGTACTTTGATACATGTACTTCGATAACATGTGCATAAATGCCACCCCTGCATAAATGCTCCCCCTGTACATACATACAAAAAAAAAAAGTCCCTAGTCTCACTTTATGCCATTGCTGTGTGGGAATTTCCCACACAGCAATGGCATAAAGTGAGACTAGGGACTTTTTTTTTTTTTTAAGTGGCGGAGGAATACAGTGCGGAAGGATACCTACCTTCCGTCATTGGATTCCTGCAGCCCGTAGAGAACGGCAGCAACAGCTGATGCTGCAGTTCTCTACCCAAGATCGTCGTGGGACACACTCGTGGACTGCTTCGGATCGTGGGTGAGTATTTTTGTGGTTTGTTATGTTAATATTTATTCCGGAAAAGACAATGGCTTCGGGGAACAATGTGACAAGTATTGGTAAGTATGTTACTCTATGTTATATGTACTGTATGTCTATGTATGTATTGTATGAATGTATTGTATGTATGTAGTATATATGTGGTATGTATGTAGCATGTAGTATGTATGTAGTATGTATGTAGCATGCATGTAGCATGTAGTATGTATGTAGCATGCATGTAGTATATATGTAGTATGTATGTAGCATGCATGTAGTATATATGTAGCATGTATGTAGTATGTATGTGGTATGTATGTAGCATGTAGTATGTATGTAGCATGTATGTAGTATATATGTAGTATGTATGTAGCATGTAGTATGTATGTAGTATGTATGTAGTATGTATGTGGTATGTATGTAGCATGTAGTATGTATGTAGCATGCATGTAGTATATATGTAGTATGTAGTATGTATGTAGTATGTATGTGGTATGTATGTAGCATGTAGTATGTATGTAGCATGCATGTAGCATGCATGTAGTATGTATGTAGCATGCATGTAGCATGTATGTAGCATGCATGTAGTATATATGTAGTATGTATGTAGCATGTAGTATGTATGTAGTATGTATGTAGTATGTATGTGGTATGTATGTAGCATGTAGTATGTATGTAGCATGCATGTAGTATATATGTAGTATGTAGTATGTATGTAGTATGTATGTGGTATGTATGTAGCATGTAGTATGTATGTAGCATGCATGTAGCATGCATGTAGTATGTATGTAGCATGCATGTAGTATGTATGTAGCATGCATGTAGTATGTATGTAGTATGTATGTAGTATGTATGTAGCATGCAGTATGTATGTAGCATGTATGTAGTATGTATGTAGTATATATGTAGTATGTATGTAGCATGTAGTATGTATGTAGCATGCATGTAGTATATATGTAGTATGTATGTAGCATGCATGTAGTATGTATGTAGTGTGTATGTAGTATGTATGTAGCATGCAGTATGTATGTAGCATGCATGTAGTAAGTATGTAGTATGTATGTAGTATGTATGTAGCATGCAGTATGTATGTAGCATGTATGTAGTATGTATGTAGCATGCATGTAGTATGTATGTAGCATGTAGTATGTATGTAGCATGCATGTAGTATGCATGTAGCATGTATGTAGTATGTATGTAGTATATATGTAGTATGTATGTAGCATGTAGTATGTATGTAGCATGCATGTAGTATGTATGTAGTATTTTTTTTTTTTTAACATTTAACACATTAGCCGGATGATGGGACTACTACTGTCCCATCATTGGCTAATGTGTCAATCACTGTCATGGTAGAAGGCATCGCCCGATGGGACTTGTAGTCCCATCGGACGATGCCTGCACAGACCCCCGGAGCCTGCACAGCCCCCCGGCAGGCCGGCACAGCCCCCCGGCAGGCCGGCACAGCCCCCCGGCAGGCCGGGACAGCCCCCCGGAGCCTGCACAGCCCCCCGGCAGGCCGGCACAGCCCCCCGGCAGGCCGGCACAGCCCCCCGGAGCCAGAACAGACCACCGGCAGGCCGGCACAGACCAACGGAGCCTGCACAGACCCCCTGGCAGGCCGGCACAGCCCCCCGAAAGGCCCGTACAGACCCCAGAGAGGCTGTACAAGGGCAGGAAAGGGTTTTTCTTATTCCGATACCGGAAGTCCCATAGACTTGAATGGGACTTCCGGTATCGGAATCGGCGATACCGATACTTTTTTTAAAGATCGGCCGATACCATCCGATACGATACTTTGAAGTATCGGACGGTATCGCTCAACTCTAATCTTAACCCAAACCCAAACATCGATCAAGCTATAAAAATATGAAAGAGCTGCTTGACCATGACGTGATTTGAATACACAACTTTCTGATATGGATTCAGAAGCACTACAGTTGAATTAAGATCTTCACAATCAGATTCAGTGATTTCCAGTCAAAAATTAAGAATCTGGTAATAAACCCTCTTTTCTTACAAATTCAAAGATGGCAATGGTAAAAATAAATTAATAGGTGCTTATGGCATTAATTACATTTATTAATGTTTGGAACTCAATTCCCAATAACAATTCTTATCAAAGTCCTCTTGAAACGATTATAATTTGTAGAACTAAAAAATGCAGTTTCTTAAACACTGCAGCCTGGTAGCAACAAAGTCGAGTTAACTTTTGCCAAGTTGGACTACGCAGTTGCTGTTTTCAATAATAACACAAACATCAATCAAGATATGAAAAGACATAAAGAGCTGCTTGACCCCGACGTGATTTGAACACACAACCTTCTGATCTGGAGTCAGACGCGCTACCGTTGCGCCACAAGGTCAGTTGAAAAGTGTTGTTGCTCCCATACTTCACATGAAAAGTGCATGATAAAATATATGGACACCATCTTGAAATTTGCTACTTATAATCACAGTTTGGAAAAGATATAAACAAGGATGAATTAAGGTCTTCACTTTCAGATTCAGGGATTTCCAATTAAAAATTTAGAATATAGTAATAAACCCTTTTTTCTTACAAATTCAAAGATGACAATGGTATGAACAAATTAATAGGTGTTTCTGACTTGCCACAAATTTTCTGTTTTGAACTCAGTTCCCAATGATATATCTCATCAAAGGATTGTTGAAAAGATTTTATTCGGTAGAATTAAAAAAGCAATTTTTCAAACATTTTCCTGACAGGTGGCAACAAGATCATGATAATCCATTGTCAGTTAGAATACGCAGTTTCTGTTTTCAATCTTAACCCAAACATCGATCAACTTTTAAAAATATGAAAGAGATACTTGAACGTGACATAATTTAAACATGCATCATTCTGACCAGGAGTAAGGCGCACTACCGTCAGTGTATGAGGACAGCTGTAAAACTTGCTTGCTCCCATAATTCACTTGTAAAGTGCATGAGGAAATATACAGACACCATCTTGAAATTTGCTACTTTAAATCACAGTTTAGAAAAGTAATAACAAGGATGAATTAGGATCTTCACGTTCCGATTCAGGGATTTCCAGTTTAAAGTTTAGATTCTAGTAATAAGCCTGATTTTCTTACAAATTCAAAGATGACAATGGTATGAACAAAGCGATAGGTGTTCCTGGCATTTATTACATTTATTAATGTTTTTAACTCAATTCCCAATAATATTTCTCATCAAAGTATTGTTGATAAGATTTTAATCTATAGAATTAAAAAAACACTTTTTTAAAAACTGTTCTGACCTGTGTCAACAACGTTGTGTTAATCTATTTTCAGTTGGATTACCCAGTTTCTGTTTTCAATCTTAACCCAAACATCGATCAAGCTATAAAAATATGAAAGAGCTGCTTGACCATGACGTGATTTGAATACACAACTTTCTGATATGGATTCAGAAGCACTACAGTTGAATTAAGATCTTCACAATCAGATTCAGTGATTTCCAGTCAAAAATTAAGAATCTGGTAATAAACCCTCTTTTCTTAGAAATTCAAAGATGGCAATGGTAAAAATAAATTAATAGGTGCTTATGGCATTAATTACATTTATTAATGTTTGGAACTCAATTCCCAATAACAATTCTTATCAAAGTCCACTTGAAACGATTATAATCTATAGAACTAAAAAATGCAGTTTCTTAAACACTGCAGCTTGGTAGCAACAAAGTCGAGTTAACTTTTGTCAAGTTGGACTACGCAGTTGCTGTTTTCAATAATAACCCAAACATCAATCAAGAGATGAAAAGACATAAAGAGCTGATTGCCCCCGACGTGATTTAAACACGCAACCTTCTGATCTGGAGTCAGACACACTACCATTGCACCACGAGGTCAGTTGAAGAGTGTTGTTGCTCCCATACTTCACATGAAAAGTGCATGATAAAATATATGGACACCATCTTGAAATTTGCTACTTATAATCACAGTTTGGAAAAGATATAAACAAGGATGAATTAAGGTCTTCACTTTCAGATTCAGGGATTTCCAATTAAAAATTTAGAATATAGTAATAAACCCTTTTTTCTTACAAATTCAAAGATGACAATGGTATGAACAAATTAATAGGTGTTTCTGACTTGCCCCAAATTTTCTGTTTTGAACTCAGTTCCCAATGATATATCTCATCAAAGGATTTTTGAAAAGATTTTATTCGGTAGAATTAAAAAAGCAATTTTTCAAACACTTTCCTGACAGGTGGCAACAAGATCATGATAATCCATTGTCAGTTAGAATACGCAGTTTCTGTTTTCAATCTTAACCCAAACATCGATCAACTTTTAAAATTATGAAAGAGATACTTGAACGTGACATACTTTAAACATGCATCATTCTGACCAGGAGTAAGGCGCACTACCGTCAGTGTATGAGGACAGCTGTAAAACTTGCTTGCTCCCATAATTCACTTGTAAAGTGCATGAGGAAATATACAGACACCATCTTGAAATTTGCTACTTTAAATCACAGTTTAGAAAAGTAATAACAAGGATGAATTAGGATCTTCACGTTCCGATTCAGGGATTTCCAGTTTAAAGTTTAGATTCTAGTAATAAGCCTGATTTTCTTACAAATTCAAAGATGACAATGGTATGAACAAAGCGATAGGTGTTCCTGGCATTTATTACATTTATTAATGTTTTTAACTCAATTCCCAATAATATTTCTCATCAAAGTATTATTGATAAGATTTTAATCTATAGAATTAAAAAAACACTTTATTAAAAACTGTTCTGACCTGTGTCAACAACGTTGTGTTAATCTATGTTCAGTTGGATTACCCAGTTTCTGTTTTCAATATTAACCCAAACCCAAACATCGATCAAGCTATAAAAATATGAAAGAGCTGCTTGACCATGACGTGATTTGAATACACAACTTTCTGATATGGATTCAGAAGCACTACAGTTGAATTAAGATCTTCACAATCAGATTCAGTGATTTCCAGTCAAAAATTAAGAATCTGGTAATAAACCCTCTTTTCTTAGAAATTCAAAGATGGCAATGGTAAAAATAAATTAATAGGTGCTTATGGCATTAATTACATTTATTAATGTTTGGAACTCAATTCCCAATAACAATTCTTATCAAAGTCCTCTTGAAACGATTATAATCTGTAGAACTAAAAAATGCAGTTTCTTAAACACTGCAGTCTGGTAGCAACAAAGTCGAGTTAACTTTTGTCAAGTTGGACTACGCAGTTACTGTTTTCAATAATAACCCAAACATCAATCAAGATATGAAAAGACATAAAGAGCTGATTGACCCCGACGTGATTTGAACACGCAACCTTCTGATCTGGAGTTTGGAAAAGATATAAACAAGGATGAATTAAGGTCTTCACTTTCAGATTCAGGGATTTCCAATTCAAAATTTAGAATATAGTAATAAACCCTTTTTTCTTACAAATTCAAAGATGACAAAGGTATGAACAAATTAATAGGTGTTTCTGACTTGCCCCAAATTTTCTGTTTTGAACTCAGTTCCCAATGATATATCTCATCAAAGGATTTTTGAAAAGATTTTATTCGGTAGAATTAAAAAAGCAATTTTTCAAACACTTTCCTGACAGGTGGCAACAAGATCATGATAATCCATTGTCAGTTAGAATACGCAGTTTCTGTTTTCAATCTTAACCCAAACATCGATCAACTTTTAAAAATATGAAAGAGATACTTGAACGTGACATACTTTAAACATGCATCATTCTGACCAGGAGTAAGGCGCACTACCGTCAGTGTATGAGGACAGCTGTAAAACTTGCTTGCTCCCATAATTCACTTGTAAAGTGCATGAGGAAATATACAGACACCATCTTGAAATTTGCTACTTTAAATCACAGTTTAGAAAAGTAATAACAAGGATGAATTAGGATCTTCACGTTCCGATTCAGGGATTTCCAGTTTAAAGTTTAGATTCTAGTAATAAGCCTGATTTTCTTACAAATTCAAAGATGACAATGGTATGAACAAAGCGATAGGTGTTCCTGGCATTTATTACATTTATTAATGTTTTTAACTCAATTCCCAATAATATTTCTCATCAAAGTATTGTTGATAAGATTTTAATCTATAGAATTAAAAAAATACTTTTTTAAAAACTGTTCTGACCTGTGTCAACAACGTTGTGTTAATCTATTTTCAGTTGGATTACCCAGTTTCTGTTTTCAATCTTAACCCAAACATTGATCAAGCTATAAAAATATGAAAGAGCTGCTTGATCATGATGTGATTTGAATACACAACTTTCTGATATGGATTAAGAAGCACTACAGTTGAATTAAGATCTTCACAATCTGCTTCAGTGATTTCCAGTCAAAAATTAAGAATCTGGTAATAAACCCTCTTTTCTTACAAATTCAAAGATGGCAATGGTAAAGATAAATTAATAGGTGCTTATGGCATTAATTACATTTATTAATGTTTGGAACTCAATTCCCAATAACAATTCTTATCAAATTCCTCTTGAAACGATTATAATCTGTAGAACTAAAAAATGCAGTTTCTTAAACACTGCAGCCTGGTAGCAACAAAGTCGAGTTAACTTTTGTCGGTTGGACTACGCAGTTACTGTTTTCAATAATAAGCCAAACATCAATCAAGATATGAAAAGACATAAAGAGCTGATTGACCCCGACGTGATTTGAACACGCAAACTTCTGATCTGGAGTCAGACGCGCTACCGTAGCGCCACAATGTCAGTTGAAAAGTGTGGTTGCTCCCATACTTCACATGAAAAGTGCATGATAAAATATATGGACACCATCTTGAAATTTGCTACTTATAATCACAGTTTGGAAAAGATATAAACAAGGATGAATTAAGGTCTTCACTTTCAGATTCAGGGATTTCCAATTAAAAATTTAGAATATAGTAATAAACCCTTTTTTCTTACAAATTCAAAGATGACAATGGTATGAACAAATTAATAGGTGTTTCTGACTTGCCACAAATTTTCTGTTTTGAACTCAGTTCCCAATGATATATCTCATCAAAGGATTGTTGAAAAGATTTTATTCGGTAGAATTAAAAAAGCAATTTTTCAAACACTTTCCTGACAGGTGGCAACAAGATCATGATCATCCATTGTCAGTTAGAATACGCAGTTTCTGTTTTCAAACTTAACCCAAACATCGATCAACTTTTAAAAATATGAAAGAGATACTTGAACGTGACATAATTTAAACATGCATCATTCTGACCAGGAGTAAGGCGCACTACCGTCAGTGTATGAGGACAGCTATAAAACTTACTTGCTCCCATAATTCACTTGTAAAGTGCATGAGGAAATATACAGACACCATCTTGAAATTTGCTACTTTAAATCACAGTTTAGAAAAGTAATAACAAGGATGAATTAGGATCTTCACGTTCCGATTCAGGGATTTCCAGTTTAAAGTTTAGATTCTAGTAATATGCCTGATTTTCTTACAAATTCAAAGATGACAATGGTATGAACAAAGCGATAGGTGTTCCTGGCATTTATTACATTTATTAATGTTTTTAACTCAATTCCCAATAATATTTCTCATCAAAGTATTGTTGATAAGATTTTAATCTATAGAATTAAAAAAACACTTTTTTAAAAACTGTTCTGACCTGTGTCAACAACGTTGTGTTAATCTATTTTCAGTTGGATTACCCAGTTTCTGCTTTCAATCTTAACCCAAACATCGATCAAGCAATAAAAATATGAAAGAGCTGCTTGACCATGACGTGATTTGAATACACAACTTTCTGATATGGATTCAGAAGCACTACAGTTGAATTAAGATCTTCACAATCAGATTCAGTGATTTCCAGTCAAAAATTAAGAATCTGGTAATAAACCCTCTTTTCTTACAAATTCAAAGATGGCAATGGTAAAAATAAATTAATAGGTGCTTATGGCATTAATTACATTTATTAATGTTTGGAACTCAATTCCCAATAACAATTCTTATCAAAGTCCTCTTGAAACGATTATAATCTGTAGAACTAAAAAATGCAGTTTCTTAAACACTGCAGCCTGGTAGCAACAAAGTCGAGTTAACTTTTGTCAAGTTGGACTATGCAGTTGCTGTTTTCAATAATAACCCAAACATCAATCAAGATATGAAAAGACATAAAGAGCTGATTGACCCCGACGTGATTTGAACACGCAACCTTCTGATCTGGAGTCAGACGCGCTACCGTAGCGCCACAATGTCAGTTGAAAAGTGTTGTTGCTCCCATACTTCACATGAAAAGTGCATGATAAAATATATGGACACCATCTTGAAATTTGCTACTTATAATCACAGTTTGGAAAAGATATAAACAAGGATGAATTAAGGTCTTCACTTTCAGATTCAGGGATTTCCAATTAAAAATTTAGAATATAGTAATAAACCCTTTTTTCTTACAAATTCAAAGATGACAATGGTATGAACAAATTAATAGGTGTTTCTGACTTGCCACAAATTTTCTGTTTTGAACTCAGTTCCCAATGATATATCTCATCAAAGGATTGTTGAAAAGATTTTATTCGGTAGAATTAAAAAAGCAATTTTTCAAACACTTTCCTGACAGGTGGCAACAAGATCATGATCATCCATTGTCAGTTAGAATACGCAGTTTCTGTTTTCAAACTTAACCCAAACATCGATCAACTTTTAAAAATATGAAAGAGATACTTGAACGTGACATAATTTAAACATGCATCATTCTGACCAGGAGTAAGGCGCACTACCGTCAGTGTATGAGGACAGCTATAAAACTTGCTTGCTCCCATAATTCACTTGTAAAGTGCATGAGGAAATATACAGACACCATCTTGAAATTTGCTACTTTAAATCACAGTTTAGAAAAGTAATAACAAGGATGAATTAGGATCTTCACGTTCCGATTCAGGGATTTCCAGTTTAAAGTTTAGATTCTAGTAATATGCCTGATTTTCTTACAAATTCAAAGATGACAATGGTATGAACAAAGCGATAGGTGTTCCTGGCATTTATTACATTTATTAATGTTTTTAACTCAATTCCCAATAATATTTCTCATCAAAGTATTGTTGATAAGATTTTAATCTATAGAATTAAAAAAACACTTTTTTAAAAACTGTTCTGACCTGTGTCAACAACGTTGTGTTAATCTATTTTCAGTTGGATTACCCAGTTTCTGCTTTCAATCTTAACCCAAACATCGATCAAGCAATAAAAATATGAAAGAGCTGCTTGACCATGACGTGATTTGAATACACAACTTTCTGATATGGATTCAGAAGCACTACAGTTGAATTAAGATCTTCACAATCAGATTCAGTGATTTCCAGTCAAAAATTAAGAATCTGGTAATAAACCCTCTTTTCTTACAAATTCAAAGATGGCAATGGTAAAAATAAATTAATAGGTGCTTATGGCATTAATTACATTTATTAATGTTTGGAACTCAATTCCCAATAACAATTCTTATCAAAGTCCTCTTGAAACGATTATAATCTGTAGAACTAAAAAATGCAGTTTCTTAAACACTGCAGCCTGGTAGCAACAAAGTCGAGTTAACTTTTGTCAAGTTGGACTATGCAGTTGCTGTTTTCAATAATAACCCAAACATCAATCAAGATATGAAAAGACATAAAGAGCTGATTGACCCCGACGTGATTTGAACACGCAACCTTCTGATCTGTAGTCAGACGCGCTACCGTAGCCCCACAATGTCAGTTGAATATTGTTGTTGCTCCCATACTTCACATGAAAAGTGCATGATAAAATATATGGACACCATCTTGAAATTTGCTACTTATAATCACAGTTTGGAAAAGATATAAACAAGGATGAATTAAGGTCTTCACTTTCAGATTCAGGGATTTCCAATTAAAAATTTAGAATATAGTAATAAACCCTTTTTTCTTACAAATTCAAAGATGACAATGGTATGAACAAATTAATAGGTGTTTCTGACTTGCCACAAATTTTCTGTTTTGAACTCAGTTCCCAATGATATATCTCATCAAAGGATTGCTGAAAAGATTTTATTCAGTAGAATTAAAAAAGCAATTTTTCAAACACCTTCCTGCCAGGTGGCAACAAGATCATGATAATCTATTGTCAGTTAGAATACGCAGTTTCTGTTTTCAATCTTAACTCAAACATCGATCAACTTTTAAAAAGATGAAAGAGATACTTGAACGCGACATAATTTAAACATGCATCATTCTGACCAGGAGTAAGGCGCACTACCGTCAGTGTATGAGGACAGCTGTAAAACTTGCTTGCTCCCATAATTCACTTGTAAAGTGCATGAGGAAATATACAGACACCATCTTGAAATTTGCTACTTTAAATCACAGTTTAGAAAAGTAATAACAAGGATGAATTAGGATCTTCACTTTCCGATTCAGGGATTTCGAGTTTAAAGTTTAGATTCCAGTAATAAGCCTGATTTTCTTACAAATTCAAAGATGACATTGGTATGAACAAAGCGATAGGTGTTCCTGGCATTTATTACATTTATTAATGTTTTTAACTCAATTCCCAATAATATTTCTCATCAAAGTATTGTTGATAAGATTTTAATCTATAGAATTAAAAAAACACTTTTTTAAAAACTGTTCTGACCTGTGTCAACAACGTTGTGTTAATCTATTTTCAGTTGGATTACCCAGTTTCTGTTTTCAATCTTAACCCAAACATCGATCAAGCAATAAAAATATGAAAGAGCTGCTTGACCATGACGTGATTTGAATACACAACTTTCTGATATGGATTCAGAAGCACTACAGTTGAATTAAGATCTTCACAATCAGATTCAGTGATTTCCAGTCAAAAATTAAGAATCTGGTAATAAACCCTCTTTTCTTACAAATTCAAAGATGGCAATGGTAAAAATAAATTAAAAGGTGCTTATGGCATTAATTACATTTATTAATGTTTGGAACTCAATTCCCAATAACAATTCTTATCAAAGTCCTCTTGAAACGATTATAATCTGTAGAACTAAAAAATGCAGTTTCTTAAACACTGCAGCCTGGTAGCAACAAAGTCGAGTTAACTTTTGTCAAGTTGGACTACGCAGTTGCTGTTTTCAATAATAACCCAAACATCAATCAAGATATGAAAAGACATAAAGAGCTGATTGACCCCGACGTGATTTGAACACGCAACCTTCTGATCTGGAGTCAGACGCGCTACCGTAGCCCAACAATGTCAGTTTAATATTGTTGTTGCTCCCATACTTCACATGAAAAGTGCATGATAAAATATATGGACACCATCTTGAAATTTGCTACTTATAATCACAGTTTGGAAAAGATATAAACAAGGATGAATTAAGGTCTTCACTTTCAGATTCAGGGATTTCCAATTAAAAATTTAGAATATAGTAATAAACCCTTTTTTCTTACAAATTCAAAGATGACAATGGTATGAACAAATTAATAGGTGTTTCTGACTTGCCACAAATTTTCTGTTTTGAACTCAGTTCCCAATGATATATCTCATCAAAGGATTGCTGAAAAGATTTTATTCAGTAGAATTAAAAAAGCAATTTTTCAAACACTTTCCTGCCAGGTGGCAACAAGATCATGATAATCTATTGTCAGTTAGAATACGCAGTTTCTGTTTTCAATCTTAACTCAAACATCGATCAACTTTTAAAAAGATGAAAGAGATACTTGAACGCGACATAATTTAAACATGCATCATTCTGACCAGGAGTAAGGCGCACTACCGTCAGTGTATGAGGACAGCTGTAAAACTTGCTTGCTCCCATAATTCACTTGTAAAGTGCATGAGGAAATATACAGACACCATCTTGAAATTTGCTACTTTAAATCACAGTTTAGAAAAGTAATAACAAGGATGAATTAGGATCTTCACTTTCCGATTCAGGGATTTCCAGTTTAAAGTTTAGATTCCAGTAATAAGCCTGATTTTCTTACAAATTCAAAGATGACATTGGTATGAACAAAGCGATAGGTGTTCCTGGCATTTATTACATTTATTAATGTTTTTAACTCAATTCCCAATAATATTTCTCATCAAAGTATTGTTGATAAGGTTTTAATCTATAGAATTAAAAAAACACTTTTTTAAAAACTGTTCTGACCTGTGTCAACAACGTTGTGTTAATCTATTTTCAGTTGGATTACCCAGTTTCTGTTTTCAATCTTAACCCAAACATCGATCAAGCTATAAAAATATGAAAGAGCTGCTTGACCATGACGTGATTTGAATACACAACTTTCTGATATGGATTCAGAAGCACTACAGTTGAATTAAGATCTTCACAATCAGATTCAGTGATTTCCAGTCAAAAATTAAGAATCAAGTAATAAACCCTCTTTTCTTACACATTCAAAGATGGCAATGGTAAAAATAAATTAATAGGTGCTTATGGCATTAATTACATTTATTAATGTTTGGAACTCAATTCCCAATAACAATTCTTATCAAAGTCCTCTTGAAACGATTATAATCTGTAGAACTAAAAAATGTAGTTTCTTAAACACTGCAGCTTCTTAAACACTGCAGCCTGGTAGCAACAAAGTCGCGTTAACTTTTGTCAGTTGGACTACGCAGTTACTGTTTTCAATAATAACCCAAACATCAATCAAGATATGAAAAGACATAAAGAGCTGATTGACCCCGACGTGATTTGAACACGCAACCTTCTGATCTGGAGTCAGACGCGCTACCGTTGCACCAAGAGGTCAGTTGAAAAGTGTTGTTGCTCCCATACTTCACATGAAAAGTGCATGATAAAATATATGGACACCATCTTGAAATTTGCTACTTATAATCACAGTTTGGAAAAGATATAAACAAGGATGAATTAAGGTCTTCACTTTCAGATTCAGGGATTTCCAATTAAAAATTTAGAATATAGTAATAAACCCTTTTTTCTTACAAATTCAAAGATGACATTGGTATGAACAAAGCGATAGGTGTTCCTGGCATTTATTACATTTATTAATGTTTTTAACTCAATTCCCAATAATATTTCTCATCAAAGTATTGTTGATAAGATTTTAATCTATAGAATTAAAAAAACACTTTTTTAAAAACTGTTCTGACCTGTGTCAACAACGTTGTGTTAATCTATTTTCAGTTGGATTACCCAGTTTCTGTTTTCAATCTTAACCCAAACATCGATCAAGCTATAAAAATATGAAAGAGCTGCTTGACCATGACGTGATTTGAATACACATCTTTCTGATATGGATTCAGAAGCACTACAGTTGAATTAAGATCTTCACAATCAGATTCAGTGATTTCCAGTCAAAAATTACGAATCTGGTAATAAACCCTCTTTTCTTACAAATTCAAAGATGGCAATGGTAAAAATAAATTAATAGGTGCTTATGGCATTAATTACATTTATTAATGTTTGGAACTCAATTCCCAATAACAATTCTTATCAAAGTCCTCTTGAAACGATTATAATCTGTAGAACTAATAAATGCAGTTTCTTAAACACTGCAGCCTGGTAGCAACAAAGTCGAGTTAACTTTTGTCAAGTTGGACTACAGAGTTACTGTTTTCAATAATAACACAAACATCAATCAAGATATGAAAAGACATAAAGAGCAGATTAACCCCGACATGATTTGAACACGCAACCTTCTGATCTGGAGTCAGACGCGCAACCGTTGCGCCACGAGGTCAGTTGGAATGTGTTGCTGCTCCCATTCTTCACATGAAAAGTGCATGATAAAATATATGGACACCATCTTGAAATTTGCTACTTATAATCACAGTTTGGAAAAGATATAAACAAGGATGAATTAAGGTCTTCACTTTCAGATTCAGGGATTTCCAATTAAAAATTTAGAATATAGTAATAAACCTTTTTTTCTTACAAATTCAAAGATGACAATGGTATGAACAAATTAATAGGTGTTTCTGACTTGCCACAAATTTTCTGTTTTGAACTCAGTTCCCAATGATATATCTCATCAAAGGATTGTTGAAAAGATTTTATTCAGTAGAATTAAAAAAGCAATTTTTCAAACACTTTCCTGACAGGTGGCAACAAGATCATGATAATCTATTGTCAGTTAGAATATGCAGTTTCTGTTTTCAATCTTAACCCAAACATCGATCAACTTTTAAAAGATGAAAGAGATACTTGAACATGACATAATTTAAACATGAATCATTCTGACCAGGAGTAAGGCGCACTACCGTCAGTGTATGAGGACAGCTGTAAAACTTGCTTGCTCCCATAATTCACTTGTAAAGTGCATGAGGAAACATACAGACACCATCTTGAAATTTGCTACTTTAAATCACAGTTTAGAAAAGTAATAACAAGGATGAATTAGGATCTTCACATTCCGATTCAGGGATTTCCAGTTTAAAGTTTAGATTCTAGTAATAAGCCTGATTTTCTTACAAATTCAAAGATGACAATGGTATGAACAAAGCGATAGGTGTTCCTGGCATTTATTACATTTATTAATGTTTTTAACTCAATTCCCAATAATATTTCTCATCAAAGTATTGTTGATAAGATTTTAATCTATAGAATTAAAAAAACACTTTTTTAAAAACTGTTCTGACCTGTGTCAACAACGTTGTGTTAATCTATTTTCAGTTGGATTACCCAGTTTCTGTTTTCAATCTTAACCCAAACATCGATCAAGCAATAAAAATATGAAAGAGCTGCTTGACCATGACGTGATTTGAATACACAACTTTCTGATATGGATTCAGAAGCACTACAGTTGAATTAAGATCTTCACAATCAGATTCAGTGATTTCCAGTCAAAAATTAAGAATCTGGTAATAAACCCTCTTTTCTTACAAATTCAAAGATGGCAATGGTAAAAATAAATTAATAGGTGCTTATGGCATTAATTACATTTATTAATGTTTGGAACTCAATTCCCAATAACAATTCTTATCAAAGTCCTCTTGAAACGATTATAATCTGTAGAACTAAAAAATGCAGTTTCTTAAACACTGCAGCCTGGTAGCAACAAAGTCGAGTTAACTTTTGTCAAGTTGGACTACGCAGTTGCTGTTTTCAATAATAACCCAAACATCAATCAAGATATGAAAAGACATAAAGAGCTGATTGACCCCGACGTGATTTGAACACGCAACCTTCTGATCTGGAGTCAGACGCGCTACCGTAGCCCCACAATGTCAGTTGAATATTGTTGTTGCTCCCATACTTCACATGAAAAGTGCATGATAAAATATATGGACACCATCTTGAAATTTGCTACTTATAATCACAGTTTGGAAAAGATATAAACAAGGATGAATTAAGGTCTTCACTTTCAGATTCAGGGATTTCCAATTAAAAATTTAGAATATAGTAATAAACCCTTTTTTCTTACAAATTCAAAGATGACAATGGTATGAACAAATTAATAGGTGTTTCTGACTTGCCACAAATTTCCTGTTTTGAACTCAGTTCCCAATGATATATCTCATCAAAGGATTGTTGAAAAGATTTTATTCAGTAGAATTAAAAAAGCAATTTTTCAAACACTTTCCTGACATGTGGCAGCAAGATCATGATAATCTATTGTCAGTTAGAATACGCAGTTTCTGTTTTCAATCTTAACTCAAACATCGATCAACTTTTAAAAAGATGAAAGAGATACTTGAATGCGACATAATTTAAACATGCATCATTCTGACCAGGAGTAAGGCGCACTACCGTCAGTGTATGAGGACAGCTGTAAAACTTGCTTGCTCCCATAATTCACTTGTAAAGTGCATGAGGAAATATACAGACACCATCTTGAAATTTGCTACTTTAAATCACAGTTTAGAAAAGTAATAACAAGGATGAATTAGGATCTTCACTTTCCGATTCAGGGATTTCCAGTTTCAAGTTTAGATTCCAGTAATAAGCCTGATTTTCTTACAAATTCAAAGATGACATTGGTATGAACAAAGCGATAGGTGTTCCTGGCATTTATTACATTTATTAATGTTTTTAACTCAATTCCCAATAATATTTCTCATCAAAGTATTGTTGATAAGATTTTAATCTATAGAATTAAAAAAACACTTTTTTAAAAACTGTTCTGACCTGTGTCAACAACGTTGTGTTAATCTATTTTCAGTTGGATTACCCAGTTTCTGTTTTCAATCTTAACCCAAACATCGATCAAGCAATAAAAATATGAAAGAGCTGCTTGACCATGACGTGATTTGAATACACAACTTTCTGATATGGATTCAGAAGCACTACAGTTGAATTAAGATCTTCACAATCAGATTCAGTGATTTCCAGTCAAAAATTAAGAATCTGGTAATAAACCCTCTTTTCTTACAAATTCAAAGATGGCAATGGTAAAAATAAATTAAAAGGTGCTTATGGCATTAATTACATTTATTAATGTTTGGAACTCAATTCCCAATAACAATTCTTATCAAAGTCCTCTTGAAACGATTATAATCTGTAGAACTAAAAAATGCAGTTTCTTAAACACTGCAGCCTGGTAGCAACAAAGTCGAGTTAACTTTTGTCAAGTTGGACTACGCAGTTGCTGTTTTCAATAATAACCCAAACATCAATCAAGATATGAAAAGACATAAAGAGCTGATTGACCCCGACGTGATTTGAACACGCAACCTTCTGATCTGGAGTCAGACGCGCTACCGTAGCCCCACAATGTCAGTTTAATATTGTTGTTGCTCCCATACTTCACATGAAAAGTGCATGATAAAATATATGGACACCATCTTGAAATTTGCTACTTATAATCACAGTTTGGAAAAGATATAAACAAGGATGAATTAAGGTCTTCACTTTCAGATTCAGGGATTTCCAATTAAAAATTTAGAATATAGTAATAAACCCTTTTTTCTTACAAATTCAAAGATGACAATGGTATGAACAAATTAATAGGTGTTTCTGACTTGCCACAAATTTTCTGTTTTGAACTCAGTTCCCAATGATATATCTCATCAAAGGATTGCTGAAAAGATTTTATTCAGTAGAATTAAAAAAGCAATTTTTCAAACACTTTCCTGCCAGGTGGCAACAAGATCATGATAATCTATTGTCAGTTAGAATACGCAGTTTCTGTTTTCAATCTTAACTCAAACATCGATCAACTTTTAAAAAGATGAAAGAGATACTTGAACGCGACATAATTTAAACATGCATCATTCTGACCAGGAGTAAGGCGCACTACCGTCAGTGTATGAGGACAGCTGTAAAACTTGCTTGCTCCCATAATTCACTTGTAAAGTGCATGAGGAAATATACAGACACCATCTTGAAATTTGCTACTTTAAATCACAGTTTAGAAAAGTAATAACAAGGATGAATTAGGATCTTCACTTTCCGATTCAGGGATTTCCAGTTTAAAGTTTAGATTCCAGTAATAAGCCTGATTTTCTTACAAATTCAAAGATGACATTGGTATGAACAAAGCGATAGGTGTTCCTGGCATTTATTACATTTATTAATGTTTTTAACTCAATTCCCAATAATATTTCTCATCAAAGTATTGTTGATAAGATTTTAATCTATAGAATTAAAAAAACACTTTTTTAAAAACTGTTCTGACCTGTGTCAACAACGTTGTGTTAATCTATTTTCAGTTGGATTACCCAGTTTCTGTTTTCAATCTTAACCCAAACATCGATCAAGCTATAAAAATATGAAAGAGCTGCTTGACCATGATGTGATTTGAATACACAACTTTCTGATATGGATTCAGAAGCACTACAGTTGAATTAAGATCTTCACAATCAGATTCAGTGATTTCCAGTCAAAAATTAAGAATCAAGTAATAAACCCTCTTTTCTTACACATTCAAAGATGGCAATGGTAAAAATAAATTAATAGGTGCTTATGGCATTAATTACATTTATTAATGTTTGGAACTCAATTCCCAATAACAATTCTTATCAAAGTCCTCTTGAAACGATTATAATCTGTGGAACTAAAAAATGTAGTTTCTTAAACACTGCAGCTTCTTAAACACTGCAGCCTGGTAGCAACAAAGTCGCGTTAACTTTTGTCAGTTGGACTACGCAGTTACTGTTTTCAATAATAACCCAAACATCAATCAAGATATGAAAAGACATAAAGAGCTGATTGACCCCGACGTGATTTGAACACGCAACCTTCTGATCTGGAGTCAGACGCGCTACCGTTGCACCAAGAGGTCAGTTGAAAAGTGTTGTTGCTCCCATACTTCACATGAAAAGTGCATGATAAAATATATGGACACCATCTTGAAATTTGCTACTTATAATCACAGTTTGGAAAAGATATAAACAAGGATGAATTAAGGTCTTCACTTTCAGATTCAGGGATTTCCAATTAAAAATTTAGAATATAGTAATAAACCCTTTTTTCTTACAAATTCAAAGATGACATTGGTATGAACAAAGCGATAGGTGTTCCTGGCATTTATTACATTTATTAATGTTTTTAACTCAATTCCCAATAATATTTCTCATCAAAGTATTGTTGATAAGATTTTAATCTATAGAATTAAAAAAACACTTTTTTAAAAACTGTTCTGACCTGTGTCAACAACGTTGTGTTAATCTATTTTCAGTTGGATTACCCAGTTTCTGTTTTCAATCTTAACCCAAACATCGATCAAGCTATAAAAATATGAAAGAGCTGCTTGACCATGACGTGATTTGAATACACATCTTTCTGATATGGATTCAGAAGCACTACAGTTGAATTAAGATCTTCACAATCAGATTCAGTGATTTCCAGTCAAAAATTACGAATCTGGTAATAAACCCTCTTTTCTTACAAATTCAAAGATGGCAATGGTAAAAATAAATTAATAGGTGCTTATGGCATTAATTACATTTATTAATGTTTGGAACTCAATTCCCAATAACAATTTTTATCAAAGTCCTCTTGAAACGATTATAATCTGTAGAACTAATAAATGCAGTTTCTTAAACACTGCAGCCTGGTAGCAACAAAGTCGAGTTAACTTTTGTCAAGTTGGACTACAGAGTTACTGTTTTCAATAATAACACAAACATCAATCAAGATATGAAAAGACATAAAGAGCAGATTAACCCCGACGTGATTTGAACACGCAACCTTCTGATCTGGAGTCAGACGCGCAACCGTTGCGCCACGAGGTCAGTTGGAATGTGTTGCTGCTCCCATTCTTCACATGAAAAGTGCATGATAAAATATATGGACACCATCTTGAAATTTGCTACTTATAATCACAGTTTGGAAAAGATATAAACAAGGATGAATTAAGGTCTTCACTTTCAGATTCAGGGATTTCCAATTAAAAATTTAGAATATAGTAATAAACCTTTTTTTCTTACAAATTCAAAGATGACAATGGTATGAACAAATTAATAGGTGTTTCTGACTTGCCACAAATTTTCTGTTTTGAACTCAGTTCCCAATGATATATCTCATCAAAGGATTGTTGAAAAGATTTTATTCAGTAGAATTAAAAAAGCAATTTTTCAAACACTTTCCTGACAGGTGGCAACAAGATCATGATAATCTATTGTCAGTTAGAATATGCAGTTTCTGTTTTCAATCTTAACCCAAACATCGATCAACTTTTAAAAGATGAAAGAGATACTTGAACATGACATAATTTAAACATGAATCATTCTGACCAGGAGTAAGGCGCACTACCGTCAGTGTATGAGGACAGCTGTAAAACTTGCTTGCTCCCATAATTCACTTGTAAAGTGCATGAGGAAACATACAGACACCATCTTGAAATTTGCTACTTTAAATCACAGTTTAGAAAAGTAATAACAAGGATGAATTAGGATCTTCACATTCCGATTCAGGGATTTCCAGTTTAAAGTTTAGATTCTAGTAATAAGCCTGATTTTCTTACAAATTCAAAGATGACAATGGTATGAACAAAGCGATAGGTGTTCCTGGCATTTATTACATTTATTAATGTTTTTAACTCAATTCCCAATAATATTTCTCATCAAAGTATTGTTGATAAGATTTTAATCTATAGAATTAAAAAAACACTTTTTTAAAAACTGTTCTGACCTGTGTCAACAACGTTGTGTTAATCTATTTTCAGTTGGATTACCCAGTTTCTGTTTTCAATCTTAACCCAAACATCGATCAAGCTATAAAAATATGAAAGAGCTGCTTGACCATGACGTGATTTGAATACACAACTTTCTGATATGGATTCAGAAGCACTACAGTTGAATTAAGATCTTCACAATCAGATTCAGTGATTTCCAGTCAAAAATTAAGAATCTGGTAATAAACCCTCTTTTCTTACAAATTCAAAGATGGCAATGGTAAAAATAAATTAATAGGTGCTTATGGCATTAATTACATTTATTAATGTTTGGAACTCAATTCCCAATAACAATTCTTATCAAAGTCCTCTTGAAACGATTATAATCTGTAGAACTAAAAAATGCAGTTTCTTAAACACTGCAGCCTGGTAGCAACAAAGTCGAGTTAACTTTTGTCAAGTTGGACTATGCAGTTGCTGTTTTCAATAATAACCCAAACATCAATCAAGATATGAAAAGACATAAAGAGCTGATTGACCCCGACGTGATTCGAACACGCAACCTTCTGATCTGGAGTCAGACGCGCTACCGTTGCGCCACGAGATCAGTTGAAAAGTGTTGTTGATCCCATACTTCACATGAAAAGTGCATGATAAAATATATGGACACCATCTTGAAATTTGCTACTTATAATCACACTTTGGAAAAGATATAAACAAGGATGAATTAAGGTCTTCACTTTCAGATTCAGGGATTTCCAATTAAAAATTTAGAATATAGTAATAAACCCTTTTTTCTTACAAATTCAAAGATGACAATGGTATGAACAAATTAATAGGTGTTTCTGACTTGCCACAAATTTCCTGTTTTGAACTCAGTTCCCAATGATATATCTCATCAAAGGATTGTTGAAAAGATTTTATTCAGTAGAATTAAAAAAGCAATTTTTCAAACACTTTCCTGACAGGTGGCAACAAGATCATGATAATCTATTGTCAGTTAGAATATGCAGTTTCTGTTTTCAATCTTAACCCAAACATCGATCAACTTTTAAAAAGATGAAAGAGATACTTGAACGTGACATAATTTAAACATGCATCATTCTGACCAGGAGTAAGGCGCACTACCGTCAGTGTATGAGGACAGCTGTAAAACTTGCTTGCTGCCATAATTCACTTGTAAAGTGCATGAGGAAATATACAGACACCATCTTGAAATTTGCTACTTTAAATCACAGTTTAGAAAAGTAATAACAAGGATGAATTAGGATCTTCACGTTCCGATTCAGGGATTTCCAGTTTAAAGTTTAGATTCTAGTAATAAGCCTGATTTTCTTACAAATTCAAAGATGACAATGGTATGAACAAAGCGATAGGTGTTCCTGGCATTTATTACATTTATTAATGTTTTTAACTCAATTCCCAATAATATTTCTCATCAAAGTATTGTTGATAATATTTTAATCTATAGAGTTAAAAAACACTTTTTTAAAAACTGTTCTGACCTGTGTCAACAACGTTGTGTTAATCTATTTTCAGTTGGATTACCCAGTTTCTGTTTTCAATCTTAACCCAAACATCGATCAAGCTATAAAAATATGAAAGAGCTGCTTGACCATGACGTGATTTGAATACACAACTTTCTGATATGGATTCAGAAGCACTACAGTTGAATTAAGATCTTCACAATCAGATTCAGTGATTTCCAGTCAAAAATTAAGAATCTGGTAATAAACCCTCTTTTCTTACAAATTCAAAGATGGCAATGGTAAAAATAAATTAATAGGTGCTTATGGCATTAATTACATTTATTAATGTTTGGAACTCAATTCCCAATAACAATTCTTATCAAAGTCCTCTTGAAACGATTATAATCTGTAGAACTAAAAAATGCAGTTTCTTAAACACTGCAGCCTGGTAGCAACAAAGTCGAGTTAACTTTTGTCAGTTGGACTACGCAGTTACTGTTTTCAATAATAACCCAAACATCAATCAAGATATGAAAAGACATAAAGAGCTGATTGCCCCCAACGTGATTTGAACTCGCAACCTTCTGATCTGGACTCAGACGCGCTACCGTTGCGCCACGAGGTCAGTTGAAAAGTGTTGTTGCTCCCATACTTCACATGAAAAGTGCATGATAAAATATATGGACACCATCTTGAAATTTGCTACTTATAATCACACTTTGGAAAAGATATAAACAAGGATGAATTAAGGTCTTCACTTTCAGATTCAGGGATTTCCAATTAAAAATTTAGAATATAGTAATAAACCCTTTTTTCTTACAAATTCAAAGATGACAATGGTATGAACAAATTAATAGGTGTTTCTGACTTGCCACAAATTTCCTGTTTTGAACTCAGTTCCCAATGATATATCTCATCAAAGGATTGTTGAAAAGATTTTATTCAGTAGAATTAAAAAAGCAATTTTTCAAACACTTTCCTGACAGGTGGCAACAAGATCATGATAATCTATTGTCAGTTAGAATACGCAGTTTCTGTTTTCAATCTTAACGCAAACATCGATCAACTTTTAAAAAGATGAAAGAGATACTTGAACATGACATAATTTAAACATGCATCATTCTGACCAGGAGTAAGGCGCACTACCGTCAGTGTATGAGGACAGCTGTAAAACTTGCTTGCTCCCATAATTCACTTGTAAAGTGCATGAGGAAATATACAGACACCATCTTGAAATTTGCTACTTTAAATCACAGTTTAGAAAAGTAATAACAAGGATGAATTAGGATCTTCACGTTCCGATTCAGGGATTTCCAGTTTAAAGTTTAGATTCTAGTAATAAGCCTGATTTTCTTACAAATTCAAAGATGACAATGGTATGAACAAAGCGATAGGTGTTCCTGGCATTTATTACATTTATTAATGTTTTTAACTCAATTCCCAATAATATTTCTCATCAAAGTATTGTTGATAAGTTTTTAATCTATAGAATTAAAAAAACACTTTTTTAAAAACTGTTCTGACCTGTGTCAGCAACGTTGTGTTAATCTATTTTCAGTTGGATTACCCAGTTTCTGTTTTCAATCTTAACCCAAACATCGATCAAGCTATAAAAATATGAAAGAGCTGCTTGACCATGACGTGATTTGAATACACAACTTTCTGATATGGATTCAGAAGCACTACAGTTGAATTAAGATCTTCACAATCAGATTCAGTGATTTCCAGTCAAAAATTAAGAATCTGGTAATAAACCCTCTTTTCTTACAAATTCAAAGATGGCAATGGTAAAAATAAATTAATTGGTGCTTATGGCATTAATTACATTTATTAATGTTTGGAACTCAATTCCCAATAACAATTCTTATCAAAGTCCTCTTGAAACGATTATAATCTGTAGAACTAAAAAATGCAGTTTCTTAAACACTGCAGCCTGGTAGCAACAAAGTCGAGTTAACTTTTGTCAGTTGGACTACGCAGTTACTGTTTTCAATAATAACCCAAACATCAATCAAGATATGAAAAGACATAAAGAGCTGATTGACCCCGACGTGATTTGAACACGCAACCTTCTGATGTGGAGTCAAACGCGCTACCGTTGCGCCACGAGGTCAGTTGAAAAGTGTTGTTGCTCCCATACTTCACATGAAAAGTGCATGATAAAATATATGGACACCATCTTGAAATTTGCTACTTATAATCACACTTTGGAAAAGATATAAACAAGGATGAATTAAGGTCTTCACTTTCAGATTCAGGGATTTCCAATTAAAAATTTAGAATATAGTAATAAACCCTTTTTTCTTACAAATTCAAAGATGACAATGGTATGAACAAATTAATAGGTGTTTCTGACTTGCCACAAATTTTCTGTTTTGAACTCAGTTCCCAATGATATATCTCATCAAATGATTGTTGAAAAGATTTTATTCAGTAGAATTAAAAAAGCAATTTTTCAAACACTTTCCTGACAGGTGGCAACAAGATCATGATAATCTATTGTCAGTTAGAATACGCAGTTTCTGTTTTCAATCTTAACGCAAACATCGATCAACTTTTAAAAAGATGAAAGAGATACTTGAACATGACATAATTTAAACATGCATCATTCTGACCAGGAGTAAGGCGCACTACCGTCAGTGTATGAGGACAGCTGTAAAACTTGCTTGCTCCCATAATTCACTTGTAAAGTGCATGAGGAAATATACAGACACCATCTTGAAATTTGCTACTTTAAATCACAGTTTAGAAAAGTAATAACAAGGATGAATTAGGATCTTCACGTTCCGATTCAGGGATTTCCAGTTTAAAGTTTAGATTCTAGTAATAAGCCTGATTTTCTTACAAATTCAAAGATGACAATGGTATGAACAAAGCGATAGGTGTTCCTGGCATTTATTACATTTATTAATGTTTTTAACTCAATTCCCAATAATATTTCTCATCAAAGTATTGTTGATAAGTTTTTAATCTATAGAATTAAAAAAACACTTTTTTAAAAACTGTTCTGACCTGTGTCAGCAACGTTGTGTTAATCTATTTTCAGTTGGATTACCCAGTTTCTGTTTTCAATCTTAACCCAAACATCGATCAAGCTATAAAAATATGAAAGAGCTGCTTGACCATGACGTGATTTGAATACACAACTTTCTGATATGGATTCAGAAGCACTACAGTTGAATTAAGATCTTCACAATCAGATTCAGTGATTTCCAGTCAAAAATTAAGAATCTGGTAATAAACCCTCTTTTCTTGCAAATTCAAAGATGGCAATGGTAAAAATAAATTAATTGGTGCTTATGGCATTAATTACATTTATTAATGTTTGGAACTCAATTCCCAATAACAATTCTTATCAAAGTCCTCTTGAAACGATTATAATCTGTAGAACTAAAAAATGCAGTTTCTTAAACACTGCAGCCTGGTAGCAGCAAAGTCGAGTTAACTTTTGTCAGTTGGACTACGCAGTTACTGTTTTCAATAATAACCCAAACATCAATCAAGATATGAAAAGACATAAAGACCTGATTGACCCCGACGTGATTTGAACACGCAATCTTCTGATCTGGAGTCGGACGCACTACCGTTGCGCCACAAGCTCAGTTGAAAAGTGTTGTTGCTCCCATACTTCACATGAAAAGTGCATGATAAAATATATGGACACCATCTTGAAATTTGCTACTTATAATCACAGTTTGGAAAAGATATAAACAAGGATGAATTAAGGTCTTCACTTTCAGATTCAGGGATTTCCAATTAAAAATTTAGAATATAGTAATAAACCCTTTTTTCTTACAAATTCAAAGATGACAATGGTATGAACAAATTAATAGGTGTTTCTGACTTGCCACAAATTTCCTGTTTTGAACTCAGTTCCCAATGATATATCTCATCAAAGGATTGTTGAAAAGATTTTATTCAGCAGAATTAAAAAAGCAATTTTTCAAACACTTTCCTGACAGGTGGCAACAAGATCATGATAATCTATTGTCAGTTAGAATACGCAGTTTCTGTTTTCAATCTTAACCCAAACATCGATCAACTTTTAAAAAGATGAAAGAGATACTTGAACATGACATAATTTAAACATGCATCATTCTGACCAGGAGTAAGGCGCACTACCGTCAGTGTATGAGGACAGCTGTAAAACTTGCTTGGTCCCATAATTCACTTGTAAAGTGCATGAGGAAATATACAGACACCATCTTGAAATTTGCTACTTTAAATCACAGTTTAGAAAAGTAATAACAAGGATGAATTAGGATCTTCACGTTCCGATTCAGGGATTTCCAGTTTAAAGTTTAGATTCTAGTAATAAGCCTGATTTTCTTACAAATTCAAACATGACAATGGTATGAACAAAGCGATAGGTGTTCCTGGCATTTATTACATTTATTAATGTTTTTAACTCAATTCCCAATAATATTTCTCATCAAAGTATTGTTGATAAGATTTTAATCTATAGAATTAAAAAAACACTTTTTTAAAAACTGTTCTGACCTGTGTCAACAACGTTGTGTTAATCTATTTTCAGTTGGATTACCCAGTTTCTGTTTTCAATCTTAACCCAAACATCGATCAACCTAAAAAAAATGAAAGAGCTGCTTGACCATGACGTGATTTGAATACACAACTTTCTGATATGGATTCAGAAGCACTACAGATGAATTAAGATCTTCACAATCAGATTCAGTGATTTCCAGTCAAAAATTAAGAATCTGGTAATAAACCCTCTTTTCTTACAAATTCAAAGATGGCAATGGTAAAAATAAATTAATAAGTGCCTATGGCATTAATTACATTTATTAATGTTTGGAACTCAATTCCCAATAACAATTCTTATCAAAGTCCTCTCGAAACGATTATAATCTGTAGAACTAAAAAATGCAGTTTCTTAAACACTGCAGCCTGGTAGCAACAAAGTCGAGTTAACTTTTGTCAGTTGGACTACGCAGTTACTGTTTTCAATAATAACCCAAATATCAATCAAGATATGAAAAGACATAAAGAGCTGATTGACCCCGACGTGATTTGAAGACGCAACTTTCTGATCTGGAGTCAAACGCGCTACCGTTGCGCCACGAGGCCAGTTGAAAAGTGCTGTTGCTCCCATACTTCACATGAAAAGTGCATGATAAAATATATGGACACCATCTTGAAATTTGCTACTTATAATCACAGTTTGGAAAATATATAAACAAGGATGAATTAAGATCTTCACTTTCAGATTCAGGGATTTCCAATTAAAAATTTAGAATATAGTAATAAACCCTTTTTTCTTACAAATTCAAAGATGACAATGGTATGAACAACTTAATAGGTGTTTCTGACTTGCCACAAATTTTCTGTTTTGAACTCAGTTCCCAATGATATATCTCATCAAAGGATTGTTGAAAAGATTTTATTCAGTAGAATTAAAAAAGCAATTTTTCAAACACTTTCCTGACAGGTGGCAACAAGATCATGATAATCTATTGTCAGTTAGAATATGCAGTTTCTGTTTTCAATCTTAACCCAAACATCGATCAACTTTTAAAAAGATGAAAGAGATACTTGAACATGACATAATTTAAACATGCATCATTCTGACCAGGAGTAAGGCGCACTACCGTCAGTGTATGAGGAAAGCTGTAAAACTTGCTTGCTCCCATAATTCACTTGTAAAGTGCATGAGGAAATATACAGACACCATCTTGAAATTTGCTACTTTAAATCACAGTTTAGAAAAGTAATAACAAGGATGAATTAGGATCTTCACGTTCCGATTCAGGGATTTCCAGTTTAAAGTTTAGATTCTAGTAATAAGCCTGATCTTCTTACAAATTCAAAGATGACAATGGTATGAACAAAGCAATAGGTGTTCCTGGAATTTATTACATTTATTAATGTTTTTAACTCAATTCCCAATAATATTTCTCATCAAAGTATTGTTGATAAGATTTTAATCTATAGAATTGAAAAAACACTTTTTTAAAAACTGTTCTGACCTGTGTCAACAACGTTGTGTTAATCTATTTTCAGTTAGATTACCCAGTTTCTGTTTTCAATCTTAACCCAAACATCGATCAAGCTATAAAAATATGAAAGAGCTGCTTGACCATGACGTGATTTGAATACACAACTTTCTGATATGGATTCAGAAGCACTACAGTTGAATTAAGATTTTCACAATCAGATTCAGTGATTTCCAGTCAAAAATTAAGAATCTGGTAATAAACCCTCTTTTCTTACAAATTCAAAGATGTCAATGGTAAAAATAAATTAATAGGTGCTTATGGCATTAATTACATTTATTAATGTTTGGAACTCAATTCACAATAACAGTTCTTATCAAAGTCCTCTTGAAACGATTATAATCTGTAGAACTAAAAAATGCATTTTCTTAAACACTGCAGCTTGGTAGCAACAAAGTCGAGTTAACTTTTGTCAGTTGGACTACACAGTTACTGTTTTCAATAATAACCCAAACATCAATCAAGATATGAAAAGACATAAAGAGCTGATTGACCCCGACGTGATTTGAACACGCAACATTCTGATATGGAGTAAGACACGCTACCATTGCGCCACGAGGTCAGTTGAAAAGTGTTGTTGCTCCCATACTTCACATGAAAAGTGCATGATAAAATATATGGACACCATCTTGAAATTTGCTACTTATAATCACAGTTTGGAAAAGATATAAACAAGGATGAATTAAGGTCTTCACTTTCAGATTCAGGGATTTCCAATTAAAAATTTAGAATATAGTAATAAACCCTTTTTTCTTACAAATTCAAAGATGACAATGGTATGAACAAATTAATAGGTGTTTCTGACTTGCCACAAATTTCCTGTTTTGAACTCAGTTCCCAATGATATATCTCATCAAAGGATTGTTGAAAAGATTTTATTCAGTAGAATTAAAAAAGCAATTTTTCAAACACTTTCCTGACAGGTGGCAACAAGATCATGATAATCTATTGTCAGTTAGAATACGCAGTTTCTGTTTTCAATCTTAACCCAAACATCGATCAACTTTTAAAAAGATGAAAGAGATACTTGAACGTGACATAATTTAAACATGCATCATTATGACCAGGAGTAAGGCGCACTACCGTCAGTGTATGAGGACAGCTGTAAACCTTGCTTGCTCCCATAATTCACTTGTAAAGTGCATGAGGAAATATACAGACACCATCTTGAAATTTGCTACTTTAAATCACAGTTTAGAAAAGTAATAACAAGGATGAATTAGGATCTTCACGTTCCGATTCAGGGATTTCCAGTTTAAAGTTTAGATTCTAGTAATAAGCCTGATTTTCTTACAAATTCAGAGATGACAATGGTATGAACAAAGCGATAGGTGTTCCTGGCATTTATTACATTTATTAATGTTATTAACTCAATTCCCATTAATATTTCTCATCAAAGTATTGTTGATAAGATTTTAATCTATAGAATTAAAAAAACACTTTTTTAAAAACTGTTCTGACCTGTGTCAACAACGTTGTGTTAATCTATTTTCAGTTGGATTACCCAGTTTCTGTTTTCAATCTTAACCCAAACATCGATCAAGCTAAAAAATATGAAAGAGCTGCTTGACCATGACGTGATTTGAATACACAACTTTCTGATATGGATTCAGAAGCACTACAGTTGAATTAAGATCTTTACATTCAGATTCAGTGATTTCCAGTCAAAAATTAAGAATCTGGTAATAAACCCTCTTTTCTTACAAATTCAAAGATGGCAATGGTAAAAATAAATTAATAGGTGCTTATGGCATTAATTACATTTATTAATGTTTGGAACTCAATTCCCAATAACAATTCTTATCAAAGTCCTCTTGAAACGATTATAATCTGTAGAACTAAAAAATGCAGTTTCTTAAACACTGCAGCCTGGTAGCAACAAAGTCGAGTTAACTTTTGTCAAGTTGGACTACGCAGTTGCTGTTTTCAATAATAACCCAAACATCAATCAAGATATGAAAAGACATAAAGAGCTGATTGACCTCGACGTGATTTGAACACGCAACCTTCTGATCTGGAGTCGGACGCGCTATCGTTGCGCCACGAGGTCAGTTGAAAAGTGTTGTTGCTCCCATACTTCACATGAAAAGTGCATGATAAAATATATGGACACCATCTTGAAATTTGCTACTTATAATCACAGTTTGGAAAAGATATAAACAAGGATGAATTAAGGTCTTCACTTTCAGATTCAGGGATTTCCAATTAAAAATTTAGAATATAGTAATAAACCCTTTTTTCTTACAAATTCAAAGATGACAATGGTATGAACAAATTAATAGGTGTTTCTGACTTGCCACAAATTTCCTGTTTTGAACTCAGTTCCCAATGATATATCTCATCAAAGGATTGTTGAAAAGATTTTATTCAGTAGAATTAAAAAAACAATTTTTCAAACACTTTCCTGACATGTGGCAACAAGATCATGATAATCTATTGTCAGTTAGAATACGCAGTTTCTGTTTTCAATCTTAACCCAAACATCGATCAACTTTTAAAAAGATGAAAGAGATACTTGAACATGACATAATTTAAACATGCATCATTCTGACCAGGAGTAAGGCGCACTACCGTCAGTGTATGAGGACAGCTGTAAAACTTGCTTGCTCCCATAATTCACTTGTAAAGTGCATGAGGAAATATACAGACACCATATTGAAATTTGCTACTTTAAATCACAGTTTAGAAAAGTAATAACAAGGATGAATTAGGATCTTCACGTTCCAATTCAGGGATTTCCAGTTTAAAGTTTAGACTCTAGTAATAAGCCTGATTTTCTTACAAATTCAAAGATGACAATGGTATGAACAAAGCGATAGGTGTTCCTGGCATTTATTACATTTATTAATGTTTTTAACTCAATTACCAATAATATTTCTCATCAAAGTATTGTTGATAAGATTTTAATCTATAGAATTAAAAAAACACTTTTTTAAAAACTGTTCTGACCTGTGTCAACAACGTTGTGTTAATCTATTTTCAGTTGGATTACCCAGTTTCTGTTTTCAATCTTAACCCAAACATCGATCAAACTAAAAAATATGAAAGAGCTGCTTGACCATGACGTGATTTGAATACACAACTTTCTGATATGGATTCAGAAGCACTACAGTTGAATTAAGATCGTCACAATCAGATTCAGTGATTTCCAGTCAAAAATTAAGAATCTGGTAATAAACCCTCTTTTCTTACATATTCAAAGATGGCAATGGTAAAAATAAATTAATAGGTGCCTATGGCATTAATTACATTTATTAATGTTTGGAACTCAATTCCCAATAACAATTCTTATCAAAGTCCTCTTGAAACGATTATAATCTGTAGAACTAAAAAATGCAGTTTCTTAAACTCTGCAGCCTGGTAGCAAAAAAGTCGAGTTAACTTTTGTCAGTTGGACTACGCAGTTACTGTTTTCAATAATAACCCAAATATCAATCAAGATATGAAAAGACATAAAGAGCTGATTGACCCCGACGTGATTTGAAGACGCAACTTTCTGATCTGGAGTCAGACACGCTACCGTTGCGCCACGAGGTCAGTTGAAAAGTGTTGTTGCTCCCATACTTCACATGAAAAGTGCATGATAAAATATATGGACACCATCTTGAAATTTGCTACTTATAATCACAGTTTGGAAAAGATATAAACAAGGATGAATTAAGATCTTCACTTTCAGATTCAGGGATTTCCAATTAAAAATTTAGAATATAGTAATAAACCCTTTTTTCTTACAAATTCAAAGATGACAATGGTATGAACAAATTAATAGGTGTTTCTGACTTGCCACAAATTTCCTGTTTTGAACTCAGTTCCCAATGATATATCTCATCAAAGGATTGTTGAAAAGATTTTATTCAGTAGAATTAAAAAAACAATTTTTCAAACACTTTCCTGACATGTGGCAACAAGATCATGATAATCTATTGTCAGTTAGAATACGCAGTTTCTGTTTTCAATCTTAACCCAAACATCGATCAACTTTTAAAAAGATGAAAGAGATACTTGAACATGACATAATTTAAACATGCATCATTCTGACCAGGAGTAAGGCGCACTACCGTCAGTGTATGAGGACAGCTGTAAAACTTGCTTGCTCCCATAATTCACTTGTAAAGTGCATGAGGAAATATACAGACACCATATTGAAATTTGCTACTTTAAATCACAGTTTAGAAAAGTAATAACAAGGATGAATTAGGATCTTCACGTTCCAATTCAGGGATTTCCAGTTTAAAGTTTAGACTCTAGTAATAAGCCTGATTTTCTTACAAATTCAAAGATGACAATGGTATGAACAAAGCGATAGGTGTTCCTGGCATTTATTACATTTATTAATGTTTTTAACTCAATTACCAATAATATTTCTCATCAAAGTATTGTTGATAAGATTTTAATCTATAGAATTAAAAAAACACTTTTTTAAAAACTGTTCTGACCTGTGTCAACAACGTTGTGTTAATCTATTTTCAGTTGGATTACCCAGTTTCTGTTTTCAATCTTAACCCAAACATCGATCAAACTAAAAAATATGAAAGAGCTGCTTGACCATGACGTGATTTGAATACACAACTTTCTGATATGGATTCAGAAGCACTACAGTTGAATTAAGATCGTCACAATCAGATTCAGTGATTTCCAGTCAAAAATTAAGAATCTGGTAATAAACCCTCTTTTCTTACATATTCAAAGATGGCAATGGTAAAAATAAATTAATAGGTGCCTATGGCATTAATTACATTTATTAATGTTTGGAACTCAATTCCCAATAACAATTCTTATCAAAGTCCTCTTGAAACGATTATAATCTGTAGAACTAAAAAATGCAGTTTCTTAAACTCTGCAGCCTGGTAGCAAAAAAGTCGAGTTAACTTTTGTCAGTTGGACTACGCAGTTACTGTTTTCAATAATAACCCAAATATCAATCAAGATATGAAAAGACATAAAGAGCTGATTGACCCCGACGTGATTTGAAGACGCAACTTTCTGATCTGGAGTCAGACACGCTACCGTTGCGCCACGAGGTCAGTTGAAAAGTGTTGTTGCTCCCATACTTCACATGAAAAGTGCATGATAAAATATATGGACACCATCTTGAAATTTGCTACTTATAATCACAGTTTGGAAAAGATATAAACAAGGATGAATTAAGATCTTCACTTTCAGATTCAGGGATTTCCAATTAAAAATTTAGAATATAGTAATAAACCCTTTTTTCTTACAAATTCAAAGATGACAATGGTATGAACAAATTAATAAGTGTTTCTGACTTGCCACAAATTTCCTGTTTTGAACTCAGTTCCCAATGATATATCTCATCAAAGTATTGTTGAAAAGATTTTATTCAGTAGAATTAAAAAAGCAATTTTTCAAACACTTTCCTGACAGGTGGCAACAAGATCATGATAATCTATTGTCAGTTAGAATACGCAGTTTCTGTTTTCAATCTTAACCCAAACATCGATCAACTTTTAAAAAGATGAAAGAGATACTTGAACATGACATAATTTAAACATGCATCATTCTGACCAGGAGTAAGGCGCACTACCGTCAGTGTATGAGGACAGCTGTAAAACTTGCTTGCTCTCATAATTCACTTGTAAAGTGCATGAGGAAATATACAGACACCATCTTGAAATTTGCTACTTTAAATCACAGTTTAGAAAAGTAATAACAAGGATGAATTAGGATCTTCACGTTCCGATTCAGAGATTTCCAGTTTAAAGTTTAGATTCTAGTAATAAGCCTGATTTTCTTACAAATTCAAAGATGACAATGGTATGAACAAAGCGATAGGTGTTCCTGGCATTTATTACATTTATTAATGTTTTTAACTCAATTCCCAATAATATTTCTCATCAAAGTATTGTTGATAAGATTTTAATCTATAGAATTAAAAAAACACTTTTTTAAAAACTGTTCTGACCTGTGTCAACAACGTTGTGTCAATCTATTTTCAGTTGGATTACCCAGTTTCTGTTTTCAATCTTAACCCAAACATCGATCAAGCTAAAAAATATGAAAGAGCTGCTTGACCATGACGTGATTTGAATACACAACTTTCTGATATGGATTCAAAAGCACTACAGTTGAATTAAGATCTTCACAATCAGATTCAGTGATTTCCAGTCAAAAATTAAGAATCTGGTAATAAACCCTCTTTTCTTACAAATTCAAAGATGGCAATGGTAAAAATAAATTAATAGGTGCTTATGGCATTAATTACATTTATTAATGTTTGGAACTCAATTCCCAATAACAATTCTTATCAAAGTCCTCTTGAAACGATTATAATCTGTAGAACTAAAAAATGCAGTTTCTTAAACACTGCAGCCTGGTAGCAACAAAGTCGAGTTTAACTTTTGTCAAGTTGGACTACGCAGTTGCTGTTTTCAATAATAACCCAAACATCAATCAAGATATGAAAAGACATAAAGAGCTGATTGACCTCGACGTGATTTGAACACGCAACCTTCTGATCTGGAGTCAGACGCGCTACCGTTGCGCCACGAGGTCATTTGAACCGTGTTGTTGCTCCCATACTTCACATGAAAAGTGCATGATAAAATATATGGACATCATCTTGAAATTTGCTACTTATAATCACAGTTTGGAAAAGATATAAACAAGGATGAATTAAGGTCTTCACTTTCAGATTCAGGGATTTCCAATTAAAAATTTAGAATATAGTAATAAACCCTTTTTTCTTACAAATTCAAAGATGACAATGGTATGAACAAATTAATAGGTGTTTCTGATTTGCCACAAATTTTCTGTTTTGAACTCAGTTCCCAATGATATATCTCATCAAAGATTGTTGAAAAGATTTTATTCAGTAGAATTAAAAAAGCAATTTTTCAAACACTTTCCTGACAGGTGGCAACAAGATCATGATAATCTATTGTCAGTTAGAATACGCAGTTTCTGTTTTCAATCTTAACCCAAACATCGATCAACTTTTAAAAAGATGAAAGAGATACTTAAACGTGACATAATTTAAACATGCATCATTCTGACCAGGAGTAAGGCGCACTACCGTCAGTGTATGAGGACAGCTGTAAAACTTGCTTGGTCCCATAATTCACTTGTAAAGTGCATGAGGAAATATACAGACACCATCTTGAAATTTGCTACTTTAAATCACAGTTTAGAAAAGTAATAACAAGGATGAATTAGGATCTTCACGTTCCGATTCAGGGATTTCCAGTTTAAAGTTTAGATTCTAGTAATAAGCCTGATTTTCTTACAAATTCAAAGATGACAATGGTATGAACAAAGCGATAGGTGTTCCTGGCATTTATTACATTTATTAATGTTTTTAACTCAATTCCCAATAATATTTCTCATCAAAGTATTGTTGATAAGATTTTAATCTATAGAATTAAAAAAACACTTTTTTAAAAACTGTTCTGACCTGTGTCAACAACGTTGTGTTAATCTATTTTCAGTTGGATTACCCAGTTTCTGTTTTCAATCTTAACCCAAACATCGATCAAGCTATAAAAATATGAAAGAGCTGCTTGACCATGACGTGATTTGAATACACAACTTTCTGATATGGATTCAGAAGCACTACAGTTGAATTAAGATCTTCACAATCAGATTCAGTGATTTCCAGTCAAAAATTAAGAATCTGGTAATAAACCCTCTTTTCTTACAAATTCAAAGATGGCAATGGTAAAAATAAATTAATAGGTGCTTATGGCATTAATTACATTTATTAATGTTTGGAACTCAATTCCCAATAACATTTCTTATCAAAGTCCTCTTGAAACGATTATAATCTGTAGAACTAAAAAATGCAGTTTCTTAAACACTGCAGCCTGGTAGCAACAAAGTCGAGTTAACTTTTGTCAGTTGGACTACGCAGTTACTGTTTTCAATAATAACCAAACATCAATCAAGATATGAAAAGACATAAAGAGCTGATTGACCCCGATGTGATTTGAACACGCAACATTCTGATATGGCGTCAGACGCAATACCGTTGCGCCACGAGGTCATTTGAAAAGTGTTGTTGCTCCCATACTTCACATGAAAAGTGCATGATAAAATATATGGACACCATCTTGAAATTTGCTACTTATAATCACAGTTTGGAAAAGAAATAAACAAGGATGAATCAAGATCTTCACTTTCAGATTCAGGGATTTCCAATTAAAAATTTAGAATATAGTAATAAACCCTTTTTTCTTACAAATTCAAAGATGACAATGGTATGAACAAATTAATAGGTGTTTCTGACTTGCCACAAATTTTCTGTTTTGAACTCAGTTCCCAATGATATATCTCATCAAAGGATTGTTGAAAAGATTTTATTCAGTAGAATTAAAAAAGCAATTTTTCAAACACTTTCCTGACAGGTGGCAACAAGATCATGATAATCTATTGTCAGTTAGAATACGCAGTTTCTGTTTTCAATCTTAACCCAAACATTGATCAACTTTTAAAAAGATGAAAGAGATACTTGAACGTGACATAATTTAAACATGCATCATTCTGACCAGGAGTAAGGCGCACTACCGTCAGTGTATGAGGACAGCTGTAAAACTTGCTTGCTCCCATAATTCACTTGTAAAGTGCATGAGGAAATATACAGACACCATCTTGAAATTTGCTACTTTAAATCACAGTTTAGAAAAGTAATAACAAGGATGAATTAGGATCTTCACGTTCCGATTCAGGGATTTCCAGTTTAAAGTTTAGATTCTAGTAAAAAGCCTTACTTTCTTACAAATTCAAAGATGACAATGGTATGAACAAAGCGATAGGTGTTCCTGGCATTTATTACATTTATTAATGTTTTTAACTCAATTCCCAATAATATTTCTCATCAAAGTATTGTTGATAAGATTTTAATCTATAGAATTAAAAAAACACTTTTTTAAAAACTGTTCTGACCTGTGTCAACAACGTTGTGTTAATCTATTTTCAGTTGGATTACCCAGTTTCTGTTTTCAATCTTAACCCAAACATCGATCAAGCTATAAAAATATGAAAGAGCTGCTTGACCATGACGTGATTTGAATACACAACTTTCTGATATGGATTCAGAAGCACTACAGTTGAATTAAGATCTTCACAATCAGATTCAGTGATTTCCATTCAAAAATTAAGAATCTGGTAATAAACCCTCTTTTCTTACAAATTCAAAGATGGCAATGGTAAAAATAAATTAATAGGTGCTTATGGCATTAATTACATTTATTAATGTTTGCATCTCAATTCCCAATAACAATTCTTATCAAAGTCCTCTTGAAACGATTATAATCTGTAGAACTAAAAAATGCAGTTTCTTAAACACTGCAGCCTGGTAGCAACAAAGTCGAGTTAACTTTTGTCAAGTTGGACTATGCAGTTACTGTTTTCAATAATAACCCAAACATCAATCAAGATATGAAAAGACATAAAGAGCTGATTGACCCCGACGTGATTTGAACACGCAACCTTCTGATTTGCTACCGTTTCGCCACGAGGTCATTTGAAAAGTGTTGTTGCTCCCATACTTCACATGAAAAGTGCATGATAAAATATATGGACACCATCTTGAAATTTGCTACTTATAATTACAGTTTGGAAAAGATATAAACAAGGATGAATTAAGGTCTTCACTTTCAGATTCAGGGATTTCCAATTAAAAATTTAGAATATAGTAATAAACCCTTTTTTCTTACAAATTCAAAGATGACAATGGTATGAACAAATTAATAGGTGTTTCTGACTTGCCACAAATTTCCTGTTTTGAACTCAGTTCCCAATGATATATCTCATCAAAGGATTGTTGAAAAGATTTTATTCAGTAGAATTAAAAAAGCAATTTTTCAAACACTTTCCTGACATGTGGCAACAAGATCATGATAATCTATTGTCAGTTAGAATACGCAGTTTCTGTTTTCAATCTTAACCCAAACATCGATCAACTTTTAAAAAGATGAAAGAGATACTTGAACATGACATAATTTAAACATGCATCATTCTGACCAGGAGTAAGGCGCACTACCGTCAGTGTATGAGGACAGCTGTAAAACTTGCTTGCTCCCATAATTCACTTGTAAAGTGCATGAGGAAATATACAGACACCATCTTGAAATTTGCTACTTTAAATCACAGTTTAGAAAAGTAATAACAAGGATGAATTAGGATCTTCACGTTCCGATTCAGGGATTTCCAGTTTAAAGTTTAGATTCTAGTAATAAGCCTGATTTTCTTACAAATTCAAAGATGACAATGGTATGAACAAAGCGATAGGTGTTCCTGGCATTTATTACATTTATTAATGTTTTTAACTCAATTCCCAATAATATTTCTCATCAAAGTATTGTTGATAAGATTTTAATCTATAGAATTAAAAAAACACTTTTTTAAAAACAGTTCTGACCTGTGTCAACAACGTTGTGTTAATCTATTTTCAGTTGGATTACCCAGTTTCTGTTTTCAATCTTAACCCAAACATCGATCAAGCTATAAAAATATGAAAGAGCTGCTTGACCATGACGTGATTTGAATACACAACTTTCTGATATGGACTCAGAAGCACTACAGTTCAATTAAGATCTTCACAATCAGATTCAGTGATTTCCAGTCAAAAATTAAGAATCTGGTAATAAACCCTCTTTTCTTACAAATTCAAAGATGGCAATGGTAAAAATAAATTAATAGGTGCTTATGGTATTAATTACATTTATTAATGTTTGGAACTCAATTCCCAATAACAATTCTTATCAAAGTCCTCTTGAAACGATTATAATCTGTAGAACTAAAAAATGCAGTTTCTTAAACACTGCAGCCTGGTAGCAACAAAGTCGAGTTAACTTTTGTCAGTTGGACTACGCAGTTACTGTTTTCAATAATAACCCAAACATCAATCAAGATATGAAAAGACATAAAGAGCTGATCGACCCCGACGTGATTTGAAGACGCAACCTTCTGATCTGGAGTCAGACGCACTACCGTTGCGCCACGAGGTCAGTTGAAAAGTGTTGTTGTTCCCATACTTCACATGAAAAGTGCATGATAAAATATATGGACACCATCTTGAAATTTGCTACTTATAATCACAGTTTGGAAAAGATATAAACAAGGATGAATTAAGGTCTTCACTTTCAGATTCAGGGATTTCCAATTAAAAATTTAGAATATAGTAATAAACCCTTTTTTCTTACAAATTCCAAGATGACAATGGTATGAACAAATTAATAGGTGTTTCTGACTTGCCACAAATTTTCTGTTTTGAACTCAGTTCCCAATGATATATCTCATCAAAGGATTGTTGAAAAGATTTTATTCAGTAGAATTAAAAAAGCAATTTTTCAAACACTTTCCTGACAGGTGGCAACAAGATCATGATAATCTATTGTCAGTTAGAATACGCAGTTTCTGTTTTCAATCTTAACCCAAACATCGATCAACTTTTAAAAAGATGAAAGAGATACTTGAACGTAACATAATTTAAACATGCATCATTCTGACCAGGAGTAAGGCGCACTACCGTCAGTGTATGAGGACAGCTGTAAAACTTGCTTGCTCCCATAATTCACTTGTAAAGTGCATGAGGAAATATACAGACACCATCTTGAAATTTGCTACTTTAAATCACAGTTTAGAAAAGTAATAACAAGGATGAATTAGGATCTTCACGTTCCGATTCAGGGATTTCCAGTTTAAAGTTTAGATTCTAGTAAAAAGCCTTACTTTCTTACAAATTCAAAGATGACAATGGTATGAACAAAGCGATAGGTGTTCCTGGCATTTATTACATTTAATAATGTTTTTAACTCAATTCCCAATAATATTTCTCATCAAAGTATTGTTGATAAGATTTTAATCTATAGAATTAAAAAAACACTTTTTTAAAAACTGTTCTGACCTGTGTCAACAACGTTGTGTTAATCTATTTTCAGTTGGATTACCCAGTTTCTGTTTTCAATCTTAACCCAAACATCGATCAAGCTATAAAAATATGAAAGAGCTGCTTGACCATGACGTGATTTGAATACACAACTTTCTGATATGGATTCAGAAGCACTACAGTTGAATTAAGATCTTCACAATCAGATTCAGTGATTTCCATTCAAAAATTAAGAATCTGGTAATAAACCCTCTTTTCTTACAAATTCAAAGATGGCAATGGTAAAAATAAATTAATAGGTGCTTATGGCATTAATTACATTTATTAATGTTTGCAACTCAATTCCCAATAACAATTCTTATCAAAGTCCTCTTGAAACGATTATAATCTGTAGAACTAAAAAATGCAGTTTCTTAAACACTGCAGCCTGGTAGCAACAAAGTCGAGTTAACTTTTGTCAGTTGGACTACGCAGTTACTGTTTTCAATAATAACCCAAACATCAATCAAGATATGAAAAGACCCCGAGATCATCAATCAAGATATGAAAAGAGCATATTGACGCCGACGTGATTTGAACACGCAACCTTCTGATATGGAGTCAGACGCGCTACCGTTGCGCCATGAGGTCAGTTGAAAAGTGTTGTTGCTCCCATACTTCACATGAAAAGTGCATGATAAAATATATGGACACCATCTTGAAATTTGCTTCTTATAATCACAGTTTGGAAAAGATATAAACAAGGATGAATTAAGATCTTCACTTTCAGATTCAGGGATTTCCAACTAAAAATTTAGAATATAGTAATAAACCATTTTTTCTTACAAATTCAAAGATGAGAATGGTGTGAACAAATTAATAGGTGTTTCTGACTTGCCACAAATTTTCTGTTTTGAACTCAGTTCCCAATGATATATCTCATCAAAGGATTGTTGAAAAGATTTTATTCAGTAGAATTAAAAAAGCAATTTTTCAAACACTTTCCTGACAGGTGGCAACAAGATCATGATAATCTATTGTCAGTTAGAATACGCAGTTTCTGTTTTCAATCTTAACCCAAACATCGATCAACTTTTAAAAAGATGAAAGAGATACTTGAACATGACATAATTTAAACATGCATCATTCTGACCAGGAGTAAGGCGCACTACCGTCAGTGTATGAGGACAGCTGTAAAACTTGCTTGCTCCCATAATTCACTTGTAAAGTGCATGAGGAAATATACAGACACAATCTTGAAATTTGCTACTTTAAATCACAGTTTAGAAAAGTAATAACAAGGATGAATTAGGATCTTCACGTTCCGATTCAGGGATTTCCAGTTTAAAGTTTAGATTCTAGTAATAAGCCTGATTTTCTTACAAATTCAAAGATGACAATGGTATGAACAAAGCGAGAGGTGTTCCTGGCATTTATTACATTTATTAATTTTTTTAACTCAATTCCCAATAATATTTCTCATCAAAGTATTGTTGATAAGATTTTAATCTATAGAATTAAAAAAACACTTTTTTAAAAACTGTTCTGACCTGTGTCAACAACGTTGTGTTAATCTATTTTCAGTTGGATTACCCAGTTTCTGTTTTCAATCTTAACCCAAACATCGATCAAGCTATAAAAATATGAAAGAGCTGCTTGACCATGACGTGATTTGAATACACAACTTTCTGATATGGATTCAGAAGCACTACAGTTGAATTAAGATCTTCACAATCAGATTCAGTGATTTCCAGTCAAAAATTAAGAATCTGGTAATAAACCCTCTTTTCTTACAAATTCAAAGATGGCAATGGTAAAAATAAATTAATAGGTGCTTATGGTATTAATTACATTTATTAATGTTTGGAACTCAATTCCCAATAACAATTCTTATCAAAGTCCTCTTGAAACGATTATAATCTGTAGAACTAAAAAATGCAGTTTCTTAAACACTGCAGCCTGGTAGCAACAAAGTCGAGTTAACTTTTGTCAAGTTGGACTATGCAGTTACTGTTTTCAATAATAACCCAAACATCAATCAAGATATGAAAAGACATAAAGAGCTGATTGACCCCGACGTGATTTCAACACGCAACCTTCTGATTTGCTACCGTTTCGCCACGAGGTCATTTGAAAAGTGTTGTTGCTCCCATACTTCACATGAAAAGTGCATGATAAAATATATGGACACCATCTTGAAATTTGCTACTTATAATTACAGTTTGGAAAAGATATAAACAAGGATGAATTAAGGTCTTCACTTTCAGATTCAGGGATTTCCAATTAAAAATTTAGAATATAGTAATAAACCCTTTTTTCTTACAAATTCAAAGATGACAATGGTATGAACAAATTAATAGGTGTTTCTGACTTGCCACAAATTTCCTGTTTTGAACTCAGTTCCCAATGATATATCTCATCAAAGGATTGTTGAAAAGATTTTATTCAGTAGAATTAAAAAAGCAATTTTTCAAACACTTTCCTGACATGTGGCAACAAGATCATGATAATCTATTGTCAGTTAGAATACGCAGTTTCTGTTTTCAATCTTAACCCAAACATCGATCAACTTTTAAAAAGATGAAAGAGATACTTGAACATGACATAATTTAAACATGCATCATTCTGACCAGGAGTAAGGCGCACTACCGTCAGTGTATGAGGACAGCTGTAAAACTTGCTTGCTCCCATAATTCACTTGTAAAGTGCATGAGGAAATATACAGACACCATCTTGAAATTTGCTACTTTAAATCACAGTTTAGAAAAGTAATAACAAGGATGAATTAGGATCTTCACGTTCCGATTCAGGGATTTCCAGTTTAAAGTTTGGATTCTAGTAATAAGCCTGATTTTCTTACAAATTCAAAGATGACAATGGTATGAACAAAGCGATAGGTGTTCCTGGCATTTATTACATTTATTAATGTTTTTAACTCAATTCCCAATAATATTTCTCATCAAAGTATTGTTGATAAGATTTTAATCTATAGAATTAAAAAAACACTTTTTTAAAAACAGTTCTGACCTGTGTCAACAACGTTGTGTTAATCTATTTTCAGTTGGATTACCCAGTTTCTGTTTTCAATCTTAACCCAAACATCGATCAAGCTATAAAAATATGAAAGAGCTGCTTGACCATGACGTGATTTGAATACACAACTTTCTGATATGGACTCAGAAGCACTACAGTTCAATTAAGATCTTCACAATCAGATTCAGTGATTTCCAGTCAAAAATTAAGAATCTGGTAATAAACCCTCTTTTCTTACAAATTCAAAGATGGCAATGGTAAAAATAAATTAATAGGTGCTTATGGCATTAATTACATTTATTAATGTTTGCAACTCAATTCCCAATAACAATTCTTATCAAAGTCCTCTTGAAACGATTATAATCTGTAGAACTAAAAAATGCAGTTTCTTAAACACTGCAGCCTGGTAGCAACAAAGTCGAGTTAACTTTTGTCAGTTGGACTACGCAGTTACTGTTTTCAATAATAACCCAAACATCAATCAAGATATGAAAAGACCCCGAGATCATCAATCAAGATATGAAAAGAGCATATTGACGCCGACGTGATTTGAACACGCAACCTTCTGATATGGAGTCAGACGCGCTACCGTTGCGCCATGAGGTCAGTTGAAAAGTGTTGTTGCTCCCATACTTCACATGAAAAGTGCATGATAAAATATATGGACACCATCTTGAAATTTGCTTCTTATAATCACAGTTTGGAAAAGATATAAACAAGGATGAATTAAGATCTTCACTTTCAGATTCAGGGATTTCCAACTAAAAATTTAGAATATAGTAATAAACCATTTTTTCTTACAAATTCAAAGATGAGAATGGTGTGAACAAATTAATAGGTGTTTCTGACTTGCCACAAATTTTCTGTTTTGAACTCAGTTCCCAATGATATATCTCATCAAAGGATTGTTGAAAAGATTTTATTCAGTAGAATTAAAAAAGCAATTTTTCAAACACTTTCCTGACAGGTGGCAACAAGATCATGATAATCTATTGTCAGTTAGAATACGCAGTTTCTGTTTTCAATCTTAACCCAAACATCGATCAACTTTTAAAAAGATGAAAGAGATACTTGAACATGACATAATTTAAACATGCATCATTCTGACCAGGAGTAAGGCGCACTACCGTCAGTGTATGAGGACAGCTGTAAAACTTGCTTGCTCCCATAATTCACTTGTAAAGTGCATGAGGAAATATACAGACACAATCTTGAAATTTGCTACTTTAAATCACAGTTTAGAAAAGTAATAACAAGGATGAATTAGGATCTTCACGTTCCGATTCAGGGATTTCCAGTTTAAAGTTTAGATTCTAGTAATAAGCCTGATTTTCTTACAAATTCAAAGATGACAATGGTATGAACAAAGCGATAGGTGTTCCTGGCATTTATTACATTTATTAATTTTTTTAACTCAATTCCCAATAATATTTCTCATCAAAGTATTGTTGATAAGATTTTAATCTATAGAATTAAAAAAACACTTTTTTAAAAACTGTTCTGACCTGTGTCAACAACGTTGTGTTAATCTATTTTCAGTTGGATTACCCAGTTTCTGTTTTCAATCTTAACCCAAACATCGATCAAGCTATAAAAATATGAAAGAGCTGCTTGACCATGACGTGATTTGAATACACAACTTTCTGATATGGATTCAGAAGCACTACAGTTGAATTAAGATCTTCACAATCAGATTCAGTGATTTCCAGTCAAAAATTAAGAATCTGGTAATAAACCCTCTTTTCTTACAAATTCAAAGATGGCAATGGTAAAAATAAATTAATAGGTGCTTATGGCATTAATTACATTTATTAATGTTTGGAACTCAATTCCCAATAACAATTCTTATCAAAGTCCTCTTGAAACGATTATAATCTGTAGAACTAAAAAATGCAGTTTCTTAAACACTGCAGCCTGGTAGCAACAAAGTCGAGTTAACTTTTGTCAGTTGGACTACGCAGTTACTGTTTTCAATAATAACCCAAACATCAATCAAGATATGAAAAGACATAAAGAGCTGATTGACCCCGACGTGATTTGAAGACGCAACCTTCTGATCTGGAGTCAGACGCACTAACGTTGCGCCACGAGGTCAGTTGAAAAGTGTTGTTGTTCCCATACTTCACATGAAAAGTGCATGATAAAATATATGGACACCATCTTGAAATTTGCTACTTATAATCACAGTTTGGAAAAGATATAAACAAGGATGAATTAAGGTCTTCACTTTCAGATTCAGGGATTTCCAATTAAAAATTTAGAATATAGTAATAAACCCTTTTTTCTTACAAATTCCAAGATGACAATGGTATGAACAAATTAATAGGTGTTTCTGACTTGCCACAAATTTTCTGTTTTGAACTCAGTTCCCAATGATATATCTCATCAAAGGATTGTTGAAAAGATTTTATTCAGTAGAATTAAAAAAGCAATTTTTCAAACACTTTCCTGACAGGTGGCAACAAGATCATGATAATCTATTGTCAGTTAGAATACGCAGTTTCTGTTTTCAATCTTAACCCAAACATCGATCAACTTTTAAAAAGATGAAAGAGATACTTGAACGTGACATAATTTAAACATGCATCATTCTGACCAGGAGTAAGGCGCACTACCGTCAGTGTATGAGGACAGCTGTAAAACTTGCTTGCTCCCATAATTCACTTGTAAAGTGCATGAGGAAGTATACAGACACCATCTTGAAATTTGCTACTTTAAATCACAGTTTAGAAAAGTAATAACAAGGATGAATTAGGATCTTCACGTTCCGATTCAGGGATTTCCAGTTTAAAGTTTAGATTCTAGTAATAAGCCTGATTTTCTTACAAATTCAAAGATGACAATGGTATGAACAAAGCGATAGGTGTTCCTGGCATTTATTACATTTATTAATTTTTTTAACTCAATTCCCAATAATATTTCTCATCAAAGTATTGTTGATAAGATTTTAATCTATAGAATTAAAAAAACACTTTTTTAAAAACTGTTCTGACCTGTGTCAACAACGTTGTGTTAATCTATTTTCAGTTGGATTACCCAGTTTCTGTTTTCAATCTTAACCCAAACATCGATCAAGCTATAAAAATATGAAAGAGCTGCTTGACCATGACGTGATTTGAATACACAACTTTCTGATATGGATTCAGAAGCACTACAGTTGAATTAAGATCTTCACAATCAGATTCAGTGATTTCCAGTCAAAAATTAAGAATCTGGTAATAAACCCTCTTTTCTTACAAATTCAAAGATGGCAATGGTAAAAATAAATTAATAGGTGCTTATGGTATTAATTACATTTATTAATGTTTGGAACTCAATTCCCAATAACAATTCTTATCAAAGTCCTCTTGAAACGATTATAATCTGTAGAACTAAAAAATGCAGTTTCTTAAACACTGCAGCCTGGTAGCAACAAAGTCGAGTTAACTTTTGTCAGTTGGACTACGCAGTTACTGTTTTCAATAATAACCCAAACATCAATCAAGATATGAAAAGACATAAAGAGCTGATTGACCCCGACGTGATTTGAAGACGCAACCTTCTGATCTGGAGTCAGACGCACTACCGTTGCGCCACGAGGTCAGTTGAAAAGTGTTGTTGTTCCCATACTTCACATGAAAAGTGCATGATAAAATATATGGACACCATCTTGAAATTTGCTACTTATAATCACAGTTTGGAAAAGATATAAACAAGGATGAATTAAGGTCTTCACTTTCAGATTCAGGGATTTCCAATTAAAAATTTAGAATATAGTAATAAACCCTTTTTTCTTACAAATTCCAAGATGACAATGGTATGAACAAATTAATAGGTGTTTCTGACTTGCCACAAATTTTCTGTTTTGAACTCAGTTCCCAATGATATATCTCATCAAAGGATTGTTGAAAAGATTTTATTCAGTAGAATTAAAAAAGCAATTTTTCAAACACTTTCCTGACAGGTGGCAACAAGATCATGATAATCTATTGTCAGTTAGAATACGCAGTTTCTGTTTTCAATCTTAACCCAAACATCGATCAACTTTTAAAAAGATGAAAGAGATACTTGAACGTGACATAATTTAAACATGCATCATTCTGACCAGGAGTAAGGCGCACTACCGTCAGTGTATGAGGACAGCTGTAAAACTTGCTTGCTCCCATAATTCACTTGTAAAGTGCATGAGGAAATATACAGACACCATCTTGAAATTTGCTACTTTAAATCACAGTTTAGAAAAGTAATAACAAGGATGAATTAGGATCTTCACGTTCCGATTCAGGGATTTCCAGTTTAAAGTTTAGATTCTAGTAATAAGCCTGATTTTCTTACAAATTCAAAGACGACAATGGTATGAACAAAGCGATAGGTGTTCCTGGCATTTATTACATTTATTAATGTTTTTAACTCAATTCCCAATAATATTTCTCATCAAAGAATTGTTGATAAGATTTTAATCTATAGAATTAAAAAAACACTTTTATAAAAACTGTTCTGACCTGTGTCAACAACGTTGTGTTAATCTATTTTCAGTTGGATTACCCAGTTTCTGTTTTCAATCTTAACCCAAACATCGATCAAGCTATAAAAATATGAAAGAGCTGCTTGACCATGACGTGATTTGAATACACAACTTTCTGATATGGATTCAGAAGCACTACAGTTGAATTTAGATCTTCACAATCAGATTCAGTGATTTCCAGTCAAAAATTAAGAATCTGGTAATAAACCCTCTTTTCTTACAAATTCAAAGATGGCAATGGTAAAAATAAATTAATAGGTGCTTATGGTATTAATTACATTTATTAATGTTTGGAACTCAATTCCCAATAACAATTCTTATCAAAGTCCTCTTGAAACGATTATAATCTGTAGAACTAAAAAATGCAGTTTCTTAAACACTGCAGCCTGGTAGCAACAAAGTCGAGTTAACTTTTGTCAGTTGGACTACGCAGTTACTGTTTTCAATAATAACCCAAACATCAATCAAGATATGAAAAGACATAAAGAGCTGATTGACCCCGACGTGATTTGAAGACGCAACCTTCTGATCTGGAGTCAGACGCACTACCGTTGCGCCACGAGGTCAGTTGAAAAGTGTTGTTGTTCCCATACTTCACATGAAAAGTGCATGATAAAATATATGGACACCATCTTGAAATTTGCTACTTATAATCACAGTTTGGAAAAGATATAAACAAGGATGAATTAAGGTCTTCACTTTCAGATTCAGGGATTTCCAATTAAAAATTTAGAATATAGTAATAAACCCTTTTTTCTTACAAATTCCAAGATGACAATGGTATGAACAAATTAATAGGTGTTTCTGACTTGCCACAAATTTTCTGTTTTGAACTCAGTTCCCAATGATATATCTCATCAAAGGATTGTTGAAAAGATTTTATTCAGTAGAATTAAAAAAGCAATTTTTCAAACACTTTCCTGACAGGTGGCAACAAGATCATGATAATCTATTGTCAGTTAGAATACGCAGTTTCTGTTTTCAATCTTAACCCAAACATCGATCAACTTTTAAAAAGATGAAAGAGATACTTGAACGTGACATAATTTAAACATGCATCATTCTGACCAGGAGTAAGGCGCACTACCGTCAGTGTATGAGGACAGCTGTAAAACTTGCTTGCTCCCATAATTCACTTGTAAAGTGCATGAGGAAATATACAGACACCATCTTGAAATTTGCTACTTTAAATCACAGTTTAGAAAAGTAATAACAAGGATGAATTAGGATCTTCACGTTCCGATTCAGGGATTTCCAGTTTAAAGTTTAGATTCTAGTAATAAGCCTGATTTTCTTACAAATTCAAAGACGACAATGGTATGAACAAAGCGATAGGTGTTCCTGGCATTTATTACATTTATTAATGTTTTTAACTCAATTCCCAATAATATTTCTCATCAAAGTATTGTTGATAAGATTTTAATCTATAGAATTAAAAAAACACTTTTTTAAAAACTGTTCTGACCTGTGTCAACAACGTTGTGTTAATCTATTTTCAGTTGGATTACCCAGTTTCTGTTTTCAATCTTAACCCAAACATCGATCAAGCTATAAAAATATGAAAGAGCTGCTTGACCATGACGTGATTTGAATACACAACTTTCTGATATGGATTCAGAAGCACTACAGTTGAATTAAGATCTTCACAATCAGATTCAGTGATTTCCAGTCAAAAATTAAGAATCTGGTAATAAACCCTCTTTTCTTACAAATTCAAAGATGGCAATGGTAAAAATAAATTAATAGGTGCTTATGGCATTAATTACATTTATTAATGTTTGGAACTCAATTCCCAATAACAATTCTTATCAAAGTCCTCTTGAAACGATTATAATCTGTAGAACTAAAAAATGCAGTTTCTTAAACACTGCAGCCTGGTAGCAACAAAGTCGAGTTAACTTTTGTCAAGTTGGACTATGCAGTTACTGTTTTCAATAATAACCCAAACATCAATCAAGATATGAAAAGACATAAAGAGCTGATTGACCCCGACGTGATTTGAACACGCAACCTTCTGATTTGCTACCGTTTCGCCACGAGGTCATTTGAAAAGTGTTGTTGCTCCCATACTTCACATGAAAAGTGCATGATAAAATATATGGACACCATCTTGAAATTTGCTACTTATAATTACAGTTTGGAAAAGATATAAACAAGGATGAATTAAGGTCTTCACTTTCAGATTCAGGGATTTCCAATTAAAAATTTAGAATATAGTAATAAACCCTTTTTTCTTACAAATTCAAAGATGACAATGGTATGAACAAATTAATAGGTGTTTCTGACTTGCCACAAATTTCCTGTTTTGAACTCAGTTCCCAATGATATATCTCATCAAAGGATTGTTGAAAAGATTTTATTCAGTAGAATTAAAAAAGCAATTTTTCAAACACTTTCCTGACATGTGGCAACAAGATCATGATAATCTATTGTCAGTTAGAATACGCAGTTTCTGTTTTCAATCTTAACCCAAACATCGATCAACTTTTAAAAAGATGAAAGAGATACTTGAACATGACATAATTTAAACATGCATCATTCTGACCAGGAGTAAGGCGCACTACCGTCAGTGTATGAGGACAGCTGTAAAACTTGCTTGCTCCCATAATTCACTTGTAAAGTGCATGAGGAAATATACAGACACCATCTTGAAATTTGCTACTTTAAATCACAGTTTAGAAAAGTAATAACAAGGATGAATTAGGATCTTCACGTTCCGATTCAGGGATTTCCAGTTTAAAGTTTAGATTCTAGTAATAAGCCTGATTTTCTTACAAATTCAAAGATGACAATGGTATGAACAAAGCGATAGGTGTTCCTGGCATTTATTACATTTATTAATGTTTTTAACTCAATTCCCAATAATATTTCTCATCAAAGTATTGTTGATAAGATTTTAATCTATAGAATTAAAAAAACACTTTTTTAAAAACAGTTCTGACCTGTGTCAACAACGTTGTGTTAATCTATTTTCAGTTGGATTACCCAGTTTCTGTTTTCAATCTTAACCCAAACATCGATCAAGCTATAAAAATATGAAAGAGCTGCTTGACCATGACGTGATTTGAATACACAACTTTCTGATATGGACTCAGAAGCACTACAGTTCAATTAAGATCTTCACAATCAGATTCAGTGATTTCCAGTCAAAAATTAAGAATCTGGTAATAAACCCTCTTTTCTTACAAATTCAAAGATGGCAATGGTAAAAATAAATTAATAGGTGCTTATGGCATTAATTACATTTATTAATGTTTGGGACTCAATTCCCAATAACAATTCTTATCAAAGTCCTCTTGAAACGATTATAATCTGTAGAACTAAAAAATGCAGTTTCTTAAACACTGCAGCCTGGTAGCAACAAAGTCGAGTTAACTTTTGTCAGTTGGACTACGCAGTTACTGTTTTCAATAATAACCCAAACATCAATCAAGATATGAAAAGACATAAAGAGCTGATTGACCCCGACGTGATTTGAAGACGCAACCTTCTGATCTGGAGTCAGACGCACTACCGTTGCGGCACGAGGTCAGTTGAAAAGTGCTGTTGTTCCCATACTTCACATGAAAAGTGCATGATAAAATATATGGACACCATCTTGAAATTTGCTACTTATAATCACAGTTTGGAAAAGATATAAACAAGGATGAATTAAGGTCTTCACTTTCAGATTCAGGGATTTCCAATTAAAAATTTAGAATATAGTAATAAACCCTTTTTTCTTACAAATTCAAAGATGACAATGGTATGAACAAATTAATAGGTGTTTCTGACTTGCCACAAATTTTCTGTTTTGAACTCAGTTCCCAATGATATATCTCATCAAAGGATTGTTGAAAAGATTTTATTCAGTAGAATTAAAAAAGCAATTTTTCAAACACTTTCCTGACAGGTGGCAACAAGATCATGATAATCTATTGTCAGTTAGAATACGCAGTTTCTGTTTTCAATCTTAACCCAAACATCGATCAACTTTTAAAAAGATGAAAGAGATACTTGAACGTGACATAATTTAAACATGCATCATTCTGACCAGGAGAAAGGCGCACTACCGTCAGTGTATGAGGACAGCTGTAAAACTTGCTTGCTCCCATAATTCACTTGTAAAGTGCATGAGGAAGTATACAGACACCATCTTGAAATTTGCTACTTTAAATCACAGTTTAGAAAAGTAATAACAAGGATGAATTAGGATCTTCACGTTCCGATTCAGGGATTTCCAGTTTAAAGTTTAGATTCTAGTAATAAGCCTGATTTTCTTACAAATTCAAAGATGACAATGGTATGAACAAAGCGATAGGTGTTCCTGGCATTTATTACATTTATTAATTTTTTTAACTCAATTCCCAATAATATTTCTCATCAAAGTATTGTTGATAAGATTTTAATCTATAGAATTAAAAAAACACTTTTTTAAAAACTGTTCTGACCTGTGTCAACAACGTTGTGTTAATCTATTTTCAGTTGGATTACCCAGTTTCTGTTTTCAATCTTAACCCAAACATCGATCAAGCTATAAAAATATGAAAGAGCTGCTTGACCATGACGTGATTTGAATACACAACTTTCTGATATGGATTCAGAAGCACTACAGTTGAATTAAGATCTTCACAATCAGATTCAGTGATTTCCAGTCAAAAATTAAGAATCTGGTAATAAACCCTCTTTTCTTACAAATTCAAAGATGGCAATGGTAAAAATAAATTAATAGGTGCTTATGGTATTAATTACATTTATTAATGTTTGGAACTCAATTCCCAATAACAATTCTTATCAAAGTCCTCTTGAAACGATTATAATCTGTAGAACTAAAAAATGCAGTTTCTTAAACACTGCAGCCTGGTAGCAACAAAGTCGAGTTAACTTTTGTCAGTTGGACTACGCAGTTACTGTTTTCAATAATAACCCAAACATCAATCAAGATATGAAAAGACATAAAGAGCTGATTGACCCCGACGTGATTTGAAGACGCAACCTTCTGATCTGGAGTCAGACGCACTACCGTTGCGCCACGAGGTCAGTTGAAAAGTGTTGTTGTTCCCATACTTCACATGAAAAGTGCATGATAAAATATATGGACACCATCTTGAAATTTGCTACTTATAATCACAGTTTGGAAAAGATATAAACAAGGATGAATTAAGGTCTTCACTTTCAGATTCAGGGATTTCCAATTAAAAATTTAGAATATAGTAATAAACCCTTTTTTCTTACAAATTCCAAGATGACAATGGTATGAACAAATTAATAGGTGTTTCTGACTTGCCACAAATTTTCTGTTTTGAACTCAGTTCCCAATGATATATCTCATCAAAGGATTGTTGAAAAGATTTTATTCAGTAGAATTAAAAAAGCAATTTTTCAAACACTTTCCTGACAGGTGGCAACAAGATCATGATAATCTATTGTCAGTTAGAATACGCAGTTTCTGTTTTCAATCTTAACCCAAACATCGATCAACTTTTAAAAAGATGAAAGAGATACTTGAACGTGACATAATTTAAACATGCATCATTCTGACCAGGAGTAAGGCGCACTACCGTCAGTGTATGAGGACAGCTGTAAAACTTGCTTGCTACCATAATTCACTTGTAAAGTGCATGAGGAAATATACAGACACCATCTTGAAATTTGCTACTTTAAATCACAGTTTAGAAAAGTAATAACAAGGATGAATTAGGATCTTCACGTTCCGATTCAGGGATTTCCAGTTTAAAGTTTAGATTCTAGTAATAAGCCTGATTTTCTTACAAATTCAAAGATGACAATGGTATGAACAAAGCGATAGGTGTTCCTGGCATTTATTACATTTATTAATGTTTTTAACTCAATTCCCAATAATATTTCTCATCAAAGTATTGTTGATAAGATTTTAATCTATAGAATTAAAAAAACACTTTTTTAAAAACTGTTCTGACCTGTGTCAACAACGTTGTGTTAATCTATTTTCATTTTGGATTACCCAGTTTCTGTTTTCAATCTTAACCCAAACATCGATCAAGCTATAAAAATATGAAAGAGCTGCTTGACCATGACGTGATTTGAATACACAACTTTCTGATATGGATTCAGAAGCACTACAGTTGAATTAAGATCTTCACAATCAGATTCAGTGATTTCCAGTCAAAAATTAAGAATCTGGTAATAAACCCTCTTTTCTTACAAATTCAAAGATGGCAATGGTAAAAATAAATTAATAGGTGCTTATGGCATTAATTACATTTATTAATGTTTGGAACTCAATTCCCAATAACAATTCTTATCAAAGTCCTCTTGAAACGATTATAATCTGTAGAACTAAAAAATGCAGTTTCTTAAACACTGCAGCCTGGTAGCAACAAAGTCGAGTTAACTTTTGTCAGTTGGACTACGCAGTTACTGTTTTCAATAATAACACAAACATCAATCAAGTTATGAAAAGACATAAAGAGCTGATTGACACCGACGTGATTTGAAGACGCAACCTTCTGATGTCGAGTCAGACGCACTACCGTTGCGCCACGAGGTCAGTTGAAAAGTGTTGTTGTTCCCATACTTCACATGAAAAGTGCATGATAAAATATATGGACACCATCTTGAAATTTGCTACTTATAATCACAGTTTGGAAAAGGTATAAACAAGGATGAATTAAGGTCTTCACTTTCAGATTCAGGGATTTCCAATTAAAAATTTAGAATATAGTAATAAGCCCTTTTTTCTTACAAATTCAAAGATGACAATGGTATGAACAAATTAATAGGTGTTTCTGACTTGCCACAAATTTCCTGTTTTGAACTCAGTTCCCAATGATATATCTCATCAAAGGATTGTTGAAAAGATTTTATTCAGTAGAATTAAAAAAGCAATTTTTCAAACACTTTCCTGACAGGTGGCAACAAGATCATGATAATCTATTGTCAGTTACAATACGCAGTTTCTGTTTTCAATCTTAACCCAAACATCGATCAACTTTTAAAAAGATGAAAGAGATACTTGAACGTGACATAATTTAAACATGCATCATTCTGACCAGGAGTAAGGCGCACTACCGTCAGTGTATGAGGACAGCAGTAAAACTTGCTTGCTCCCATAATTCACTTGTAAAGTGCATGAGGAAATATACAGACACCATCTTGAAATTTGCTACTTTAAATCACAGTTTAGAAAAGTAATAACAAGGATGAATTAGGATCTTCACGTTCCGATTCAGGGATTTCCAGTTTAAAGTTTAGATTCTAGTAATAAGCCTGATTTTCTTACAAATTCAAAGATGACAATGGTATGAACAAAGCGATAGGTGTTCCTGGCATTTATTACATTTATTAATGTTTTTAACTCAATTCCCAATAATATTTCTCATCAAAGTATTGTTGATAAGATTTTAATCTATAGAATTAAAAAAACACTTTTTTAAAAACTGTTCTGACCTGTGTCAACAACGTTGTGTTAATCTATTTTCAGTTGGATTACCCAGTTTCTGTTTTCAATCTTAACCCAAACATCGATCAAGCTATAAAAATATGAAAGAGCTGCTTGACCATGACGTGATTTGAATACACAACTTTCTGATATGGATTCAGAAGCACTACAGTTGAATTAAGATCTTCACAATCAGATTCAGTGATTTCCAGTCAAAAATTAAGAATCTGGTAATAAACCCTCTTTTCTTACAAATTCAAAGATGGCAATGGTAAAAATAAATTAATAGGTGCTTATGGCATTAATTACATTTATTAATGTTTGGAACTCAATTCCCAATAACAATTCCTATCAAAGTCCTCTTGAAACGATTATAATCTGTAGAACTAAAAAATGCAGTTTCTTAAACACTGCAGCCTGGTAGCAACAAAGTCGAGTTAACTTTTGTCAGTTGGACTACGCAGTTACTGTTTTCAATAATAACCCAAACATCAATCAAGATATGAAAAGACATAAAGAGCTGATTGACCCCAACGTGATTTGAACACGCAACCTTCTGATCTGGAGTGAGACACGGTACTGTTGCGCCACGAGGTCAGTTGAAAAGTGTTGTTGCTCCCATACTTCACATGAAAAGTGCATGATAAAATATATGGACACCATCTTGAAATTTGCTACTTATAATCACAGTTTGGAAAAGATATAAACAAGGATGAATTAAGGTCTTCACTTTCAGATTCAGGGATTTCCAATTAAAAATTTAGAATATAGTTATAATCCCTTTTTTCTTACAAATTCAAAGATGACAATGGTATGAACAAATTAATAGTTGTTTCTCACTTGCCACAAATTTTCTGTTTTGAACTCAGTTCCCAATGATATATCTCATCAAAGGATTGTTGAAAAGATTTTATTCAGTAGAATTAAAAAAGCAATTTTTCAAACACTTTCCTGACAGGTGGCAACAAGATCATGATAATCTATTGTCAGTTAGAATACGCAGTTTCTGTTTTCAATCTTAACCCAAACATCGATCAACTTTTAAAAAGATGAAAGAGATACTTGAACATGACATAATTTAAACATGCATCATTCTGACCAGGAGTAAGGCGCACTACCGTCAGTGTATGAGGACAGCTGTAAAACTTGCTTGCTCCCATAATTCACTTGTAAAGTGCATGAGGAAATATACAGACACCATCTTGAAATTTGCTACTTTAAATCACAGTTTAGAAAAGTAATAACAAGGATGAATTAGGATCTTCACGTTCCGATTCAGGGATTTCCAGTTTAAAGTTTAGATTCTAGTAATAAGCCTGATTTTCTTACAAATTCAAAGATGACAATGGTATGAACAAAGCGATAGGTGTTCCTGGCATTTATTACATTTATTAATGTTTTTAACTCAATTCCCAATAATATTTCTCATCAAAGTATTGTTGATAAGATTTTAATCTATAGAATTAAAAAAAACACTTTTTTAAAAACTGTTCTGACCTGTGTCAACAACGTTGTGTTAATCTATTTTCAGTTGGATTACCCAGTTTCTGTTTTCAATCTTAACCCAAACATCGATCAACTTTTAAAAAGATGAAAGAGATACTTGAACGTGACATAATTTAAACATGCATCATTCTGACCAGGAGTAAGGCGCACTACCGTCAGTGTATGAGGACAGCAGTAAAACTTGCTTGCTCCCATAATTCACTTGTAAAGTGCATGAGGAAATATACAGACACCATCTTGAAATTTGCTACTTTAAATCACAGTTTAGAAAAGTAATAACAAGGATGAATTAGGATCTTCACGTTCCGATTCAGGGATTTCCAGTTTAAAGTTTAGATTCTAGTAATAAGCCTGATTTTCTTAGAAATTCAAAGATGACAATGGTATGAACAAAGCGATAGGTGTTCCTGGCATTTATTACATTTATTAATGTTTTTAACTCAATTCCCAATAATATTTCTCATCAAAGTATTGTTGATAAGATTTTAATCTATAGAATTAAAAAAACACTTTTTTAAAAACTGTTCTGACCTGTGTCAACAACGTTGTGTTAATCTATTTTCAGTTGGATTACCCAGTTTCTGTTTTCAATCTTAACCCAAACATCGATCAAGCTATAAAAATATGAAAGAGCTGCTTGACCATGACGTGATTTGAATACACAACTTTCTGATATGGATTCAGAAGCACTACAGTTGAATTAAGATCTTCACAATCAGATTCAGTGATTTCCAGTCAAAAATTAAGAATCTGGTAATAAACCCTCTTTTCTTACAAATTCAAAGATGGCAATGGTAAAAATAAATTAATAGGTGCTTATGGCATTAATTACATTTATTAATGTTTGGAACTCAATTCCCAATAACAATTCCTATCAAAGTCCTCTTGAAACGATTATAATCTGTAGAACTAAAAAATGCAGTTTCTTAAACACTGCAGCCTGGTAGCAACAAAGTCGAGTTAACTTTTGTCAGTTGGACTACGCAGTTACTGTTTTCAATAATAACCCAAACATCAATCAAGATATGAAAAGACATAAAGAGCTGATTGACCCCAACGTGATTTGAACACGCAACCTTCTGATCTGGAGTGAGACACGGTACTGTTGCGCCACGAGGTCAGTTGAAAAGTGTTGTTGCTCCCATACTTCACATGAAAAGTGCATGACAAAATATATGGACACCATCTTGAAATTTGCTTCTTATAATCACAGTTTGGAAAAGATATAAACAAGGATGAATTAAGGTCTTCACTTTCAGATTCAGGGATTTCCAATTAAAAATTTAGAATATAGTAATAAACCCTTTTTTCTTACAAATTCAAAGATGACAATGGTATGAACAAATTAATAGGTGTTTCTGACTTGCCACAAATTTCCTGTTTTGAACTCAGTTCCCAATGATATATCTCATCAAAGGATTGTTGAAAAGATTTTATTCAGTAGAATTAAAAAAGCAATTTTTCAAACACTTTCCTGACAGGTGGCAACAAGATCATGATAATCTATTGTCAGTTAGAATACGCAGTTTCTGTTTTCAATCTTAACCCAAACATCGATCAACTTTTAAAAAGATGAAAGAGATACTTGAACGTGACATAATTTAAACATGCATCATTCTGACCAGGGGTAAGGCGCACTACCGTCAGTGTATGAGAACAGCAGTAAAACTTGCTTGCTCCCATAATTCACTTGTAAAGTGCATGAGGAAATATACAGACACCATCTTGAAATTTGCTACTTTAAATCACAGTTTAGAAAAGTAATAACAAGGATGAATTAGGATCTTCATGTTCCGATTCAGGTATTTCCAGTTTAAAGTTTAGATTCTAGTAATAAGCCTGATTTTCTTACAAATTCAAAGATGACAATGGTATGAACAAAGCGATAGGTGTTCCTGGCATTTATTACATTTATTAATGTTTTTAACTCAATTCCCAATAATATTTCTCATCAAAGTATTGTTGATAAGATTTTAATCTATAGAATTAAAAAAACACTTTTTTAAAAACTGTTCTGACCTGTGTCAACAACGTTGTGTTAACCTATTTTCAGTTGGATTACCCAGTTTCTGTTTTCAATCTTAACCCAAACATCGATCAAGCTATAAAAATATGAAAGAGCTGCTTGACCATGACGTGATTTGAATACACAACTTTCTGATATGGATTCAGAAGCACTACAGTTGAATTAAGATCTTCACAATCAGATTCAGTGATTTCCAGTCAAAAATTAAGAATCTGGTAATAAACCCTCTTTTCTTACAAATTCAAAGATGGCAATGGTAAAAATAAATTAATAGGTGCTTATGGCATTAATTACATTTACTAATGTTTGGAACTCAATTCCCAATAACAATTCTTATCAAAGTCCTCTTGAAACGATTACAATCTGTAGAACTAAAAAATGCAGTATCTTAAACACTGCAGCCTGGTAGCAACAAAATCGAGTTAACTTTTGTCAGTTGGACTACGCAGTTACTGTTTTCAATAATAACCCAAACATCAATCAAGATATGAAAAGACATAAAGAGCTGATTGACTCTGACGTGATTTGAACACGCAACCTTCTGATCTGGAGTCAGACGCGCTACTGTTGCGCCACGAGGTCAGTTGAAAAGTGTTGTTGCTCCCATACTTCACATGAAAAGTGCATGATAAAATATATGGACACCATCTTGAAATTTGCTTCTTATAATCACAGTTTGGAAAAGATATAAACAAGGATGAATTAAGGTCTTCACTTTCAGATTCAGGGATTTCCAATGAAAAATTTAGAATATAGTAATAAACCCTTTTTTCTTACAAATTCAAAGATGACAATGGTATGAACAAATTAATAGGTGTTTCTGACTTGCCACAAATTTCCTGTTTTGAACTCAGTTCCCAATGATATATCTCATCAAAGGATTGTTGAAAAGATTTTATTCAGTAGAATTAAAAAAGCAATTTTTCAAACACTTTCCTGACAGGTGGCAACAAGATCATGATAATCTATTGTCAGTTAGAATACGCAGTTTCTGTTTTCAATCTTAACCCAAACATCGATCACCTTTTAAAAAGATGAAAGAGATACTTGAACGTGACATAATTTAAACATGCATCATTCTGACCAGGGGTAAGGCGCACTACCGTCAGTGTATGAGAACAGCAGTAAAACTTGCTTGCTCCCATAATTCACTTGTAAAGTGCATGAGGAAATATACAGACACCATCTTGAAATTTGCTACTTTAAATCACAGTTTAGAAAAGTAATAACAAGGATGAATTAGGATCTTCATGTTCCGATTCAGGGATTTCCAGTTTAAAGTTTAGATTCTAGCAATAAGCCTGATTTTCTTACAAATTCAAAGATGACAATGGTATGAACAAAGCGATAGGTGTTCCTGGCATTTATTACATTTATTAATGTTTTTAACTCAATTCCCAATAATATTTCTCATCAAAGTATTGTTGATAAGATTTTAATCTATAGAATTAAAAAAACACTTTTTTAAAAACTGTTCTGACCTGTGTCAACAACGTTGTGTTAATCTATTTTCAGTTGGATTACCCAGTTTCTGTTTTCAATCTTAACCCAAACATCGATCAAGCTATAAAAATATGAAAGAGCTGCTTGACCATGACGTGATTTGAATACACAACTTTCTGATATGGATTCAGAAGCACTACAGTTGAATTAAGATCTTCACAATCAGATTCAGTGATTTCCAGTCAAAAATTAAGAATCTGGTAATAAACCCTCTTTTCTTACAAATTCAAAGATGGCAATGGTAAAAATAAATTAATAGGTGCTTATGGCATTAATTACATTTATTAATGTTTGGAACTCAATTCCCAATAACAATTCTTATCAAAGTCCTCTTGAAACGATTATAATCTGTAGAACTAAAAAATGCAGTTTCTTAAACACTGCAGCTTGGTAGCAACAAAGTCGAGTTAAATTTTGTCAAGTTGGACTACGCAGTTGCTGTTTTCAATAATAACCCAAGCATCAATTAAGATATGAAAAGACATAAAGAGCTGATCGACCCCGACGTGATTTGAACACGCAACCTTCTGATGTCGAGTCAGACGCACTACCGTTGCGCCACGAGGTCAGTTGAAAAGTGTTGTTGTTCCCATACTTCACATGAAAAGTGCATGATAAAATATATGGACACCATCTTGAAATTTGCTACTTATAATCACAGTTTGGAAAAGGTATAAACAAGGATGAATTAAGGTCTTCACTTTCAGATTCAGGGATTTCCAATTAAAAATTTAGAATATAGTAATAAGCCCTTTTTTCTTACAAATTCAAAGATGACAATGGTATGAACAAATTAATAGGTGTTTCTGACTTGCCACAAATTTCCTGTTTTGAACTCAGTTCCCAATGATATATCTCATCAAAGGATTGTTGAAAAGATTTTATTCAGTAGAATTAAAAAAGCAATTTTTCAAACACTTTCCTGACAGGTGGCAACAAGATCATGATAATCTATTGTCAGTTAGAATACGCAGTTTCTGTTTTCAATCTTAACCCAAACATCGATCAACTTTTAAAAAGATGAAAGAGATACTTGAACGTGACATAATTTAAACATGCATCATTCTGACCAGGAGTAAGGCGCACTACCGTCAGTGTATGAGGACAGCAGTAAAACTTGCTTGCTCCCATAATTCACTTGTAAAGTGCATGAGGAAATATACAGACACCATCTTGAAATTTGCTACTTTAAATCACAGTTTAGAAAAGTAATAACAAGGATGAATTAGGATCTTCACGTTCCGATTCAGGGATTTCCAGTTTAAAGTTTAGATTCTAGTAATAAGCCTGATTTTCTTACAAATTCAAAGATGACAATGGTATGAACAAAGCGATAGGTGTTCCTGGCATTTATTACATTTATTAATGTTTTTAACTCAATTCCCAATAATATTTCTCATCAAAGTATTGTTGATAAGATTTTAATCTATAGAATTAAAAAAACACTTTTTTAAAAACTGTTCTGACCTGTGTCAACAACGTTGTGTTAATCTATTTTCAGTTGGATTACCCAGTTTCTGTTTTCAATCTTAACCCAAACATCGATCAAGCTATAAAAATATGAAAGAGCTGCTTGACCATGACGTGATTTGAATACACAACTTTCTGATATGGATTCAGAAGCACTACAGTTGAATTAAGATCTTCACAATCAGATTCAGTGATTTCCAGTCAAAAATTAAGAATCTGGTAATAAACCCTCTTTTCTTACAAATTCAAAGATGGCAATGGTAAAAATAAATTAATAGGTGCTTATGGCATTAATTACATTTATTAATGTTTGGAACTCAATTCCCAATAACAATTCCTATCAAAGTCCTCTTGAAACGATTATAATCTGTAGAACTAAAAAATGCAGTTTCTTAAACACTGCAGCCTGGTAGCAACAAAGTCGAGTTAACTTTTGTCAGTTGGACTACGCAGTTACTGTTTTCAATAATAACCCAAACATCAATCAAGATATGAAAAGACATAAAGAGCTGATTGACCCCAACGTGATTTGAACACGCAACCTTCTGATCTGGAGTGAGACACGGTACTGTTGCGCCACGAGGTCAGTTGAAAAGTGTTGTTGCTCCCATACTTCACATGAAAAGTGCATGATAAAATATATGGACACCATCTTGAAATTTGCTACTTATAATCACAGTTTGGAAAAGATATAAACAAGGATGAATTAAGGTCTTCACTTTCAGATTCAGGGATTTCCAATTAAAAATTTAGAATATAGTTATAATCCCTTTTTTCTTACAAATTCAAAGATGACAATGGTATGAACAAATTAATAGTTGTTTCTCACTTGCCACAAATTTTCTGTTTTGAACTCAGTTCCCAATGATATATCTCATCAAAGGATTGTTGAAAAGATTTTATTCAGTAGAATTAAAAAAGCAATTTTTCAAACACTTTCCTGACAGGTGGCAACAAGATCATGATAATCTATTGTCAGTTAGAATACGCAGTTTCTGTTTTCAATCTTAACCCAAACATCGATCAACTTTTAAAAAGATGAAAGAGATACTTGAACATGACATAATTTAAACATGCATCATTCTGACCAGGAGTAAGGCGCACTACCGTCAGTGTATGAGGACAGCTGTAAAACTTGCTTGCTCCCATAATTCACTTGTAAAGTGCATGAGGAAATATACAGACACCATCTTGAAATTTGCTACTTTAAATCACAGTTTAGAAAAGTAATAACAAGGATGAATTAGGATCTTCACGTTCCGATTCAGGGATTTCCAGTTTAAAGTTTAGATTCTAGTAATAAGCCTGATTTTCTTACAAATTCAAAGATGACAATGGTATGAACAAAGCGATAGGTGTTCCTGGCATTTATTACATTTATTAATGTTTTTAACTCAATTCCCAATAATATTTCTCATCAAAGTATTGTTGATAAGATTTTAATCTATAGAATTAAAAAAACACTTTTTTAAAAACTGTTCTGACCTGTGTCAACAACGTTGTGTTAATCTATTTTCAGTTGGATTACCCAGTTTCTGTTTTCAATCTTAACCCAAACATCGATCAAGCTATAAAAATATGAAAGAGCTGCTTGACCATGACGTGATTTGAATACACAACTTTCTGATATGGATTCAGAAGCACTACAGTTGAATTAAGATCTTCACAATCAGATTCAGTGATTTCCAGTCAAAAATTAAGAATCTGGTAATAAACCCTCTTTTCTTACAAATTCAAAGATGGCAATGGTAAAAATAAATTAATAGGTGCTTATGGCATTAATTACATTTACTAATGTTTGGAACTCAATTCCCAATAACAATTCTTATCAAAGTCCTCTTGAAACGATTACAATCTGTAGAACTAAAAAATGCAGTATCTTAAACACTGCAGCCTGGTAGCAACAAAATCGAGTTAACTTTTGTCAGTTGGACTACGCAGTTACTGTTTTCAATAATAACCCAAACATCAATCAAGATATGAAAAGACATAAAGAGCAGATTGACCCTGACGTGATTTGAACACGCAACCTTCTGATCTGGAGTCAGACGCGCTACTGTTGCGCCACGAGGTCAGTTGAAAAGTGTTGTTGCTCCCATACTTCACATGAAAAGTGCATGACAAAATATATGGACACCATCTTGAAATTTGCTTCTTATAATCACAGTTTGGAAAAGATATAAACAAGGATGAATTAAGGTCTTCACTTTCAGATTCAGGGATTTCCAATTAAAAATTTAGAATATAGTAATAAACCCTTTTTTCTTACAAATTCAAAGATGACAATGGTATGAACAAATTAATAGGTGTTTCTGACTTGCCACAAATTTCCTGTTTTGAACTCAGTTCCCAATGATATATCTCATCAAAGGATTGTTGAAAAGATTTTATTCAGTAGAATTAAAAAAGCAATTTTTCAAACACTTTCCTGACAGGTGGCAACAAGATCATGATAATCTATTGTCAGTTAGAATACGCAGTTTCTGTTTTCAATCTTAACCCAAACATCGATCAACTTTTAAAAAGATGAAAGAGATACTTGAACGTGACATAATTTAAACATGCATCATTCTGACCAGGGGTAAGGCGCACTACCGTCAGTGTATGAGAACAGCAGTAAAACTTGCTTGCTCCCATAATTCACTTGTAAAGTGCATGAGGAAATATACAGACACCATCTTGAAATTTGCTACTTTAAATCACAGTTTAGAAAAGTAATAACAAGGATGAATTAGGATCTTCATGTTCCGATTCAGGTATTTCCAGTTTAAAGTTTAGATTCTAGTAATAAGCCTGATTTTCTTACAAATTCAAAGATGACAATGGTATGAACAAAGCGATAGGTGTTCCTGGCATTTATTACATTTATTAATGTTTTTAACTCAATTCCCAATAATATTTCTCATCAAAGTATTGTTGATAAGATTTTAATCTATAGAATTAAAAAAACACTTTTTTAAAAACTGTTCTGACCTGTGTCAACAACGTTGTGTTAACCTATTTTCAGTTGGATTACCCAGTTTCTGTTTTCAATCTTAACCCAAACATCGATCAAGCTATAAAAATATGAAAGAGCTGCTTGACCATGACGTGATTTGAATACACAACTTTCTGATATGGATTCAGAAGCACTACAGTTGAATTAAGATCTTCACAATCAGATTCAGTGATTTCCAGTCAAAAATTAAGAATCTGGTAATAAACCCTCTTTTCTTACAAATTCAAAGATGGCAATGGTAAAAATAAATTAATAGGTGCTTATGGCATTAATTACATTTACTAATGTTTGGAACTCAATTCCCAATAACAATTCTTATCAAAGTCCTCTTGAAACGATTACAATCTGTAGAACTAAAAAATGCAGTATCTTAAACACTGCAGCCTGGTAGCAACAAAATCGAGTTAACTTTTGTCAGTTGGACTACGCAGTTACTGTTTTCAATAATAACCCAAGCATCAATCAAGATATGAAAAGACATAAAGAGCTGATTGACTCTGACGTGATTTGAACACGCAACCTTCTGATCTGGAGTCAGACGCGCTACTGTTGCGCCACGAGGTCAGTTGAAAAGTGTTGTTGCTCCCATACTTCACATGAAAAGTGCATGATAAAATATATGGACACCATCTTGAAATTTGCTTCTTATAATCACAGTTTGGAAAAGATATAAACAAGGATGAATTAAGGTCTTCACTTTCAGATTCAGGGATTTCCAATGAAAAATTTAGAATATAGTAATAAACCCTTTTTTCTTACAAATTCAAAGATGACAATGGTATGAACAAATTAATAGGTGTTTCTGACTTGCCACAAATTTCCTGTTTTGAACTCAGTTCCCAATGATATATCTCATCAAAGGATTGTTGAAAAGATTTTATTCAGTAGAATTAAAAAAGCAATTTTTCAAACACTTTCCTGACAGGTGGCAACAAGATCATGATAATCTATTGTCAGTTAGAATACGCAGTTTCTGTTTTCAATCTTAACCCAAACATCGATCAACTTTTAAAAAGATGAAAGAGATACTTGAACGTGACATAATTTAAACATGCATCATTCTGACCAGGGGTAAGGCGCACTACCGTCAGTGTATGAGAACAGCAGTAAAACTTGCTTGCTCCCATAATTCACTTGTAAAGTGCATGAGGAAATATACAGACACCATCTTGAAATTTGCTACTTTAAATCACAGTTTAGAAAAGTAATAACAAGGATGAATTAGGATCTTCATGTTCCGATTCAGGGATTTCCAGTTTAAAGTTTAGATTCTAGCAATAAGCCTGATTTTCTTACAAATTCAAAGATGACAATGGTATGAACAAAGCGATAGGTGTTCCTGGCATTTATTACATTTATTAATGTTTTTAACTCAATTCCCAATAATATTTCTCATCAAAGTATTGTTGATAAGATTTTAATCTATAGAATTAAAAAAACACTTTTTTAAAAACTGTTCTGACCTGTGTCAACAACGTTGTGTTAATCTATTTTCAGTTGGATTACCCAGTTTCTGTTTTCAATCTTAACCCAAACATCGATCAAGCTATAAAAATATGAAAGAGCTGCTTGACCATGACGTGATTTGAATACACAACTTTCTGATATGGATTCAGAAGCACTACAGTTGAATTAAGATCTTCACAATCAGATTCAGTGATTTCCAGTCAAAAATTAAGAATCTGGTAATAAACCCTCTTTTCTTACAAATTCAAAGATGGCAATGGTAAAAATAAATTAATAGGTGCTTATGGCATTAATTACATTTATTAATGTTTGGAACTCAATTCCCAATAACAATTCTTATCAAAGTCCTCTTGAAACGATTATAATCTGTAGAACTAAAAAATGCAGTTTCTTAAACACTGCAGCTTGGTAGCAACAAAGTCGAGTTAAATTTTGTCAAGTTGGACTACACAGTTGCTGTTTTCAATAATAACCCAAGCATCAATTAAGATATGAAAAGACATAAAGAGCTGATCGACCCCGACGTGATTTGAACACGCAACCTTCTGATCTGGAGTCAGACGCGCTACCGTTGCGCCACGAGGTCAGTTGAAAAGTGTTGTTGCTCCCATACTTCACATGAAAAGTGCATGATAAAATATATGGACACCATCTTGAAATTTGCTACTTATAATCACAGTTTGGAAAAGGTATAAACAAGGATGAATTAAGGTCTTCACTTTCAGATTCAGGGATTTCCAATTAAAAATTTAGAATATAGTAATAAACCCTTTTTTCTTACAAATTCAAAGATGACAATGGTATGAACAAATTAATAGGTGTTTCTGACTTGCCACAACTTTCCTGTTTTGAACCTAGTTCCCAATGATATATCTCATCAAAGGATTGTTGAAAAGATTTTATTCAGTAGAATTAAAAAAGCAATTTTTCAAACACTTTCCTGACAGGTGGCAACAAGATCATGATAATCTATTGTCAGTTAGAATACGCAGTTTCTGTTTTCAATCTTAACCCAAACATCGATCAACTTTTAAAAAGATGAAAGAGATACTTGAACGTGACATAATTTAAACATGCATCATTCTGACCAGGAGTAAGGCGCACTACCGTCAGTGTATGAGGACAGCAGTAAAACTTGCTTGCTCCCATAATTCACTTGTAAAGTGCATGAGGAAATATACAGACACCATCTTGAAATTTGCTACTTTAAATCACAGTTTAGAAAAGTAATAACAAGGATGAATTAGGATCTTCACGTTCCGATTCAGGGATTTCCAGTTTAAAGTTTAGATTCTAGTAATAAGCCTGATTTTCTTACAAATTCAAAGATGACAATGGTATGAACAAAGCGATAGGTGTTCCTGGCATTTATTAAATTTATTAATGTTTTTAACTCAATTCCCAATAATATTTCTCATCAAAGTATTGTTGATAAGATTTTAATCTATAGAATTAAAAAAACACTTTTTTAAAAACTGTTCTGACCTGTGTCAACAACGTTGTGTTAATCTATTTTCAGTTGGATTACCCAGTTTCTGTTTTCAATCTTAACCCAAACATCGATCAAGCTATAAAAATATGAAAGAGCTGCTTGACCATGACGTGATTTGAATACACAACTTTCTGATATGGATTCAGAAGCACTACAGTTGAATTAAGATCTTCACAATCAGATTCAGTGATTTCCAGTCAAAAATTAAGAATCTGGTAATAAACCCTCTTTTCTTACAAATTCAAAGATGGCAATGGTAAAAATAAATTAATAGGTGCTTATGGCATTAATTACATTTATTAATGTTTGGAACTCAATTCCCAATAACAATTCCTATCAAAGTCCTCTTGAAACGATTATAATCTGTAGAACTAAAAAATGCAGTTTCTTAAACACTGCAGCCTGGTAGCAACAAAGTCAAGTTAACTTTTGTCAGTTGGACTACGCAGTTACTGTTTTCAATAATAACCCAAACATCAATCAAGATATGAAAAGACATAAAGAGCTGAGTGACCCCGACGTGATTTGAACACGCAACCTTCTGATCTGGAGTCAGACGCGCTACCGTTGCGCCACGAGGTCAGTTGAAAAGTGTTGTTGCTCCCATACTTCACATGGAAAGTGCATGATAAAATATATGGACACCATCTTGAAATTTGCTACTTATAATCACAGTTTGGAAAAGATATAAACAAAGATGAATTAAGGTCTTCACTTTCAGATTCAGGGATTTCCAATTAAAAATTTAGAATATAGTAATAAACCCTTGTTTCTTACAAATTCAAAGATGACAATGGTATGAACAAATTAATAGGTGTTTCTGACTTGCCACAAATTTCCTGTTTTGAACTCAGTTCCCAATGATATATCTCATCAAAGGATTGTTGAAAAGATTTTATTCAGTAGAATTAAAAAAGCAATTTTTCAAACACTTTCCTGACAGGTGGCAACAAGATCATGATAATCTATTGTCAGTTAGAATACGCAGTTTCTGTTTTCAATCTTAACCCAAACATCGATCAACTTTTAAAAAGATGAAAGAGATACTTGAACGTGACATAATTTAAACATGCATCATTCTGACCAGGAGTAAGGCGCACTACCGTCAGTGTATGAGGACAGCAGTAAAACTTGCTTGCTCCCATAATTCACTTGTAAAGTGCATGAGGAAATATACAGACACCATCTTGAAATTTGCTACTTTAAATCACAGTTTAGAAAAGTAATAACAAGGATGAATTAGGATCTTCACGTTCCGATTCAGGGATTTCCAGTTTAAAGTTTAGATTCTAGTAATAAGCCTGATTTTCTTACAAATTCAAAGATGACAATGGTATGAACAAAGCGATAGGTGTTCCTGGCATTTATTACATTTATTAATGTTTTTAACTCAATTCCCAATAATATTTCTCATCAAAGTATTGTTGATAAGATTTTAATCTATAGAATTAAAAAAACACTTTTTTAAAAACTGTTCTGACCTGTGTCAACAAAGTTGTGTTAATCTATTTTCAGTTGGATTACCCAGTTTCTGTTTTCAATCTTAACCCAAACATCGATCAAGCTATAAAAATATGAAAGAGCTGCTTGACCATGACGTGATTTGAATACACAACTTTCTGATATGGATTCAGAAGCACTACAGTTGAATTAAGATCTTCACAATCAGATTCAGTGATTTCCAGTCAAAAATTAAGAATCTGGTAATAAACCCTCTTTTCTTACAAATTCAAAGATGGCAATGGTAAAAATAAATTAATAGGTGCTTATGGCATTAATTACATTTATTAATGTTTGGAACTCAATTCCCAATAACAATTCCTATCAAAGTCCTCTTGAAACGATTATAATCTGTAGAACTAAAAAATGCAGTTTCTTAAACACTGCAGCCTGGTAGCAACAAAGTCGAGTTAACTTTTGTCAGTTGGACTACGCAGTTACTGTTTTCAATAATAACCCAAACATCAATCAAGATATGAAAAGACATAAAGAGCTGAGTGACAACGACGTGATTTGAACACGAAACCTTCTGATCTGGAGTCAGACGCGCTACCGTTGCGCCACGAGGTCAGTTGAAAAGTGTTGTTGCTCCCATACTTCACATGAAAAGTGCATGATAAAATATATGGACACCATCTTGAAATTTGCTACTTATAATCACAGTTTGGAAAAGATATAAACAAAGATGAATTAAGGTCTTCACTTTCAGATTCAGGGATTTCCAATTAAAAATTTAGAATATAGTAATAAACCCTTTTTTCTTACAAATTCAAAGATGACAATGGTATGAACAAATTAATAGGTGTTTCTGACTTGCCACAAATTTTCTGTTTTGAACTCAGTTCCCAATGATATATCTCATCAAAGGATTGTTGAAAAGATTTTATTCAGTAGAATTAAAAAAGCAATTTTTCAAACACTTTCCTGACAGGTGGCAACAAGATCATGATAATCTATTGTCAGTTAGAATACGCAGTTTCTGTTTTCAATCTTAACCCAAACATCGATCAACTTTTAAAAAGATGAAAGAGATACTTGAACGTGACATAATTTAAACATGCATCATTCTGACCAGGAGTAAGGCGCATTACGGTCAGTGTATGAGGACAGCAGTAAAACTTGCTTGCTCCCATAATTCACTTGTAAAGTGCATGAGGAAATATACAGACACCATCTTGAAATTTGCTACTTTAAATCACAGTTTAGAAAAGTAATAACAAGGATGAATTAGGATCTTCACGTTCCGATTCAGGGATTTCCAGTTTAAAGTTTAGATTCTAGTAATAAGCCTGATTTTCTTACAAATTCAAAGATGACAATGGTATGAACAAAGCGATAGGTGTTCCTGGCATTTATTACATTTATTAATGTTTTTAACTCAATTCCCAATAATATTTCTCATCAAAGTATTGTTGATAAGATTTTAATCTATAGAATTAAAAAAACACTTTTTTAAAAACTGTTCTGACCTGTGTCAACAACGTTGTGTTAATCTGTTTTCAGTTGGATTACCCAGTTTCTGTTTTCAATCTTAACCCAAACATCGATCAAGCTATAAAAATATGAAAGAGCTGCTTGACCATGACGTGATTTGAATACACAACTTTCTGATATGGATTCAGAAGCACTACAGTTGAATTAAGATCTTCACAATCAGATTCAGTGATTTCCAGTCAAAAATTAAGAATCTGGTAATAAACCCTCTTTTCTTACAAATTCAAAGATGGCAATGGTAAAAATAAATTAATATGTGCTTATGGCATTAATTACATTTACTAATGTTTGGAACTCAATTCCCAATAACAATTCTTATCAAAGTCCTCTTGAAACGATTATAATCTGTAGAACTAAAAAATGCAGTTTCTTAAACACTGCAGCCTGGTAGCAACAAAGTCGAGTTAACTTTTGTCAAGTTGGACTTCGCAGTTGCTGTTTTCAATAATAACCCAAACATCAATCAAGATATGAAAAGACATAAAGAGCTGATTGACCTCGACGTGATTTGAACACGCAACCTTCTGATCTGGAGTCAGACGCGCTACCGTTGCGCCACGAGGTCATGTGAACAGTGTTGTTGCTGCCATACTTCACATGAAAAGTGCATGATAAAATATATGGACACCATCTTGAAATTTGCTACTTATAATCACAGTTTGGAAAAGATATAAACAAGGATGAATTAAGGTCTTCACTTTCAGATTCAGGGATTTCCAATTAAAAATTTAGAATATAGTAATAAACCCTTGTTTCTTACAAATTCAAAGATGACAATGGTATGAACAAATTAATAGGTGTTTCTGACTTGCCACAAATTTCCTGTTTTGAACTCAGTTCCCAATGATATATCTCATCAAAGGATTGTTGAAAAGATTTTATTCAGTAGAATTAAAAAAGCAATTTTTCAAACACTTTCCTGACAGGTGGCAACAAGATCATGATAATCTATTGTCAGTTAGAATACGCAGTTTCTGTTTTCAATCTTAACCCAAACATCGATCAACTTTTAAAAAGATGAAAGAGATACTTGAACGTGACATAATTTAAACATGCATCATTCTGACCAGGAGTAAGGCGCACTACCGTCAGTGTATGAGGACAGCAGTAAAACTTGCTTGCTCCCATAATTCACTTGTAAAGTGCATGAGGAAATATACAGACACCATCTTGAAATTTGCTACTTTAAATCACAGTTTAGAAAAGTAATAACAAGGATGAATTAGGATCTTCACGTTCCGATTCAGGGATTTCCAGTTTAAAGTTTAGATTCTAGTAATAAGCCTGATTTTCTTACAAATTCAAAGATGACAATGGTATGAACAAAGCGATAGGTGTTCCTGGCATTTATTACATTTATTAATGTTTTTAACTCAATTCCCAATAATATTTCTCATCAAAGTATTGTTGATAAGATTTAAATCTATAGAATTAAAAAAACACTTTTTTAAAAACTGTTCTGACCTGTGTCAACAACGTTGTGTTAATCTGTTTTCAGTTGGATTACCCAGTTTCTGTTTTCAATCTTAACCCAAACATCGCTCAAGCTATAAAAATATGAAAGAGCTGCTTGACCATGATGTGATTTGAATACACAACTTTCTGATATGGATTCAGAAGCACTACAGTTGAATTAAGATCTTCACAATCAGATTCAGTGATTTCCAGTCAAAAATTAAGAATCTGGTAATAAACCCTCTTTTCTTACAAATTCATAGATGGCAATGGTAAAAATAAATTAATAGGTGCTTATGGCATTAATTACATTTATTAATGTTTGGAACTCAATTCCCAATAACAATTCTTATCAAAGTCCTCTTGAAACGATTATAATCTGTAGAACTAAAAAATGCAGTTTCTTAAACACTGCAGCCTGGTAGCAACAAAGTCGAGTTAACTTTTGTCAAGTTGGACTACGCAGTTGCTGTTTTCAATAATAACCCAAATTCAAAAATGACAATGGTATGAACAAATTATTAGGTGTTTCTCACTTGCCACAAATTTTCTGTTTTGAACTCAGTTCCCAATGATATATCTCATCAAAGGATTGTTGAAAAGATTTTATTCAGTAGAATTAAAAAAGCAATATTTCAAACACTTTCCTGACAGGTGGCAACAAGATCATGATAATCTATTGTCAGTTAGAATACGCAGTTTCTGTTTTCAATCTTAACCCAAACATCGATCAACTTTTAAAAAGATGAAAGAGATACTTGAACATGACATAATTTAAACATGCATCATTCTGACCAGGAGTAAGGCACACTACCGTCAGTGTATGAGGACAGCAGTAAAACTTGCTTGCTCCCATAATTCACTTGTAAAGTGCATGAGGAAATATACAGACACCATCTTGAAATTTGCTACTTATAATCACAGTTTGGAAAAGATATAAACAAGGATGAATTAAGGTCTTCACTTTCAGATTCAGGGATTTCCAATTAAAAATTTAGAATATAGTAATAAACCCTTTTTTCTTACAAATTCAAAGATGACAATGGTATGAACAAATTAATAGGTGTTTCTGACTTGCCACAAATTTTCTGTTTTGAACTCAGTTCCCAATGATATATCTCATCAAAGATTGTTGAAAAGATTTTATTCAGTAGAATTAAAAAAGCAATTTTTCAAACACTTTCCTGACAGGTGTCAACAAGATCATGATAATCTATTGTCAGTTAGAATACGCAGTTTCTGTTTTCAATCTTAACCCAAACATCGATCAACTTTTAAAAAGATGAAAGAGATACTTGAACGTGACATAATTTAAACATGCATCATTCTGACCAGGAGTAAGGCGCACTACCGTCAGTGTATGAGGACAGCAGTAAAACTTGCTTGCTCCCATAATTCACTTGTAAAGTGCATGAGGAAATATACAGACACCATCTTGAAATTTGCTACTTTAAATCACAGTTTAGAAAAGTAATAACAAGGATGAATTAGGATCTTCACGTTCCGATTCAGGGATTTCCAGTTTAAAGTTTAGATTCTAGTAATAAGCCTGATTTTCTTACAAATTCAAAGATGACAATGGTATGAACAAAGCGATAGGTGTTCCTGGCATTTATTACATTTATTAATGTTTTTAACTCAATTCCCAATAATATTTCTCATCAAAGTATTGTTGATAAGATTTTAATCTATAGAATTAAAAAAACACTTTTTTAAAAACTGTTCTGACCTGTGTCAACAACGTTGTGTTAATCTGTTTTCAGTTGGATTACCCAGTTTCTGTTTTCAATCTTAACCCAAACATCGATCAAGCTATAAAAATATGAAAGAGCTGCTTGACCATGACGTGATTTGAATACACAACTTTCTGATATGGATTCAGAAGCACTACAGTTGAATTAAGATCTTCACAATCAGATTCAGTGATTTCCAGTCAAAAATTAAGAATCTGGTAATAAACCCTCTTTTCTTACAAATTCATAGATGGCAATGGTAAAAATAAATTAATAGGTGCTTATGGCATTAATTACATTTATTAATGTTTGGAACTCAATTCCCAATAACAATTCTTATCAAAGTCCTCTTGAAACGATTATAATCTGTAGAACTAAAAAATGCAGTTTCTTAAACACTGCAGCCTGGTAGCAACAAAGTCGAGTTAACTTTTGTCAAGTTGGACTACGCAGTTGCTGTTTTCAATAATAACCCAAATTCAAAGATGACAATGGTATGAACAAATTATTAGGTGTTTCTCACTTGCCACAAATTTTCTGTTTTGAACTCAGTTCCCAATGATATATCTCATCAAAGGATTGTTGAAAAGATTTTATTCAGTAGAATTAAAAAAGCAATTTTTCAAACACTTTCCTGACAGGTGGCAACAAGATCATGATAATCTATTGTCAGTTAGAATACGCAGTTTCTGTTTTCAATCTTAACCCAAACATCGATCAACTTTTAAAAAGATGAAAGAGATACTTGAACATGACATAATTTAAACATGCATCATTCTGACCAGGAGTAAGGCCCACTACCGTCAGTGTATGAGGACAGCTGTAAAACTTGCTTGCTCCCATAATTCACTTGTAAAGTGCATGAGGAAATATACAGACACCATCTTGAAATTTCCTACTTTAAATCACAGTTTAGAAAAGTAATAACAAGGATGAATTAGGATCTTCACATTCCGATTCAGGGATTTCCAGTTTAAAGTTTAGATTCTAGTAATAAGCCTGATTTTCTTACAAATTCAAAGATGACAATGGTATGAACAAAGCGATAGGTGTTCCTGGCATTTATTACATTTATTAATGTTTTTAACTCAATTCCCAATAATATTTCTCATCAAAGTATTGTTGATAAGATTTTAATCTATAGAATTAAAAAAACACTTTTTTAAAAACTGTTCTGACCTGTGTCAACAACGTTGTGTTAATCTGTTTTCAGTTGGATTACCCAGTTTCTGTTTTCAATCTTAACCCAAACATCGATCAAGCTATAAAAATATGAAAGAGCTGCTTGACCATGACGTGATTTGAATACACAACTTTCTGATATGGATTCAGAAGCACTACAGTTGAATTAAGATCTTCACAATCAGATTCAGTGATTTCCAGTCAAAAATTAAGAATCTGGTAATAAACCCTCTTTTCTTACAAATTCAAAGATGGCAATGGTAAAAATAAATTAATAGGTGCTTATGGCATTAATTACATTTACTAATGTTTGGAACTCAATTCCCAATAACAATTCTTATCAAAGTCCTCTTGAAACGATTACAATCTGTAGAACTAAAAAATGCAGTATCTTAAACACTGCAGCCTGGTAGCAACAAAATCGAGTTAACTTTTGTCAGTTGGACTACGCAGTTACTGTTTTCAATAATAACCCAAACATCAATCAAGATATGAAAAGACATAAAGAGCTGATTGACCCCGACGTGATTTGAACACACAACCTTCTGATCTCAAGTCAGACGCGCTACTGTTGCGCCACGAGGTCAGTTGAAAAGTGTTGTTGCTCCCATACTTCACATGAAAAGTGCATGATAAAATATATGGACACCATCTTGAAATTTGCTACTTATAATCACAGTTTGGAAAAGATATAAACAAGGATGAATTAAGGTCTTCACTTTCAGATTCAGGGATTTCCAATTAAAAATTTAGAATATAGTAATAAACCCTTTTTTCTTACAAATTCAAAGATGACAATGGTATGAACAAATTAATAGGTGTTTCTGACTTGCCACAAATTTCCTGTTTTGAACTCAGTTCCCAATGATATATCTCATCAAAGGATTGTTGAAAAGATTTTATTCAGTAGAATTAAAAAAGCAATTTTTCAAACACTTTCCTGACAGGTGGCAACAAGATCATGATAAACTATTGTCAGTTAGAATACGCAGTTTCTGTTTTCAATCTTAACCCAAACATCGATCAACTTTTAAAAAGATGAAAGAGATACTTGAACGTGACATAATTTAAACATGCATCATTCTGACCAGGAGTAAGGCGCACTACCGTCAGTGTATGAGGACAGCAGTAAAACTTGCTTGCTCCCATAATTCACTTGTAAAGTGCATGAGGAAATATACAGACACCATCTTGAAATTTGCTACTTTAAATCACAGTTTAGAAAAGTAATAACAAGGATGAATTAGGATCTTCACGTTCCGATTCAGGGATTTCCAGTTTAAAGTTTAGATTCTAGTAATAAGCCTGATTTTCTTACAAATTCAAAGATGACAATGGTATGAACAAAGCGATAGGTTTTCCTGGCATTTATTACATTTATTAATGTTTTTAACTCAATTCCCAATAATATTTCTCATCAAAGTATTGTTGATAAGATTTTAATCTATAGAATTAAAAAAACACTTTTTTAAAAACTGTTCTGACCTGTGTCAACAACGTTGTGTTAATCTATTTTCAGTTGGATTACCCAGTTTCTGTTTTCAATCTTAACCCAAACATCGATCAAGCTATAAAAATATGAAAGAGCTGCTTGACCATGATGTGATTTGAATACACAACTTTCTGATATGGATTCAGAAGCACTACAGTTGAATTAAGATCTTCACAATCAGATTCAGTGATTTCCAGTCAAAAATTAAGAATCTGGTAATAAACCCTCTTTTCTTACAAATTCAAAGATGGCAATGGTAAAAATAAATTAATAGGTGCTTATGGCATTAATTACATTTATTAATGTTTGGAACTCAATTCCCAATAACAATTCTTATCAAAGTCCTCTTGAAACGATTATAATCTGTAGAACTAAAAAATGCAGTTTCTTAAACACTGCAGCCTGGTAGCAACAAAGTCGAGTTAACTTTTGTCAAGTTGGACTACGCAGTTGCTGTTTTCAATAATAACCCAAGCATCAATTGAGATATGAAAAGACATAAGGAGCTGATTGACACCGACGTGATTTGAACACGCAACCTTCTGATCTGGAGTCAGATGCTCTACCGTTGCGCCATGAGGTCAGTTGAAAAGTGTTGTTGCTCCCATACTTCACATGAAAAGTGCATGATAAAATATATGGACACCATCTTGAAATTTGCTACTTATAATCACAGTTTGGAAAAGATATAAACAAGGATGAATTAAGGTCTTCACTTTCAGATTCAGGGATTTCCAATTAAAAATTTAGAATATAGTAATAAACCCTTGTTTCTTATAAATTCAAAGATGACAATGGTATGAACAAATTAATAGGTGTTTCTGACTTGCCACAAATTTCCTGTTTTGAACTCAGTTCCCAATGATATATCTCATCAAAGGATTGTTGAAAAGATTTTATTCAGTAGAATTAAAAAAGCAATTTTTCAAACACTTTCCTGACAGGTGGCAACAAGATCATGATAATCTATTGTCAGTTAGAATACGCAGTTTCTGTTTTCAATCTTAACCCAAACATCGATCAACTTTTAAAAAGATGAAAGAGATACTTGAACGTGACATAATTTAAACATGCATCATTCTGACCAGGAGTAAGGCGCACTACCGTCAGTGTATGAGGACAGCAGTAAAACTTGCTTGCTCCCATAATTCACTTGTAAAGTGCATGAGGAAATATACAGACACCATCTTGAAATTTGCTACTTTAAATCACAGTTTATAAAAGTAATAACAAGGATGAATTAGGATCTTCACGTTCCGATTCAGGGATTTCCAGTTTAAAGTTTAGATTCTAGTAATAAGCCTGATTTTCTTACAAATTCAAAGATGACAATGGTATGAACAAAGCGATAGGTGTTCCTGGCATTTATTAAATTTATTAATGTTTTTAACTCAATTCCCAATAATATTTCTCATCAAAGTATTGTTGATAAGATTTTAATCTATAGAATTAAAAAAACACTTTTTTAAAAACTGTTCTGACCTGTGTCAACAACGTTGTGTTAATCTATTTTCAGTTGGATTACCCAGTTTCTGTTTTCAATCTTAACCCAAACATCGATCAAGCTATAAAAATATGAAAGAGCTGCTTGACCATGACGTGATTTGAATACACAACTTTCTGATATGGATTCAGAAGCACTACAGTTGAATTAAGATCTTCACAATCAGATTCAGTGATTTCCAGTCAAAAATTAAGAATCTGGTAATAAACCCTCTTTTCTTACAAATTCAAAGATGGCAATGGTAAAAATAAATTAATAGGTGCTTATGGCATTAATTACATTTATTAATGTTTGGAACTCAATTCCCAATAACAATTCCTATCAAAGTCCTCTTGAAACGATTATAATCTGTAGAACTAAAAAATGCAGTTTCTTAAACACTGCAGCCTGGTAGCAACAAAGTCGAGTTAACTTTTGTCAGTTGGACTACGCAGTTACTGTTTTCAATAATAACCCAAACATCAATCAAGATATGAAAAGACATAAAGAGCTGAGTGACCCCGACGTGATTTGAACACGCAACCTTCTGATCTGGAGTCAGACGCGCTACCGTTGCGCCACGAGGTCAGTTGAAAAGTGTTGTTGCTCCCATACTTCACATGGAAAGTGCATGATAAAATATATGGACACCATCTTGAAATTTGCTACTTATAATCACAGTTTGGAAAAGATATAAACAAAGATGAATTAAGGTCTTCACTTTCAGATTCAGGGATTTCCAATTAAAAATTTAGAATATAGTAATAAACCCTTGTTTCTTACAAATTCAAAGATGACAATGGTATGAACAAATTAATAGGTGTTTCTGACTTGCCACAAATTTCCTGTTTTGAACTCAGTTCCCAATGATATATCTCATCAAAGGATTGTTGAAAAGATTTTATTCAGTAGAATTAAAAAAGCAATTTTTCAAACACTTTCCTGACAGGTGGCAACAAGATCATGATAATCTATTGTCAGTTAGAATACGCAGTTTCTGTTTTCAATCTTAACCCAAACATCGATCAACTTTTAAAAAGATGAAAGAGATACTTGAACGTGACATAATTTAAACATGCATCATTCTGACCAGGAGTAAGGCGCACTACCGTCAGTGTATGAGGACAGCAGTAAAACTTGCTTGCTCCCATAATTCACTTGTAAAGTGCATGAGGAAATATACAGACACCATCTTGAAATTTGCTACTTTAAATCACAGTTTAGAAAAGTAATAACAAGGATGAATTAGGATCTTCACGTTCCGATTCAGGGATTTCCAGTTTAAAGTTTAGATTCTAGTAATAAGCCTGATTTTCTTACAAATTCAAAGATGACAATGGTATGAACAAAGCGATAGGTGTTCCTGGCATTTATTACATTTATTAATGTTTTTAACTCAATTCCCAATAATATTTCTCATCAAAGTATTGTTGATAAGATTTTAATCTATAGAATTAAAAAAACACTTTTTTAAAAACTGTTCTGACCTGTGTCAACAACGTTGTGTTAATCTATTTTCAGTTGGATTACCCAGTTTCTGTTTTCAATCTTAACCCAAACATCGATCAAGCTATAAAAATATGAAAGAGCTGCTTGACCATGACGTGATTTGAATACACAACTTTCTGATATGGATTCAGAAGCACTACAGTTGAATTAAGATCTTCACAATCAGATTCAGTGATTTCCAGTCAAAAATTAAGAATCTGGTAATAAACCCTCTTTTCTTACAAATTCAAAGATGGCAATGGTAAAAATAAATTAATAGGTGCTTATGGCATTAATTACATTTATTAATGTTTGGAACTCAATTCCCAATAACAATTCCTATCAAAGTCCTCTTGAAACGATTATAATCTGTAGAACTAAAAAATGCAGTTTCTTAAACACTGCAGCCTGGTAGCAACAAAGTCGAGTTAACTTTTGTCAGTTGGACTACGCAGTTACTGTTTTCAATAATAACCCAAACATCAATCAAGATATGAAAAGACATAAAGAGCTGAGTGACAACGACGTGATTTGAACACGCAACCTTCTGATCTGGAGTCAGACGCGCTACCGTTGCGCCACGAGGTCAGTTGAAGTGTTGTTGCTCCCATACTTCACATGAAAAGTGCATGATAAAATATATGGACACCATCTTGAAATTTGCTACTTATAATCACAGTTTGGAAAAGATATAAACAAAGATGAATTAAGGTCGTCACTTTCAGATTCAGGGATTTCCAATTAAAAATTTAGAATATAGTAATAAACCCTTTTTTCTTACAAATTCAAAGATGACAATGGTATGAACAAATTAATAGGTGTTTCTGACTTGCCACAAATTTTCTGTTTTGAACTCAGTTCCCAATGATATATCTCATCAAAGGATTGTTGAAAAGATTTTATTCAGTAGAATTAAAAAAGCAATTTTTCAAACACTTTCCTGACAGGTGGCAACAAGATCATGATAATCTATTGTCAGTTAGAATACGCAGTTTCTGTTTTCAATCTTAACCCAAACATCGATCAACTTTTAAAAAGATGAAAGAGATACTTGAACATGACATAATTTAAACATGCATCATTCTGACCAGGAGTAAGGCGCATTACGGTCAGTGTATGAGGACAGCAGTAAAACTTGCTTGCTCCCATAATTCACTTGTAAAGTGCATGAGGAAATATACAGACACCATCTTGAAATTTGCTACTTTAAATCACAGTTTAGAAAAGTAATAACAAGGATGAATTAGGATCTTCACGTTCCGATTCAGGGATTTCCAGTTTAAAGTTTAGATTCTAGTAATAAGCCTGATTTTCTTACAAATTCAAAGATGACAATGGTATGAACAAAGCGATAGGTGTTCCTGGCATTTATTACATTTATTAATGTTTTTAACTCAATTCCCAATAATATTTCTCATCAAAGTATTGTTGATAAGATTTTAATCTATAGAATTAAAAAAACACTTTTTTAAAAACTGTTCTGACCTGTGTCAACAACGTTGTGTTAATCTGTTTTCAGTTGGATTACCCAGTTTCTGTTTTCAATCTTAACCCAAACATCGATCAAGCTATAAAAATATGAAAGAGCTGCTTGACCATGACGTGATTTGAATACACAACTTTCTGATATGGATTCAGAAGCACTACAGTTGAATTAAGATCTTCACAATCAGATTCAGTGATTTCCAGTCAAAAATTAAGAATCTGGTAATAAACCCTCTTTTCTTACAAATTCAAAGATGGCAATGGTAAAAATAAATTAATATGTGCTTATGGCATTAATTACATTTACTAATGTTTGGAACTCAATTCCCAATAACAATTCTTATCAAAGTCCTCTTGAAACGATTATAATCTGTAGAACTAAAAAATGCAGTTTCTTAAACACTGCAGCCTGGTAGCAACAAAGTCGAGTTAACTTTTGTCAAGTTGGACTACGCAGTTGCTGTTTTCAATAATAACCCAAACATCAATCAAGATATGAAAAGACATAAAGAGCTGATTGACCTCGACGTGATTTGAACACGCAACCTTCTGATCTGGAGTCAGACGCGCTACCGTTGCACCACGAGGTCATGTGAACAGTGTTGTTGCTGCCATACTTCACATGAAAAGTGCATGATAAAATATATGGACACCATCTTGAAATTTGCTACTTATAATCACAGTTTGGAAAAGATATAAACAAGGATGAATTAAGGTCTTCACTTTCAGATTCAGGGATTTCCAATTAAAAATTTAGAATATAGTAATAAACCCTTGTTTCTTACAAATTCAAAGATGACAATGGTATGAACAAATTAATAGGTGTTTCTGACTTGCCACAAATTTCCTGTTTTGAACTCAGTTCCCAATGATATATCTCATCAAAGGATTGTTGAAAAGATTTTATTCAGTAGAATTAAAAAAGCAATTTTTCAAACACTTTCCTGACAGGTGGCAACAAGATCATGATAATCTATTGTCAGTTAGAATACGCAGTTTCTGTTTTCAATCTTAACCCAAACATCGATCAACTTTTAAAAAGATGAAAGAGATACTTGAACGTGACATAATTTAAACATGCATCATTCTGACCAGGAGTAAGGCGCACTACCGTCAGTGTATGAGGACAGCAGTAAAACTTGCTTGCTCCCATAATTCACTTGTAAAGTGCATGAGGAAATATACAGACACCATCTTGAAATTTGCTACTTTAAATCACAGTTTAGAAAAGTAATAACAAGGATGAATTAGGATCTTCACGTTCCGATTCAGGGATTTCTAGTTTAAAGTTTAGATTCTAGTAATAAGCCTGATTTTCTTACAAATTCAAAGATGACAATGGTATGAACAAAGCGATAGGTGTTCCTGGCATTTATTACATTTATTAATGTTTTTAACTCAATTCCCAATAATATTTCTCATCAAAGTATTGTTGATAAGATTTAAATCTATAGAATTAAAAAAACACTTTTTTAAAAACTGTTCTGTCCTGTGTCAACAACGTTGTGTTAATCTGTTTTCAGTTGGATTACCCAGTTTCTGTTTTCAATCTTAACCCAAACATCGCTCAAGCTATAAAAATATGAAAGAGCTGCTTGACCATGATGTGATTTGAATACACAACTTTCTGATATGGATTCAGAAGCACTACAGTTGAATTAAGATCTTCACAATCAGATTCAGTGATTTCCAGTCAAAAATTAAGAATCTGGTAATAAACCCTCTTTTCTTACAAATTCATAGATGGCAATGGTAAAAATAAATTAATAGGTGCTTATGGCATTAATTACATTTATTAATGTTTGGAACTCAATTCCCAATAACAATTCTTATCAAAGTCCTCTTGAAACGATTATAATCTGTAGAACTAAAAAATGCAGTTTCTTAAACACTGCAGCCTGGTAGCAACAAAGTCGAGTTAACTTTTGTCAAGTTGGACTACGCAGTTGCTGTTTTCAATAATAACCCAAATTCAAAAATGACAATGGTATGAACAAATTATTAGGTGTTTCTCACTTGCCACAAATTTTCTGTTTTGAACTCAGTTCCCAATGATATATCTCATCAAAGGATTGTTGAAAAGATTTTATTCAGTAGAATTAAAAAAGCAATATTTCAAACACTTTCCTGACAGGTGGCAACAAGATCATGATAATCTATTGTCAGTTAGAATACGCAGTTTCTGTTTTCAATCTTAACCCAAACATCGATCAACTTTTAAAAAGATGAAAGAGATACTTGAACATGACATAATTTAAACATGCATCATTCTGACCAGGAGTAAGGCACACTACCGTCAGTGTATGAGGACAGCAGTAAAACTTGCTTGCTCCCATAATTCACTTGTAAAGTGCATGAGGAAATATACAGACACCATCTTGAAATTTGCTACTTATAATCACAGTTTGGAAAAGATATAAACAAGGATGAATTAAGGTCTTCACTTTCAGATTCAGGGATTTCCAATTAAAAATTTAGAATATAGTAATAAACCCTTTTTTCTTACAAATTCAAAGATGACAATGGTATGAACAAATTAATAGGTGTTTCTGACTTGCCACAAATTTTCTGTTTTGAACTCAGTTCCCAATGATATATCTCATCAAAGATTGTTGAAAAGATTTTATTCAGTAGAATTAAAAAAGCAATTTTTCAAACACTTTCCTGACAGGTGTCAACAAGATCATGATAATCTATTGTCAGTTAGAATACGCAGTTTCTGTTTTCAATCTTAACCCAAACATCGATCAACTTTTAAAAAGATGAAAGAGATACTTGAACGTGACATAATTTAAACATGCATCATTCTGACCAGGAGTAAGGCGCACTACCGTCAGTGTATGAGGACAGCAGTAAAACTTGCTTGCTCCCATAATTCACTTGTAAAGTGCATGAGGAAATATACAGACACCATCTTGAAATTTGCTACTTTAAATCACAGTTTAGAAAAGTAATAACAAGGATGAATTAGGATCTTCACGTTCCGATTCAGGGATTTCCAGTTTAAAGTTTAGATTCTAGTAATAAGCCTGATTTTCTTACAAATTCAAAGATGACAATGGTATGAACAAAGCGATAGGTGTTCCTGGCATTTATTACATTTATTAATGTTTTTAACTCAATTCCCAATAATATTTCTCATCAAAGTATTGTTGATAAGATTTTAATCTATAGAATTAAAAAAACACTTTTTTAAAAACTGTTCTGACCTGTGTCAACAACGTTGTGTTAATCTGTTTTCAGTTGGATTACCCAGTTTCTGTTTTCAATCTTAACCCAAACATCGATCAAGCTATAAAAATATGAAAGAGCTGCTTGACCATGACGTGATTTGAATACACAACTTTCTGATATGGATTCAGAAGCACTACAGTTGAATTAAGATCTTCACAATCAGATTCAGTGATTTCCAGTCAAAAATTAAGAATCTGGTAATAAACCCTCTTTTCTTACAAATTCATAGATGGCAATGGTAAAAATAAATTAATAGGTGCTTATGGCATTAATTACATTTATTAATGTTTGGAACTCAATTCCCAATAACAATTCTTATCAAAGTCCTCTTGAAACGATTATAATCTGTAGAACTAAAAAATGCAGTTTCTTAAACACTGCAGCCTGGTAGCAACAAAGTCGAGTTAACTTTTGTCAAGTTGGACTACGCAGTTGCTGTTTTCAATAATAACCCAAATTCAAAGATGACAATGGTATGAACAAATTATTAGGTGTTTCTCACTTGCCACAAATTTTCTGTTTTGAACTCAGTTCCCAATGATATATCTCATCAAAGGATTGTTGAAAAGATTTTATTCAGTAGAATTAAAAAAGCAATTTTTCAAACACTTTCCTGACAGGTGGCAACAAGATCATGATAATCTATTGTCAGTTAGAATACGCAGTTTCTGTTTTCAATCTTAACCCAAACATCGATCAACTTTTAAAAAGATGAAAGAGATACTTGAACATGACATAATTTAAACATGCATCATTCTGACCAGGAGTAAGGCCCACTACCGTCAGTGTATGAGGACAGCTGTAAAACTTGCTTGCTCCCATAATTCACTTGTAAAGTGCATGAGGAAATATACAGACACCATCTTGAAATTTCCTACTTTAAATCACAGTTTAGAAAAGTAATAACAAGGATGAATTAGGATCTTCACATTCCGATTCAGGGATTTCCAGTTTAAAGTTTAGATTCTAGTAATAAGCCTGATTTTCTTACAAATTCAAAGATGACAATGGTATGAACAAAGCGATAGGTGTTCCTGGCATTTATTACATTTATTAATGTTTTTAACTCAATTCCCAATAATATTTCTCATCAAAGTATTGTTGATAAGATTTTAATCTATAGAATTAAAAAAACACTTTTTTAAAAACTGTTCTGACCTGTGTCAACAACGTTGTGTTAATCTGTTTTCAGTTGGATTACCCAGTTTCTGTTTTCAATCTTAACCCAAACATCGATCAAGCTATAAAAATATGAAAGAGCTGCTTGACCATGACGTGATTTGAATACACAACTTTCTGATATGGATTCAGAAGCACTACAGTTGAATTAAGATCTTCACAATCAGATTCAGTGATTTCCAGTCAAAAATTAAGAATCTGGTAATAAACCCTCTTTTCTTACAAATTCATAGATGGCAATGGTAAAAATAAATTAATAGGTGCTTATGGCATTAATTACATTTATTAATGTTTGGAACTCAATTCCCAATAACAATTCTTATCAAAGTCCTCTTGAAACGATTATAATCTGTAGAACTAAAAAATGCAGTTTCTTAAACACTGCAGCCTGGTAGCAACAAAGTCGAGTTAACTTTTGTCAAGTTGGACTACGCAGTTGCTGTTTTCAATAATAACCCAAATTCAAAGATGACAATGGTATGAACAAATTATTAGGTGTTTCTCACTTGCCACAAATTTTCTGTTTTGAACTCAGTTCCCAATGATATATCTCATCAAAGGATTGTTGAAAAGATTTTATTCAGTAGAATTAAAAAAGCAATTTTTCAAACACTTTCCTGACAGGTGGCAACAAGATCATGATAATCTATTGTCAGTTAGAATACGCAGTTTCTGTTTTCAATCTTAACCCAAACATCGATCAACTTTTAAAAAGATGAAAGAGATACTTGAACATGACATAATTTAAACATGCATCATTCTGACCAGGAGTAAGGCCCACTACCGTCAGTGTATGAGGACAGCTGTAAAACTTGCTTGCTCCCATAATTCACTTGTAAAGTGCATGAGGAAATATACAGACACCATCTTGAAATTTCCTACTTTAAATCACAGTTTAGAAAAGTAATAACAAGGATGAATTAGGATCTTCACATTCCGATTCAGGGATTTCCAGTTTAAAGTTTAGATTCTAGTAATAAGCCTGATTTTCTTACAAATTCAAAGATGACAATGGTATGAACAAAGCGATAGGTGTTCCTGGCATTTATTACATTTATTAATGTTTTTAACTCAATTCCCAATAATATTTCTCATCAAAGTATTGTTGATAAGATTTTAATCTATAGAATTAAAAAAACACTTTTTTAAAAACTGTTCTGACCTGTGTCAACAACGTTGTGTTAATCTGTTTTCAGTTGGATTACCCAGTTTCTGTTTTCAATCTTAACCCAAACATCGATCAAGCTATAAAAATATGAAAGAGCTGCTTGACCATGACGTGATTTGAATACACAACTTTCTGATATGGATTCAGAAGCACTACAGTTGAATTAAGATCTTCACAATCAGATTCAGTGATTTCCAGTCAAAAATTAAGAATCTGGTAATAAACCCTCTTTTCTTACAAATTCAAAGATGGCAATGGTAAAAATAAATTAATAGGTGCTTATGGCATTAATTACATTTACTAATGTTTGGAACTCAATTCCCAATAACAATTCTTATCAAAGTCCTCTTGAAACGATTACAATCTGTAGAACTAAAAAATGCAGTATCTTAAACACTGCAGCCTGGTAGCAACAAAATCGAGTTAACTTTTGTCAGTTGGACTACGCAGTTACTGTTTTCAATAATAACCCAAACATCAATCAAGATATGAAAAGACATAAAGAGCTGATTGACCCCGACGTGATTTGAACACACAACCTTCTGATCTCAAGTCAGACGCGCTACTGTTGCGCCACGAGGTCAGTTGAAAAGTGTTGTTGCTCCCATACTTCACATGAAAAGTGCATGATAAAATATATGGACACCATCTTGAAATTTGCTACTTATAATCACAGTTTGGAAAAGATATAAACAAGGATGAATTAAGGTCTTCACTTTCAGATTCAGGGATTTCCAATTAAAAATTTAGAATATAGTAATAAACCCTTTTTTCTTACAAATTCAAAGATGACAATGGTATGAACAAATTAATAGGTGTTTCTGACTTGCCACAAATTTCCTGTTTTGAACTCAGTTCCCAATGATATATCTCATCAAAGGATTGTTGAAAAGATTTTATTCAGTAGAATTAAAAAAGCAATTTTTCAAACACTTTCCTGACAGGTGGCAACAAGATCATGATAAACTATTGTCAGTTAGAATACGCAGTTTCTGTTTTCAATCTTAACCCAAACATCGATCAACTTTTAAAAAGATGAAAGAGATACTTGAACGTGACATAATTTAAACATGCATCATTCTGACCAGGAGTAAGGCGCACTACCGTCAGTGTATGAGGACAGCAGTAAAACTTGCTTGCTCCCATAATTCACTTGTAAAGTGCATGAGGAAATATACAGACACCATCTTGAAATTTGCTACTTTAAATCACAGTTTAGAAAAGTAATAACAAGGATGAATTAGGATCTTCACGTTCCGATTCAGGGATTTCCAGTTTAAAGTTTAGATTCTAGTAATAAGCCTGATTTTCTTACAAATTCAAAGATGACAATGGTATGAACAAAGCAATAGGTTTTCCTGGCATTTATTACATTTATTAATGTTTTTAACTCAATTCCCAATAATATTTCTCATCAAAGTATTGTTGATAAGATTTTAATCTATAGAATTAAAAAAACACTTTTTTAAAAACTGTTCTGACCTGTGTCAACAACGTTGTGTTAATCTATTTTCAGTTGGATTACCCAGTTTCTGTTTTCAATCTTAACCCAAACATCGATCAAGCTATAAAAATATGAAAGAGCTGCTTGACCATGATGTGATTTGAATACACAACTTTCTGACATGGATTCAGAAGCACTACAGTTGAATTAAGATCTTCACAATCAGATTCAGTGATTTCCAGTCAAAAATTAAGAATCTGGTAATAAACCCTCTTTTCTTACAAATTCAAAGATGGCAATGGTAAAAATAAATTAATAGGTGCTTATGGCATTAATTACATTTATTAATGTTTGGAACTCAATTCCCAATAACAATTCTTATCAAAGTCCTCTTGAAACGATTACAATCTGTAGAACTAAAAAATGCAGTATCTTAAACACTGCAGCCTGGTAGCAACAAAATCGAGTTAACTTTTGTCAGTTGGACTACGCAGTTACTGTTTTCAATAATAACCCAAACATCAATCAAGATATGAAAAGACATAAAGAGCTGATTGACCCCGACGAGATTTGAACACACAACCTTCTGATGTCAAGTCAGACGCGCTACTGTTGCGCCACGAGGTCAGTTGAAAAGTGTTGTTGCTCCCATACTTCACATGAAAAGTGCATGATAAAATATATGGACACCATCTTGAAATTTGCTACTTATAATCACAGTTTGGAAAAGATATAAACAAGGATGAATTAAGGTCTTCACTTTCAGATTCAGGGATTTCCAATTAAAAATTTAGAATATAGTAATAAACACTTTTTTCTTACAAATTCAAAGATGACAATGGTATGAACAAATTAATAGGTGTTTCTGACTTGCCACAAATTTCCTGTTTTGAACTCAGTTCCCAATGATATATCTCATCAAAGGATTGTTGAAAAGATTTTATTCAGTAGAATTAAAAAAGCAATTTTTCAAACACTTTCCTGACAGGTGGCAACAAGATCATGATAAACTATTGTCAGTTAGAATACGCAGTTTCTGTTTTCAATCTTAACCCAAACATCAATCAACTTTTAAAAAGATGAAAGAGATACTTGAACGTGACATAATTTAAACATGCATCATTCTGACCAGGAGTAAGGCGCACTACCGTCAGTGTATGAGGACAGCAGTAAAACTTGCTTGCTCCCATAATTCACTTGTAAAGTGCATGAGGAAATATACAGACACCATCTTGAAATTTGCTACTTTAAATCACAGTTTAGAAAAGTAATAACAAGGATGAATTAGGATCTTCACGTTCCGATTCAGGGATTTCCAGTTTAAAGTTTAGATTCTAGTAATAAGCCTGATTTTCTTACAAATTCAAAGATGACAATGGTATGAACAAAGCGATAGGTGTTCCTGGCATTTATTACATTTATTAATGTTTTTAACTCAATTCCCAATAATATTTCTCATCAAAGTATTGTTGATAAGATTTTAATCTATAGAATTAAAAAAACACTTTTTTAAAAACTGTTCTGACCTGTGTCAACAACGTTGTGTTAATCTGTTTTCAGTTGGATTACCCAGTTTCTGTTTTCAATCTTAACCCAAACATCGATCAAGCTATAAAAATATGAAAGAGCTGCTTGACCATGACGTGATTTGAATACACAACTTTCTGATATGGATTCAGAAGCACTACAGTTGAATTAAGATCTTCACAATCAGATTCAGTGATTTCCAGTCAAAAATTAAGAATCTGGTAATAAACCCTCTTTTCTTACAAATTCATAGATGGCAATGGTAAAAATAAATTAATAGGTGCTTATGGCATTAATTACATTTATTAATGTTTGGAACTCAATTCCCAATAACAATTCTTATCAAAGTCCTCTTGAAACGATTATAATCTGTAGAACTAAAAAATGCAGTTTCTTAAACACTGCAGCCTGGTAGCAACAAAGTCGAGTTAACTTTTGTCAAGTTGGACTACGCAGTTGCTGTTTTCAATAATAACCCAAATTCAAAGATGACAATGGTATGAACAAATTATTAGGTGTTTCTCACTTGCCACAAATTTTCTGTTTTGAACTCAGTTCCCAATGATATATCTCATCAAAGGATTGTTGAAAAGATTTTATTCAGTAGAATTAAAAAAGCAATTTTTCAAACACTTTCCTGACAGGTGGCAACAAGATCATGATAATCTATTGTCAGTTAGAATACGCAGTTTCTGTTTTCAATCTTAACCCAAACATCGATCAACTTTTAAAAAGATGAAAGAGATACTTGAACATGACATAATTTAAACATGCATCATTCTGACCAGGAGTAAGGCCCACTACCGTCAGTGTATGAGGACAGCTGTAAAACTTGCTTGCTCCCATAATTCACTTGTAAAGTGCATGAGGAAATATACAGACACCATCTTGAAATTTCCTACTTTAAATCACAGTTTAGAAAAGTAATAACAAGGATGAATTAGGATCTTCACATTCCGATTCAGGGATTTCCAGTTTAAAGTTTAGATTCTAGTAATAAGCCTGATTTTCTTACAAATTCAAAGATGACAATGGTATGAACAAAGCGATAGGTGTTCCTGGCATTTATTACATTTATTAATGTTTTTAACTCAATTCCCAATAATATTTCTCATCAAAGTATTGTTGATAAGATTTTAATCTATAGAATTAAAAAAACACTTTTTTAAAAACTGTTCTGACCTGTGTCAACAACGTTGTGTTAATCTGTTTTCAGTTGGATTACCCAGTTTCTGTTTTCAATCTTAACCCAAACATCGATCAAGCTATAAAAATATGAAAGAGCTGCTTGACCATGACGTGATTTGAATACACAACTTTCTGATATGGATTCAGAAGCACTACAGTTGAATTAAGATCTTCACAATCAGATTCAGTGATTTCCAGTCAAAAATTAAGAATCTGGTAATAAACCCTCTTTTCTTACAAATTCAAAGATGGCAATGGTAAAAATAAATTAATAGGTGCTTATGGCATTAATTACATTTACTAATGTTTGGAACTCAATTCCCAATAACAATTCTTATCAAAGTCCTCTTGAAACGATTACAATCTGTAGAACTAAAAAATGCAGTATCTTAAACACTGCAGCCTGGTAGCAACAAAATCGAGTTAACTTTTGTCAGTTGGACTACGCAGTTACTGTTTTCAATAATAACCCAAACATCAATCAAGATATGAAAAGACATAAAGAGCTGATTGACCCCGACGTGATTTGAACACACAACCTTCTGATCTCAAGTCAGACGCGCTACTGTTGCGCCACGAGGTCAGTTGAAAAGTGTTGTTGCTCCCATACTTCACATGAAAAGTGCATGATAAAATATATGGACACCATCTTGAAATTTGCTACTTATAATCACAGTTTGGAAAAGATATAAACAAGGATGAATTAAGGTCTTCACTTTCAGATTCAGGGATTTCCAATTAAAAATTTAGAATATAGTAATAAACCCTTTTTTCTTACAAATTCAAAGATGACAATGGTATGAACAAATTAATAGGTGTTTCTGACTTGCCACAAATTTCCTGTTTTGAACTCAGTTCCCAATGATATATCTCATCAAAGGATTGTTGAAAAGATTTTATTCAGTAGAATTAAAAAAGCAATTTTTCAAACACTTTCCTGACAGGTGGCAACAAGATCATGATAAACTATTGTCAGTTAGAATACGCAGTTTCTGTTTTCAATCTTAACCCAAACATCGATCAACTTTTAAAAAGATGAAAGAGATACTTGAACGTGACATAATTTAAACATGCATCATTCTGACCAGGAGTAAGGCGCACTACCGTCAGTGTATGAGGACAGCAGTAAAACTTGCTTGCTCCCATAATTCACTTGTAAAGTGCATGAGGAAATATACAGACACCATCTTGAAATTTGCTACTTTAAATCACAGTTTAGAAAAGTAATAACAAGGATGAATTAGGATCTTCACGTTCCGATTCAGGGATTTCCAGTTTAAAGTTTAGATTCTAGTAATAAGCCTGATTTTCTTACAAATTCAAAGATGACAATGGTATGAACAAAGCAATAGGTTTTCCTGGCATTTATTACATTTATTAATGTTTTTAACTCAATTCCCAATAATATTTCTCATCAAAGTATTGTTGATAAGATTTTAATCTATAGAATTAAAAAAACACTTTTTTAAAAACTGTTCTGACCTGTGTCAACAACGTTGTGTTAATCTATTTTCAGTTGGATTACCCAGTTTCTGTTTTCAATCTTAACCCAAACATCGATCAAGCTATAAAAATATGAAAGAGCTGCTTGACCATGATGTGATTTGAATACACAACTTTCTGACATGGATTCAGAAGCACTACAGTTGAATTAAGATCTTCACAATCAGATTCAGTGATTTCCAGTCAAAAATTAAGAATCTGGTAATAAACCCTCTTTTCTTACAAATTCAAAGATGGCAATGGTAAAAAAAAATTAATAGGTGCTTATGGCATTAATTACATTTATTAATGTTTGGAACTCAATTCCCAATAACAATTCTTATCAAAGTCCTCTTGAAACGATTATAATCTGTAGAACTAAAAAATGCAGTTTCTTAAACACTGCAGCCTGGTAGCAACAAAGTCGAGTTAACTTTTGTCAAGTTGGACTACGCAGTTGCTGTTTTCAATAATAAACCAAGCATCAATTGAGATATGAAAAGACATAAAGAGCTGATTGACACCGACGTGATTTGAACACGCAACCTTCTGATCTGGAGTCAGACGCTCTACCGTTGCGCCATGAGGTCAGTTGAAAAGTGTTGTTGCTCCCATACTTCACATGAAAAGTGCATGATAAAATATATGGACACCATCTTGAAATTTGCTACTTATAATCACAGTTTGGAAAAGATATAAACAAGGATGAATTAAGGTCTTCACTTTCAGATTCAGGGATTTCCAATTAAAAATTTAGAATATAGTAATAAACCCTTTTTTCTTACAAATTCAAAGATGACAATGGTATGAACAAATTAATAGGTGTTTCTGACTTGCCACAAATTTCCTGTTTTGAACTCAGTTCCCAATGATATATCTCATCAAAGGATTGTTGAAAAGATTTTATTCAGTAGAATTAAAAAAGCAATTTTTCAAACACTTTCCTGACAGGTGGCAACAAGATCATGATAAACTATTGTCAGTTAGAATACGCAGTTTCTGTTTTCAATCTTAACCCAAACATCGATCAACTTTTAAAAAGATGAAAGAGATACTTGAACGTGACATAATTTAAACATGCATCATTCTGACCAGGAGTAAGGCGCACTACCGTCAGTGTATGAGGACAGCAGTAAAACTTGCTTGCTCCCATAATTCACTTGTAAAGTGCATGAGGAAATATACAGACACCATCTTGAAATTTGCTACTTTAAATCACAGTTTAGAAAAGTAATAACAAGGATGAATTAGGATCTTCACGTTCCGATTCAGGGATTTCCAGTTTAAAGTTTAGATTCTAGTAATAAGCCTGATTTTCTTACAAATTCAAAGATGACAATGGTATGAACAAAGCGATAGGTTTTCCTGGCATTTATTACATTTATTAATGTTTTTAACTCAATTCCCAATAATATTTCTCATCAAAGTATTGTTGATAAGATTTTAATCTATAGAATTAAAAAAACACTTTTTTAAAAACTGTTCTGACCTGTGTCAACAACGTTGTGTTAATCTATTTTCAGTTGGATTACCCAGTTTCTGTTTTCAATCTTAACCCAAACATCGATCAAGCTATAAAAATATGAAAGAGCTGCTTGACCATGATGTGATTTGAATACACAACTTTCTGATATGGATTCAGAAGCACTACAGTTGAATTAAGATCTTCACAATCAGATTCAGTGATTTCCAGTCAAAAATTAAGAATCTGGTAATAAACCCTCTTTTCTTACAAATTCAAAGATGGCAATGGTAAAAATAAATTAATAGGTGCTTATGGCATTAATTACATTTATTAATGTTTGGAACTCAATTCCCAATAACAATTCTTATCAAAGTCCTCTTGAAACGATTATAATCTGTAGAACTAAAAAATGCAGTTTCTTAAACACTGCAGCCTGGTAGCAACAAAGTCGAGTTAACTTTTGTCAAGTTGGACTACGCAGTTGCTGTTTTCAATAATAACCCAAACATCAATCAAGATATGAAAAGACATAAACATCTGATTGACCCCGATGCGATTTGAACACACAACCTTCTGATCTGGAGTCAGACGCGCTACCGTTGCGCCACGAGGTCAGTTGAAAAGTGTTGTTGCTCCCATACTTCACATGAAAAGTGCATGATAAAATATATGGACACCATCTTGAAATTTGCTACTTATAATCACAGTTTGGAAAAGATATAAACAAAGATGAATTAAGGTCTTCACTTTCAGATTCAGGGATTTCCAATTAAAAATTTAGAATATAGCAATAAACCCTTTTTTCTTACAAATTCAAAGATGACAATGGTATGAACAAATTAATAGGTGTTTCTGACTTGCCACAAATTTTCTGTTTTGAACTCAGTTCCCAATGATATATCTCATCAAAGGATTGTTGAAAAGATTTTATTCAGTAGAATTAAAAAAGCAATTTTTCAAACACTTTCCTGACAGGTGGCAACAAGATCATGATAATCTATTGTCAGTTAGAATACGCAGTTTCTGTTTTCAATCTTAACCCAAACATCGATCAACTTTTAAAAAGATGAAAGAGATACTTGAACGTGACATAATTTAAACATGCATCATTCTGACCAGGAGTAAGGGGCACTACCGTCAGTGTATGAGGACAGCTGTAAAACTTGCTTGCTCCCATAATTCACTTGTAAAGTGCATGAGGAAATATACAGACACCATCTTGAAATTTGCTACTTTAAATCACAGTTTAGAAAAGTAATAACAAGGATGAATTAGGATCTTCACGTTCCGATTCAGGGATTTCCAGTTTAAGGTTTAGATTCTAGTAATAAGCCTGATTTTCTTACAAATTCAAAGATGACAATGGTATGAACAAAGCGATAGGTTTTCCTGGCATTTATTACATTTATTAATGTTTTTAACTCAATTCCCAATAATATTTCTCATCAAAGTATTGTTGATAAGATTTTAATCTATAGAATTAAAAAAACACTTTTTTAAAAACTGTTCTGACCTGTGTCAACAACGTTGTGTTAATCTGTTTTCAGTTGGATTACCCAGTTTCTGTTTTCAATCTTAACCCAAACATCGATCAAGCTATAAAAATATGAAAGAGCTGCTTGACCATGACGTGATTTGAATACACAACTTTCTGATATGGATTCAGAAGCACTACAGTTGAATTAAGATCTTCACAATCAGATTCAGTGATTTCCAGTCAAAAATTAAGAATCTGGTAATAAACCCTCTTTTCTTACAAATTCATAGATGGCAATGGTAAAAATAAATTAATAGGTGCTTATGGCATTAATTACATTTATTAATGCTTGGAACTCAATTCCCAATAACAATTCTTATCAAAGTCCTCTTGAAACGATTATAATCTGTAGAACTAAAAAATGCAGTTTCTTAAACACTGCAGCCTGGTAGCAACAAAGTCGAGTTAACTTTTGTCAAGTTGGACTACGCAGTTGCTGTTTTCAATAATAACCCAAACATCAATCAAGATATGAAAAGACATAAAGAGCTGATTGACCTCGACGTGATTTGAACACACAACCTTCTGATCTGGAGTCAGACGCGCTACCGTTGCGCCACGAGGTCATTTGAACAGTGTTGTTGCTCCCATACTTCACATGAAAAGTGCATGATAAAATATATGGACACCATCTTGAAATTTGCTACTTATAATCACAGTTTGGAAAAGATATAAACAAGGATGAATTAAGATTTTCTATAATCTTTGAAAATTCTTGGAGAACAGGAGAAGTGCCAGAAGACTGGAGAAGAGCAAATGTTGTTCCTATCTTCAAAAAGGGGAAGAAGGTGGACCCAGGTAACTATAGGCCGGTGAGTCTGACTTCTATACCAGGAAAGATCTTTGAACAAATTATTAAACAACATGTATGTCAATACCTGGATAAGAATGAAGTGATTAAACAGAGTCAGCATGGGTTTGTAACTAATAAGTCATGTCAGACTAACTTAATTTCCTTCTATGACGGTATCACTGATTGGGTGAATCAAGGAAATGCTGTAGATATAGTATATCTTGACTTCAGCAAAGCATTTGACAAAGTCTCTCATACAATCCTTATTGAAAAAATGATTAAGTATGGAATGGACAAGGCAACTGTTAGGTGGATTCATAACTGGCTTAGTGATCGGACCCAAAGAGTGGTCGTAAATGGCTGCACATCCAGTTGGAAGAATGTCTCAAGTGGGGTACCACAGGGCTCTGTCCTGGGCCCTGTATTGTTCAACATCTTTATCAACGATTTAGATGAAGGAATTGAGGGTAAACTGATTAAATTTGCTGATGACACAAAGCTAGGAGGGATAGCTAATACTAGAGAAGAGAGAGAGAGGATTCAAAAAGATTTAAATAAACTGGAGAAGTGGGCAGCAACTAACAGAATGGTTTTTAACAGGGAGAAATGCAATGTACTACATCTGGGCAATAAAAATGGAAAAAGCATATATAGAATGGGAGGAATAGGGCTAAGTGACAGCACATGTGAAAAAGACTTGGGTATACTAATAGATCACAGACTGAATATGAGTCAACAGTGTGATGCAGCAGCAAAAAAGGCAAATGCAATTCTAGGATGTATTAACAGAAGCATACAGTCTAGATCACGTGAAGTCATTATTTCCCTCTACTCCTCTTTGGTCAGACCTCATCTGGAATATTGTGTCCAGTTTTGGGCACCACATTTTAAAAAAGACATCAACAAACTGGAGCAAGTTCAGAAAAGAGCGACCAGAATGGTGACCGGTCTGCAAACCCTGTCTTATGAGGAAAGGTTGCAGGATTTGGGAATGTTTAGTTTGCAAAAGAGAAGACTGAGAGGAGACTTAATAGCTGTCTACAAATATCTAAAGGGCTGTCACATTGTAGAAGGATCAACTTTATTCTCATTTGCACAAGGAAAGACTAGAAGCAATGGGATGAAACTGAATGGGAGGAGACACAGATTAGATATTAGAAAAAACTTTTTGACAGTTAGAGTGATCAATGAGTGGAACAGGCTGCCACGAGAAGTGGTGAGTTCTCCTTCAATGGAAGTCTTCAAACAGAGGCTGGACAGACATCTGACTGGGATGATTTAGCGAATCCTGCTTTGAGCAGGGGGTTGGACCAGATGGCCCAGGAGGTCCCTTCCAACTCTACGATTCTATGACTCTATGATTCTATGATTAAGGTCTTCACTTTCAGATTCAGGGATTTCCAATTAAAAAATTAGAATATAGTAATAAACCCTTTTTTCTTACAAATTCAAAGATGACAATGGTATGAACAAATTAATAGGTGTTTCTGACTTGCCACAAATTTCCTGTTTTGAACTCAGTTCCCAATGATATATCTCATCAAAGGATTGTTGAAAAGATTTTATTCAGTAGAATTAAAAACGCAATTTTTCAAACACTTTCCTGACAGGTGGCAACAAGATCATGATAATCTATTGTCAGTTAGAATACGCAGTTTCTGTTTTCAATCTTAACCCAAACATCGATCAACTTTTAAAAAGATGAAAGAGATACTTGAACGTGACATAATTTAAACATGCATCATTCTGACCAGGAGTAAGGCGCACTACCGTCAGCGTATGAGGACAGCAGTAAAACTTGCTTGCTCCCATAATTCACTTGTAAAGTGCATGAGGAAATATACAGACACCATCTTGAAATTTGCTACTTTAAATCACAGTTTAGAAAAGTAATAACAAGGATGAATTAGGATCTTCACGTTCCGATTCAGGGATTTCCAGTTTAAAGTTTAGATTCTAGTAATAAGCCTGATTTTCTTACAAATTCAAAGATGACAATGGTATGAACAAAGCGATAGGTGTTCCTGGCATTTATTACATTTATTAATGTTTTTAACTCAATTCCCAATAATATTTCTCATCAAAGTATTGTTGATAAGATTTTAATCTATAGAATTAAAAAAACACTTTTTTAAAAACTGTTCTGACCTGTGTCAACAACGTTGTGTTAATCTATTTTCAGTTGGATTACCCAGTTTCTGTTTTCAATCTTAACCCAAACATCGATCAAGCTATAAAAATATGAAAGAGCTGCTTGACCATGACGTGATTTGAATACACAACTTTCTGATATGGATTCAGAAGCACTACAGTTGAATTAAGATCTTCACAATCAGATTCAGTGATTTCCAGTCAAAAATTAAGAATCTGGTAATAAACCCTCTTTTCTTACAAATTCAAAGATGGCAATGGTAAAAATAAATTAATAGGTGCTTATGGCATTAATTACATTTACTAATGTTTGGACCTCAATTCCCAATAACAATTCTTATCAAAGCCCTCTTGAAACGATTATAATCTGTAGAACTAAAAAATGCAGTATCTTAAACACTGCAGCCTGGTAGCAACAAAGTCGAGTTAACTTTTGTCAGTTGGACTACACTGTTACTGTTTTCAATAATAACCCAAACATCAATCAAGATATGAAAAGACATAAAGAGCTGATTGACCCCGACGTGATTTGAACACGCAACGTTCTGATCTGAAGTCAGACGCGCTACTGTTGCGCCATGAGGTCAGTTGAAAAGTGTTGTTGCTCCCATACTTCACATGAAAAGTGCATGATAAAATATATGGACACCATCTTGAAATTTGCTACTTATAATCACAGTTTGGAAAAGGTATAAACAAGGATGAATTAAGGTCTTCACTTTCAGATTCAGGGATTTCCAATTAAAAATTTAGAATATAGTAATAAACCCTTTTTTCTTACAAATTCAAAGATGACAATGGTATGAACAAATTAATAGGTGTTTCTGACTTGCCACAAATTTCCTGTTTTGAACTCAGTTCCCAATGATATATCTCATCAAAGGATTGTTGAAAAGATTTTATTCAGTAGAATTAAAAAAGCAATTTTTCAAACACTTTCCTGACAGGTGGCAACAAGATCATGATAATCTATTGTCAGTTAGAATACGCAGTTTCTGTTTTCAATCTTATCCCAATCATCAATCATAGAATCATAGAATCATAGAATCGTAGAGTTGGAAGGGACCTCCTGGGCCATCTGGTCCAACCCCCTGCTCAAAGCAGGATTCGCTAAATCATCCCAGTCAGATGTCTGTCCAGCCTCTGTTTGAAGACTTCCATTGAAGGAGAACTCACCACTTCTCGTGGCAGCCTGTTCCACTCATTGATCACTCTAACTGTCAAAAAGTTTTTTCTAATATCTAATCTGTGTCTCCTCCCATTCAGTTTCATCCCATTGCTTCTAGTCTTTCCTTGTGCAAATGAGAATAAAGTTGATCCTTCTACAATGTGACAGCCCTTTAGATATTTGTAGACAGCAATTAAGTCTCCTCTCAGTCTTCTCTTTTGCAAACTAAACATTCCCAAATCCTGCAACCTTTCCTCATAAGACAGGGTTTGCAGACCGGTCACCATTCTGGTCGCTCTTTTCTGAACTTGCTCCAGTTTGTTGATGTCTTTTTTAAAATGTGGTGCCCAAAACTGGACACAATATTCCAGATGAGGTCTGACCAAAGAGGAGTAGAGGGAAATAATGACTTCACGTGATCTAGACTGTATGCTTCTGTTAATACATCCTAGAATTGCATTTGCCTTTTTTGCTGCTGCATCACACTGTTGACTCATATTCAGTCTGTGATCTATTAGTATACCCAAGTCTTTTTCACATGTGCTGTCACTTAGCCCTATTCCTCCCATTCTATATATGCTTTTTTCATTTTTATTGCCCAGATGTAGTACTTTGCATTTCTCCCTGTTAAAAACCATTCTGTTAGTTACTGCCCACTTCTCCAGTTTATTTAAATCTTTTTGAATCCTCTCTCTCTCTTCTCTAGTATTAGCTATCCCTCCTAGCTTTGTGTCATCAGCAAATTTAATCAGTTTACCCTCAATTCCTTCATCTAAATCGTTGATAAAGATGTTGAACAATACAGGGCCCAGGACAGAGCCCTGTGGTACCCCACTTGAGACATTCTTCCAACTGGATGTGCAGCCATTTACGACCACTCTTTGGGTCCGATCACTAAGCCAGCTATGAATCCACCTAACAGTTGCCTTGTCCATTCCATACTTAGTCATTTTTTCAATAAGGATTGTATGAGAGACTTTGTCAAATGCTTTGCTGAAGTCAAGATATACTATATCTACAGCATTTCCTTGATCCACCCAATCAGTGATACCGTCATAGAAGGAAATTAAGTTAGTCTGACATGACTTATTAGTTACAAACCCATGCTGACTCTGTTTGATCACTTCATTCTTATCCAGGTATTGACTTAAATGTTGTTTAATAATTTGTTCAAAGATCTTTCCTGGTATAGAAGTCAGACTCACCGGCCTATAGTTGCCTGGGTCCACCTTCTTCCCCTTTTTGAAGATAGGAACAACATTTGCTCTTCTCCAGTCTTCTGGCACTTCTCCTGTTCTCCAAGAATTTTCAAAGATTATGGAGAGTGGTTCAGAAATTTCTTCTGCTATCTCCTTCAGTACTCTGGGGTGTAATTCATCTGGACCTGGAGACTTGAATTCATTTAGGTTAGCTAAGTGTTTCCTCACTATCTTTCTGTTTATAGATATCCTGGATTCTTCTATTCCCTCAATAGGACAGTGAATAACAGTTGGTGTTACATTTCCTTTCTGAGAGAAAACAGATGCAAAATAGGAATTTAAAAGTTCAGCCTTCTCAACATCCTGTCTTACCATTTCATCATTTTCATCCTGTAAAAATCCTATAGCATCTTTGACTTTTCTTTTACTTTTGACATATCCCCAAAATCCTTTATTATTGCTTTTGACATCTCTTGCAAGCCTCAATTCATTTTCAGCTTTAGCTAATCTGATTTGTGCCCTGCAGATTCTGCAGACAGCATTATATTCTTCTTTAGATATGCCTCCCTCTTTCCATTTTATAAACATTTTTTTCTTCCTTTTCAGCATGTGCTTAAGTTCTGTGTTCACCCATCCTGGTTTCCTTAAATGCTTCCTATTCTTCCCTCTTTTCGGAATTGTTAACAACTGTGCTTTGAGAATTTCATTTTTCAAGATTTCCCATCCTTCCTGGACATTTTTGTCTTTAAGGATATCCAGCCATTGGATCCCTCCAATTCTCTTTCTGAATCCCTTAAAATCTGCCTTTCTGAAATCTAACCTTGACGTCTGAGTCTTCACAGGTCTTCCGCCTCTAGTTATCCAAAATTCTAAAATAGCATGGTCGCTACCTCCTAGGGTTCCAGCCACTTTTACCTCCTCAACCATTTCCTCCCTGTTTATAAGGATTAGATCCAAGGTAGCAGTTCCCCTTGTTTTCTCCCCTACCTTTTGGAAGATAAAGTTGTCAGCAAGAGAGGATAAGAATTTCCTTGACCTGTTAGTTTTGCCTGAGAGAGATTCCCAACAAATGTCTGGATAGTTGAAATCTCCCATGACAACTATGTCATATTTTTTGGAGAACTTGGCCATTTGATGCATAAAGAGTTCATCCATATCTTCAGCTTGCACAGGCGGCCTGTAGTAAATGCCTACAATGGTGTCCTTTCCATTGTTCTGTCCTTGTATTCTTACCCAAACAGTTTCCACAGAACTCCCAGTCCCTGAAGCTTCAATCTCTGTGCAGATATACGCGTTTCTAACATACAATGCAACACCCCCTCCTCGTTTATCAAGTCTGTTTCTTGCAAATAAGTTGTATCCTTCTAGTCTTGTATTCCAATCATGTGTATCGTCCCACCAAGTTTCAGTGATTCCAATGACATCATATTTCTTTTCCTGTGTTAGTAGTTCCAATTCTCCTTGTTTGTTGCCCATGCTTTGTGCATTAGTATAGAAACATTTTAGTTTGTGATTGGTTTCTCTTTCTACAATATTTTTATTAATTAGATTCTTTCGTCTTTGTTCTTCCTTTCCACTTCTATTAGCAGAGTTCTCAATAGCATTTGTCAGGTGTATGGCTTTTTCTGGTCTTTTGCTTCCCTTCCCATGTTGTTCTAGTTTAAAGCTCTCCTTACAAGTGTAGCAAGGCGACTTCCAAATACATGCTTTCCAGTCTTCGTAAGGTGCACCCCATCTCTAGCAAGTAGTCCATCGTATAAGTAGTTCACTCCGTGATCCAGAAATCCAAATCGTTGCTGACGGCACCATCGACGTAGCCAGTTGTTCACCTGCAGAATCTTATTCCACCTCCTTGGTCCATGGCCATCCACTGGGAGGATGGAAGAGAAGACTACCTGCGCTCCCAGTTCTTTCACTTTCTTGCCTAAGTCTTCAAAGTCTCTGCAGATGGTTTCCAGGTCATTTCTTGCGGTGTCATTTGTCCCCACATGTAGTAGCAGGAATGGGTAGTCATCTGTAGGTCTGAAGAGTCCTGATATCCTGTCAGACACATCTTTAATTTTTGCACCTGGAAGACAGCACATTTCTCTTGAAGTTATATCCGGTCTGCAGATAGCGGCCTCTGTTCCTCTCAGCAGGGAATCCCCCATGACCACCACTCTCCGTTTCTTCTTCACAACATTTTTCTTTCTCCATCCAGGAGGACTCTGAAGGCGTACAAGGTTGCTGTTTGTTGGCAAAGTCTTATCCTGATGTATTTCTTCATCATTTTCCTGCGTGAGAGCCTGGTACTGGTTTCTGAGCAGTATGGGTGCTGACTGCCTCCTGATCCTCCTGCTTCTCTGGGTCACATGTCTCCATTCCTCTGTTTCTTCAGGTGCACTTCGAATTTCTTCTCTTTCTGTAACATGAAGAGATAATTCTGCTCTGTCCAAGAACTCTTCACCTTCCTTAATGATCTTCAACGTAGCCAACCTCTCTTCGAGATTTTGCAACTTTTCCTCCAACAGGGACACAAGCTTGCATTTGTGGCATGTGAAGTTTGGCTTTTCCACTGGTAAGTCTGTGAACATGTAGCAAGAAATGCAGCTCACCAAATGGCTCCTGGCCTCTTCCATCTTGAGATTTCTTAAAAACGCTGAAAGATGAGCCAAAATTTTCCGATTTCCTCTTTTCAGCTGCAACGGCCAAAACCCAGTGATCGTTGAGCTTGCGGAGACTCTTCACTTATCCCAGAAGGCACTGGGAATATGCAAATGATCTCCTCAAGACTCTTCCCTGGTTTTCCGATTTCCTCTTTTCAGCTGCAACGGCCAAAACCCAGTGATCGTTGAGCTCGCGGAGACTCTTCACTTATCCCAGAAGGCACTGGGAATATGCAAATGATCTCCTCAAGACTCTTCCCCTGGTTTTCCGATTTCCTCTTTTCAGCTGCAACGGCCAAAACCCAGTGATCGTTGAGCTCGCGGAGACTCTTCACTTATCCCAGAAGGCACTGGGAATATGCAAATGATCTCCTCAAGACTCTTCCCCTGGTTTTCCGATTTCCTCTTTTCAGCTGCAACGGCCAAAACCCAGTGATCGTTGAGCTCGCGGAGACTCTTCACTTATCCCAGAAGGCACTGGGAATATGCAAATGATCTCCTCAAGACTCTTCCCCTGGTTTTCCGATTTCCTCTTTTCAGCTGCAACGGCCAAAACCCAGTGATCGTTGAGCTCGCGGAGACTCTTCACTTATCCCAGAAGGCACTGGGAATATACAAATGATCTCCTCAAGACTCTTCCCCTGGTTTTCCGATTTCCTCTTTTCAGCTGCAACGGCCAAAACCCAGTGATCGTTGAGCTCGCGGAGACTCTTCACTTATCCCAGAAGGCACTGGGAATATGCAAATGATCTCCTCAAGACTCTTCCCCTGGTAGAATATGCAAATGATCTCCTCAAGACTCTTCCCCTGGTCATCGATCAACTTTTAAAAAGATGAAAGAGATACTTGAACGTGACATAATTTAAACATGCATCATTCTGACCAGGAGTAAGGCGCACTACCGTCAGTGTATGAGGACAGCAGTAAAACTTGCTTGCTCCCATAATTCACTTGTAAAGTGCATGAGGAAATATACAGACACCATCTTGAAATTTGCTACTTTAAATCACAGTTTAGAAAAGTAATAACAAGGATGAATTAGGATCTTCACGTTCCGATTCAGGGATTTCCAGTTTAAAGTTTAGATTCTAGTAATAAGCCTGATTTTCTTACAAATTCAAAGATGACAATGGTATGAACAAAGCGATAGGTGTTCCTGGCATTTATTACATTTATTAATGTTTTTAACTCAATTTTAACTCAATTCCCAATAATATTTCTCATCAAAGTATTGTTGATAAGATTTTAATCTATAAAATTAAAAAAACACTTTTTTAAAAACTGTTCTGACCTGTGTCAACAACGTTGTGTTAATCTATTTTCAGTTGGATTACCCAGTTTCTGTTTTCAATCTTAACCCAAACATCGATCAAGCTATAAAAATATGAAAGAGCTGCTTGACCATGACGTGATTTGAATACACAACTTTCTGATATGGATTCAGAAGCACTACAGTTGAATTAAGATCTTCACAATCAGATTCAGTGATTTCCAGTCAAAAATTAAGAATCTGGTAATAAACCCTCTTTTCTTACAAATTCAAAGATAGCAATGGTAAAAATAAATTAATAGGTGCTTATGGCATTAATTACATTTATTAATGTTTGGAACTCAAATCCCAATAACAATTCTTATCAAAGTCCTCTTGAAACGATTATAATCTGTAGAACTAAAAAATGCAGTTTCTTAAACACTGCAGCCTGGTAGCAACAAAGTTGAGTTAACTTTTGTCAGTTGGACTACGCAGTTACTGTTTTCAGTAATAACCCAAACATCAATCAAGATATGAAAAGACATAAACATCTGATTGACCCCGATGTGATTTGAACACACAACCTTCTGATCTGGAGTCAGACGTGCTACCGTTGCGCCACGAGGTCAGTTGAATAGTGTTGTTGCTCCCATACTTCACATGAAAAGTGCATGATAAAATATATGGACACCATCTTGAAATTTGCTACTTATAATCACAGTTTGGAAAAGATATAAACAAAGATGAATTAAGGTCTTCACTTTCAGATTCAGGGATTTCCAATTAAAAATTTAGAATATAGCAATAAACCCTTTTTTCTTACAAATTCAAAGATGACAATGGTATGAACAAATTAATAGGTGTTTCTGACTTGCCACAAATTTTCTGTTTTGAACTCAGTTCCCAATGATATATCTCATCAAAGGATTGTTGAAAAGATTTTATTCAGTAGAATTAAAAAAGCAATTTTTCAAACACTTTCCTGACAGGTGGCAACAAGATCATGATAATCTATTGTCAGTTAGAATACGCAGTTTCTGTTTTCAATCTTAACCCAAACATCGATCAACTTTTAAAAAGATGAAAGAGATACTTGAACGTGACATAATTTAAACATGCATCATTCTGACCAGGAGTAAGGGGCACTACCGTCAGTGTATGAGGACAGCTGTAAAACTTGCTTGCTCCCATAATTCACTTGTAAAGTGCATGAGGAAATATACAGACACCATCTTGAAATTTGCTACTTTAAATCACAGTTTAGAAAAGTAATAACAAGGATGAATTAGGATCTTCACGTTCCGATTCAGGGATTTCCAGTTTAAGGTTTAGATTCTAGTAATAAGCCTGATTTTCTTACAAATTCAAAGATGACAATGGTATGAACAAAGCGATAGGTTTTCCTGGCATTTATTACATTTATTAATGTTTTTAACTCAATTCCCAATAATATTTCTCATCAAAGTATTGTTGATAAGATTTTAATCTATAGAATTAAAAAAACACTTTTTTAAAAACTGTTCTGACCTGTGTCAACAACGTTGTGTTAATCTGTTTTCAGTTGGATTACCCAGTTTCTGTTTTCAATCTTAACCCAAACATCGATCAAGCTATAAAAATATGAAAGAGCTGCTTGACCATGACGTGATTTGAATACACAACTTTCTGATATGGATTCAGAAGCACTACAGTTGAATTAAGATCTTCACAATCAGATTCAGTGATTTCCAGTCAAAAATTAAGAATCTGGTAATAAACCCTCTTTTCTTACAAATTCATAGATGGCAATGGTAAAAATAAATTAATAGGTGCTTATGGCATTAATTACATTTATTAATGCTTGGAACTCAATTCCCAATAACAATTCTTATCAAAGTCCTCTTGAAACGATTATAATCTGTAGAACTAAAAAATGCAGTTTCTTAAACACTGCAGCCTGGTAGCAACAAAGTCGAGTTAACTTTTGTCAAGTTGGACTACGCAGTTGCTGTTTTCAATAATAACCCAAACATCAATCAAGATATGAAAAGACATAAAGAGCTGATTGACCTCGACGTGATTTGAACACGCAACCTTCTGATCTGGAGTCAGATGCGCTACAGTTGCGCCACGAGGTCATTTGAACAGTGTTGTTGCTCCCATACTTCACATGAAAAGTGCATGATAAAATATATGGACACCATCTTGAAATTTGCTTCTTATAATCACAGTTTGGAAAATATATAAACAAGGATGAATTAAGGTCTTCACTTTCAGATTCAGGGATTTCCAATTAAAAATTTAGAATATAGTAATAAACCCTTTTTTCTTACAAATTCAAAGATGACAATGGTATGAACAAATTAATAGGTGTTTCTGACTTGCCACAAATTTCCTGTTTTGAACTCAGTTCCCAATGATATATCTCATCAAAGGATTGTTGAAAAGATTTTATTCAGTAGAATTAAAAAAGCAATTTTTCAAACACTTTCCTGACAGGTGGCAACAAGATCATGATAATCTATTGTCAGTTAGAATACGCAGTTTCTGTTTTCAATCTTAACCCAAACATCGATCAACTTTTAAAAAGATGAAAGAGATACTTGAACGTGACATAATTTAAACATGCATCATTCTGACCAGGAGTAAGGCGCACTACCGTCAGTGTATGAGGACAGCTGTAAAACTTACTTGCTCCCATAATTCACTTGTAAAGTGCATGAGGAAATATACAGACACCATCTTGAAATTTGCTACTTTAAATCACAGTTTAGAAAAGTAATAACAAGGATGAATTAGGATCTTCACGTTCCGATTCAGGGATTTCCAGTTTAAAGTTTAGATTCTAGTAATAAGCCTGATTTTCTTACAAATTCAAAGATGACAATGGTATGAACAAAGCGATAGGTGTTCCTGGCATTTATTACATTTATTAATGTTTTTAACTCAATTCCCAATAATATTTCTCATCAAAGTATTGTTGATAAGATTTTAATCTATAGAATTAAAAAAACACTTTTTTAAAAACTGTTCTGACCTGTGTCAACAACGTTGTGTTAATCTATTTTCAGTTGGATTACCCAGTTTCTGTTTTCAATCTTAACCCAAACATCGATCAAGCTATAAAAATATGAAAGAGCTGCTTGACCATGACGTGATTTGAATACACAACTTTCTGATATGGATTCAGAAGCACTACAGTTGAATTAAGATCTTCACAATCAGATTCAGTGATTTCCAGTCAAAAATTAAGAATCTGGTAATAAACCCTCTTTTCTTACAAATTCAAAGATGGCAATGGTAAAAATAAATTAATAGGTGCTTATGGCATTAATTACATTTACTAATGTTTGGACCTCAATTCCCAGTAACAATTCTTATCAAAGTCCTCTTGAAACGATTATAATCTGTAGAACTAAAAAATGCAGTATCTTAAACACTGCAGCCTGGTAGCAACATAGTCGAGTTAACTTTTGTCAGTTGGACTACGCTGTTACTGTTTTCAATAATAACCCAAACATCAATCAAGATATGAAAAGACATAAAGAGCTGATTGACCCCGACGTCATTTGAACACGCAACCTTCTGCTCTGAAGTCAGACGCGCTACTGTTGCGCCACGAGGTCAGTTGAAAAGTGTTGTTGCTCCCATACTTCACATGAAAAGTGCATGATAAAATATATGGACACCATCTTGAAATTTGCTACTTATAATCACAGTTTGGAAAAGGTATAAACAAGGATGAATTAAGGTCTTCACTTTCAGATTCAGGGATTTCCAATTAAAAATTTAGAATATAGTAATAAACCCTTTTTTCTTACAAATTCAAAGATGACAATGGTATGAACAAATTAATAGGTGTTTCTGACTTGCCACAAATTTCCTGTTTTGAACTCAGTTCCCAATGATATATCTCATCAAAGGATTGTTGAAAAGATTTTATTCAGTAGAATTAAAAAAGCAATTTTTCAAAAACTTTCCTGACAGGTGGCAACAAGATCATGATAATCTATTGTCAGTTAGAATACGCAGTTTCTGTTTTCAATCTTAACCCAAACATCGATCAACTTTTAAAAAGATGAAAGAGATACTTGAACGTGACATAATTTAAACATGCATCATTCTGACCTGGAGTAAGGTGCACTACCATCAGTGTATGAGGACAGCAGTAAAACCTGCTTGCTCCCATAATTCACTTGTAAAGTGCATGAGGAAATATACAGACACCATCTTGAAATTTGCTACTTTAAATCACAGTTTAGAAAAGTAATAACAAGGATGAATTAGGATCTTCACGTTCCGATTCAGGGATTTCCAGTTTAAAGTTTAGATTCTAGTAATAAGCCTGATTTTCTTACAAATTCAAAGATGACAATGGTATGAACAAAGCGATAGGTGTTCCTGGCATTTATTACATTTATTAATGTTTTTAACTCAATTCCCAATAATATTTCTCATCAAAGTATTGTTGATAAGATTTTAATCTATAGAATTAAAAAAACACTTTTTTAAAAACTGTTCTGACCTGTGTCAACAACGTTGTGTTAATCTATTTTCAGTTGGATTACCCAGTTTCTGTTTTCAATCTTAACCCAAACATCGATCAAGCTATAAAAATATGAAAGAGCTGCTTGACCATGACGTGATTTGAATACACAACTTTCTGATATGGATTCAGAAGCACTACAGTTGAATTAAGATCTTCACAATCAGATTCAGTGATTTCCAGTCAAAAATTAAGAATCTGGTAATAAACCCTCTTTTCTTACAAATTCAAAGATGGCAATGGTAAAAATAAATTAATAGGTGCTTATGGCATTAATTACATTTACTAATGTTTGGACCTCAATTCCCAGTAACAATTCTTATCAAAGTCCTCTTGAAACGATTATAATCTGTAGAACTAAAAATGCAGTATCTTAAACACTGCAGCCTGGTAGCAACATAGTCGAGTTAACTTTTGTCAGTTGGACTACGCTGTTACTGTTTTCAATAATAACCCAAACATCAATCAAGATATGAAAAGACATAAAGATCTGATTGACCCCGATGTGATTTGAACACACAACCTTCAGATATGGTGTCAGACGCGCTACCGTTGCGCCACGAGGTCAGTTGAAAAGTGTTGTTGCTCCCATACTTCACATGAAAAGTGCATGATAAAATATATGGACACCATCTTGAAATTTGCTACTTATAATCACAGTTTGGAAAAGATATAAACAAAGATGAACTAAGGTCTTCACTTTCAGATTCAGGGATTTCCAATTAAAAATTTAGAATATAGTAATAAACCCTTTTTTCTTACAAATTCAAAGATGACAATGGTATGAACAAATTAATAGGTGTTTCTGACTTGCCACAAATTTTCTGTTTTGAACTCAGTTCCCAATGATATATCTCATCAAAGGATTGTTGAAAAGATTTTATTCAGTAGAATTAAAAAAGCAATTTTTCAAACACTTTCCTGACAGGTGGCAACAAGATCATGATAATCTATTGTCAGTTAGAATACGCAGTTTCTGTTTTCAATCTTAACCCAAACATCGATCAACTTTTAAAAAGATGAAAGAGATACTTGAACGTGACATAATTTAAACATGCATCATTCTGACCAGGAGTAAGGCGCACTACCGTCAGTGTATGAGGACAGCTGTAAAACTTGCTTGCTCCCATAATTCACTTGTAAAGTGCATGAGGAAATATACAGACACCATCTTGAAATTTGCTACTTTAAATCACAGTTTAGAAAAGTAATAACAAGGATGAATTAGGATCTTCACGTTCCGATTCAGGGATTTCCAGTTTAAAGTTTAGATTCTAGTAATAAGCCTGATTTTCTTACAAATTCAAAGATGACAATGGTATGAACAAAGCGATAGGTGTTCCTGGCATTTATTACATTTATTAATGTTTTTAACTCAATTCCCAATAATATTTCTCATCAAAGTATTGTTGATAAGATTTTAATCTATAGAATTAAAAAAACACTTTTTTAAAAACTGTTCTGACCTGTGTCAACAACGTTGTGTTAATCTATTTTTAGTTGGATTACCCAGTTTCTGTTTTCAATCTTAACCCAAACATCGATCAAGCTATAAAAATATGAAAGAGCTGCTTGACCATGACGTGATTTGAATACACAACTTTCTGATATGGATTCAGAAGCACTACAGTTGAATTAAGATCTTCACAATCAGATTCAGTGATTTCCAGTCAAAAATTAAGAATCTGGTAATAAACCCTCTTTTCTTACAAATTCAAAGATGGCAATGGTAAAAATAAATTAATAGGTGCTTATGGCATTAATTACATTTATTAATGTTTGGAACTCAATTCCCAATAACAATTCCTATCAAAGTCCTCTTGAAACGATTATAATCTGTAGAACTAAAAAATGCAGTTTCTTAAACACTGCAGCCTGGTAGCAACAAAGTCGAGTTAACTTTTGTCAGTTGGACTACGCAGTTACTGTTTTCAATAATAACCCAAACATCAATCAAGATATGAAAAGACATAAAGAGCTGATTGACCCCGACGTGATTTGAACACGCAACCTTCTGATCTGGAGTCAGAAGCGCTACCGTTGCGCCACGAGGTCAGTTGAAAAGTGTTGTTGCTCCCATACTTCACATGAAAAGTGCATGATAAAATATATGGACACCATCTTGAAATTTGCTACTTATAATCACAGTTTGGAAAAGATATAAACAAGGATGAATTAAGGTCTTCACTTTCAGATTCAGGGATTTCCAATTAAAAATTTAGAATATAGTAATAAACCCTTTTTTCTTACAAATTCAAAGATGACAATGGTATGAACAAATTAATAGGTGTTTCTCACTTGCCACAAATTTTCTGTTTTGAACTCAGTTCCCAATGATATATCTCATCAAAGGATTGTTGAAAAGATTTTATTCAGTAGAATTAAAAAAGCAATTTTTCAAACACTTTCCTGACAGGTGGCAACAAGATCATGATAATCTATTGTCAGTTAGAATATGCAGTTTCTGTTTTCAATCTTAACCCAAACATCGATCAACTTTTAAAAAGATGAAAGAGATACTTGAACATGACATAATTTAAACATGCATCATTCTGACCAGGAGTAAGGCGCACTACCGTCAGTGTATGAGGACAGCTGCAAAACTTGCTTGCTCCCATAATTCACTTGTAAAGTGCATGAGGAAATATACAGACACCATCTTGAAATTTGCTACTTTAAATCACAGTTTAGAAAAGTAATAACAAGGATGAATTAGGATCTTCACGTTCCGATTCAGGGATTTCCAGTTTAAAGTTTAGATTCTAGTAATAAGCCTGATTTTCTTACAAATTCAAAGATGACAATGGTATGAACAAAGCGATAGGTGTTCCTGGCATTTATTACATTTATTAATGTTTTTAACTCAATTCCCAATAATATTTCTCATCAAAGTATTGTTGATAAGATTTTAATCTATAGAATTAAAAAAACACTTTTTTAAAAACTGTTCTGACCTGTGTCAACAACGTTGTGTTAATCTATTTTCAGTTGGATTACCCAGTTTCTGTTTTCAATCTTAACCCAAACATCGATCAAGCTATAAAAATATGAAAGAGCTGCTTGACCATGACGTGATTTGAATACACAACTTTCTGATATGGATTCAGAAGCACTACAGTTGAATTAAGATCTTCACAATCAGATTCAGTGAACAAATTAATAGGTGTTTCTGACTTGCCACAAATTTCCTGTTTTGAACTCAGTTCCCAATGATATATCTCATCAAAGGATTGTTGAAAAGATTTTATTCAGTAGAATTAAAAAAGCAATTTTTCAAAAACTTTCCTGACAGGTGGCAACAAGATCATGATAATCTATTGTCAGTTAGAATATGCAGTTTCTGTTTTCAATCTTAACCCAAACATCGATCAACTTTTAAAAAGATGAAAGAGATACTTGAACGTGACATAATTTAAACATGCATCATTCTGACCAGGAGTAAGGCGCACTACCATCAGTGTATGAGGACAGCAGTAAAACTTGCTTGCTCCCATAATTCACTTGTAAAGTGCATGAGGAAATATACAGACACCATCTTGAAATTTGCTACTTTAAATCACAGTTTAGAAAAGTAATGACAAGGATGAATTAGGATCTTCACGTTCCGATTCAGGGATTTCCAGTTTAAAGTTTAGATTCTAGTAATAAGCCTGATTTTCTTACAAATTCAAAGATGACAATGGTATGAACAAAGCGATAGGTGTTCCTGGCATTTATTAATGTTTTTAACTCAATTCCCAATAATATTTCTCATCAAAGTATTGTTGATAAGATTTTAATCTATAGAATTAAAAAAACACTTTTTTAAAAACTGTTCTGACCTGTGTCAACAACGTTGTGTTAATCTATTTTCAGTTGGATTACCCAGTTTCTGTTTTCAATCTTAACCCAAACATCGATAAAGCTATAAAAATATGAAACAGCTGCTTGACCATGACGTGATTTGAATACACAACTTTCTGATATGGATTCAGAAGCACTACAGTTGAATTAAGATCTTCACAATCAGATTCAGTGATTTCCAGTCAAAAATTAAGAATCTGGTAATAAACCCTCTTTTCTTACAAATTCAAAGATGGCAATGGTAAAAATAAATTAATAGGTGCTTATGGCATTAATTACATTTACTAATGTTTGGACCTCAATTCCCAATAACAATTCTTATCAAAGTCCTCTTGAAACGATTATAATCTGTAGAACTAAAAAATGCAGTATCTTAAACACTGCAGCCTGGTAGCAACAAAGTCGAGTTAACTTTTGTCAGTTGGACTACGCTGTTACTGTTTTCAATAATAACCCAAACATCAATCAAGATATGAAAAGACATAAAGAGCTGATTGACTCCGACGTGATTTGAACACGCAACCTTCTGATATGGAGTCAGACGCGCTACTGTTGCGCCACGAGGTCAGTTGAACAGTGTTGTTGCTCCCATACTTCACATGAAAAGTTCATGATAAAATATATGGACACCATCTTGAAATTTGCTACTTATAATCACAGTTTGGAAAAGGTATAAACAAGGATGAATTAAGGTCTTCACTTTCAGATTCAGGGATTTCCAATTAAAAATTTAGAATATAGTAATAAACCCTTTTTTCTTACAAATTCAAAGATGACAATGGTATGAACAAATTAATAGGTGTTTCTGACTTGCCACAAATTTCCTGTTTTGAACTCAGTTCCCAATGATATATCTCATCAAAGGATTGTTGAAAAGATTTTATTCAGTAGAATTAAAAAAGCAATTTTTCAAACACTTTCCTGACAGGTGGCAACAAGATCATGATAATCTATTGTCAGTTAGAATACGCAGTTTCTGTTTTCAATCTTAACCCAAACATCGATCAACTTTTAAAAAGATGAAAGAGATACTTGAACGTGACATAATTTAAACATGCATCATTCTGACCAGGAGTAAGGCGCACTACCGTCAGTGTATGAGGACAGCAGTAAAACTTGCTTGCTCCCATAATTCACTTGTAAAGTGCATGAGGAAATATACAGACACCATCTTGAAATTTGCTACTTTAAATCACAGTTTAGAAAAGTAATAACAAGGATGAATTAGGATCTTCACGTTCCGATTCAGGGATTTCCAGTTTAAAGTTTAGATTCTAGTAATAAGCCTGATTTTCTTACAAATTCAAAGATGACAATGGTATGAACAAAGCGATAGGTGTTCCTGGCATTTATTACATTTATTAATGTTTTTAACTCAATTCCCAATAATATTTCTCATCAAAGTATTGTTGATAAGATTTTAATCTATAGAATTAAAAAAACACTTTTTTAAAAACTGTTCTGACCTGTGTCAACAACGTTGTGTTAATCTATTTTTAGTTGGATTACCCAGTTTCTGTTTTCAATCTTAACCCAAACATCGATCAAGCTATAAAAATATGAAAGAGCTGCTTGACCATGACGTGATTTGAATACACAACTTTCTGATATGGATTCAGAAGCACTACAGTTGAATTAAGATCTTCACAATCAGATTCAGTGATTTCCAGTCAAAAATTAAGAATCTGGTAATAAACCCTCTTTTCTTACAAATTCAAAGATGGCAATGGTAAAAATAAATTAATAGGTGCTTATGGCATTAATTACATTTATTAATGTTTGGAACTCAATTCCCAATAACAATTCCTATCAAAGTCCTCTTGAAACGATTATAATCTGTAGAACTAAAAAATGCAGTTTCTTAAACACTGCAGCCTGGTAGCAACAAAGTCGAGTTAACTTTTGTCAGTTGGACTACGCAGTTACTGTTTTCAATAATAACCCAAACATCAATCAAGATATGAAAAGACATAAAGAGCTGATTGACCCCGACGTGATTTGAACACGCAACCTTCTGATCTGGAGTCAGAAGCGCTACCGTTGCGCCACAAGGTCAGTTGAAAAGTGTTTTTGCTCCCATACTTCACATGAAAAGTGCATGATAAAATATATGGACACCATCTTGAAATTTGCTACTTATAATCACAGTTTGGAAAAGATATAAACAAGGATGAATTAAGGTCTTCACTTTCAGATTCAGGGATTTCCAATTAAAAATTTAGAATATAGTAATAAACCCTTTTTTCTTACAAATTCAAAGATGACAATGGTATGAACAAATTAATAGGTGTTTCTGACTTGCCACAAATTTTCTGTTTTGAACTCAGTTCCCAATGATATATCTCATCAAAGGATTGTTGAAAAGATTTTATTCAGTAGAATTAAAAAAGCAATTTTTCAAACACTTTCCTGACAGGTGGCAACAAGATCATGATAATCTATTGTCAGTTAGAATATGCAGTTTCTGTTTTCAATCTTAACCCAAACATCGATCAACTTTTAAAAAGATGAAAGAGATACTTGAACATGACATAATTTAAACATGCATCATTCTGACCAGGAGTAAGGCGCACTACCGTCAGTGTATGAGGACAGCTGCAAAACTTGCTTGCTCCCATAATTCACTTGTAAAGTGCATGAGGAAATATACAGACACCATCTTGAAATTTGCTACTTTAAATCACAGTTTAGAAAAGTAATAACAAGGATGAATTAGGATCTTCACGTTCCGATTCAGGGATTTCCAGTTTAAAGTTTAGATTCTAGTAATAAGCCTGATTTTCTTACAAATTCAAAGATGACAATGGTATGAACAAAGCGATAGGTGTTCCTGGCATTTATTACATTTATTAATGTTTTTAACTCAATTCCCAATAATATTTCTCATCAAAGTATTGTTGATAAGATTTTAATCTATAGAATTAAAAAAACACTTTTTTAAAAACTGTTCTGACCTGTGTCAACAACGTTGTGTTAATCTATTTTCAGTTGGATTACCCAGTTTCTGTTTTCAATCTTAACCCAAACATCGATCAAGCTATAAAAATATGAAAGAGCTGCTTGACCATGACGTGATTTGAATACACAACTTTCTGATATGGATTCAGAAGCACTACAGTTGAATTAAGATCTTCACAATCAGATTCAGTGAACAAATTAATAGGTGTTTCTGACTTGCCACAAATTTCCTGTTTTGAACTCAGTTCCCAATGATATATCTCATCAAAGGATTGTTGAAAAGATTTTATTCAGTAGAATTAAAAAAGCAATTTTTCAAACACTTTCCTGACAGGTGGCAACAAGATCATGATAATCTATTGTCAGTTAGAATATGCAGTTTCTGTTTTCAATCTTAACCCAAACATCGATCAACTTTTAAAAAGATGAAAGAGATACTTGAACGTGACATAATTTAAACATGCATCATTCTGACCAGGAGTAAGGCGCACTACCATCAGTGTATGAGGACAGCAGTAAAACTTGCTTGCTCCCATAATTCACTTGTAAAGTGCATGAGGAAATATACAGACACCATCTTGAAATTTGCTACTTTAAATCACAGTTTAGAAAAGTAATGACAAGGATGAATTAGGATCTTCACGTTCCGATTCAGGGATTTCCAGTTTAAAGTTTAGATTCTAGTAATAAGCCTGATTTTCTTACAAATTCAAAGATGACAATGGTATGAACAAAGCGATAGGTGTTCCTGGCATTTATTAATGTTTTTAACTCAATTCCCAATAATATTTCTCATCAAAGTATTGTTGATAAGATTTTAATCTATAGAATTAAAAAAACACTTTTTTAAAAACTGTTCTGACCTGTGTCAACAACGTTGTGTTAATCTATTTTCAGTTGGATTACCCAGTTTCTGTTTTCAATCTTAACCCAAACATCGATAAAGCTATAAAAATATGAAACAGCTGCTTGACCATGACGTGATTTGAATACACAACTTTCTGATATGGATTCAGAAGCACTACAGTTGAATTAAGATCTTCACAATCAGATTCAGTGATTTCCAGTCAAAAATTAAGAATCTGGTAATAAACCCTCTTTTCTTACAAATTCAAAGATGGCAATGGTAAAAATAAATTAATAGTTGCTTATGGCATTAATTACATTTACTAATGTTTGGACCTCAATTCCCAATAACAATTCTTATCAAAGTCCTCTTGAAACGATTATAATCTGTAGAACTAAAAAATGCAGTATCTTAAACACTGCAGCCTGGTAGCAACAAAGTCGAGTTAACTTTTGTCAGTTGGACTACGCTGTTACTGTTTTCAATAATAACCCAAACATCAATCAAGATATGAAAAGACATAAAGAGCTGATTGACTCCGACGTGATTTGAACACGCAACCTTCTGATATGGAGTCAGACGCGCTACTGTTGCGCCACGAGGTCAGTTGAACAGTGTTGTTGCTCCCATACTTCACATGAAAAGTTCATGATAAAATATATGGACACCATCTTGAAATTTGCTACTTATAATCACAGTTTGGAAAAGGTATAAACAAGGATGAATTAAGGTCTTCACTTTCAGATTCAGGGATTTCCAATTAAAAATTTAGAATATAGTAATAAACCCTTTTTTCTTACAAATTCAAAGATGACAATGGTATGAACAAATTAATAGGTGTTTCTGACTTGCCACAAATTTCCTGTTTTGAACTCAGTTCCCAATGATATATCTCATCAAAGGATTGTTGAAAAGATTTTATTCAGTAGAATTAAAAAAGCAATTTTTCAAACACTTTCCTGACAGGTGGCAACAAGATCATGATAATCTATTGTCAGTTAGAATACGCAGTTTCTGTTTTCAATCTTAACCCAAACATCGATCAACTTTTAAAAAGATGAAAGAGATACTTGAACGTGACATAATTTAAACATGCATCATTCTGACCAGGAGTAAGGCGCACTACCGTCAGTGTATGAGGACAGCAGTAAAACTTGCTTGCTCCCATAATTCACTTGTAAAGTGCATGAGGAAATATACAGACACCATCTTGAAATTTGCTACTTTAAATCACAGTTTAGAAAAGTAATAACAAGGATGAATTAGGATCTTCACGTTCCGATTCAGGGATTTCCAGTTTAAAGTTTAGATTCTAGTAATAAGCCTGATTTTCTTACAAATTCAAAGATGACAATGGTATGAACAAAGCGATAGGTGTTCCTGGCATTTATTACATTTATTAATGTTTTTAACTCAATTCCCAATAATATTTCTCATCAAAGTATTGTTGATAAGATTTTAATCTATAAAATTAAAAAAACACTTTTTTAAAAACTGTTCTGACCTGTGTCAACAACGTTGTGTTAATCTATTTTCAGTTGGATTACCCAGTTTCTGTTTTCAATCTTAACCCAAACATCGATCAAGCTATAAAAATATGAAAGAGCTGCTTGACCATGACGTGATTTGAATACACAACTTTCTGATATGGATTCAGAAGCACTACAGTTGAATTAAGATCTTCACAATCAGATTCAGTGATTTCCAGTCAAAAATTAAGAATCTGGTAATAAACCCTCTTTTCTTACAAATTCAAAGATAGCAATGGTAAAAATAAATTAATAGGTGCTTATGGCATTAATTACATTTATTAATGTTGGGAGCTCAAATCCCAATAACAATTCTTATCAAAGTCCTCTTGAAACGATTATAATCTGTAGAACTAAAAAATGCAGTTTCTTAAACACTGCAGCCTGGTAGCAACAAAGTCGAGTTAACTTTTGTCAGTTGGACTACGCAGTTACTGTTTTCAATAATAACCCAAACATCAATCAAGATATGAAAAGACATAAACATCTGATTGACCCCGATGTGATTTGAACACACAACCTTCTGATCTGGAGTCAGACGCGCTACCGTTGCGCCACGAGGTCAGTTGAAAAGTGTTGTTGCTCCCATACTTCACATGAAAAGTGCATGATAAAATATATGGACACCATCTTGAAATTTGCTACTTATAATCACAGTTTGGAAAAGATATAAACAAAGATGAATTAAGGTCTTCACTTTCAGATTCAGGGATTTCCAATTAAAAATTTAGAATATAGCAATAAACCCTTTTTTCTTACAAATTCAAAGATGACAATGGTATGAACAAATTAATAGGTGTTTCTGACTTGCCACAAATTTTCTGTTTTGAACTCAGTTCCCAATGATATATCTCATCAAAGGATTGTTGAAAAGATTTTATTCAGTAGAATTAAAAAAGCAATTTTTCAAACACTTTCCTGACAGGTGGCAACAAGATCATGATAATCTATTGTCAGTTAGAATACGCAGTTTCTGTTTTCAATCTTAACCCAAACATCGATCAACTTTTAAAAAGATGAAAGAGATACTTGAACGTGACATAATTTAAACATGCATCATTCTGACCAGGAGTAAGGGGCACTACCGTCAGTGTATGAGGACAGCTGTAAAACTTGCTTGCTCCCATAATTCACTTGTAAAGTGCATGAGGAAATATACAGACACCATCTTGAAATTTGCTACTTTAAATCACAGTTTAGAAAAGTAATAACAAGGATGAATTAGGATCTTCACGTTCCGATTCAGGGATTTCCAGTTTAAGGTTTAGATTCTAGTAATAAGCCTGATTTTCTTACAAATTCAAAGATGACAATGGTATGAACAAAGCGATAGGTTTTCCTGGCATTTATTACATTTATTAATGTTTTTAACTCAATTCCCAATAATATTTCTCATCAAAGTATTGTTGATAAGATTTTAATCTATAGAATTAAAAAAACACTTTTTTAAAAACTGTTCTGACCTGTGTCAACAACGTTGTGTTAATCTGTTTTCAGTTGGATTACCCAGTTTCTGTTTTCAATCTTAACCCAAACATCGATCAAGCTATAAAAATATGAAAGAGCTGCTTGACCATGACGTGATTTGAATACACAACTTTCTGATATGGATTCAGAAGCACTACAGTTGAATTAAGATCTTCACAATCAGATTCAGTGATTTCCAGTCAAAAATTAAGAATCTGGTAATAAACCCTCTTTTCTTACAAATTCATAGATGGCAATGGTAAAAATAAATTAATAGGTGCTTATGGCATTAATTACATTTATTAATGCTTGGAACTCAATTCCCAATAACAATTCTTATCAAAGTCCTCTTGAAACGATTATAATCTGTAGAACTAAAAAATGCAGTTTCTTAAACACTGCAGCCTGGTAGCAACAAAGTCGAGTTAACTTTTGTCAAGTTGGACTACGCAGTTGCTGTTTTCAATAATAACCCAAACATCAATCAAGATATGAAAAGACATAAAGAGCTGATTGACCTCGACGTGATTTGAACACGCAACCTTCTGCTCTGGAGTCAGACGCGCTACCGTTGCGCCACGAGGTCATTTGAACAGTGTTGTTGCTCCCATACTTCACATGAAAAGTGCATGATAAAATATATGGACACCATCTTGAAATTTGCTACTTATAATCACAGTTTGGAAAATATATAAACAAGGATGAATTAAGGTCTTCACTTTCAGATTCAGGGATTTCCAATTAAAAATTTAGAATATAGTAATAAACCCTTTTTTCTTACAAATTCAAAGATGACAATGGTATGAACAAATTAATAGGTGTTTCTGACTTGCCACAAATTTCCTGTTTTGAACTCAGTTCCCAATGATATATCTCATCAAAGGATTGTTGAAAAGATTTTATTCAGTAGAATTAAAAAAGCAATTTTTCAAACACTTTCCTGACAGGTGGCAACAAGATCATGATAATCTATTGTCAGTTAGAATACGCAGTTTCTGTTTTCAATCTTAACCCAAACATCGATCAACTTTTAAAAAGATGAAAGAGATACTTGAACGTGACATAATTTAAACATGCATCATTCTGACCAGGAGTAAGGCGCACTACCGTCAGTGTATGAGGACAGCTGTAAAACTTACTTGCTCCCATAATTCACTTGTAAAGTGCATGAGGAAATATACAGACACCATCTTGAAATTTGCTACTTTAAATCACAGTTTAGAAAAGTAATAACAAGGATGAATTAGGATCTTCACGTTCCGATTCAGGGATTTCCAGTTTAAAGTTTAGATTCTAGTAATAAGCCTGATTTTCTTACAAATTCAAAGATGACAATGGTATGAACAAAGCGATAGGTGTTCCTGGCATTTATTACATTTATTAATGTTTTTAACTCAATTCCCAATAATATTTCTCATCAAAGTATTGTTGATAAGATTTTAATCTATAGAATTAAAAAAACACTTTTTTAAAAACTGTTCTGACCTGTGTCAACAACGTTGTGTTAATCTATTTTCAGTTGGATTACCCAGTTTCTGTTTTCAATCTTAACCCAAACATCGATCAAGCTATAAAAATATGAAAGAGCTGCTTGACCATGACGAGATTTGAATACACAACTTTCTGATATGGATTCAGAAGCACTACAGTTGAATTAAGATCTTCACAATCAGATTCAGTGATTTCCAGTCAAAAATTAAGAATCTGGTAATAAACCCTCTTTTCTTACAAATTCAAAGATGGCAATGGTAAAAATAAATTAATAGGTGCTTATGGCATTAATTACATTTACTAATGTTTGGACCTCAATTCCCAGTAACAATTCTTATCAAAGTCCTCTTGAAACGATTATAATCTGTAGAACTAAAAAATGCAGTATCTTAAACACTGCAGCCTGGTAGCAACATAGTCGAGTTAACTTTTGTCAGTTGGACTACGCTGTTACTGTTTTCAATAATAACCCAAACATCAATCAAGATATGAAAAGACATAAAGAGCTGATTGACCCCGACGTCATTTGAACACGCAACCTTCTGCTCTGAAGTCAGACGCGCTACTGTTGCGCCACGAGGTCAGTTGAAAAGTGTTGTTGCTCCCATACTTCACATGAAAAGTGCATGATAAAATATATGGACACCATCTTGAAATTTGCTACTTATAATCACAGTTTGGAAAAGGTATAAACAAGGATGAATTAAGGTCTTCACTTTCAGATTCAGGGATTTCCAATTAAAAATTTAGAATATAGTAATAAACCCTTTTTTCTTACAAATTCAAAGATGACAATGGTATGAACAAATTAATAGGTGTTTCTGACTTGCCACAAATTTCCTGTTTTGAACTCAGTTCCCAATGATATATCTCATCAAAGGATTGTTGAAAAGATTTTATTCAGTAGAATTAAAAAAGCAATTTTTCAAACACTTTCCTGACAGGTGGCAACAAGATCATGATAATCTATTGTCAGTTAGAATACGCAGTTTCTGTTTTCAATCTTAACCCAAACATCGATCAACTTTTAAAAAGATGAAAGAGATACTTGAACGTGACATAATTTAAACATGCATCATTCTGACCTGGAGTAAGGTGCACTACCATCAGTGTATGAGGACAGCAGTAAAACCTGCTTGCTCCCATAATTCACTTGTAAAGTGCATGAGGAAATATACAGACACCATCTTGAAATTTGCTACTTTAAATCACAGTTTAGAAAAGTAATAACAAGGATGAATTAGGATCTTCACGTTCCGATTCAGGGATTTCCAGTTTAAAGTTTAGATTCTAGTAATAAGCCTGATTTTCTTACAAATTCAAAGATGACAATGGTATGAACAAAGCGATAGGTGTTCCTGGCATTTATTACATTTATTAATGTTTTTAACTCAATTCCCAATAATATTTCTCATCAAAGTATTGTTGATAAGATTTTAATCTATAGAATTAAAAAAACACTTTTTTAAAAACTGTTCTGACCTGTGTCAACAACGTTGTGTTAATCTATTTTCAGTTGGATTACCCAGTTTCTGTTTTCAATCTTAACCCAAACATCGATCAAGCTATAAAAATATGAAAGAGCTGCTTGACCATGACGTGATTTGAATACACAACTTTCTGATATGGATTCAGAAGCACTACAGTTGAATTAAGATCTTCACAATCAGATTCAGTGAACAAATTAATAGGTGTTTCTGACTTGCCACAAATTTCCTGTTTTGAACTCAGTTCCCAATGATATATCTCATCAAAGGATTGTTGAAAAGATTTTATTCAGTAGAATTAAAAAAGCAATTTTTCAAACACTTTCCTGACAGGTGGCAACAAGATCATGATAATCTATTGTCAGTTAGAATATGCAGTTTCTGTTTTCAATCTTAACCCAAACATCGATCAACTTTTAAAAAGATGAAAGAGATACTTGAACGTGACATAATTTAAACATGCATCATTCTGACCAGGAGTAAGGCGCACTACCATCAGTGTATGAGGACAGCAGTAAAACTTGCTTGCTCCCATAATTCACTTGTAAAGTGCATGAGGAAATATACAGACACCATCTTGAAATTTGCTACTTTAAATCACAGTTTAGAAAAGTAATGACAAGGATGAATTAGGATCTTCACGTTCCGATTCAGGGATTTCCAGTTTAAAGTTTAGATTCTAGTAATAAGCCTGATTTTCTTACAAATTCAAAGATGACAATGGTATGAACAAAGCGATAGGTGTTCCTGGCATTTATTAATGTTTTTAACTCAATTCCCAATAATATTTCTCATCAAAGTATTGTTGATAAGATTTTAATCTATAGAATTAAAAAAACACTTTTTTAAAAACTGTTCTGACCTGTGTCAACAACGTTGTGTTAATCTATTTTCAGTTGGATTACCCAGTTTCTGTTTTCAATCTTAACCCAAACATCGATAAAGCTATAAAAATATGAAACAGCTGCTTGACCATGACGTGATTTGAATACACAACTTTCTGATATGGATTCAGAAGCACTACAGTTGAATTAAGATCTTCACAATCAGATTCAGTGATTTCCAGTCAAAAATTAAGAATCTGGTAATAAACCCTCTTTTCTTACAAATTCAAAGATGGCAATGGTAAAAATAAATTAATAGGTGCTTATGGCATTAATTACATTTACTAATGTTTGGACCTCAATTCCCAATAACAATTCTTATCAAAGTCCTCTTGAAACGATTATAATCTGTAGAACTAAAAAATGCAGTATCTTAAACACTGCAGCCTGGTAGCAACAAAGTCGAGTTAACTTTTGTCAGTTGGACTACGCTGTTACTGTTTTCAATAATAACCCAAACATCAATCAAGATATGAAAAGACATAAAGAGCTGATTGACTCCGACGTGATTTGAACACGCAACCTTCTGATATGGAGTCAGACGCGCTACTGTTGCGCCACGAGGTCAGTTGAACAGTGTTGTTGCTCCCATACTTCACATGAAAAGTTCATGATAAAATATATGGACACCATCTTGAAATTTGCTACTTATAATCACAGTTTGGAAAAGGTATAAACAAGGATGAATTAAGGTCTTCACTTTCAGATTCAGGGATTTCCAATTAAAAATTTAGAATATAGTAATAAACCCTTTTTTCTTACAAATTCAAAGATGACAATGGTATGAACAAATTAATAGGTGTTTCTGACTTGCCACAAATTTCCTGTTTTGAACTCAGTTCCCAATGATATATCTCATCAAAGGATTGTTGAAAAGATTTTATTCAGTAGAATTAAAAAAGCAATTTTTCAAACACTTTCCTGACAGGTGGCAACAAGATCATGATAATCTATTGTCAGTTAGAATACGCAGTTTCTGTTTTCAATCTTAACCCAAACATCGATCAACTTTTAAAAAGATGAAAGAGATACTTGAACGTGACATAATTTAAACATGCATCATTCTGACCAGGAGTAAGGCGCACTACCGTCAGTGTATGAGGACAGCAGTAAAACTTGCTTGCTCCCATAATTCACTTGTAAAGTGCATGAGGAAATATACAGACACCATCTTGAAATTTGCTACTTTAAATCACAGTTTAGAAAAGTAATAACAAGGATGAATTAGGATCTTCACGTTCCGATTCAGGGATTTCCAGTTTAAAGTTTAGATTCTAGTAATAAGCCTGATTTTCTTACAAATTCAAAGATGACAATGGTATGAACAAAGCGATAGGTGTTCCTGGCATTTATTACATTTATTAATGTTTTTAACTCAATTCCCAATAATATTTCTCATCAAAGTATTGTTGATAAGATTTTAATCTATAAAATTAAAAAAACACTTTTTTAAAAACTGTTCTGACCTGTGTCAACAACGTTGTGTTAATCTATTTTCAGTTGGATTACCCAGTTTCTGTTTTCAATCTTAACCCAAACATCGATCAAGCTATAAAAATATGAAAGAGCTGCTTGACCATGACGTGATTTGAATACACAACTTTCTGATATGGATTCAGAAGCACTACAGTTGAATTAAGATCTTCACAATCAGATTCAGTGATTTCCAGTCAAAAATTAAGAATCTGGTAATAAACCCTCTTTTCTTACAAATTCAAAGATAGCAATGGTAAAAATAAATTAATAGGTGCTTATGGCATTAATTACATTTATTAATGTTGGGAACTCAAATCCCAATAACAATTCTTATCAAAGTCCTCTTGAAACGATTATAATCTGTAGAACTAAAAAATGCAGTTTCTTAAACACTGCAGCCTGGTAGCAACAAATTCGAGTTAACTTTTGTCAGTTGGACTACGCAGTTACTGTTTTCAATAATAACCCAAACATCAATCAAGATATGAAAAGACATAAACATCTGATTGACCCCGATGTGATTTGAACACACAACCTTCTGATCTGGAGTCAGACGCGCTACCGTTGCGCCACGAGGTCAGTTGAAAAGTGTTGTTGCTCCCATACTTCACATGAAAAGTGCATGATAAAATATATGGACACCATCTTGAAATTTGCTACTTATAATCACAGTTTGGAAAAGATATAAACAAAGATGAATTAAGGTCTTCACTTTCAGATTCAGGGATTTCCAATTAAAAATTTAGAATATAGCAATAAACCCTTTTTTCTTACAAATTCAAAGATGACAATGGTATGAACAAATTAATAGGTGTTTCTGACTTGCCACAAATTTTCTGTTTTGAACTCAGTTCCCAATGATATATCTCATCAAAGGATTGTTGAAAAGATTTTATTCAGTAGAATTAAAAAAGCAATTTTTCAAACACTTTCCTGACAGGTGGCAACAAGATCATGATAATCTATTGTCAGTTAGAATACGCAGTTTCTGTTTTCAATCTTAACCCAAACATCGATCAACTTTTAAAAAGATGAAAGAGATACTTGAACGTGACATAATTTAAACATGCATCATTCTGACCAGGAGTAAGGGGCACTACCGTCAGTGTATGAGGACAGCTGTAAAACTTGCTTGCTCCCATAATTCACTTGTAAAGTGCATGAGGAAATATACAGACACCATCTTGAAATTTGCTACTTTAAATCACAGTTTAGAAAAGTAATAACAAGGATGAATTAGGATCTTCACGTTCCGATTCAGGGATTTCCAGTTTAAGGTTTAGATTCTAGTAATAAGCCTGATTTTCTTACAAATTCAAAGATGACAATGGTATGAACAAAGCGATAGGTTTTCCTGGCATTTATTACATTTATTAATGTTTTTAACTCAATTCCCAATAATATTTCTCATCAAAGTATTGTTGATAAGATTTTAATCTATAGAATTAAAAAAACACTTTTTTAAAAACTGTTCTGACCTGTGTCAACAACGTTGTGTTAATCTGTTTTCAGTTGGATTACCCAGTTTCTGTTTTCAATCTTAACCCAAACATCGATCAAGCTATAAAAATATGAAAGAGCTGCTTGACCATGACGTGATTTGAATACACAACTTTCTGATATGGATTCAGAAGCACTACAGTTGAATTAAGATCTTCACAATCAGATTCAGTGATTTCCAGTCAAAAATTAAGAATCTGGTAATAAACCCTCTTTTCTTACAAATTCATAGATGGCAATGGTAAAAATAAATTAATAGGTGCTTATGGCATTAATTACATTTATTAATGCTTGGAACTCAATTCCCAATAACAATTCTTATCAAAGTCCTCTTGAAACGATTATAATCTGTAGAACTAAAAAATGCAGTTTCTTAAACACTGCAGCCTGGTAGCAACAAAGTCGAGTTAACTTTTGTCAAGTTGGACTACGCAGTTGCTGTTTTCAATAATAACCCAAACATCAATCAAGATATGAAAAGACATAAAGAGCTGATTGACCTCGACGTGATTTGAACACGCAACCTTCTGCTCTGGAGTCAGACGCGCTACCGTTGCGCCACGAGGTCATTTGAACAGTGTTGTTGCTCCCATACTTCACATGAAAAGTGCATGATAAAATATATGGACACCATCTTGAAATTTGCTACTTATAATCACAGTTTGGAAAATATATAAACAAGGATGAATTAAGGTCTTCACTTTCAGATTCAGGGATTTCCAATTAAAAATTTAGAATATAGTAATAAACCCTTTTTTCTTACAAATTCAAAGATGACAATGGTATGAACAAATTAATAGGTGTTTCTGACTTGCCACAAATTTCCTGTTTTGAACTCAGTTCCCAATGATATATCTCATCAAAGGATTGTTGAAAAGATTTTATTCAGTAGAATTAAAAAAGCAATTTTTCAAACACTTTCCTGACAGGTGGCAACAAGATCATGATAATCTATTGTCAGTTAGAATACGCAGTTTCTGTTTTCAATCTTAACCCAAACATCGATCAACTTTTAAAAAGATGAAAGAGATACTTGAACGTGACATAATTTAAACATGCATCATTCTGACCAGGAGTAAGGCGCACTACCGTCAGTGTATGAGGACAGCTGTAAAACTTACTTGCTCCCATAATTCACTTGTAAAGTGCATGAGGAAATATACAGACACCATCTTGAAATTTGCTACTTTAAATCACAGTTTAGAAAAGTAATAACAAGGATGAATTAGGATCTTCACGTTCCGATTCAGGGATTTCCAGTTTAAAGTTTAGATTCTAGTAATAAGCCTGATTTTCTTACAAATTCAAAGATGACAATGGTATGAACAAAGCGATAGGTGTTCCTGGCATTTATTACATTTATTAATGTTTTTAACTCAATTCCCAATAATATTTCTCATCAAAGTATTGTTGATAAGATTTTAATCTATAGAATTAAAAAAACACTTTTTTAAAAACTGTTCTGACCTGTGTCAACAACGTTGTGTTAATCTATTTTCAGTTGGATTACCCAGTTTCTGTTTTCAATCTTAACCCAAACATCGATCAAGCTATAAAAATATGAAAGAGCTGCTTGACCATGACGAGATTTGAATACACAACTTTCTGATATGGATTCAGAAGCACTACAGTTGAATTAAGATCTTCACAATCAGATTCAGTGATTTCCAGTCAAAAATTAAGAATCTGGTAATAAACCCTCTTTTCTTACAAATTCAAAGATGGCAATGGTAAAAATAAATTAATAGGTGCTTATGGCATTAATTACATTTACTAATGTTTGGACCTCAATTCCCAGTAACAATTCTTATCAAAGTCCTCTTGAAACGATTATAATCTGTAGAACTAAAAAATGCAGTATCTTAAACACTGCAGCCTGGTAGCAACATAGTCGAGTTAACTTTTGTCAGTTGGACTACGCTGTTACTGTTTTCAATAATAACCCAAACATCAATCAAGATATGAAAAGACATAAAGAGCTGATTGACCCCGACGTCATTTGAACACGCAACCTTCTGCTCTGAAGTCAGACGCGCTACTGTTGCGCCACGAGGTCAGTTGAAAAGTGTTGTTGCTCCCATACTTCACATGAAAAGTGCATGATAAAATATATGGACACCATCTTGAAATTTGCTACTTATAATCACAGTTTGGAAAAGGTATAAACAAGGATGAATTAAGGTCTTCACTTTCAGATTCAGGGATTTCCAATTAAAAATTTAGAATATAGTAATAAACCCTTTTTTCTTACAAATTCAAAGATGACAATGGTATGAACAAATTAATAGGTGTTTCTGACTTGCCACAAATTTCCTGTTTTGAACTCAGTTCCCAATGATATATCTCATCAAAGGATTGTTGAAAAGATTTTATTCAGTAGAATTAAAAAAGCAATTTTTCAAACACTTTCCTGACAGGTGGCAACAAGATCATGATAATCTATTGTCAGTTAGAATACGCAGTTTCTGTTTTCAATCTTAACCCAAACATCGATCAACTTTTAAAAAGATGAAAGAGATACTTGAACGTGACATAATTTAAACATGCATCATTCTGACCTGGAGTAAGGTGCACTACCATCAGTGTATGAGGACAGCAGTAAAACCTGCTTGCTCCCATAATTCACTTGTAAAGTGCATGAGGAAATATACAGACACCATCTTGAAATTTGCTACTTTAAATCACAGTTTAGAAAAGTAATAACAAGGATGAATTAGGATCTTCACGTTCCGATTCAGGGATTTCCAGTTTAAAGTTTAGATTCTAGTAATAAGCCTGATTTTCTTACAAATTCAAAGATGACAATGGTATGAACAAAGCGATAGGTGTTCCTGGCATTTATTACATTTATTAATGTTTTTAACTCAATTCCCAATAATATTTCTCATCAAAGTATTGTTGATAAGATTTTAATCTATAGAATTAAAAAAACACTTTTTTAAAAACTGTTCTGACCTGTGTCAACAACGTTGTGTTAATCTATTTTCAGTTGGATTACCCAGTTTCTGTTTTCAATCTTAACCCAAACATCGATCAAGCTATAAAAATATGAAAGAGCTGCTTGACCATGACGTGATTTGAATACACAACTTTCTGATATGGATTCAGAAGCACTACAGTTGAATTAAGATCTTCACAATCAGATTCAGTGATTTCCAGTCAAAAATTAAGAATCTGGTAATAAACCCTCTTTTCTTACAAATTCAAAGATGGCAATGGTAAAAATAAATTAATAGGTGCTTATGGCATTAATTACATTTACTAATGTTTGGACCTCAATTCCCAGTAACAATTCTTATCAAAGTCCTCTTGAAACGATTATAATCTGTAGAACTAAAAATGCAGTATCTTAAACACTGCAGCCTGGTAGCAACATAGTCGAGTTAACTTTTGTCAGTTGGACTACGCTGTTACTGTTTTCAATAATAACCCAAACATCAATCAAGATATGAAAAGACATAAAAAGCTGATTGACCCCGACGTCATTTGAACACGCAACCTTCTGCTCTGAAGTCAGACGCGCTACTGTTGCACCACGAGGTCAGTTGAAAAGTGTTGTTGCTCCCATACTTCACATGAAAAGTGCATGATAAAATATATGGACACCATCTTGAAATTTGCTACTTATAATCACAGTTTGGAAAAGGTATAAACAAGGATGAATTAAGGTCTTCACTTTCAGATTCAGGGATTTCCAATTAAAAATTTAGAATATAGTAATAAACCCTTTTTTCTTACAAATTCAAAGATGACAATGGTATGAACAAATTAATAGGTGTTTCTGACTTGCCACAAATTTCCTGTTTTGAACTCAGTTCCCAATGATATATCTCATCAAAGGATTGTTGAAAAGATTTTATTCAGTAGAATTAAAAAAGCAATTTTTCAAACACTTTCCTGACAGGTGGCAACAAGATCATGATAATCTATTGTCAGTTAGAATATGCAGTTTCTGTTTTCAATCTTAACCCAAACATCGATCAACTTTTAAAAAGATGAAAGAGATACTTGAACATGACATAATTTAAACATGCATCATTCTGACCAGGAGTAAGGCGCACTACCGTCAGTGTATGAGGACAGCTGTAAAACTTGCTTGCTCCCATAATTCACTTGTAAAGTGCATGAGGAAATATACAGACACCATCTTGAAATTTGCTACTTTAAATCACAGTTTAGAAAAGTAATAACAAGGATGAATTAGGATCTTCACGTTCCGATTCAGGGATTTCCAGTTTAAAGTTTAGATTCTAGTAATAAGCCTGATTTTCTTACAAATTCAAAGATGACAATGGTATGAACAAAGCGATAGGTGTTCCTGGCATTTATTACATTTATTAATGTTTTTAACTCAATTCCCAATAATATTTCTCATCAAAGTATTGTTGATAAGATTTTAATCTATAGAATTAAAAAAACACTTTTTTAAAAACTGTTCTGACCTGTGTCAACAACGTTGTGTTAATCTATTTTCAGTTGGATTACCCAGTTTCTGTTTTCAATCTTAACCCAAACATCGATCAAGCTATAAAAATATGAAAGAGCTGCTTGACCATGACGTGATTTGAATACACAACTTTCTGATATGGATTCAGAAGCACTACAGTTGAATTAAGATCTTCACAATCAGATTCAGTGAACAAATTAATAGGTGTTTCTGACTTGCCACAAATTTCCTGTTTTGAACTCAGTTCCCAATGATATATCTCATCAAAGGATTGTTGAAAAGATTTTATTCAGTAGAATTAAAAAAGCAATTTTTCAAACACTTTCCTGACAGGTGGCAACAAGATCATGATAATCTATTGTCAGTTAGAATATGCAGTTTCTGTTTTCAATCTTAACCCAAACATCGATCAACTTTTAAAAAGATGAAAGAGATACTTGAACGTGACATAATTTAAACATGCATCATTCTGACCAGGAGTAAGGCGCACTACCATCAGTGTATGAGGACAGCAGTAAAACTTGCTTGCTCCCATAATTCACTTGTAAAGTGCATGAGGAAATATACAGACACCATCTTGAAATTTGCTACTTTAAATCACAGTTTAGAAAAGTAATGACAAGGATGAATTAGGATCTTCACGTTCCGATTCAGGGATTTCCAGTTTAAAGTTTAGATTCTAGTAATAAGCCTGATTTTCTTACAAATTCAAAGATGACAATGGTATGAACAAAGCGATAGGTGTTCCTGGCATTTATTAATGTTTTTAACTCAATTCCCAATAATATTTCTCATCAAAGTATTGTTGATAAGATTTTAATCTATAGAATTAAAAAAACACTTTTTTAAAAACTGTTCTGACCTGTGTCAACAACGTTGTGTTAATCTATTTTCAGTTGGATTACCCAGTTTCTGTTTTCAATCTTAACCCAAACATCGATAAAGCTATAAAAATATGAAACAGCTGCTTGACCATGACGTGATTTGAATACACAACTTTCTGATATGGATTCAGAAGCACTACAGTTGAATTAAGATCTTCACAATCAGATTCAGTGATTTCCAGTCAAAAATTAAGAATCTGGTAATAAACCCTCTTTTCTTACAAATTCAAAGATGGCAATGGTAAAAATAAATTAATAGGTGCTTATGGCATTAATTACATTTACTAATGTTTGGACCTCAATTCCCAATAACAATTCTTATCAAAGTCCTCTTGAAACGATTATAATCTGTAGAACTAAAAAATGCAGTATCTTAAACACTGCAGCCTGGTAGCAACAAAGTCGAGTTAACTTTTGTCAGTTGGACTACGCTGTTACTGTTTTCAATAATAACCCAAACATCAATCAAGATATGAAAAGACATAAAGAGCTGATTGACTCCGACGTGATTTGAACACGCAACCTTCTGATATGGAGTCAGACGCGCTACTGTTGCGCCACGAGGTCAGTTGAACAGTGTTGTTGCTCCCATACTTCACATGAAAAGTTCATGATAAAATATATGGACACCATCTTGAAATTTGCTACTTATAATCACAGTTTGGAAAAGGTATAAACAAGGATGAATTAAGGTCTTCACTTTCAGATTCAGGGATTTCCAATTAAAAATTTAGAATATAGTAATAAACCCTTTTTTCTTACAAATTCAAAGATGACAATGGTATGAACAAATTAATAGGTGTTTCTGACTTGCCACAAATTTCCTGTTTTGAACTCAGTTCCCAATGATATATCTCATCAAAGGATTGTTGAAAAGATTTTATTCAGTAGAATTAAAAAAGCAATTTTTCAAACACTTTCCTGACAGGTGGCAACAAGATCATGATAATCTATTGTCAGTTAGAATACGCAGTTTCTGTTTTCAATCTTAACCCAAACATCGATCAACTTTTAAAAAGATGAAAGAGATACTTGAACGTGACATAATTTAAACATGCATCATTCTGACCAGGAGTAAGGCGCACTACCGTCAGTGTATGAGGACAGCAGTAAAACTTGCTTGCTCCCATAATTCACTTGTAAAGTGCATGAGGAAATATACAGACACCATCTTGAAATTTGCTACTTTAAATCACAGTTTAGAAAAGTAATAACAAGGATGAATTAGGATCTTCACGTTCCGATTCAGGGATTTCCAGTTTAAAGTTTAGATTCTAGTAATAAGCCTGATTTTCTTACAAATTCAAAGATGACAATGGTATGAACAAAGCGATAGGTGTTCCTGGCATTTATTACATTTATTAATGTTTTTAACTCAATTCCCAATAATATTTCTCATCAAAGTATTGTTGATAAGATTTTAATCTATAGAATTAAAAAAACACTTTTTTAAAAACTGTTCTGACCTGTGTCAACAACGTTGTGTTAATCTATTTTCAGTTGGATTACCCAGTTTCTGTTTTCAATCTTAACCCAAACATCGATCAAGCTATAAAAATATGAAAGAGCTGCTTGACCATGATGTGATTTGAATACACAACTTTCTGATATGGATTCAGAAGCACTACAGTTGAATTAAGATCTTCACAATCAGATTCAGTGATTTCCTGTCAAAAATTAAGAATCTGGTAATAAACCCTCTTTTCTTACAAATTCAAAGATGGCAATGGTAAAAATAAATTAATAGGTGCTTATGGCATTAATTACATTTATTAATGTTTGGAACTCAATTCCCAATAACAATTCTTATCAAAGTCCTCTTGAAACGATTATAATCTGTAGAACTAAAAAATGCAGTTTCTTAAACACTGCAGCCTGGTAGCAACAAAGTCGAGTTAACTTTTGTCAAGTTGGACTACGCAGTTGCTGTTTTCAATAATAACCCAAGCATCAATTAAGATATGAAAAGACATAAAGAGCTGATTGACCCCGACGTGATTTGAACACGCAACCTTCTGATCTGGAGTCAGACGCGCTACCGTTGCGCCACGAGGTCAGTTGAAAAGTGTTGTTGCTCCCATACTTCACATGAAAAGTGCATGATAAAATATATGGACACCATCTTGAAATTTGCTACTTATAATCACAGTTTGGAAAAGATATAAACAAGGATGAATTAAGGTCTTCACTTTCAGATTCAGGGATTTCCAATTAAAAATTTAGAATATACAGTAGTAATAAACCCTTTTTTCTTACAAATTCAAAGATGACAATGGTATGAACAAATTAATAGGTGTTTCTGACTTGCCACAAATTTCCTGTTTTGAACTCAGTTCCCAATGATATATCTCATCAAAGGATTGTTGAAAAGATTTTATTCAGTAGAATTAAAAAAGCAATTTTTCAAACACTTTCCTGACAGGTGGCAACAAGATCATGATAATCTATTGTCAGTTAGAATACGCAGTTTCTGTTTTCAATCTTAACCCAAACATCGATCAACTTTTAAAAAGATGAAAGAGATACTTGAACGTGACATAATTTAAACATGCATCATTCTGACCAGGAGTAAGGCGCACTACCGTCAGTGTATGAGGACAGCAGTAAAACTTGCTTGCTCCCATAATTCACTTGTAAAGTGCATGAGGAAATATACTGACACCATCTTGAAATTTGCTACTTTAAATCACAGTTTAGAAAAGTAATAACAAGGATGAATTAGGATCTTCACGTTCCGATTCAGGGATTTCCAGTTTAAAGTTTAGATTCTAGTAATAAGCCTGATTTTCTTACAAATTCAAAGATGACAATGGTATGAACAAAGTGATAGGTGTTCCTGGCATTTATTACATTTATTAATGTTTTTAACTCAATTCCCAATAATATTTCTCATCAAAGTATTGTTGATAAGATTTTAATCTATAGAATTAAAAAAACACTTTTTTAAAAACTGTTCTGACCTGTGTCAACAACGTTGTGTTAATCTATTTTCAGTTGGATTACCCAGTTTCTGTTTTCAATCTTAACCCAAACATCGATCAAGCTATAAAAATATGAAAGAGCTGCTTGACCATGACGTGATTTGAATACACAACTTTCTGATATGGATTCAGAAGCACTACAGTTGAATTAAGATCTTCACAATCAGATTCAGTTATTTCCAGTCAAAAATTAAGAATCTGGTAATAAACCCTCTTTTCTTACAAATTCAAAGATGGCAATGGTAAAAATAAATTAATAGGTGCTTATGGCATTAATTACATTTATTAATGTTGGGAACTCAATTCCCAATAACAATTCTTATCAAAGTCCTCTTGAAACGATTATAATCTGTAGAACTAAAAAATGCAGTTTCTTAAACACTGCAGCCTGGTAGCAACAAAGTCGAGTTAACTTTTGTCAAGTTGGACTACGCAGTTGCTGTTTTCAATAATAACAAAAGCATCAATTAAGATATGAAAAGACATAAAGAGCTGATTGACCCCGACGTGATTTGAACACGCAACCTTCTGATCTGGAGTCAGAAGCGCCACCGTTGCGCCACGAGGTCAGTTGAAAAGTGTTGTTGCTCCCATACTTCACATGAAAAGTGCATGATAAAATATATGGACACCATCTTGAAATTTGCTACTTATAATCACAGTTTGGAAAAGATATAAACAAGGATGAATTAAGGTCTTCACTTTCAGATTCAGGGATTTCTAATTAAAAATTTAGAATATACTGTAGTAATAAACCCTTTTTTCTTACAAATTCAAAGATGACAATGGTATGAACAAATTAATAGGTGTTTCTGACTTGCCACAAATTTCCTGTTTTGAACTCAGTTCCCAATGATATATCTCATCAAAGGATTGTTGAAAAGATTTTATTCAGTAGAATTAAAAAAGCAATTTTTCAAACACTTTCCTGACAGGTGGCAACAAGATCATGATAATCTATTGTCAGTTAGAATACGCAGTTTCTGTTTTCAATCTTAACCCAAACATCGATCAACTTTTAAAAAGATGAAAGAGATACTTGAACGTGACATAATTTAAACATGCATCATTCTGACCAGGAGTAAGGCGCACTACCGTCAGTGTATGAGGACAGCAGTAAAACATGCTTGCTCCCATAATTCACTTGTAAAGTGCATGAGGAAATATACAGACACCATCTTGAAATGTGCTACTTTAAATCACAGTTTAGAAAAGTAAAAAGGATGAATTAGGATCTTCACGTTCCGATTCAGGGATTTCCAGTTTAAAGTTTAGATTCTAGTAATAAGCCTGATTTTCTTACAAATTCAAAGATGACAATGGTATGAACAAAGCGATAGGTGTTCCTGGCATTTATTACATTTATTAATGTTTTTAACTCAATTCCCAATAATATTTCTCATCAAAGTATTGTTGATAAGATTTTAATCTATAGAATTAAAAAAACACTTTTTTAAAAACTGTTCTGACCTGTGTCAACAACGTTGTGTTAATCTGTTTTCAGTTGGATTACCCAGTTTCTGTTTTCAATCTTAGCCCAAACATCGATCAAGCTATAAAAATATGAAAGAGCTGCTTGACCATGACGTGATTTGAATACACAACTTTCTGATATGGATTCAGAAGCACTACAGTTGAATTAAGATCTTCACAATCAGATTCAGTGATTTCCAGTCAAAAATTAAGAATCTGGTAATAAACCCTCTTTTCTTACAAATTCAAAGATGGCAATGGTAAAAATAAATTGATAGGTGCTTATGGCATTAATTACATTTATTAATGTTTGGAACTCAATTCCCAATAACAATTCTTATCAAAGTCCTCTTGAAACGATTATAATCTGTAGAACTAAAAAATGCAGTTTCTTAAACACTGCAGCCTGGTAGCAACAAAGTCGAGTTAACTTTTGTCAAGTTGGACTACGCAGTTGCTGTTTTCAATAAAAACCCAAGCATCAATTAAGATATGAAAAGACATAAAGAGCTGATTGACCCCGACGTGATTTGAACACTCAACCTTCTGATCTGGAGTCAGACGCGCTACCGTTGCGCCATGAGGTCAGTTGAAAAGTGTTGTTGCTCCCATACTTCACATGAAAAGTGCATGATAAAATATATGGACACCATCTTGAAATTTGCTACTTATAATCACAGTTTGGAAAAGATATAAACAAGGATGAATTAAGGTCTTCACTTTCAGATTCAGGGATTTCCAATTAAAAATTTAGAATATACAGTAGTAATAAACCCTTTTTTCTTACAAATTCAAAGATGACAATGGTATGAACAAATTAATAGGTGTTTCTGACTTGCCACAAATTTCCTGTTTTGAACTCAGTTCCCAATGATATATCTCATCAAAGGATTGTTGAAAAGATTTTATTCAGTAGAATTAAAAAAGCAATTTTTCAAACACTTTCCTGACAGGTGGCAACAAGATCATGATAATCTATTGTCAGTTAGAATACGCAGTTTCTGTTTTCAATCTTAACCCAAACATCGATCAACTTTTAAAAAGATGAAAGAGATACTTGAACGTGACATAATTTAAACATGCATCATTCTGACCAGGAGTAAGGCGCACTACCGTCAGTGTATGAGGACAGCAGTAAAACTTGCTTGCTCCCATAATTCACTTGTAAAGTGCATGAGGAAATATACAGACACCATCTTGAAATTTGCTACTTTAAATCACAGTTTAGAAAAGTAATAACAAGGATGAATTAGGATCTTCACGTTCCGATTCAGGGATTTCCAGTTTAAAGTTTAGATTCTAGTAATAAGCCTGATTTTCTTACAAATTCAAAGATGACAATGGTATGAACAAAGCGATAGGTGTTCCTGGCATTTATTACATTTATTAATGTTTTTAACTCAATTCCCAATAATATTTCTCATCAAAGTATTGTTGATAAGATTTTAATCTATAGAATTAAAAAAACACTTTTTTAAAAACTGTTCTGACCTGTGTCAACAACGTTGTGATAATCTATTTTCAGTTGGATTACCCAGTTTCTGTTTTCAATCTTAACCCAAACATCGACCAAGCTATAAAAATATGAAAGAGCTGCTTGACCATGACGTGATTTGAATACACAACTTTCTGATATGGATTCAGAAGCACTACAGTTGAATTAAGATCTTCACAATCAGATTCAGTGATTTCCAGTCAAAAATTAAGAATCTGGTAATAAACCCTCTTTTCTTACAAATTCAAAGATGGCAATGGTAAAAATAAATTAATAGGTGCTTATGGCATTAATTACATTTATTAATGTTTGGAACTCAATTCCCAATAACAATTCTTATTAAAGTCCTCTTGAAACGATTATAATCTGTAGAACTAAAAAATGCAGTTTCTTAAACACTGCAGCCTGGTAGCAACAAAGTCGAGTTAACTTTTGTCAAGTTGGACTACGCAGTTGCTGTTCTCAATAATAACCCAAACATCAATCAAGATATGAAAAGACATAAAGAGCTGATTGACCTCGAAGTGATTTGAACACGCAACCTTCTGATCTGGAGTCAGACGCGCTACCGTTGCGCCACGAGGTCAGTTGAAAAGTGTTGTTGCTCCCATACTTCACATGAAAAGTGCATGATAAAATATATGGACACCATCTTGAAATTTGCTACTTATAATCACAGTTTGGAAAAGATATAAACAAAGATGAATTAAGGTCTTCACTTTCAGATTCAGGGATTTCCAATTAAAAATTTAGAATATAGTAATAAACCCTTTTTTCTTACAAATTCAAAGATGACAATGGTATGAACAAATTAATAGGTGTTTCTGACTTGCCACAAATTTTCTGTTTTGAACTCAGTTCCCAATGATATATCTCATCAAAGGATTGTTGAAAAGATTTTATTCAGTAGAATTAAAAAAGCAATTTTTCAAACACTTTCCTGACAGGTGGCAACAAGATCATGATAATCTATTGTCAGTTAGAATACGCAGTTTCTGTTTTCAATCTTAACCCAAACATCGATCAACTTTTAAAAAGATGAAAGAGATACTTGAACGTGACATAATTTAAACATGCATCATTCTGACCAGGAGTAAGGCGCACTACCGTCAGTGTATGAGGACAGCAGTAAAACTTGCTTGCTCCCATAATTCACTTGTAAAGTGCATGAGGAAATATACAGACACCATCTTGAAATTTGCTACTTTAAATCACAGTTTAGAAAAGTAATAACAAGGATGAATTAGGATCTTCACGTTCCGATTCAGGGATTTCCAGTTTAAAGTTTAGATTCTAGTAATAAGCCTGATTTTCTTACAAATTCAAAGATGACAATGGTATGAACAAAGCGATAGGTGTTCCTGGCATTTATTACATTTATTAATGTTTTTAACTCAATTCCCAATAATATTTCTCATCAAAGTATTGTTGATAAGATTTTAATCTATAGAATTAAAAAAACACTTTTTTAAAAACTGTTCTGACCTGTGTCAACAACGTTGTGTTAATCTATTTTCAGCTGGATTACCCAGTTTCTGTTTTCAATCTTAACCCAAACATCGATCAAGCTATAAAAATATGAAAGAGCTGCTTGACCATGATGTGATTTGAATACACAACTTTCTGATATGGATTCAGAAGCACTACAGTTGAATTAAGATCTTCACAATCAGATTCAGTGATTTCCAGTCAAAAATTAAGAATCTGGTAATAAACCCTCTTTTCTTACAAATTCAAAGATGGCAATGGTAAAAATAAATTAATAGGTGCTTATGGCATTAATTACATTTATTAATGTTTGGAACTCAATTCCCAATAACAATTCTTATCAAAGTCCTCTTGAAACGATTATAATCTGTAGAACTAAAAAATGCAGTTTCTTAAACACTGCAGCCTGGTAGCAACAAAGTCGAGTTAACTTTTGTCAAGTTGGACTACGCAGTTGCTGTTTTCAATAATAACCCAAGCATCAATTAAGATATGAAAAGACATAAAGAGCTGATTGACCCCGACGTGATTTGAACACGCAACCTTCTGATCTGGAGTCAGACGCGCTACCGTTGCGCCACGAGGTCAGTTGAAAAGTGTTGTTGCTCCCATACTTCACATGAAAAGTGCATGATAAAATATATGGACACCATCTTGAAATTTGCTACTTATAATCACAGTTTGGAAAAGATATAAACAAGGATGAATTAAGGTCTTCACTTTCAGATTCAGGGATTTCCAATTAAAAATTTAGAATATACAGTAGTAATAAACCCTTTTTTCTTACAAATTCAAAGATGACAATGGTATGAACAAATTAATAGGTGTTTCTGACTTGCCACAAATTTCCTGTTTTGAACTCAGTTCCCAATGATATATCTCATCAAAGGATTGTTGAAAAGATTTTATTCAGTAGAATTAAAAAAGCAATTTTTCAAACACTTTCCTGACAGGTGGCAACAAGATCATGATAATCTATTGTCAGTTAGAATACGCAGTTTCTGTTTTCAATCTTAACCCAAACATCGATCAACTTTTAAAAAGATGAAAGAGATACTTGAACGTGACATAATTTAAACATGCATCATTCTGACCAGGAGTAAGGCGCACTACCGTCAGTGTATGAGGACAGCAGTAAAACTTGCTTGCTCCCATAATTCACTTGTAAAGTGCATGAGGAAATATACAGACACCATCTTGAAATTTGCTACTTTAAATCACAGTTTAGAAAAGGAATAACAAGGATGAATTAGGATCTTCACGTTCCGATTCAGGGATTTCCAGTTTAAAGTTTAGATTCTAGTAATAAGCCTGATTTTCTTACAAATTCAAAGATGACAATGGTATGAACAAAGCGATAGGTGTTCCTGGCATTTATTACATTTATTAATGTTTTTAACTCAATTCCCAATAATATTTCTCATCAAAGTATTGTTGATAAGATTTTAATCTATAGAATTAAAAAACACTTTTTTAAAAACTGTTCTGACCTGTGTCAACAACGTTGTGTTAATCTGTTTTCAGTTGGATTACCCAGTTTCTGTTTTCAATCTTAACCCAAACATCGATCAAGCTATAAAAATATGTAAGAGCTGCTTGACCATGACGTGATTTCAATACACAACTTTCTGATATGGATTCAGAAGCACTACAGTTGAATTAAGATCTTCACAATCAGATTCAGTGATTTCCAGTCAAAAATTAAGAATCTGGTAATAAACCCTCTTTTCTTACAAATTCATAGATGGCAATGGTAAAAATAAATTAATAGGTGCTTATGGCATTAATTACATTTATTAATGTTTGGAACTCAATTCCCAATAACAATTCTTATTAAAGTCCTCTTGAAACGATTATAATCTGTAGAACTAAAAAATGCAGTTTCTTAAACACTGCAGCCTGGTAGCAACAAAGTCGAGTTAACTTTTGTCAAGTTGGACTACGCAGTTGCTGTTTTCAATAATAACCCAAACATCAATCAAGATATGAAAAGACATAAAGAGCTGATTGACCTCGAAGTGATTTGAACACACAACCTTCTGATCTGGAGTCAGACGCGCTACCGTTGCGCCACGAGGTCAGTTGAAAAGTGTTGTTGCTCCCATACTTCACATGAAAAGTGCATGATAAAATATATGGACACCATCTTGAAATTTGCTACTTACAATCACAGTTTGGAAAAGATATAAACAAGGATGAATTAAGGTCTTCACTTTCAGATTCAGGGATTTCCAATTAAAAATTTAGAATATAGTAATAAACCCTTTTTTCTTACAAATTCAAAGATGACAATGGTATGAACAAATTAATAGGTGTTTCTGACTTGCCACAAATTTCCTGTTTTGAACTCAGTTCCCAATGATATATCTCATCAAAGGATTGTTGAAAAGATTTTATTCAGTAGATTTAAAAAAGCAATTTTTCAAACACTTTCCTGACAGGTGGCAACAAGATCATGATAATCTATTGTCAGTTAGAATACGCAGTTTCTGTTTTCAATCTTAACCCAAACATCGATCAACTTTTAAAAAGATGAAAGAGATACTTGAACGTGACATAATTTAAACATGCATCATTCTGACCAGGAGTAAGGCGCACTACCGTCAGTGTATGAGGACAGCAGTAAAACTTGCTTGCTCCCATAATTCACTTGTAAAGTGCATGAGGAAATATACAGACACCATCTTGAAATTTGCTACTTTAAATCACAGTTTAGAAAAGTAATAACAAGGATGAATTAGGATCTTCACGTTCCGATTCAGGGATTTCCAGTTTAAAGTTTAGATTCTAGTAATAAGCCTGATTTTCTTACAAATTCAAAGATGACAATGGTATGAACAAAGCGATAGGTGTTCCTGGCATTTATTACATTTATTAATGTTTTTAACTCAATTCCCAATAATATTTCTCATCAAAGTATTGTTGATAAGATTTTAATCTATAGAATTAAAAAAACACTTTTTTAAAAACTGTTCTGACCTGTGTCAACAACGTTGTGTTAATCTATTTTCAGTTGGATTACCCAGTTTCTGTTTTCAATCTTAACCCAAACATCGATCAAGCTATAAAAATATGAAAGAGCTGCTTGACCATGACGTGATTTGAATACACAACTTTCTGATATGGATTCAGAAGCACTACAGTTGAATTAAGATCTTCACAATCAGATTCAGTGATTTCCAGTCAAAAATTAAGAATCTGGTAATAAACCCTCTTTTCTTACAAATTCAAAGATGGCAATGGTAAAAATAAATTAATAGGTGCTTATGGCATTAATTACATTTATTAATGTTTGGAACTCAATTCCCAATAACAATTCTTATCAAAGTCCTCTTGAAACGATTATAATCTGTAGAACTAAAAAATGCAGTTTCTTAAACACTGCAGCCTGGTAGCAACAAAGTCGAGTTAACTTTTGTCAAGTTGGACTACGCAGTTGCTGTTTTCAATAATAACCCAAGCATCAATTAAGATATGAAAAGACATAAAGAGCTGAGTGACCCCGACGTGATTTGAACACGCAACCTTCTGATCTGGAGTCAGACGCGCTACCATTGCACCACGAGGTCAGTTGAAAAGTGTTGTTGCTCCCATACTTCACATGAAAAGTGCATGATAAAATATATGGACACCATCTTGAAATTTGCTACTTATAATCACAGTTTGGAAAAGATATAAACAAGGATGAATTAAGGTCTTCACTTTCAGATTCAGGGATTTCCACTTAAACATTTAGAATATAGTAATAAACCCTTTTTTCTTACAAATTCAAAGATGACAATGGTATGAACAAATTAATAGGTGTTTCTGACTTGCCACAAATTTCCTGTTTTGAACTCAGTTCCCAATGATATATCTCATCAAAGAATTGTTGAAAAGATTTTATTCAGTAGAATTAAAAAAGCAATTTTTCAAACACTTTCCTGACAGGTGGCAACAAGATCATGATAATCTATTGTCAGTTAGAATACGCAGTTTCTGTTTTCAATCTTAACCCAAACATCGATCAACTTTTAAAAAGATGAAAGAGATACTTGAACGTGACATAATTTAAACATGCATCATTCTGACCAGGAGTAAGGCGCACTACCGTCAGTGTATGAGGACAGCAGTAAAACTTGCTTGCTCCCATAATTCACTTGTAAAGTGCATGAGGAAATATACAGACACCATCGTGAAATTTGCTACTTTAAATCACAGTTTAGAAAAGTAATAACAAGGATGAATTAGGATCTTCACGTTCTGATTCAGGGATTTCCAGTTTAAAGTTTAGATTCTAGTAATAAGCCTGATTTTCTTACAAATTCAAAGATGACAATGGTATGAACAAAGCGATAGGTGTTCCTGGCATTTATTACATTTATTAATGTTTTTAACTCAATTCAAAATAATATTTCTCATCAAAGTATTGTTGATAAGATTTTAATCTATAGAATTAAAAAAACACTTTTTTAAAAACTGTTCTGACCTGTGTCAACAACGTTGTGTTAATCTGTTTTCAGTTGGATTACCCAGTTTCTGTTTTCAATCTTAACCCAAACATCGATCAAGCTATAAAAATATGAAAGAGCTGCTTGACCATGACGTGATTTGAATACACAACTTTCTGATATGGATTCAGAAGCACTACAGTTGAATTAAGATCTTCACAATCAGATTCAGTGATTTCCAGTCAAAAATTAAGAATCTGGTAATAAACCCTCTTTTCTTACAAATTCATAGATGGCAATGGTAAAAATAAATTAATAGGTGCTTATGGCATTAATTACATTTATTAATGTTTGGAACTCAATTCCCAATAACAATTCTTATTAAAGTCCTCTTGAAACGATTATAATCTGTAGAACTAAAAAATGCAGTTTCTTAAACACTGCAGCCTGGTAGCAACAAAGTCGAGTTAACTTTTGTCAAGTTGGACTACGCAGTTGCTGTTTTCAATAATAACCCAAACATCAATCAAGATATGAAAAGACATAAAGAGCTGATTGACCTCGAAGTGATTTGAACACACAACCTTCTGATCTGGAGTCAGACGCGCTACCGTTGCGCCACGAGGTCAGTTGAAAAGTGTTGTTGCTCCCATACTTCACATGAAAAGTGCATGATAAAATATATGGACACCATCTTGAAATTTGCTACTTACAATCACAGTTTGGAAAAGATATAAACAAGGATGAATTAAGGTCTTCACTTTCAGATTCAGGGATTTCCAATTAAAAATTTAGAATATAGAAATAAACCCTTTTTTCTTACAAATTCAAAGATGACAATGGTATGAACAAATTAATAGGTGTTTCTGACTTGCCACAAATTTCCTGTTTTGAACTCAGTTCCCAATGATATATCTCATCAAAGGATTGTTGAAAAGATTTTATTCAGTAGAATTAAAAAAGCAATTTTTCAAACACTTTCCTGACAGGTGGCAACAAGATCATGATAATCTATTGTCAGTTAGAATACGCAGTTTCTGTTTTCAATCTTAACCCAAACATCGATCAACTTTTAAAAAGATGAAAGAGATACTTGAACGTGACATAATTTAAACATGCATCATTCTGACCAGGAGTAAGGCGCACTACCGTCAGTGTATGAGGACAGCAGTAAAACTTGCTTGCTCCCATAATTCACTTGTAAAGTGCATGAGGAAATATACAGACACCATCTTGAAATTTGCTACTTTAAATCACAGTTTAGAAAAGTAATAACAAGGATGAATTAGGATCTTCACGTTCCGATTCAGGGATTTCCAGTTTAAAGTTTAGATTCTAGTAATAAGCCTGATTTTCTTACAAATTCAAAGATGACAATGGTATGAACAAAGTGATAGGTGTTCCTGGCATTTATTACATTTATTAATGTTTTTAACTCAATTCCCAATAATATTTCTCATCAAAGTATTGTTGATAAGATTTTAATCTATAGAATTAAAAAAACACTTTTTTAAAAACTGTTCTGACCTGTGTCAACAACGTTGTGTTAATCTGTTTTCAGTTGGATTACCCAGTTTCTGTTTTCAATCTTAACCCAAACATCGATCAAGCTATAAAAATATGAAAGAGCTGCTTGACCATGACGTGATTTGAATACACAACTTTCTGATATGGATTCAGAAGCACTACAGTTGAATTAAGATCTTCACAATCAGATTCAGTGATTTCCAGTCAAAAATTAAGAATCTGGTAATAAACCCTCTTTTCTTACAAATTCAAAGATGGCAATGGTAAAAATAAATTAATAGGTGCTTATGGCATTAATTACATTTATTAATGTTTGGAACTCAATTCCCAATAACAATTCTTATCAAAGTCCTCTTGAAACGATTATAATCTGTAGAACTAAAAAATGCAGTTTCTTAAACACTGCAGCCTGGTAGCAACAAAGTCGAGTTAACTTTTGTCAAGTTGGACTACGCAGTTGCTGTTTTCAATAATAACCCAAGCATCAATTAAGATATGAAAAGACATAAAGAGCTGAGTGACCCCGACGTGATTTGAACACGCAACCTTCTGATCTGGAGTCAGACGCGCTACCATTGCACCACGAGGTCAGTTGAAAAGTGTTGTTGCTCCCATACTTCACATGAAAAGTGCATGATAAAATATATGGACACCATCTTGAAATTTGCTACTTATAATCACAGTTTGGAAAAGATATAAACAAGGATGAATTAAGGTCTTCACTTTCAGATTCAGGGATTTCCACTTAAACATTTAGAATATAGTAATAAACCCTTTTTTCTTACAAATTCAAAGATGACAATGGTATGAACAAATTAATAGGTGTTTCTGACTTGCCACAAATTTCCTGTTTTGAACTCAGTTCCCAATGATATATCTCATCAAAGAATTGTTGAAAAGATTTTATTCAGTAGAATTAAAAAAGCAATTTTTCAAACACTTTCCTGACAGGTGGCAACAAGATCATGATAATCTATTGTCAGTTAGAATACGCAGTTTCTGTTTTCAATCTTAACCCAAACATCGATCAACTTTTAAAAAGATGAAAGAGATACTTGAACGTGACATAATTTAAACATGCATCATTCTGACCAGGAGTAAGGCGCACTACCGTCAGTGTATGAGGACAGCAGTAAAACTTGCTTGCTCCCATAATTCACTTGTAAAGTGCATGAGGAAATATACAGACACCATCTTGAAATTTGCTACTTTAAATCACAGTTTAGAAAAGTAATAACAAGGATGAATTAGGATCTTCACGTTCTGATTCAGGGATTTCCAGTTTAAAGTTTAGATTCTAGTAATAAGCCTGATTTTCTTACAAATTCAAAGATGACAATGGTATGAACAAAGCGATAGGTGTTCCTGGCATTTATTACATTTATTAATGTTTTTAACTCAATTCAAAATAATATTTCTCATCAAAGTATTGTTGATAAGATTTTAATCTATAGAATTAAAAAAACACTTTTTTAAAAACTGTTCTGACCTGTGTCAACAACGTTGTGTTAATCTGTTTTCAGTTGGATTACCCAGTTTCTGTTTTCAATCTTAACCCAAACATCGATCAAGCTATAAAAATATGAAAGAGCTGCTTGACCATGACGTGATTTGAATACACAACTTTCTGATATGGATTCAGAAGCACTACAGTTGAATTAAGATCTTCACAATCAGATTCAGTGATTTCCAGTCAAAAATTAAGAATCTGGTAATAAACCCTCTTTTCTTACAAATTCATAGATGGCAATGGTAAAAATAAATTAATAGGTGCTTATGGCATTAATTACATTTATTAATGTTTGGAACTCAATTCCCAATAACAATTCTTATTAAAGTCCTCTTGAAACGATTATAATCTGTAGAACTAAAAAATGCAGTTTCTTAAACACTGCAGCCTGGTAGCAACAAAGTCGAGTTAACTTTTGTCAAGTTGGACTACGCAGTTGCTGTTTTCAATAATAACCCAAACATCAATCAAGATATGAAAAGACATAAAGAGCTGATTGACCTCGAAGTGATTTGAACACACAACCTTCTGATCTGGAGTCAGACGCGCTACCGTTGCGCCACGAGGTCAGTTGAAAAGTGTTGTTGCTCCCATACTTCACATGAAAAGTGCATGATAAAATATATGGACACCATCTTGAAATTTGCTACTTACAATCACAGTTTGGAAAAGATATAAACAAGGATGAATTAAGGTCTTCACTTTCAGATTCAGGGATTTCCAATTAAAAATTTAGAATATAGAAATAAACCCTTTTTTCTTACAAATTCAAAGATGACAATGGTATGAACAAATTAATAGGTGTTTCTGACTTGCCACAAATTTCCTGTTTTGAACTCAGTTCCCAATGATATATCTCATCAAAGGATTGTTGAAAAGATTTTATTCAGTAGAATTAAAAAAGCAATTTTTCAAACACTTTCCTGACAGGTGGCAACAAGATCATGATAATCTATTGTCAGTTAGAATACGCAGTTTCTGTTTTCAATCTTAACCCAAACATCGATCAACTTTTAAAAAGATGAAAGAGATACTTGAACGTGACATAATTTAAACATGCATCATTCTGACCAGGAGTAAGGCGCACTACCGTCAGTGTATGAGGACAGCAGTAAAACTTGCTTGCTCCCATAATTCACTTGTAAAGTGCATGAGGAAATATACAGACACCATCTTGAAATTTGCTACTTTAAATCACAGTTTAGAAAAGTAATAACAAGGATGAATTAGGATCTTCACGTTCCGATTCAGGGATTTCCAGTTTAAAGTTTAGATTCTAGTAATAAGCCTGATTTTCTTACAAATTCAAAGATGACAATGGTATGAACAAAGTGATAGGTGTTCCTGGCATTTATTACATTTATTAATGTTTTTAACTCAATTCCCAATAATATTTCTCATCAAAGTATTGTTGATAAGATTTTAATCTATAGAATTAAAAAAACACTTTTTTAAAAACTGTTCTGACCTGTGTCAACAACGTTGTGTTAATCTGTTTTCAGTTGGATTACCCAGTTTCTGTTTTCAATCTTAACCCAAACATCGATCAAGCTATAAAAATATGAAAGAGCTGCTTGACCATGACGTGATTTGAATACACAACTTTCTGATATGGATTCAGAAGCACTACAGTTGAATTAAGATCTTCACAATCAGATTCAGTGATTTCCAGTCAAAAATTAAGAATCTGGTAATAAACCCTCTTTTCTTACAAATTCATAGATGGCAATGGTAAAAATAAATTAATAGGTGCTTATGGCATTAATTACATTTATTAATGTTTGGAACTCAATTCCCAATAACAATTCTTATTAAAGTCCTCTTGAAACGATTATAATCTGTAGAACTAAAAAATGCAGTTTCTTAAACACTGCAGCCTGGTAGCAACAAAGTCGAGTTAACTTTTGTCAAGTTGGACTACGCAGTTGCTGTTTTCAATAATAACCCAAACATCAATCAAGATATGAAAAGACATAAAGAGCTGATTGACCTCGAAGTGATTTGAACACGCAACCTTCTGATCTGGAGTCAGACGCGCTACCATTGCGCAACGAGGTCATTTGCAAAGTGTTGCTGCTCCCATACTTCACATGAAAAGTGCATGATAAAATATATGGACACCATCTTGAAATTTGCTACTTATAATCACAGTTTGGAAAAGATATAAACAAGGATGAATTAAGGTCTTCACTTTCAGATTCAGGGATTTCCAATTAAAAATTTAGAATATAGTAATAAACCCTTTTTTCTTACAAATTCAAAGATGACAATGGTATGAACAAATTAATAGGTGTTTCTGACTTGCCACAAATTTCCTGTTTTGAACTCAGTTCCCAATGATATATCTCATCAAAGGATTGTTGAAAAGATTTTATTCAGTAGAATTAAAAAAGCAATTTTTCAAACACTTTCCTGACAGGTGGCAACAAGATCATGATAATCTATTGTCAGTTAGAATACGCAGTTTCTGTTTTCAATCTTAACCCAAACATCGATCAACTTTTAAAAAGATGAAAGAGATACTTGAACGTGACATAATTTAAACATGCATCATTCTGACCAGGAGTAAGGCGCACTACCGTCAGTGTATGAGGACAGCAGTAAAACTTGCTTGCTCCCATAATTCACTTGTAAAGTGCATGAGGAAATATACAGACACCATCTTGAAATTTGCTACTTTAAATCACAGTTTAGAAAAGTAATAACAAGGATGAATTAGGATCTTCACGTTCCGATTCAGGGATTTCCAGTTTAAAGTTTAGATTCTAGTAATAAGCCTGATTTTCTTACAAATTCAAAGATGACAATGGTATGAACAAAGCGATAGGTGTTCCTGGCATTTATTACATTTATTAATGTTTTTAACTCAATTCCCAATAATATTTCTCATCAAAGTATTGTTGATAAGATTTTAATCTATAGAATTAAAAAAACACTTTTTTAAAAACTGTTCTGACCTGTGTCAACAACGTTGTGTTAATCTATTTTCAGTTGGATTACCCAGTTTCTGTTTTCAATCTTAACCCAAACATCGATCAAGCTATAAAAATATGAAAGAGCTGCTTGACCATGACGTGATTTGAATACACAACTTTCTGATATGGATTCAGAAGCACTACAGTTGAATTAAGATCTTCACAATCAGATTCAGTGATTTCCAGTCAAAAATTAAGAATCTGGTAATAAACCCTCTTTTCTTACAAATTCAAAGATGGCAATGGTAAAAATAAATTAATAGGTGCTTATGGCATTAATTACATTTATTAATGTTTGGAACTCAATTCCCAATAACAATTCTTATCAAAGTCCTCTTGAAACAATTATAATCTGTAGAACTAAAAAATGCAGTTTCTTAAACACTGCAGCCTGGTAGCAACAAAGTCGAGTTAACTTTTGTCAAGTTGGACTACGCAGTTGCTGTTTTCAATAATAACCCAAGCATCAATTAAGATATGAAAAGACATAAAGAGCTGATTGACCCCGACGTGATTTGAACACGCAACCTTCTGATCTGGAGTCAGACGCGCTACCGTTGCGCCACGAGGTCAGTTGAAAAGTGTTGTTGCTCCCATACTTCACATGAAAAGTGCATGATAAAATATATGGACACCATCTTGAAATTTGCTACTTATAATCACAGTTTGGAAAAGATATAAACAAGGATGAATTAAGGTCTTCACTTTCAGATTCAGGGATTTCCAATTAAAAATTTAGAATATACAGTAGTAATAAAACCTTTTTTCTTACAAATTCAAAGATGACAATGGTATGAACAAATTAATAGGTGTTTCTGACTTGCCACAAATTTCCTGTTTTGAACTCAGTTCCCAATGATATATCTCATCAAAGGATTGTTGAAAAGATTTTATTCAGTAGAATTAAAAAAGCAATTTTTCAAACACTTTCCTGACAGGTGGCAACAAGATCATGATAATCTATTGTCAGTTAGAATACGCAGTTTCTGTTTTCAATCTTAACCCAAACATCGATCAACTTTTAAAAAGATGAAAGAGATACTTGAACGTGACATAATTTAAACATGCATCATTCTGACCAGGAGTAAGGCGCACTACCGTCAGTGTATGAGGACAACAGTAAAACTTGCTTGCTCCCATAATTCACTTGTAAAGTGCATGAGGAAATATACAGACACCATCTTGAAATTTGCTACTTTAAATCACAGTTTAGAAAAGTAATAACAAGGATGAATTAGGATCTTCACGTTCCGATTCAGGGATTTCCAGTTTAAAGTTTAGATTCTAGTAATAAGCCTGATTTTCTTACAAATTCAAAGATGACAATGGTATGAACAAAGCGATAGGTGTTCCTGGCATTTATTACATTTATTAATGTTTTTAACTCAATTCCCAATAATATTTCTCATCAAAGTATTGTTGATAAGATTTTAATCTATAGAATTAAAAAAACACTTTTTTAAAAACTGTTCTGACCTGTGTCAACAACGTTGTGTTAATCTATTTTCAGTTGGATTACCCAGTTTCTGTTTTCAATCTTAACCCAAACATCGATCAAGCTATAAAAATATGAAAGAGCTGCTTGACCATGACGTGATTTGAATACACAACTTTCTGATATGGATTCAGAAACACTACAGTTGAATTAAGATCTTCACAATCAGATTCAGTGATTTCCAGTCAAAAATTAAGAATCTGGTAATAAACCCTCTTTTCTTACAAATTCAAAGATGGCAATGGTAAAAATAAATTAATAGGTGCTTATGGCATTAATTACATTTATTAATGTTTGGAACTCAATTCCCAATAACAATTCTTATCAAAGTCCTCTTGAAACAATTATAATCTGTAGAACTAAAAAATGCAGTTTCTTAAACACTGCAGCCTGGTAGCAACAAAGTCGAGTTAACTTTTGTCAAGTTGGATTACGCAGTTGCTGTTTTCAATAATAACCCAAGCATCAATTAAGATATGAAAAGACATAAAGAGCTGATTGACCCCGACGTGACTTGAACACGCAACCTTCTGATCTGGAGTCAGACGCGCTACCGTTGCGCCACGAGGTCAGTTGAAAAGTGTTGTTGCTCCCATACTTCACATGAAAAGTGCATGATAAAATATATGGACACCATCTTGAAATTTGCTACTTATAATTTAAGTTTAGATTCTAGTAATAAGCCTGATTTTCTTACAAATTCAAAGATGACAATGGTATGAACAAAGCGATAGGTGTTCCTGGCATTTATTACATTTATTAATGTTTTTAACTCAATTCCCAATAATATTTCTCATCAAAGTATTGTTGATAAGATTTTAATCTATAGAATTAAAAAAACACTTTTTTAAAAACTGTTCTGACCTGTGTCAACAACGTTGTGTTAATCTATTTTCAGTTGGATTACCCAGTTTCTGTTTTCAATCTTAACCCAAACATCGATCAAGCTATAAAAATATGAAATAGCTGCTTGACCATGATGTGATTTGAATACACAACTTTCTGATATGGATTCAGAAGCACTACAGTTGAATTAAGATCTTCACAATCAGATTCAGTCATTTCCAGTCAAAAATTAAGAATCTGGTAATAAACCCTCTTTTCTTACAAATTCAAAGATGGCAATGGTAAAAATAAATTAATAGGTGCTTATGGCATTAATTACATTTATTAATGTTGGGAACTCAATTCCCAATAACAATTCTTATCAAAGTCCTCTTGAAACGATTATAATCTGTAGAACTAAAAAATGCAGTTTCTTAAACACTGCAGCCTGGTAGCAACAAAGTCGAGTTAACTTTTGTCAAGTTGGACTACGCAGTTGCTGTTTTCAATAATAACAAAAGCATCAATTAAGATATGAAAAGACATAAAGAGCTGATTGACCCCGACGTGATTTGAACACGCAACCTTCTGATCTGGAGTCAGATGCGCTACCGTTGCGCCACGAGGTCAGTTGAAAAGTGTTGTTGCTCCCATACTTCACATGAAAAGTGCATGATAAAATATAGAATTAAAAAAGCAATTTTTCAAACACTTTCCTGACAGGTGGCAACAAGATCATGATAATCTATTGTCAGTTAGAATACGCAGTTTCTGTTTTCAATCTTAACCCAAACATCGATCAACTTTTAAAAAGATGAAAGAGATACTTGAACGTGACATAATTTAAACATGCATCATTCTGACCAGGAGTAAGGCGCACTACCGTCAGTGTATGAGGACAGCAGTAAAACTTGCTTGCTCCCATAATTCACTTGTAAAGTGCATGAGGAAATATACAGACACCATCTTGAAATGTGCTACTTTAAATCACAGTTTAGAAAAGTAAAAAGGATGAATTAGGATCTTCACGTTCCGATTCAGGGATTTCCAGTTTAAAGTTTAGATTCTAGTAATAAGCCTGATTTTCTTACAAATTCAAAGATGACAATGGTATGAACAAAGCGATAGGTGTTCCTGGCATTTATTACATTTATTAATGTTTTTAACTCAATTCCCAATAATATTTCTCATCAAAGTATTGTTGATAAGATTTTAATCTATAGAATTAAAAAAACACTTTTTTAAAAACTGTTCTGACCTGTGTCAACAACGTTGTGTTAATCTGTTTTCAGTTGGATTACCCAGTTTCTGTTTTCAATCTTAACCCAAACATCGATCAAGCTATAAAAATATGAAAGAGCTGCTTGACCATGACGTGATTTGAATACACAACTTTCTGATATGGATTCAGAAGCACTACAGTTGAATTAAGATCTTCACAATCAGATTCAGTGATTTCCAGTCAAAAATTAAGAATCTGGTAATAAACCCTCTTTTCTTACAAATTCAAAGATGGCAATGGTAAAAATAAATTAATAGGTGCTTATGGCATTAATTACATTTATTAATGTTGGGAACTCAATTCCCAATAACAATTCTTATCAAAGTCCTCTTGAAACGATTATAATCTGTAGAACTAAAAAATGCAGTTTCTTAAACACTGCAGCCTGGTAGCAACAAAGTCGAGTTAACTTTTGTCAAGTTGGACTACGCAGTTGCTGTTTTCAATAATAACAAAAGCATCAATTAAGATATGAAAAGACATAAAGAGCTGATTGACCCCGACGTGATTTGAACACGCAAGCTTCTGATCTGGAGTCAGAAGCGCCACCGTTGCACCACGAGGTCAGTTGAATAGTGTTGTTGCTCCCATACTTCACATGAAAAGTGCATGATAAAATATATGGACACCATCTTGAAATTTGCTACTTATAATCACAGTTTGGAAAAGATATAAACAAGGATGAATTAAGGTCTTCACTTTCAGATTCAGGGATTTCCAATTAAAAATTTAGAATATACTGTAGTAATAAACCCTTTTTTCTTACAAATTCAAAGATGACAATGGTATGAACAAATTAATAGGTGTTTCTGACTTGCCACAAATTTCCTGTTTTGAACTCAGTTCCCAATGATATATCTCATCAAAGGATTGTTGAAAAGATTTTATTCAGTAGAATTAAAAAAGCAATTTTTCAAACACTTTCCTGACAGGTGGCAACAAGATCATGATAATCTATTGTCAGTTAGAATACGCAGTTTCTGTTTTCAATCTTAACCCAAACATCGATCAACTTTTAAAAAGATGAAAGACATACTTGAACGTGACATAATTTAAACATGCATCATTCTGACCAGGAGTAAGGCGCACTACCGTCAGTGTATGAGGACAGCAGTAAAACTTGCTTGCTCCCATAATTCACTTGTAAAGTGCATGAGGAAATATACAGACACCATCTTGAAATGTGCTACTTTAAATCACAGTTTAGAAAAGTAAAAAGGATGAATTAGGATCTTCACGTTCCGATTCAGGGATTTCCAGTTTAAAGTTTAGATTCTAGTAATAAGCCTGATTTTCTTACAAATTCAAAGATGACAATGGTATGAACAAAGCGATAGGTGTTCCTGGCATTTATTACATTTATTAATGTTTTTAACTCAATTCCCAATAATATTTCTCATCAAAGTATTGTTGATAAGATTTTAATCTATAGAATTAAAAAAACACTTTTTTAAAAACTGTTCTGACCTGTGTCAACAACGTTGTGTTAATCTGTTTTCAGTTGGATTACCCAGTTTCTGTTTTCAATCTTAGCCCAAACATCGATCAAGCTATAAAAATATGAAAGAGCTGCTTGACCATGACGTGATTTGAATACACAACTTTCTGATATGGATTCAGAAGCACTACAGTTGAATTAAGATCTTCACAATCAGATTCAGTGATTTCCAGTCAAAAATTAAGAATCTGGTAATAAACCCTCTTTTCTTACAAATTCAAAGATGGCAATGGTAAAAATAAATTGATAGGTGCTTATGGCATTAATTACATTTATTAATGTTTGGAACTCAATTCCCAATAACAATTCTTATCAAAGTCCTCTTGAAACGATTATAATCTGTAGAACTAAAAAATGCAGTTTCTTAAACACTGCAGCCTGGTAGCAACAAAGTCGAGTTAACTTTTGTCAAGTTGGACTACGCAGTTGCTGTTTTCAATAATAACCCAAGCATCAATTAAGATATGAAAAGACATAAAGAGCTGATTGACCCCGACGTGATTTGAACACGCAACCTTCTGATCTGGAGTCAGACGCGCTACCGTTGCGCCACGAGGTCAGTTGAAAAGTGTTGTTGCTCCCATACTTCACATGAAAAGTGCATGATAAAATATATGGACACCATCTTGAAATTTGCTACTTACAATCACAGTTTGGAAAAGATATAAACAAGGATGAATTAAGGTCTTCACTTTCAGATTCAGGGATTTCCAATTAAAAATTTAGAATATAGTAATAAACCCTTTTTTCTTACAAATTCAAAGATGACAATGGTATGAACAAATTAATAGGTGTTTCTGACTTGCCACAAATTTCCTGTTTTGAACTCAGTTCCCAATGATATATCTCATCAAAGGATTGTTGAAAAGATTTTATTCAGTAGATTTAAAAAAGCAATTTTTCAAACACTTTCCTGACAGGTGGCAACAAGATCATGATAATCTATTGTCAGTTAGAATACGCAGTTTCTGTTTTCAATCTTAACCCAAACATCGATCAACTTTTAAAAAGATGAAAGAGATACTTGAACGTGACATAATTTAAACATGCATCATTCTGACCAGGAGTAAGGCGCACTACCGTCAGTGTATGAGGACAGCAGTAAAACTTGCTTGCTCGCATAATTCACTTGTAAAGTGCATGAGGAAATATACAGACACCATCTTGAAATTTGCTACTTTAAATCACAGTTTAGAAAAGTAATAACAAGGATGAATTAGGATCTTCACGTTCCGATTCAGGGATTTCCAGTTTAAAGTTTAGATTCTAGTAATAAGCCTGATTTTCTTACAAATTCAAAGATGACAATGGTATGAACAAAGCGATAGGTGTTCCTGGCATTTATTACATTTATTAATGTTTTTAACTCAATTCCCAATAATATTTCTCATCAAAGTATTGTTGATAAGATTTTAATCTATAGAATTAAAAAAACACTTTTTTAAAAACTGTTCTGACCTGTGTCAACAACGTTGTGTTAATCTATTTTCAGTTGGATTACCCAGTTTCTGTTTTCAATCTTAACCCAAACATCGATCAAGCTATAAAAATATGAAAGAGCTGCTTGACCATGACGTGATTTGAATACACAACTTTCTGATATGGATTCAGAAGCACTACAGTTGAATTAAGATCTTCACAATCAGATTCAGTGATTTCCAGTCAAAAATTAAGAATCTGGTAATAAACCCTCTTTTCTTACAAATTCAAAGATGGCAATGGTAAAAATAAATTAATAGGTGCTTATGGCATTAATTACATTTATTAATGTTTGGAACTCAATTCCCAATAACAATTCTTATCAAAGTCCTCTTGAAACGATTATAATCTGTAGAACTAAAAAATGCAGTTTCTTAAACACTGCAGCCTGGTAGCAACAAAGTCGAGTTAACTTTTGTCAAGTTGGACTACGCAGTTGCTGTTTTCAATAATAACCCAAACATCAATCAAGATATGAAAAGACATAAAGAGCTGAATGACCTCAACGTGATTTGAACACGCAACCTTCTGATCTGGAGTCAGACGCGCTACCATTGCGCAACGAGGTCATTTGCAAAGTGTTGTTGCTCCCATACTTCACATGAAAAGTGCATGATAAAATATATGGACACCATCTTGAAATTTGCTACTTATAATCACAGTTTGGAAAAGATATAAACAAGGATGAATTAAGGTCTTCACTTTCAGATTCAGGGATTTCCAATTAAAAATTTAGAATATACAGTAGTAATAAAACCTTTTTTCTTACAAATTCAAAGATGACAATGGTATGAACAAATTAATAGGTGTTTCTGACTTGCCACAAATTTCCTGTTTTGAACTCAGTTCCCAATGATATATCTCATCAAAGGATTGTTGAAAAGATTTTATTCAGTAGAATTAAAAAAGCAATTTTTCAAACACTTTCCTGACAGGTGGCAACAAGATCATGATAATCTATTGTCAGTTAGAATACGCAGTTTCTGTTTTCAATCTTAACCCAAACATCGATCAACTTTTAAAAAGATGAAAGAGATACTTGAACGTGACATAATTTAAACATGCATCATTCTGACCAGGAGTAAGGCGCACTACCGTCAGTGTATGAGGACAGCAGTAAAACTTGCTTGCTCCCATAATTCACTTGTAAAGTGCATGAGGAAATATACAGACACCATCTTGAAATTTGCTACTTTAAATCACAGTTTAGAAAAGTAATAACAAGGATGAATTAGGATCTTCACGTTCCGATTCAGGGATTTCCAGTTTAAAGTTTAGATTCTAGTAATAAGCCTGATTTTCTTACAAATTCAAAGATGACAATGGTATGAACAAAGCGATAGGTGTTCCTGGCATTTATTACATTTATTAATGTTTTTAACTCAATTCCCAGTAATATTTCTCATCAAAGTATTGTTGATAAGATTTTAATCTATAGAATTAAAAAAACACTTTTTTAAAAACTGTTCTGACCTGTGTCAACAACGTTGTGTTAATCTGTTTTCAGTTGGATTACCCAGTTTCTGTTTTCAATCTTAACCCAAACATCGATCAAGCTATAAAAATATGAAAGAGCTGCTTGACCATGACGTGATTTGAATACACAACTTTCTGATATGGATTCAGAAGCACTACAGTTGAATTAAGATCTTCACAATCAGATTCAGTGATTTCCAGTCAAAAATTAAGAATCTGGTAATAAACCCTCTTTTCTTACAAATTCAAAGATGGCAATGGTAAAAATAAATTAATAGGTGCTTATGGCATTAATTACATTTATTAATGTTTGGAACTCAATTCTCAATAACAATTCTTATCAAAGTCCTCTTGAAACAATTATAATCTGTAGAACTAAAAAATGCAGTTTCTTAAACACTGCAGCCTGGTAGCAACAAAGTCGAGTTAACTTTTGTCAAGTTGGACTACGCAGTTGCTGTTTTCAATAATAACCCAAGCATCAATTAAGATATGAAAAGACAAAAAGAGCTGATTGACCCCGACGTGATTTGAACACGCAACCTTCTGATCTGGAGTCAGATGCGCTACCGTTGCGCCACGAGGTCAGTTGAAAAGTGTTGTTGCTCCCATACTTCACATGAAAAGTGCATGATAAAATATATGGACACCATCTTGAAATTTGCTACTTATAATCACAGTTTGGAAAAGATATAAACAAGGATGAATTAAGGTCTTCACTTTCAGATTCAGGGATTTCCAATTAAAAATTTAGAATATACTGTAGTAATAAACCCTTTTTTCTTACAAATTCAAAGATGGCAATGGTATGAACAAATTAACAGGTGTTTCTGACTTGCCACAAATTTCCTGTTTTGAACTCAGTTCCCAATGATATATCTCATCAAAGGATTGTTGAAAAGATTTTATTCAGTAGAATTAAAAAAGCAATTTTTCAAACACTTTCCTGACAGGTGGCAACAAGATCATGATAATCTATTGTCAGTTAGAATACGCAGTTTCTGTTTTCAATCTTAACCCAAACATCGATCAACTTTTAAAAAGATGAAAGAGATACTTGAATGTGACATAATTTAAACATGCATCATTCTGACCAGGAGTAAGGCGCACTACCGTCAGTGTATGAGGACAGCAGTAAAACTTGCTTGCTCCCATAATTCACTTGTAAAGTGCATGAGGAAATATACAGACACCATCTTGAAATTTGCTACTTTAAATCACAGTTTAGAAAAGTAATAACAAGGATGAATTAGGATCTTCACGTTCCGATTCAGGGATTTCCAGTTTAAAGTTTAGATTCTAGTAATAAGCCTGATTTTCTTACAAATTCAAAGATGACAATGGTATGAACAAAGCGATAGGTGTTCCTGGCATTTATTACATTTATTAATGTTTTTAACTCAATTCCCAATAATATTTCTCATCAAAGTATTGTTGATAAGATTTTAATCTATAGAATTAAAAAAACACTTTTTTAAAAACTGTTCTGACCTGTGTCAACAACGTTGTGTTAATCTATTTTCAGTTGGATTACCCAGTTTCTGTTTTCAATCTTAACCCAAACATCGATCAAGCTATAAAAATATGAAAGAGCTGCTTGACCATGACATGATTTGAATACACAACTTTCTGATATGGATTCAGAAGCACTACAGTTGAATTAACATCTTCACAATCAGATTCAGTGATTTCCAGTCAAAAATTAAGAATCTGGTAATAAACCCTCTTTTCTTACAAATTCAAAGATGGCAATGGTAAAAATAAATTAATAGGTGCTTATGGCATTAATTACATTTACTAATGTTTGGAACTCAATTCCCAATAACAATTCTTATCAAAGTCCTCTTGAAACGATTATAATCTGTAGAACTAAAAAATGCAATTTCTTAAACACTGCAGCCTGGTAGCAACAAAGTCGAGTTAACTTTTGTCAAGTTGGACTACGCAGTTGCTGTTTTCAATAATAACCCAAGCATCAATTAAGATATGAAAAGACATAAACAGCTGATTGACCCCGACGTGGTTTGAACACGCAACCTTCTGATCTGGAGTCAGATGCGCTACCGTTGCGCCACGAGGTCAGTTGAAAAGTGTTGTTGCTCCCATACTTCACATGAAAAGTGCATGATAAAATATATGGACACCATCTTGAAATTTGCTACTTATAATCACAGTTTGGAAAAGATATAAACAAGGATGAATTAAGGTCTTCACTTTCAGATTCAGGGATTTCCAATTAAAAATTTAGAATATACAGTAGTAATAAAACCTTTTTTCTTACAAATTCAAAGATGACAATGGTATGAACAAATTAATAGGTGTTTCTGACTTGCCACAAATTTCCTGTTTTGAACTCAGTTCCCAATGATATATCTCATCAAAGGATTGTTGAAAAGATTTTATTCAGTAGAATTAAAAAAGCAATTTTTCAAACACTTTCCTGACAGGTGGCAACAAGATCATGATAATCTATTGTCAGTTAGAATACGCAGTTTCTGTTTTCAATCTTAACCCAAACATCGATCAACTTTTAAAAAGATGAAAGAGATACTTGAATGTGACATAATTTAAACATGCATCATTCTGACCAGGAGTAAGGCGCACTACCGTCAGTGTATGAGGACAGCAGTAAAACTTGCTTGCTCCCATAATTCACTTGTAAAGTGCATGAGGAAATATACAGACACATCTTGAAATTTACTACTTTAAATCACAGTTTAGAAAAGTAATAACAAGGATGAATTAGGATCTTCACGTTCCGATTCAGGGATTTCCAGTTTAAAGTTTAGATTCTAGTAATAAGCCTGATTTTCTTACAAATTCAAAGATGACAATGGTATGAACAAAGCGATAGGTGTTCCTGGCATTTATTACATTTATTAATGTTTTTAACTCAATTCCCAATAATATTTATCATCAAAGTATTGTTGATAAGATTTTAATCTATAGAATTAAAAAAACACTTTTTTAAAAACTGTTCTGACCTGTGTCAACAACGTTGTGTTAATCTATTTTCAGTTGGATTACCCAGTTTCTGTTTTCAATCTTAACCCAAACATCGATCAAGCTATAAAAATATGAAAGAGCTGCTTGACCATGACGTGATTTGAATACACAACTTTCTGATATGGATTCAGAAGCACTACAGTTGAATTAAGATCTTCACAATTAGATTCAGTGATTTCCAGTCAAAAATTAAGAATCTGGTAATAAACCCTCTTTTCTTACAAATTCAAAGATGGCAATGGTAGAAATAAATTAATAGGTGCTTATGGCATTAATTACATTTATTAATGTTTGGAACTCAATTCCCAATAACAATTCTTATCAAAGTCCTCTTGAAACGATTATAATCTGTAGAACTAAAAAATGCAGTTTCTTAAACACTGCAGCCTGGTAGCAACAAAGTCGAGTTAACTTTTCTCAAGTTGGACTACGCAGTTGCTGTTTTCAATAATAACCCAAGCATCAATTAAGATATGAAAAGACATAAAAAGCTGATTGACCCCGACGTGATTTGAACACGCAACCTTCTGATCTGGAGTCAGACGCGCTACCGTTGCGCCACGAGGTCATTTGAAAAGTGTTGTTGCTCCCATACTTCACATGAAAAGTGCATGATAAAATATATGGACACCATCTTGAAATTTGCTACTTATAATCACACTTTGGAAAAGATATAAACAAGGATGAATTAAGGTCTTCACTTTCAGATTCAGGGATTTCCAATTAAAAATTTAGAATATAGTAATAAACCCTTTTTTCTTACAAATTCAAAGATGGCAATGGTATGAACAAATTAATAGGTGTTTCTGACTTGCCACAAATTTTCTGTTTTGAACTCAGTTCCCAATGATATATCTCATCAAAGATTGTTGAAAAGATTTTATTCAGTAGAATTAAAAAAGCAATTTTTCAAACACTTTCCTGACAGGTGGCAACAAGATCATGATAATCTATTGTCAGTTAGAATACGCAGTTTCTGTTTTCAATCTTAACCCAAACATCGATCAACTTTTAAAAAGATGAAAGAGATACTTGAACGTGACATAATTTAAACATGCATCATTCTGACCAGGAGTAAGGCGCACTACCGTCAGTGTATGAGGACAGCTGTAAAACTTGCTTGCTCCCATAATTCACTTGTAAAGTGCATGAGGAAATATACAGACACCATCTTGAAATTTGCTACTTTAAATCACAGTTTAGAAAAGTAATAACAAGGATGAATTAGGATCTTCACGTTCCGATTCAGGGATTTCCAGTTTAAAGTTTAGATTCTAGTAATAAGCCTGATTTTCTTACAAATTCAAAGATGACAATGGTATGAACAAAGCGATAGGTGTTCCTGGCATTTATTACATTTATTAATGTTTTTAACTCAATTCCCAGTAATATTTCTCATCAAAGTATTGTTGATAAGATTTTAATCTATAGAATTAAAAAAACACTTTTTTAAAAACTGTTCTGACCTGTGTCAACAACGTTGTGTTAATCTGTTTTCAGTTGGATTACCCAGTTTCTGTTTTCAATCTTTACCCAAACATCGATCAAGCTATAAAAATATGAAAGAGCTGCTTGACCATGACGTGATTTGAATACACAACTTTCTGATATGGATTCAGAAGCACTACAGTTGAATTAAGATCTTCACAATCAGATTCAGTGATTTCCAGTCAAAAATTAAGAATCTGGTAATAAACCCTCTTTTCTTACAAATTCATAGACGGCAATGGTAAAAATAAATTAATAGGTGCTTATGGCATTAATTACATTTATTAATGTTTGGAACTCAATTCCCAATAACAATTCTTATCAAAGTCCTCTTGAAACGATTATAATCTGTAGAACTAAAAAATGCAGTTTCTTAAACACTGCAGCCTGGTAGCAACAAAGTCGAGTTAACTTTTGTCAAGTTGGACTACGCAGTTGCTGTTTTCAATAATAACCCAAATTCAAAGATGACAATGGTATGAACAAATTATTAGGTGTTTCTCACTTGCCACAAATTTTCTGTTTTGAACTCAGTTCCCAATGATATATCTCATCAAAGGATTGTTGAAAAGATTTTATTCAGTAGAATTAAAAAAGCAATTTTTCAAACACTTTCCTGACAGGTGGCAACAAGATCATGATAATCTATTGTCAGTTAGAATACGCAGTTTCTGTTTTCAATCTTAACCCAAACATCGATCAACTTTTAAAAAGATGAAAGAGATACTTGAACATGACATAATTTAAACATGCATCATTCTGACCAGGAGTAAGGCGCACTACCGTCAGTGTATGAGGACAGCTGTAAAACTTGCTTGCTCCCATAATTCACTTGTAAAGTGCATGAGGAAATATACAGACACCATCTTGAAATTTGCTACTTTAAATCACAGTTTAGAAAAGTAATAACAAGGATGAATTAGGATCTTCACGTTCCGATTCAGGGATTTCCAGTTTAAAGTTTAGATTCTAGTAATAAGCCTGATTTTCTTACAAATTCAAAGATGACAATGGTATGAACAAAGCGATAGGTGTTCCTGGCATTTATTACATTTATTAATGTTTTTAACTCAATTCCCAATAATATTTCTCATCAAAGTATTGTTGATAAGATTTTAATCTATAGAATTAAAAAAACACTTTTTTAAAAACTGTTCTGACCTGTGTCAACAACGTTGTGTTAATCTATTTTCAGTTGGATTACCCAGTTTCTGTTTTCAATCTTAACCCAAACATCGATCAAGCTATAAAAATATGAAAGAGCTGCTTGACCATGACATGATTTGAATACACAACTTTCTGATATGGATTCAGAAGCACTACAGTTGAATTAACATCTTCACAATCAGATTCAGTGATTTCCAGTCAAAAATTAAGAATCTGGTAATAAACCCTCTTTTCTTACAAATTCAAAGATGGCAATGGTAAAAATAAATTAATAGGTGCTTATGGCATTAATTACATTTACTAATGTTTGGAACTCAATTCCCAATAACAATTCTTATCAAAGTCCTCTTGAAACGATTACAATCTGTAGAACTAAAAAATGCAGTATCTTAAACACTGCAGCCTGGTAGCAACAAAATCGAGTTAACTTTTGTCAGTTGGACTACGCAGTTACTGTTTTCAATAATAACCCAAACATCAATCAAGATATGAAAAGACATAAACAGCTGATTGACCCCGACGTGATTTGAACACACAACCTTATGATCTGGAGTCAGACGCGCTACTGTTGCTCCACGAGGTCAGGTGAAAAGTGTGGTTGCTCCCATACTTCACATGAAAAGTGCATGATAAAATATATGGACACCATCTTGAAATTTGCTACTTATAATCACAGTTTGGAAAAGATATAAACAAGGATGAATTAAGGTCTTCACTTTCAGATTCAGGGATTTCCAATTAAAAATTTAGAATATACAGTAGTAATAAAACCTTTTTTCTTACAAATTCAAAGATGACAATGGTATGAACAAATTAATAGGTGTTTCTGACTTGCCACAAATTTCCTGTTTTGAACTCAGTTCCCAATGATATATCTCATCAAAGGATTGTTGAAAAGATTTTATTCAGTAGAATTAAAAAAGCAATTTTTCAAACACTTTCCTGACAGGTGGCAACAAGATCATGATAATCTATTGTCAGTTAGAATACGCAGTTTCTGTTTTCAATCTTAACCCAAACATCGATCAACTTTTAAAAAGATGAAAGAGATACTTGAATGTGACATAATTTAAACATGCATCATTCTGACCAGGAGTAAGGCGCACTACCGTCAGTGTATGAGGACAGCAGTAAAACTTGCTTGCTCCCATAATTCACTTGTAAAGTGCATGAGGAAATATACAGACACATCTTGAAATTTACTACTTTAAATCACAGTTTAGAAAAGTAATAACAAGGATGAATTAGGATCTTCACGTTCCGATTCAGGGATTTCCAGTTTAAAGTTTAGATTCTAGTAATAAGCCTGATTTTCTTACAAATTCAAAGATGACAATGGTATGAACAAAGCGATAGGTGTTCCTGGCATTTATTACATTTATTAATGTTTTTAACTCAATTCCCAATAATATTTCTCATCAAAGTATTTTTGATAAGATTTTAATCTATAGAATTAAAAAAACACTTTTTTAAAAACTGTTCTGACCTGTGTCAACAACGTTGTGTTAATCTATTTTCAGTTGGATTACCCAGTTTCTGTTTTCAATCTTAACCCAAACATCGATCAAGCTATAAAAATATGAAAGAGCTGCTTGACCATGACGTGATTTGAATACACAACTTTCTGATATGGATTCAGAAGCACTACAGTTGAATTAAGATCTTCACAATTAGATTCAGTGATTTCCAGTCAAAAATTAAGAATCTGGTAATAAACCCTCTTTTCTTACAAATTCAAAGATGGCAATGGTAGAAATAAATTAATAGGTGCTTATGGCATTAATTACATTTATTAATGTTTGGAACTCAATTCCCAATAACAATTCTTATCAAAGTCCTCTTGAAACGATTATAATCTGTAGAACTAAAAAATGCAGTTTCTTAAACACTGCAGCCTGGTAGCAACAAAGTCGAGTTAACTTTTCTCAAGTTGGACTACGCAGTTGCTGTTTTCAATAATAACCCAAGCATCAATTAAGATATGAAAAGACATAAAAAGCTGATTGACCCCGACGTGGTTTGAACACGCAACCTTCTGATCTGGAGTCAGATGCGCTACCGTTGCGCCACGAGATCAGTTGAAAAGTGTTGTTGCTCCCATACTTCACATGAAAAGTGCATGATAAAATATATGGACACCATCTTGAAATTTGCTACTTATAATCACAGTTTGGAAAAGATATAAACAAGGATGAATTAAGGTCTTCACTTTCAGATTCAGGGATTTCCAATTAAAAATTTAGAATATACTGTAGTAATAAACCCTTTTTTCTTACAAATTCAAAGATGGCAATGGTATGAACAAATTAATAGGTGTTTCTGACTTGCCACAAATTTCCTGTTTTGAACTCAGTTCCCAATGATATATCTCATCAAAGGATTGTTGAAAAGATTTTATTCAGTAGAATTAAAAAAGCAATTTTTCAAACACTTTCCTGACAGGTGGCAACAAGATCATGATAATCTATTGTCAGTTAGAATACGCAGTTTCTGTTTTCAATCTTAACCCAAACATCGATCAACTTTTAAAAAGATGAAAGAGATACTTGAATGTGACATAATTTAAACATGCATCATTCTGACCAGGAGTAAGGCGCACTACCGTCAGTGTATGAGGACAGCAGTAAAACTTGCTTGCTCCCATAATTCACTTGTAAAGTGCATGAGGAAATATACAGACACCATCTTGAAATGTGCTACTTTAAATCACAGTTTAGAAAAGTAAAAAGGATGAATTAGGATCTTCACGTTCCGATTCAGGGTTTTCCAGTTTAAAGTTTAGATTCTAGTAATAAGCCTGATTTTCTTACAAATTCAAAGATGACAATGGTATGAACAAAGCGATAGGTGTTCCTGGCATTTATTACATTTATTAATGTTTTTAACTCAATTCCCAATAATATTTCTCATCAAAGTATTGTTGATAAGATTTTAATCTATAGAATTAAAAAAACATTTTTTAAAAACTGTTCTGACCTGTGTCAACAACGTTGTGTTAATCTGTTTTCAGTTGGATTACCCAGTTTCTGTTTTCAATCTTAACCCAAACATCGATCAAGCTATAAAAATATGAAAGAGCTGCTTGACCATGACGTGATTTGAATACACAACTTTCTGATATGGATTCAGAAGCACTACAGTTGAATTAAGATCTTCACAATCAGATTCAGTGATTTCCAGTCAAAAATTAAGAATCTGGTAATAAACCCTCTTTTCTTACAAATTCAAAGATGGCAATGGTAAAAATAAATTAATAGGTGCTTATGGCATTAATTACATTTATTAATGTTTGGAACTCAATTCCCAATAACAATTCTTATCAAAGTCCTCTTGAAACGATTATAATCTGTAGAACTAAAAAATGCAGTTTCTTAAACACTGCAGCCTGGTAGCAACAAAGTCGAGTTAACTTTTGTCAAGTTGGACTACGCAGTTGCTGTTTTCAATAATAACCCAAGCATCAATTAAGATATGAAAAGACATAAAGAGCTGATTGACCCCGACGTGATTTGAACACGCAACCTTCTGATCTCGAGTCAGACGCGCTACCGTTGCGCCACGACGTCAGTTGAAAAGTGTAGTTGCTCCCATACTTCACATGAAAAGTGCATGATAAAATATATGGACACTATCTTGAAATTTGCTACTTATAATCACAGTTTGGAAAAGATATAAACAAGGATGAATTAAGGTCTTCACTTTCAGATTCAGGGATTTCCAATTAAAAATTTAGAATATACAGTAGTAATAAACCCTTTTTTCTTACAAATTCAAAGATGACAATGGTATGAACAAATTAATAGGTGTTTCTGACTTGCCACAAATTTCCTGTTTTGAACTCAGTTCCCAATGATATATCTCATCAAAGGATTGTTGAAAAGATTTTATTCAGTAGAATTAAAAAAGCAATTTTTCAAACACTTTCCTGACAGGTGGCAACAAGATCATGATAATCTATTGTCAGTTAGAATACGCAGTTTCTGTTTTCAATCTTAACCCAAACATCGATCAACTTTTAAAAAGATGAAAGAGATACTTGAATGTGACATAATTTAAACATGCATCATTCTGACCAGGAGTAAGGCGCACTACCGTCAGTGTATGAGGACAGCAGTAAAACTTGCTTGCTCCCATAATTCACTTGTAAAGTGCATGAGGAAATATACAGACACCATCTTGAAATTTGCTACTTTAAATCACAGTTTAGAAAAGTAATAACAAGGATGAATTAGGATCTTCACGTTCCGATTCAGGGATTTCCAGTTTAAAGTTTAGATTCTAGTAATAAGCCTGATTTTCTTACAAATTCAAAGATGACAATGGTATGAACAAAGCGATAGGTGTTCCTGGCATTTATTACATTTATTAATGTTTTTAACTCAATTCCCAATAATATTTCTCATCAAAGTATTGTTGATAAGATTTTAATCTATAGAATTAAAAAAACACTTTTTTAAAAACTGTTCTGACCTGTGTCAACAACGTTGTGTTAATCTATTTTCAGTTGGATTACCCAGTTTCTGTTTTCAATCTTAACCCAAACATCGATCAAGCTATAAAAATATGAAAGAGCTGCTTGACCATGACGTGATTTGAATACACAACTTTCTGATATGGATTCAGAAGCACTACAGTTGAATTAAGATCTTCACAATCAGATTCAGTGATTTCCAGTCAAAAATTAAGAATCTGGTAATAAACCCTCTTTTCTTACAAATTCAAAGATGGCAATGGTAAAAATAAATTAATAGGTGCTTATGGCATAAATTACATTTATTAATGTTTGGAACTCAATTCCCAATAACAATTCTTATCAAAGTCCTCTTGAAACGATTATAATCTGTAGAACTAAAAAATGCAGTTTCTTAAACACTGCATCCTGGTAGCAACAAAGTCGAGTTAACTTTTGTCAAGTTGGACTACGCAGTTGCTGTTTTCAATAATAACCCAAGCATCAATTAAGATATGAAAAGACATAAAGAGCTGTTTGACCCCGACGTGATTTGAACACGCAACCTTCTGATCTGGAGTCAGACGCGCTACCGTTGCGCCACGAGGTCAGTTGAAAAGTGTTGTTGCTCCCATACTTCACATGAAAAGTGCATGATAAAATATATGGACACCATCTTGAAATTTGCTACTTATAATCACAGTTTGGAAAAGATATAAACAAGGATGAATTAAGGTCTTCACTTTCAGATTCAGGGATTTCCAATTAAAAATTTAGAATATAGTAATAAACCCTTTTTTCTTACAAATTCAAAGATGACAATGGTATGAACAAATTAATAGGTGTTTCTGACTTGCCACAAATTTCCTGTTTTGAACTCAGTTCCCAATGTTATATCTCATCAAAGGATTGTTGAAAAGATTTTATTCAGTAGAATTAAAAAAGCAATTTTTCAAACACTTTCCTGACAGGTGGCAACAAGATCATGATAAACTATTGTCAGTTTGAATACGCAGTTTCTGTTTTCAATCTTAACCCAAACATCGATCAACTTTTAAAAAGATGAAAGAGATACTTGAACGTGACATAATTTAAACATGCATCATTCTGACCAGGAGTAAGGCGCACTACCGTCAGTGTATGAGGACAGCAGTAAAACTTGCTTGCTCCCATAATTCACTTGTAAAGTGCATGAGGAAATATACAGACACCATCTTGAAATTTGCTACTTTAAATCACAGTTTAGAAAAGTAATAACAAGGATGAATTAGGATCTTCACGTTCCGATTCAGGGATTTCCAGTTTAAAGTTTAGATTCTAGTAATAAGCCTGATTTTCTTACAAATTCAAAGATGACAATGGTATGAACAAAGCGATAGGTGTTCCTGGCATTTATTACATTTATTAATGTTTTTAACTCAATTCCCAATAATATTTCTCATCAAAGTATTGTTGATAAGATTTTAATCTATAGAATTAAAGAAACACTTTTTTAAAAACTGTTCTGACCTGTGTCAACAACGTTGTGTTAATCTGTTTTCAGTTGGATTACCCAGTTTCTGTTTTCAATCTTAACCCAAACATCGATCAAGCTATAAAAATATGAAAGAGCTGCTTGACCATGACGTGATTTGAATACACAACTTTCTGATATGGATTCAGAAGCACTACAGTTGAATTAAGATCTTCACAATCAGATTCAGTGATTTCCAGTCAAAAATTAAGAATCTGGTAATAAACCCTCTTTTCTTACAAATTCAAAGGTGGCAATGGTAAAAATAAATTAATAGGTGCTTATTGCATTAATTACATTTATTAATGTTTGGAACTCAATTCCCAATAATAATTCTTATCAAAGTCCTCTTGAAACGATTATAATCTGTAGAACTAAAAAATGCAGTTTCTTAAACACTGCAGCCTGGTAGCAACAAAGTCGATTTAACTTTTGTCAAGTTGGACTACGCAGTTGCTGTTTTCAATAATAACCCAAGCATCAATTAAGATATGAAAAGACATAAAGAGCTGATTGACCCCGATGTGATTTGAACACGCAACCCTCTGATCTGGAGTCAGACGCGCTACCGTTGCGCCACGAGGTCATTTGCAAAGTGTTGTTGCTCCCATACTTCACATGAAAAGTGCATGATAAAATATATGGACACCATCTTGAAATTTGCTACTTATAATCACAGTTTGGAAAAGATATAAACAAGGATGAATTAAGGTCTTCACTTTCAGATTCAGGGATTTCCAATTAAAAATTTAGAATATAGTAATAAACCCTTTTTTCTTACAAATTCAAAGATGACAATGGTATGAACAAATTAATAGGTGTTTCTGACTTGCCACAAATTTCCTGTTTTGAACTCAGTTCCCAATGATATATCTCATCAAAGGATTGTTGAAAAGATTTTATTCAGTAGAATTAAAAAAGCAATTTTTCAAACACTTTCCTGACAGGTGGCAACAAGATCATGATAATCTATTGTCAGTTAGAATACGCAGTTTCTGTTTTCAATCTTAACCCAAACATCGATCAACTTTTAAAAAGATGAAAGAGATACTTGAACGTGACATAATTTAAACATGCATCATTCTGACCAGGAGTAAGGCGCACTACCGTCAGTGTATGAGGACAGCAGTAAAACTTGCTTGCTCCCATAATTCACTTGTAAAGTGCATGAGGAAATATACAGACACCATCTTGAAATTTGCTACTTTAAATCACAGTTTAGAAAAGTAATAACAAGGATGAATTAGGATCTTCACGTTCCGATTCAGGGATTTCCAGTTTAAAGTTTAGATTCTAGTAATAAGCCTGATTTTCTTACAAATTCAAAGATGACAATGGTATGAACAAAGCGATAGGTGTTCCTGGCATTTATTACATTTATTAATGTTTTTAACTCAGTTCCCAATAATATTTCTCATCAAAGTATTGTTGATAAGATTTTAATCTATAGAATTAAAAAAACACTTTTTTAAAAACTGTTCTGACCTGTGTCAACAACGTTTTGTTAATCTGTTTTCAGTTGGATTACCCAGTTTCTGTTTTCAATCTTAACCCAAACATCGATCAAGCTATAAAAATATGAAAGAGCTGCTTGACCATGACGTGATTTGAATACACAACTTTCTGATATGGATTCAGAAGCACTACAGTTGAATTAAGATCTTCACAATCAGATTCAGTGATTTCCAGTCAAAAATTAAGAATCTGGTAATAAACCCTCTTTTCTTACAAATTCATAGATGGCAATGGTAAAAATAAATTAATAGGTGCTTATGGCATTAATTACATTTATTAATGTTTGGAACTCAATTCCCAATATCAATTCTTATCAAAGTCCTCTTGAAACGATTATAATCTGTAGAACTAAAAAATGCAGTTTCTTAAACACTGCAGCCTGGTAGCAACAAAGTCGAGTTAACTTTTGTCAGTTGGACTACGCAGTTATTGTTTTCAATAATAACCCAAACATCAATCAAGATATGAAAAGACATAAAGAGCTGATTGACCCCGACGTGATTTGAACACGCAACCTTCTGATCTGGAATCAGACGCTCTACCGTTGCGCCACGAGGTCATTTGAAAAGTGTTGTTGCTCCCATACTTCACATGAAAAGTGCATGATAAAATATATGGACACCATCTTGAAATTTGCTACTTATAATCACACTTTGGAAAAGATATAAACAAGGATGAATTAAGGTCTTCACTTTCAGATTCAGGGATTTCCAATTAAAAATTTAGAATATAGTAATAAACCCTTTTTTCTTACAAATTCAAAGATGACAATGGTATGAACAAATTAATAGGTGTTTCTGACTTGCCACAAATTTCCTGTTTTGAACTCAGTTCCCAATGATATATCTCATCAAAGGATTGTTGAAAAGATTTTATTCAGTAGAATTAAAAAAGCAATTTTTCAAACACTTTCCTGACAGGTGGCAACAAGATCATGATAATCTATTGTCAGTTAGAATACGCAGTTTCTGTTTTCAATCTTAACCCAAACATCGATCAACTTTTAAAAAGATGAAAGAGATACTTGAACGTGACATAATTTAAACATGCATCATTCTGACCAGGAGTAAGGCGCACTACCGTCAGTGTATGAGGACAGCTGTAAAACTTGCTTGCTCCCATAATTCACTTGTAAAGTGCATGAGGAAATATACAGACACCATCTTGAAATTTGCTACTTTTAATCACAGTTTAGAAAAGTAATAACAAGGATGAATTAGGATCTTCACGTTCCGATTCAGGGATTTCCAGTTTAAAGTTTAGATTCTAGTAATAAGCCTGATTTTCTTACAAATTCAAAGATGACAATGGTATGAACAAAGCGATAGGTGTTCCTGGTATTTATTACATTTATTAATGTTTTTAACTCAATTCCCAATAATATTTCTCATCAAAGTATTGTTGATAAGATTTTAATCTATAGAATTAAAAAAACACTTTTTTAAAAACTGTTCTGACCTGTGTCAACAACGTTGTGTTAATCTATTTTCAGTTGGATTACCCAGTTTCTGTTTTCAATCTTAACCCAAACATCGATCAAGCTATAAAAATATGAAAGAGCTGCTTGACCATGACGTGATTTGAATACACAACTTTCTGATATGGATTCAGAAGCACTACAGTTGAATTAAGATCTTCACAATCAGATTCAGTGATTTCCAGTCAAAAATTAAGAATCTGGTAATAAACCCTCTTTTCTTACAAATTCAAAGATGGCAATGGTAAAAATAAATTAATAGGTGCTTATGGCATTAATTACATTTATTAATGTTTGGAACTCAATTCCCAATAGCAATTCTTATCAAAGTCCTCTTGAAACGATTATAATCTGTAGAACTAAAAAATGCAGTTTCTTAAACACTGCAGCCTGGTAGCAACAAAGTCGAGTTAACTTTTGTCAAGTTGGACTACGCAGTTGCTGTTTTCAATAATAACCCAAACTTCAATCAATATATGAAAAGACATAAAGAGCTGATTGACCTTGACGTGATTTGAACACGCATCCTTCTGATCTGGAGTCAGACGCGCTACCGTTGCACCACGAGGTCATTTGAAAAGTGTTGTTGCTCCCATACTTCACATGAAAAGTGCATGATAAAATATATGGACACCATCTTGAAATTTGCTACTTATAATCACACTTTGGAAAAGATATAAACAAGGATGAATTAAGGTCTTCACTTTCAGATTCAGGGATTTCCAATTAAAAATTTAGAATATAGTAATAAACCCTTTTTTCTTACAAATTCAAAGATGACAATGGTATGAACAAATTAATAGGTGTTTCTGACTTGCCACAAATTTTCTGTTTTGAACTCAGTTCCCAATGATATATCTCATCAAAGATTGTTGAAAAGATTTTATTCAGTAGAATTAAAAAAGCAATTTTTCAAACACTTTCCTGACAGGTGGCAACAAGATCATGATAATCTATTGTCAGTTAGAATACGCAGTTTCTGTTTTCAATCTTAACCCAAACATCGATCAACTTTTAAAAAGATGAAAGAGATACTTGAACGTGACATAATTTAAACATGCATCATTCTGACCAGGAGTAAGGCGCACTACCGTCAGTGTATGAGGACAGCTGTAAAACTTGCTTGCTCCCATAATTCACTTGTAAAGTGCATGAGGAAATATACAGACGCCATCTTGAAATTTGCTACTTTAAATCACAGTTTAGAAAAGTAATAACAAAGATGAATTAGGATCTTCACGTTACGATTCAGGGATTTCCAGTTTAAAGTTTAGATTCTAGTAATAAGCCTGATTTTCTTACAAATTCAAAGATGACAATGGTATGAACAAAGCGATAGGTGTTCCTGGCATTTATTACATTTATTAATGTTTTTAACTCATTTCCCAATAATATTTCTCATCAAAGTATTGTTGATAAGATTTTAATCTATAGAATTAAAAAAACACTTTTTTAAAAACTGTTCTGACCTGTGTCAACAACGTTGTGTTAATCTATTTTCAGTTGGATTATCCAGTTTCTGTTTTCAATCTTAACCCAAACATAGATCAAGCTATAAAAATATGAAAGAGCTGCTTGACCATGACGTGATTTGAATACACAACTTTCTGATATGGATTCAGAAGCACTACAGTTGAATTAAGATCTTCACAATCAGATTCAGTGAATTCCAGTCAAAAATTAAGAATCTGGTAATAAACCCTCTTTTCTTACAAATTCAAAGATGGCAATGGTAAAAATAAATTAATAGGTGCTTATGGCATTAATTACATTTATTAATGTTTGGAACTCAATTCCCAATAACAATTCTTATCAAAGTCCCCTTGAAACGATTATAATCTGTAGAACTAAAAAATGCAGTTTCTTAAACACTGCAGCCTGGTAGCAACAAAGTCGAGTTAACTTTTGTCAGTTGGACTACGCAGTCACTGTTTTCAATAATAACCAAAACATCAATCAAGATATGAAAAGACATAATGAGCTGATTGACCCCGACGTGATTTGAACACGCAACCTTCTGAACTGGAGTTAGACGCGCTACCGTTGCGCCACGAGGTCAGTTGAAAAGTGTTGTTGCTCCCATACTTCACATGAAAAGTGCATGATAAAATATATGGACACCATCTTGAAATTTGCTACTTATAATCACAGTTTGGAAAAGATATAAACAAGGATGAATTAAGGTCTTCACTTTCAGATTCAGGGATTTCCAATTAAAAATTTAGAATATAGTAATAAACCCTTTTTTCTTACAAATTCAAAGATGACAATGGTATGAACAAATTAATAGGTGTTTCTGACTTGCCACAAATTTCCTGTTTTGAACTCAGTTCCCAATGATATATCTCATCAAAGGATTGTTGAAAAGATTTTATTCAGTAGAATTAAAAAAGCAATTTTTCAAACACTTTCCTGACAGGTGGCAACAAGATCATGATAATCTATTGTCAGTTAGAATACGCAGTTTCTGTTTTCAATCTTAACCCAAACATCGATCAACTTTTAAAAAGATGAAAGAGATACTTGAACGTGACATAATTTAAACATGCATCATTCTGACCAGGAGTAAGGCGCACTACCGTCAGTGTATGAGGACAGCTGTAAAACTTGCTTGCTCCCATAATTCACTTGTAAAGTGCATGAGGAAATATACAGACACCATCTTGAAATTTGCTACTTTTAATCACAGTTTAGAAAAGTAATAACAAGGATGAATTAGGATCTTCACGTTCCGATTCAGGGATTTCCAGTTTAAAGTTTAGATTCTAGTAATAAGCCTGATTTTCTTACAAATTCAAAGATGACAATGGTATGAACAAAGCGATAGGTGTTCCTGGTATTTATTACATTTATTAATGTTTTTAACTCAATTCCCAATAATATTTCTCATCAAAGTATTGTTGATAAGATTTTAATCTATAGAATTAAAAAAACACTTTTTTAAAAACTGTTCTGACCTGTGTCAACAACGTTGTGTTAATCTATTTTCAGTTGGATTACCCAGTTTCTGTTTTCAATCTTAACCCAAACATCGATCAAGCTATAAAAATATGAAAGAGCTGCTTGACCATGACGTGATTTGAATACACAACTTTCTGATATGGATTCAGAAGCACTACAGTTGAATTAAGATCTTCACAATCAGATTCAGTGATTTCCAGTCAAAAATTAAGAATCTGGTAATAAACCCTCTTTTCTTACAAATTCAAAGATGGCAATGGTAAAAATAAATTAATAGGTGCTTATGGCATTAATTACATTTATTAATGTTTGGAACTCAATTCCCAATAACAATTCTTATCAAAGTCCTCTTGAAACGATTATAATCTGTAGAACTAAAAAATGCAGTTTCTTAAACACTGCAGCCTGGTAGCAACAAAGTCGAGTTAACTTTTCTCAAGTTGGACTACGCAGTTGCTGTTTTCAATAATAACCCAAACTTCAATCAATATATGAAAAGACATAAAGAGCTGATTGACCTTGACGTGATTTGAACACGCAACCTTCTGATCTGGAGTCAGACGCGCTACCGTTGCACCACGAGGTCATTTGAAAAGTGTTGTTGCTCCCATACTTCACATGAAAAGTGCATGATAAAATATATGGACACCATCTTGAAATTTGCTACTTATAATCACACTTTGGAAAAGATATAAACAAGGATGAATTAAGGTCTTCACTTTCAGATTCAGGGATTTCCAATTAAAAATTTAGAATATAGTAATAAACCCTTTTTTCTTACAAATTCAAAGATGACAATGGTATGAACAAATTAATAGGTGTTTCTGACTTGCCACAAATTTTCTGTTTTGAACTCAGTTCCCAATGATATATCTCATCAAAGATTGTTGAAAAGATTTTATTCAGTAGAATTAAAAAAGCAATTTTTCAAACACTTTCCTGACAGGTGGCAACAAGATCATGATAATCTATTGTCAGTTAGAATACGCAGTTTCTGTTTTCAATCTTAACCCAAACATCGATCAACTTTTAAAAAGATGAAAGAGATACTTGAACGTGACATAATTTAAACATGCATCATTCTGACGAGAAGTAAGGCGCACTACCGTCAGTGTATGAGGACAGCTGTAAAACTTGCTTGCTCCCATAATTCACTTGTAAAGTGCATGAGGAAATATACAGACACCATCTTGAAATTTGCTACTTTAAATCACAGTTTAGAAAAGTAATAACAAAGAAGAATTAGGATCTTCACGTTACGATTCAGGGATTTCCAGTTTAAAGTTTAGATTCTAGTAATAAGCCTGATTTTCTTACAAATTCAAAGATGACAATGGTATGAACAAAGCGATAGGTGTTCCTGGCATTTATTACATTTATTAATGTTTTTAACTCATTTCCCAATAATATTTCTCATCAAAGTATTGTTGATAAGATTTTAATCTATAGAATTAAAAAAACACTTTTTTAAAAACTGTTCTGACCTGTGTCAACAACGTTGTGTTAATCTATTTTCAGTTGGATTATCCAGTTTCTGTTTTCAATCTTAACCCAAACATAGATCAAGCTATAAAAATATGAAAGAGCTGCTTGACCATGACGTGATTTGAATACACAACTTTCTGATATGGATTCAGAAGCACTACAGTTGAATTAAGATCTTCACAATCAGATTCAGTGAATTCCAGTCAAAAATTAAGAATCTGGTAATAAACCCTCTTTTCTTACAAATTCAAAGATGGCAATGGTAAAAATAAATTAATAGGTGCTTATGGCATTAATTACATTTATTAATGTTTGGAACTCAATTCCCAATAACAATTCTTATCAAAGTCCCCTTGAAACGATTATAATCTGTAGAACTAAAAAATGCAGTTTCTTAAACACTGCAGCCTGGTAGCAACAAAGTCGAGTTAACTTTTGTCAGTTGGACTACGCAGTCACTGTTTTCAATAATAACCAAAACATCAATCAAGATATGAAAAGACATAATGAGCTGATTGACCCCGACGTGATTTGAACACGCAACCTTCTGATCTGGAGTTAGACGCGCTACCGTTGCCCCACGAGGTCAGTTGAAAAGTGTTGTTGCTCCCATACTTCACATGAAAAGTGCATGATAAAATATATAGACACCATCTTGAAATTTGCTACTTATAATCACAGTTTGGAAAAGATATAAACAAGGATGAATTAAGGTCTTCACTTTCAAATTCAGGGATTTCCAATTAAAAATTTAGAATATAGTAATAAACCCTTTTTTCTTACAAATTCAAAGATGACAATGGTATGAACAAATTAATAGGTGTTTCTGACTTGCCACAAATTTCCTGTTTTGAACTCAGTTCCCAATGATATATCTCATCAAAGGATTGTTGAAAAGATTTTATTCAGTAGAATTAAAAAAGCAATTTTTCAAACACTTTCCTGACAGGTGGCAACAAGATCATGATAATCTATTGTCAGTTAGAATACGCAGTTTCTGTTTTCAATCTTAACCCAAACATCGATCAACTTTTAAAAAGATGAAAGAGATACTTGAACGTGACATAATTTAAACATGCATCATTCTGACCAGGAGTAAGGTGCACTACCGTCAGTGTATGAGGACAGCTGTAAAACTTGCTTCCTCCCATAATTCACTTGTAAAGTGCATGAGGAAATATACAGACACCATCTTGAAATTTGCTACTTTAAATCACAGTTTAGAAAAGTAATAACAAGGATGAATTAGGATCTTCACGTTCCGATTCAGGGATTTCCAGTTTAAAGTTTAGATTCTAGTAATAAGCCTGATTTTCTTACAAATTCAAAGATGACAATGGTATGAACAAAGCGATAGGTGTTCCTGGCATTTATTACATTTATTAATGTTTTTAACTCAGTTCCCAATAATATTTCTCATCAAAGTATTGTTGATAAGATTTTAATCTATAGAATTAAAAAAACACTTTTTTAAAAACTGTTCTGACCTGTGTCAACAACGTTTTGTTAATCTGTTTTCAGTTGGATTACCCAGTTTCTGTTTTCAATCTTAACCCAAACATCGATCAAGCTATAAAAATATGAAAGAGCTGCTTGACCATGACGTGATTTGAATACACAACTTTCTGATATGGATTCAGAAGCACTACAGTTGAATTAAGATCTTCACAATCAGATTCAGTGATTTCCAGTCAAAAATTAAGAATCTGGTAATAAACCCTCTTTTCTTACAAATTCATAGATGGCAATGGTAAAAATAAATTAATAGGTGCTTATGGCATTAATTACATTTATTAATGTTTGGAACTCAATTCCCAATATCAATTCTTATCAAAGTCCTCTTGAAACGATTATAATCTGTAGAACTAAAAAATGCAGTTTCTTAAACACTGCAGCCTGGTAGCAACAAAGTCGAGTTAACTTTTGTCAGTTGGACTACGCAGTTATTGTTTTCAATAATAACCCAAACATCAATCAAGATATGAAAAGACATAAAGAGCTGATTGACCCCGACGTGATTTGAACACGCAACCTTCTGATCTGGAATCAGACGCTCTACCGTTGCGCCACGAGGTCATTTGAAAAGTGTTGTTGCTCCCATACTTCACATGAAAAGTGCATGATAAAATATATGGACACCATCTTGAAATTTGCTACTTATAATCACACTTTGGAAAAGATATAAACAAGGATGAATTAAGGTCTTCACTTTCAGATTCAGGGATTTCCAATTAAAAATTTAGAATATAGTAATAAACCCTTTTTTCTTACAAATTCAAAGATGACAATGGTATGAACAAATTAATAGGTGTTTCTGACTTGCCACAAATTTCCTGTTTTGAACTCAGTTCCCAATGATATATCTCATCAAAGGATTGTTGAAAAGATTTTATTCAGTAGAATTAAAAAAGCAATTTTTCAAACACTTTCCTGACAGGTGGCAACAAGATCATGATAATCTATTGTCAGTTAGAATACGCAGTTTCTGTTTTCAATCTTAACCCAAACATCGATCAACTTTTAAAAAGATGAAAGAGATACTTGAACGTGACATAATTTAAACATGCATCATTCTGACCAGGAGTAAGGCGCACTACCGTCAGTGTATGAGGACAGCTGTAAAACTTGCTTGCTCCCATAATTCACTTGTAAAGTGCATGAGGAAATATACAGACACCATCTTGAAATTTGCTACTTTTAATCACAGTTTAGAAAAGTAATAACAAGGATGAATTAGGATCTTCACGTTCCGATTCAGGGATTTCCAGTTTAAAGTTTAGATTCTAGTAATAAGCCTGATTTTCTTACAAATTCAAAGATGACAATGGTATGAACAAAGCGATAGGTGTTCCTGGTATTTATTACATTTATTAATGTTTTTAACTCAATTCCCAATAATATTTCTCATCAAAGTATTGTTGATAAGATTTTAATCTATAGAATTAAAAAAACACTTTTTTAAAAACTGTTCTGACCTGTGTCAACAACGTTGTGTTAATCTATTTTCAGTTGGATTACCCAGTTTCTGTTTTCAATCTTAACCCAAACATCGATCAAGCTATAAAAATATGAAAGAGCTGCTTGACCATGACGTGATTTGAATACACAACTTTCTGATATGGATTCAGAAGCACTACAGTTGAATTAAGATCTTCACAATCAGATTCAGTGATTTCCAGTCAAAAATTAAGAATCTGGTAATAAACCCTCTTTTCTTACAAATTCAAAGATGGCAATGGTAAAAATAAATTAATAGGTGCTTATGGCATTAATTACATTTATTAATGTTTGGAACTCAATTCCCAATAGCAATTCTTATCAAAGTCCTCTTGAAACGATTATAATCTGTAGAACTAAAAAATGCAGTTTCTTAAACACTGCAGCCTGGTAGCAACAAAGTCGAGTTAACTTTTGTCAAGTTGGACTACGCAGTTGCTGTTTTCAATAATAACCCAAACTTCAATCAATATATGAAAAGACATAAAGAGCTGATTGACCTTGACGTGATTTGAACACGCATCCTTCTGATCTGGAGTCAGACGCGCTACCGTTGCACCACGAGGTCATTTGAAAAGTGTTGTTGCTCCCATACTTCACATGAAAAGTGCATGATAAAATATATGGACACCATCTTGAAATTTGCTACTTATAATCACACTTTGGAAAAGATATAAACAAGGATGAATTAAGGTCTTCACTTTCAGATTCAGGGATTTCCAATTAAAAATTTAGAATATAGTAATAAACCCTTTTTTCTTACAAATTCAAAGATGACAATGGTATGAACAAATTAATAGGTGTTTCTGACTTGCCACAAATTTTCTGTTTTGAACTCAGTTCCCAATGATATATCTCATCAAAGATTGTTGAAAAGATTTTATTCAGTAGAATTAAAAAAGCAATTTTTCAAACACTTTCCTGACAGGTGGCAACAAGATCATGATAATCTATTGTCAGTTAGAATACGCAGTTTCTGTTTTCAATCTTAACCCAAACATCGATCAACTTTTAAAAAGATGAAAGAGATACTTGAACGTGACATAATTTAAACATGCATCATTCTGACCAGGAGTAAGGCGCACTACCGTCAGTGTATGAGGACAGCTGTAAAACTTGCTTGCTCCCATAATTCACTTGTAAAGTGCATGAGGAAATATACAGACGCCATCTTGAAATTTGCTACTTTAAATCACAGTTTAGAAAAGTAATAACAAAGATGAATTAGGATCTTCACGTTACGATTCAGGGATTTCCAGTTTAAAGTTTAGATTCTAGTAATAAGCCTGATTTTCTTACAAATTCAAAGATGACAATGGTATGAACAAAGCGATAGGTGTTCCTGGCATTTATTACATTTATTAATGTTTTTAACTCATTTCCCAATAATATTTCTCATCAAAGTATTGTTGATAAGATTTTAATCTATAGAATTAAAAAAACACTTTTTTAAAAACTGTTCTGACCTGTGTCAACAACGTTGTGTTAATCTATTTTCAGTTGGATTATCCAGTTTCTGTTTTCAATCTTAACCCAAACATAGATCAAGCTATAAAAATATGAAAGAGCTGCTTGACCATGACGTGATTTGAATACACAACTTTCTGATATGGATTCAGAAGCACTACAGTTGAATTAAGATCTTCACAATCAGATTCAGTGAATTCCAGTCAAAAATTAAGAATCTGGTAATAAACCCTCTTTTCTTACAAATTCAAAGATGGCAATGGTAAAAATAAATTAATAGGTGCTTATGGCATTAATTACATTTATTAATGTTTGGAACTCAATTCCCAATAACAATTCTTATCAAAGTCCCCTTGAAACGATTATAATCTGTAGAACTAAAAAATGCAGTTTCTTAAACACTGCAGCCTGGTAGCAACAAAGTCGAGTTAACTTTTGTCAGTTGGACTACGCAGTCACTGTTTTCAATAATAACCAAAACATCAATCAAGATATGAAAAGACATAATGAGCTGATTGACCCCGACGTGATTTGAACACGCAACCTTCTGAACTGGAGTTAGACGCGCTACCGTTGCGCCACGAGGTCAGTTGAAAAGTGTTGTTGCTCCCATACTTCACATGAAAAGTGCATGATAAAATATATGGACACCATCTTGAAATTTGCTACTTATAATCACAGTTTGGAAAAGATATAAACAAGGATGAATTAAGGTCTTCACTTTCAGATTCAGGGATTTCCAATTAAAAATTTAGAATATAGTAATAAACCCTTTTTTCTTACAAATTCAAAGATGACAATGGTATGAACAAATTAATAGGTGTTTCTGACTTGCCACAAATTTCCTGTTTTGAACTCAGTTCCCAATGATATATCTCATCAAAGGATTGTTGAAAAGATTTTATTCAGTAGAATTAAAAAAGCAATTTTTCAAACACTTTCCTGACAGGTGGCAACAAGATCATGATAATCTATTGTCAGTTAGAATACGCAGTTTCTGTTTTCAATCTTAACCCAAACATCGATCAACTTTTAAAAAGATGAAAGAGATACTTGAACGTGACATAATTTAAACATGCATCATTCTGACCAGGAGTAAGGCGCACTACCGTCAGTGTATGAGGACAGCTGTAAAACTTGCTTGCTCCCATAATTCACTTGTAAAGTGCATGAGGAAATATACAGACACCATCTTGAAATTTGCTACTTTTAATCACAGTTTAGAAAAGTAATAACAAGGATGAATTAGGATCTTCACGTTCCGATTCAGGGATTTCCAGTTTAAAGTTTAGATTCTAGTAATAAGCCTGATTTTCTTACAAATTCAAAGATGACAATGGTATGAACAAAGCGATAGGTGTTCCTGGTATTTATTACATTTATTAATGTTTTTAACTCAATTCCCAATAATATTTCTCATCAAAGTATTGTTGATAAGATTTTAATCTATAGAATTAAAAAAACACTTTTTTAAAAACTGTTCTGACCTGTGTCAACAACGTTGTGTTAATCTATTTTCAGTTGGATTACCCAGTTTCTGTTTTCAATCTTAACCCAAACATCGATCAAGCTATAAAAATATGAAAGAGCTGCTTGACCATGACGTGATTTGAATACACAACTTTCTGATATGGATTCAGAAGCACTACAGTTGAATTAAGATCTTCACAATCAGATTCAGTGATTTCCAGTCAAAAATTAAGAATCTGGTAATAAACCCTCTTTTCTTACAAATTCAAAGATGGCAATGGTAAAAATAAATTAATAGGTGCTTATGGCATTAATTACATTTATTAATGTTTGGAACTCAATTCCCAATAACAATTCTTATCAAAGTCCTCTTGAAACGATTATAATCTGTAGAACTAAAAAATGCAGTTTCTTAAACACTGCAGCCTGGTAGCAACAAAGTCGAGTTAACTTTTCTCAAGTTGGACTACGCAGTTGCTGTTTTCAATAATAACCCAAACTTCAATCAATATATGAAAAGACATAAAGAGCTGATTGACCTTGACGTGATTTGAACACGCAACCTTCTGATCTGGAGTCAGACGCGCTACCGTTGCACCACGAGGTCATTTGAAAAGTGTTGTTGCTCCCATACTTCACATGAAAAGTGCATGATAAAATATATGGACACCATCTTGAAATTTGCTACTTATAATCACACTTTGGAAAAGATATAAACAAGGATGAATTAAGGTCTTCACTTTCAGATTCAGGGATTTCCAATTAAAAATTTAGAATATAGTAATAAACCCTTTTTTCTTACAAATTCAAAGATGACAATGGTATGAACAAATTAATAGGTGTTTCTGACTTGCCACAAATTTTCTGTTTTGAACTCAGTTCCCAATGATATATCTCATCAAAGATTGTTGAAAAGATTTTATTCAGTAGAATTAAAAAAGCAATTTTTCAAACACTTTCCTGACAGGTGGCAACAAGATCATGATAATCTATTGTCAGTTAGAATACGCAGTTTCTGTTTTCAATCTTAACCCAAACATCGATCAACTTTTAAAAAGATGAAAGAGATACTTGAACGTGACATAATTTAAACATGCATCATTCTGACGAGAAGTAAGGCGCACTACCGTCAGTGTATGAGGACAGCTGTAAAACTTGCTTGCTCCCATAATTCACTTGTAAAGTGCATGAGGAAATATACAGACACCATCTTGAAATTTGCTACTTTAAATCACAGTTTAGAAAAGTAATAACAAAGAAGAATTAGGATCTTCACGTTACGATTCAGGGATTTCCAGTTTAAAGTTTAGATTCTAGTAATAAGCCTGATTTTCTTACAAATTCAAAGATGACAATGGTATGAACAAAGCGATAGGTGTTCCTGGCATTTATTACATTTATTAATGTTTTTAACTCATTTCCCAATAATATTTCTCATCAAAGTATTGTTGATAAGATTTTAATCTATAGAATTAAAAAAACACTTTTTTAAAAACTGTTCTGACCTGTGTCAACAACGTTGTGTTAATCTATTTTCAGTTGGATTATCCAGTTTCTGTTTTCAATCTTAACCCAAACATAGATCAAGCTATAAAAATATGAAAGAGCTGCTTGACCATGACGTGATTTGAATACACAACTTTCTGATATGGATTCAGAAGCACTACAGTTGAATTAAGATCTTCACAATCAGATTCAGTGAATTCCAGTCAAAAATTAAGAATCTGGTAATAAACCCTCTTTTCTTACAAATTCAAAGATGGCAATGGTAAAAATAAATTAATAGGTGCTTATGGCATTAATTACATTTATTAATGTTTGGAACTCAATTCCCAATAACAATTCTTATCAAAGTCCCCTTGAAACGATTATAATCTGTAGAACTAAAAAATGCAGTTTCTTAAACACTGCAGCCTGGTAGCAACAAAGTCGAGTTAACTTTTGTCAGTTGGACTACGCAGTCACTGTTTTCAATAATAACCAAAACATCAATCAAGATATGAAAAGACATAATGAGCTGATTGACCCCGACGTGATTTGAACACGCAACCTTCTGATCTGGAGTTAGACGCGCTACCGTTGCCCCACGAGGTCAGTTGAAAAGTGTTGTTGCTCCCATACTTCACATGAAAAGTGCATGATAAAATATATAGACACCATCTTGAAATTTGCTACTTATAATCACAGTTTGGAAAAGATATAAACAAGGATGAATTAAGGTCTTCACTTTCAAATTCAGGGATTTCCAATTAAAAATTTAGAATATAGTAATAAACCCTTTTTTCTTACAAATTCAAAGATGACAATGGTATGAACAAATTAATAGGTGTTTCTGACTTGCCACAAATTTCCTGTTTTGAACTCAGTTCCCAATGATATATCTCATCAAAGGATTGTTGAAAAGATTTTATTCAGTAGAATTAAAAAAGCAATTTTTCAAACACTTTCCTGACAGGTGGCAACAAGATCATGATAATCTATTGTCAGTTAGAATACGCAGTTTCTGTTTTCAATCTTAACCCAAACATCGATCAACTTTTAAAAAGATGAAAGAGATACTTGAACGTGACATAATTTAAACATGCATCATTCTGACCAGGAGTAAGGTGCACTACCGTCAGTGTATGAGGACAGCTGTAAAACTTGCTTCCTCCCATAATTCACTTGTAAAGTGCATGAGGAAATATACAGACACCATCTTGAAATTTGCTACTTTAAATCACAGTTTAGAAAAGTAATAACAAGGATGAATTAGGATCTTCACGTTCCGATTCAGGGATTTCCAGTTTAAAGTTTAGATTCTAGTAATAAGCCTGATTTTCTTACAAATTCAAAGATGACAATGGTATGAACAAAGCGATAGGTGTTCCTGGCATTTATTACATTTATTAATGTTTTTAACTCAATTCCCAATAATATTTCTCATCAAAGTATTGTTGATAAGATTTTAATCTATAGAATTAAAAAAACACTTTTTTAAAAACTGTTCTGACCTGTGTCAACAACGTTGAGTTAATCTATTTTCAGTTGGATTACCCAGTTTCTGTTTTCAATCTTAACCCAAACATCGATCAAGCTATAAAAATATGAAAGAGCTGCTTGACCATGACGTGATTTGAATACACAACTTTCTGATATGGATTCAGAAGCACTACAGTTGAATTAAGATCTTCACAATCAGATTCAGTGATTTCCAGTCAAAAATTAAGAATCTGGTAATAAACCCTCTTTTCTTACAAATTCAAAGATGGCAATGGTAAAAATAAATTAATAGGTGCTTATGGCATTAATTACATTTATTAATGTTTGGAACTCAATTCCCAATAACAATTCTTATCAAAGTCCTCTTGAAACGATTATAATCTGTAGAACTAAAAAATGCAGTTTCTTAAACACTGCAGCCTGGTAGCAACAAAGTCGAGTTAACTTTTGTCAAGTTGGACTACGCAGTTGCTGTTTTCAATAATAACCCAAACTTCAATCAATATATGAAAAGACATAAAGAGCTGATTGACCTTGACGTGATTTGAACACGCAACCTTCTGATGTGGAGTCAGACGCGCTACCGTTGCGCCACGAGGTCATTTGAAAAGTGTTATTGCTCCCATACTTCACATGAAAAGTGCATGATAAAATATATGGACACCATCTTGAAATTTGCTACTTATAATCACACTTTGGAAAAGATATAAACAAGGATGAATTAAGGTCTTCACTTTCAGATTCAGGGATTTCCAATTAAAAATTTAGAATATAGTAATAAACCCTTTTTTCTTACAAATTCAAAGATGACAATGGTATGAACAAATTAATAGGTGTTTCTGACTTGCCACAAATTTTCTGTTTTGAACTCAGTTCCCAATGATATATCTCATCAAAGATTGTTGAAAAGATTTTATTCAGTAAAATTAAAAAAGCAATTTTTCAAACACTTTCCTGACAGGTGGCAACAAGATCATGATAATCTATTGTCAGTTAGAATACGCAGTTTCTGTTTTCAATCTTAACCCAAACATCGATCAACTTTTAAAAAGATGAAAGAAATACTTGAACGTGACATAATTTAAACATGCATCATTCTGACCAGGAGTAAGGCGCACTACCGTCAGTGTATGAGGACAGCTGTAAAACTTGCTTGTTCCCATAATTCACTTGTAAAGGGCATGAGGAAATATACAGACACCATCTTGAAATTTGCTACTGTAAATCACAGTTTAGAAAAGTAATAACAAGGATGAATTAGGATCTTCACGTTCCGATTCAGGGATTTCCAGTTTAAAGTTTAGATTCTAGTAATAAGCCTGATTTTCTTACAAATTCAAAGATGACAATGGTATGAACAAAGCGATAGGTGTTCCTGGCATTTATTACATTTATTAATGTTTTTAACTCATTTCCCAATAATATTTCTCATCAAAGTATTGTTGATAAGATTTTAATCTATAGAATTAAAAAAACACTTTTTTAAAAACTGTTCTGACCTGTGTCAACAACGTTGTGTTAATCTATTTTCAGTTGGATTATCCAGTTTCTGTTTTCAATCTTAACCCAAACATAGATCAAGCTATAAAAATATGAAAGAGCTGCTTGACCATGACGTGATTTGAATACACAACTTTCTGATATGGATTCAGAAGCACTACAGTTGAATTAAGATCTTCACAATCAGATTCAGTGAATTCCAGTCAAAAATTAAGAATCTGGTAATAAACCCTCTTTTCTTACAAATTCAAAGATGGCAATGGTAAAAATAAATTAATAGGGGCTTATGGCATTAATTACATTTATTAATGTTTTGAACTCAATTCCCAATAACAATTCTTATCAAAGTCCCCTTGAAACGATTATAATCTGTAGAACTAAAAAATGCAGTTTCTTAAACACTGCAGCCTGGTAGCAACAAAGTCGAGTTAACTTTTGTCAGTTGGACTACGCAGTTACTGTTTTCAATAATAACCAAAACATCAATCAAGATATGAAAAGACATAATGAGCTGATTGACCCCGACGTGATTTGAACACACAACCTTCTGATCTGGAGTTAGACGCGCTACCGTTGCGCCACGAGGTCAGTTGAAAAGTATTGTTGCTCCCATACTTCACATGAAAAGTGCATGATAAAATATATGGACACCATCTTGAAATTTGCTACTTATAATCACAGTTTGGAAAAGATATAAACAAGGATGAATTAAGGTCTTCACTTTCAGATTCAGGGATTTCCAATTAAAAATTTAGAATATAGTAATAAACCCTTTTTTCTTACAAATTCAAAGATGACAATGGTATGAACAAATTAATAGGTGTTTCTGACTTGCCACAAATTTCCTGTTTTGAACTCAGTTCCCAATGATATATCTCATCAAAGGATTGTTGAAAAGATTTTATTCAGTAGAATTAAAAAAGCAATTTTTCAAACACTTTCCTGACAGGTGGCAACAAGATCATGATAATCTATTGTCAGTTAGAATACGCAGTTTCTGTTTTCAATCTTAACCCAAACATCGATCAACTTTTAAAAAGATGAAAGAGATACTTGAACGTGACATAATTTAAACATGCATCATTCTGACCAGGAGTAAGGCGCACTACCGTCAGTGTATGAGGACAGCTGTAAAACTTGCTTCCTCCCATAATTCACTTGTAAAGTGCATGAGGAAATATACAGACACCATCTTGAAATTTGCTACTTTAAATCACAGTTTAGAAAAGTAATAACAAGGATGAATTAGGATCTTCACGTTCCGATTCAGGGATTTCCAGTTTAAAGTTTAGATTCTAGTAATAAGTCTGATTTTCTTACAAATTCAAAGATGACAATGGTATGAACAAAGCGATAGGTGTTCCTGGCATTTATTACATTTATTAATGTTTTTAACTCAATTCCCAATAATATTTCTCATCAAAGTATTGTTGATAAGATTTTAATCTATAGAATTAAAAAAACACTTTTTTAAAAACTGTTCTGACCTGTGTCAACAACGTTGAGTTAATCTATTTTCAGTTGGATTACCCAGTTTCTGTTTTCAATCTTAACCCAAACATCGATCAAGCTATAAAAATATGAAAGAGCTGCTTGACCATGACGTGATTTGAATACACAACTTTCTGATATGGATTCAGAAGCACTACAGTTGAATTAAGATCTTCACAATCAGATTCAGTGATTTCCAGTCAAAAATTAAGAATCTGGTAATAAACCCTCTTTTCTTACAAATTCAAAGATGGCAATGGTAAAAATAAATTAATAGGTGCTTATGGCATTAATTACATTTATTAATGTTTGGAACTCAATTCCCAATAACAATTCTTATCAAAGTCCTCTTGAAACGATTATAATCTGTAGAACTAAAAAATGCAGTTTCTTAAACACTGCAGCCTGGTAGCAACAAAGTCGAGTTAACTTTTGTCAAGTTGGACTACGCAGTTGCTGTTTTCAATAATAACCCAAACTTCAATCAATATATGAAAAGACATAAAGAGCTGATTGACCTTGACGTGATTTGAACACGCAACCTTCTGATCTGGAGTCAGACGCGCTACCGTTGCACCACGAGGTCATTTGAAAAGTGTTGTTGCTCCCATACTTCACATGAAAAGTGCATGATAAAATGTATGGACACCATCTTGAAATTTGCTACTTATAATCACACTTTGGAAAAGATATAAACAAGGATGAATTAAGGTCTTCACTTTCAGATTCAGGGATTTCCAATTAAAAATTTAGAATATAGTAATAAACCCTTTTTTCTTACAAATTCAAAGATGACAATGGTATGAACAAATTAATAGGTGTTTCTGACTTGCCACAAATTTTCTGTTTTGAACTCAGTTCCCAATGATATATCTCTTCAAAGATTGTTGAAAAGATTTTATTCAGTAGAATTAAAAAAGCAATTTTTCAAACACTTTCCTGACAGGTGGCAACAAGATCATGATAATCTATTGTCAGTTAGAATACGCAGTTTCTGTTTTCAATCTTAACCCAAACATCGATCAACTTTTAAAAAGATGAAAGAGATACTTGAACGTGACATAATTTAAACATGCATCATTCTGACGAGAAGTAAGGCGCACTACCGTCAGTGTATGAGGACAGCTGTAAAACTTGCTTGCTCCCATAATTCACTTGTAAAGTGCATGAGGAAATATACAGACACCATCTTGAAATTTGCTACTTTAAATCACAGTTTAGAAAAGTAATAACAAAGAAGAATTAGGATCTTCACGTTACGATTCAGGGATTTCCAGTTTAAAGTTTAGATTCTAGTAATAAGCCTGATTTTCTTACAAATTCAAAGATGACAATGGCATGAACAAAGCGATAGGTGTTCCTGGCATTTATTACATTTATTAATGTTTTTAACTCATTTCCCAATAATATTTCTCATCAAAGTATTGTTGATAAGATTTTAATCTATAGAATTAAAAAAACACTTTTTTAAAAACTGTTCTGACCTGTGTCAACAACGTTGTGTTAATCTATTTTCAGTTGGATTATCCAGTTTCTGTTTTCAATCTTAACCCAAACATAGATCAAGCTATAAAAATATGAAAGAGCTGCTTGACCATGACGTGATTTGAATACACAACTTTCTGATATGGATTCAGAAGCACTACAGTTGAATTAAGATCTTCACAATCAGATTCAGTGAATTCCAGTCAAAAATTAAGAATCTGGTAATAAACCCTCTTTTCTTACAAATTCAAAAATGGCAATGGTAAAAATAAATTAATAGGTGCTTATGGCATTAATTACATTTATTAATGTTTGGAACTCAATTCCCAATAACAATTCTTATCAAAGTCCCCTTGAAACGATTATAATCTGTAGAACTAAAAAATGCAGTTTCTTAAACACTGCAGCCTGGTAGCAACAAAGTCGAGTTAACTTTTGTCAGTTGGACTACGCAGTCACTGTTTTCAATAATAACCAAAACATCAATCAAGATATGAAAAGACATAAAGAGCTGATTGACCCCGACGTGATTTGAACACACAACCTTCTGATCTGGAGTCAGACGCACTACCGTTGCGCCACGAGGTCAGTTGAAAAGTGTTGTTGCTCCCATACTTCACATGAAAAGTGCATGATAAAATATATGGACACCATCTTGAAATTTGCTACTTATAATCACAGTTTGGAAAAGATATAAACAAGGATGAATTAAGGTCTTCACTTTCAGATTCAGGGATTTCCAATTAAAAATTTAGAATATAGTAATAAACCCTTTTTTCCTACAAATTCAAAGATGACAATGGTATGAACAAATTAATAGGTGTTTCTGACTTGCCACAAATTTTCTGTTTTGAACTCAGTTCCCAACGATATATCTCATCAAAGATTGTTGAAAGGATTTTATTCAGTAGAATTAAAAAAGCAATTTTTCAAACACTTTCCTGACAGGTGGCAACAAGATCATGATAATCTATTGTCAGTTAGAATACGCAGTTTCTATTTTCAATCTTAACCCAAACATCGATCAACTTTTAAAAAGATGAAAGAGATACTTGAACGTGACATAATTTAAACATGCATCATTCTGACCAGGAGTAAGGCGCACTACCGTCAGTGTATGAGGACAGCTGTAAAACTTGCTTGCTCCCATAATTCACTTGTAAAGTGCATGAGGAAATATACAGACACCATCTTGAAATTTGCTACTTTAAATCACAGTTTAGAAAATTAATAACAAGGATGAATTAGGATCTTCACGTTCCGATTCAGGGATTTCCAGTTTAAAGTTTAGATTCTAGTAATAAGCCTGATTTTCTTACAAATTCAAAGATGACAATGGTATGAACAAAGCGATAGGTGTTCCTGGCATTTATTACATTTATTAATGTTTTTAACTCAATTCCCAATAATATTTCTCATCAAAGTATTGTTGATAAGATTTTAATCTATAGAATTAAAAAAACACTTTTTTAAAAACTGTTCTGACCTGTGTCAACAACGTTGAGTTAATCTATTTTCAGTTGGATTACCCAGTTTCTGTTTTCAATCTTAACCCAAACATCGATCAAGCTATAAAAATATGAAAGAGCTGCTTGACCATGACGTGATTTGAATACACAACTTTCTGATATGGATTCAGAAGCACTACAGTTGAATTAAGATCTTCACAATCAGATTCAGTGATTTCCAGTCAAAAATTAAGAATCTGGTAATAAACCCTCTTTTCTTACAAATTCAAAGATGGCAATGGTAAAAATAAATTAATAGGTGCTTATGGCATTAATTACATTTATTAATGTTTGGAACTCAATTCCCAATAACAATTCTTATCAAAGTCCTCTTGAAACGATTATAATCTGTAGAACTAAAAAATGCAGTTTCTTAAACACTGCAGCCTGGTAGCAACAAAGTCGAGTTAACTTTTGTCAAGTTGGACTACGCAGTTGCTGTTTTCAATAATAACCCAAACATCAATCAAGATATGAAAAGACATAAAGGGCTGATTGACCCCGACGTGATTTGAACATGCAACCTTATGATCTGGAGTGAGACGCGCTACCTTTGCGCCACGAGGTCATTTGAAAAGTGTTGTTGCTCCCATACTTCACATGAAAAGTGCATGATAAAATATATGGACACCATCTTGAAATTTGCTACTTATAATCACAGTTTGGAAAAGATATAAGCTAGGATGAATTAAGGTCTTCACTTTCAGATTCAGGGATTTCCAATTAAAAATTTAGAATATAGTAATAAACCCTTTTTTCTTACAAATTCAAAGATGACAATGGTATGAACAAATTAATAGGTGTTTCTGACTTGCCACAAATTTTCTGTTTTGAACTCAGTTCCCAATGATATATCTCAAAGGATTGTTGAAAAGATATTATTCGGTAGAATTAAAAAAGCAATTTTTCAAACACTTTCCTGACAGGTGGCAACAAGATCATGATAATCTATTGTCAGTTAGAATACGCAGTTTCTGTTTTCAATCTTAACCCAAACATCGATCAACTTTTAAAAAGATGAAAGAGATACTTGAACGTGATATAATTTAAACATGCATCATTCTGACCAGGAGTAAGGCGCACTACCGTCAGTGTATGAGGACAGCTGTAAAACTTGCTTGCTCCCATAATTCACTTGTAAAGTGCATGAGGAAATATACAGACACCATCTTGAAATTTGCTACTTTAAATCACAGTTTAGAAAAGTAATAACAAGGATGAATTAGGATCTTCACGTTCCGATTCAGGGATTTCCAGTTTAAAGTTTAGATTCTAGTAATAAGCCTGATTTTCTTACAAATTCAAAGATGACAATGGTATGAACAAAGCGATAGGTGTTTCTGGCATTTATTACATTTATTAATGTTTTTAACTCAATTCCCAATAATATTTCTCATCAAAGTATTGTTGATAAGATTTTAATCTATAGAATTAAAAAAACACTTTTTTAAAAACTGTTCTGACCTGTGTCAACAACGTTGTGTTAATCTATTTTCAGTTGGATTACCCAGTTTCTGTTTTCAATCTTAACCCAAACATCGATCAAGCTATAAAAATATGAAAGAGCTGTTTGACCATCACGTGATTTGAATACACAACTTTCTGATATGGATTCAGAAGCACTACAGTTGAATTAAGATTTCACAATCAGATTCAGTGATTTCCAGTCAAAAATTAAGAATCTGGTAATAAACCCTCTTTTCTTACAAATTCAAAGATGGCAATGGTAAAAATAAATTAATAGGTGCTTATGGCATTAATTACATTTATTAATGTTTGGAACTCAATTCCCAATAACATTTCTTATCAAAGTCCTCTTGAAACGATTATAATCTGTAGAACTAAAAAATGCAGTTTCTTAAGCACTGCAGCCTGGTAGCAACAAAGTCGAGTTAACTATTGTCAAGTTGGACTACGCAGTTACTGTTCTCAATAATAACCCAAACATGAATCAAGATATGAAAAGACATAAAGAGCTGATTGACCCTGACGTGATTTGAACACGCACCCTTCTGATCTGGAGTCAGACGCGCTACCGTTGCGCCACGAGGTCAGTTGAAAAGTGTTGTTGCTCCCATACTTCACATGAAAAGTGCATGATAAAATATATGGACATGATCTTGAAATTTGTTACTTATAATCACAGTTTGGAAAAGATATAAACAAGGATGAATTAAGGTCTTCACTTTCAGATTCAGGGATTTCCAATTCAAAATTTAGAATGTAGTAATAAACCCTTTTTTCTTACATATTCAAAGATGACAATGGTATGAACAAATTAATAGGTGTTTCTGACTTGCCACAAATTTTCTGTTTTGAACTCAGTTCCCAATGATATATCTCATCAAAGGATTGTTGAAAAGATATTCTTCGGTAGAATTAAAAAAGCAAGTTTTCAAACACTTTCCTGACAGGTGGCAACAAGATCATGATAATCTATTGTCAGTTAGAATACGCAGTTTCTGTTTTCAATCTTAACCCAAACATCGATCAACTTTTAAAAAGATGAAAGAGATACTTGAACGTGACATAATTTAAACATGCATCATTCTGACCAGGAGTAAGGCGCACTACCGTCAGTGTATGAGGACAGCTGTAAAACTTGCTTGCTCCCATAATTCACTTGTAAAGTGCATGAGGAAATATACAGACACCATCTTGAAATTTGCTACTTTAAATCACAGTTTAGAAAAGTAATAACAAGGATGAATTAGGATCTTCACGTTCCGATTCAGGGATTTCCAGTTTAAAGTTTAGATTCTAGTAATAAGCCTGATTTTCTTACAAATTCAAAGATGACAATGGTATGAACAAAGCGATAGGTGTTCCTGGCATTTATTACATTTATTAATGTTTTTAACTCAATTCCCAATAATATTTCTCATCAAAGTATTGTTGATAAGATTTTAATCTATAGAATTAAAAAAACACTTTTTTAAAAACTGTTCTGACCTGTGTCAACAACGTAGTGTTAATCTATTTTCAGTTGGATTACCCAGTTTCTGTTTTCAATCTTAACCCAAACATCGATCAACTATAAAAATATGAAAGAGCTGCTTGACCATGACGTGATTTGAATACACAACTTTCTGATATGGATTCAGAAGCACTACAGTTGAATTAAGATCTTCACAATCAGATTCAGTGATTTCCAGTCAAAAATTAAGAATTTGGTAATAAACCCTCTTTTCTTACAGATTCAAAAATGGCAATGGTAAAAATAAATTAATAGGTGCTTATGGCATTAATTACATTTATTAATGTTTGGAACTCAATTCCCAATAATTAATTCTTATCAAAGTCCTCTTGAAACGATTATAATCTGTAGAACTAAAAAATGCAGTTTCTTAAACACTGCAGCCTGGTAGCAACAAAGTCGAGTTAACTTTTGTCAAGTTGGACTACGAAGTTGCTGTTTTCAATAATAACCCAAACATCAATCAAGATATGAAAAGACATAAAGAGCTGATTGACCCCGACGTGATTTGAACACGCTACCATTGCACCACGAGGTTAGTTTAAAAGTGTTGTTGCTCCCATACTTCACATGAAAAGTGCATGATAAAATATATGGACACCATCTTGAAATTTGCTACTTACAATCACAGTTTGGAAAAGATATAAACAAGGATGAATTAAGGTCTTCACTTTCAGATTCAGGGATTTCCAATTAAAAATTTAGAATATAGTAATAAACCCTTTTTTCTTACAAATTCAAAGATGACAATGGTATGAACAAATTAATAGGTGTTTCTGACTTGCCACAAATTTTCTGTTTTGAACTCAGTTCCCAATGATATATCTCATCAAAGGATTGTTGAAAAGATTTTATTCAGTAGAATTAAAAAAGCAATTTTTCAAACACTTTCCTGACAGGTGGCAACAAGATCATGATAATCTATTGTCAGTTAGAATACGCAGTTTCTGTTTTCAATCTTAACCCAAACATCGATCAACTTTTAAAAAGATGAAAGAGATACTTGAACGTGACATAATTTAAACATGCATCATTCTGACCAGGAGTAAGGCGCACTACCGTCAGTGCATGAGGACAGCTGTAAAACTTGCTTGCTCCCATAATTCACTTGTAAAGTGCATGAGGAAATATACAGACACCATCTTGAAATTTGCTACTTTAAATCACAGTTTAGAAAAGTAATAACAAGGATGAATTAGGATCTTCACGTTCCGATTCAGAGATTTCCAGTTTAAAGTTTAGATTCTAGTAATAAGCCTGATTTTCTTACAAATTCAAAGATGACAATGGTATGAACAAAGCGATAGGTGTTCCTGGCATTTATTACATTTATTAATGTTTTTAACTCAATTCCCAATAATATTTCTCATCAAAGTATTGTTGATAAGATTTTAATCTATAGAATTAAAAAAACACTTTTTTAAAAACTGTTCTGACCTGTGTCAACAAAGTTGTGTTAATCTATTTTCAGTTGGATTACCCAGTTTCTGTTTTCAATCTTAACCCAAACATCGATCAAGCTATAAAAATATGAAAGAGCTGCTTGACCATGACGTGATTTGAATACACAACTTTCTGATATGGATTCAGAAGCACTACAGTTGAATTAAGATCTTCACAATCAGATTCAGTGATTTCCAGTCAAAAATTAAGAATCTGGTAATAAACCCTCTTTTCTTACAAATTCAAAGATGGCAATGGTAAAAATAAATTAATAGGTGCTTATGGCATTAATTACATTTATTAATGTTTGGAACTCAATTCCCAATAACAATTCTTATCAAAGTCCTCTTGAAACGATTATAATCTGTAGAACTAAAAAATGCAGTTTCTTAAACACTGCAGCCTGGTAGCAACAAAGTCGAGTTAACTTTTGTCAGTTGGACTACGCAGTTACTGTTTTCAATAATAACCCAACCATCAATCAAGATATGAAAAGACATAAAGAGCTGATTGACCCCGACGTGATTTGAAAACACAACCTTATGATCTGGAGTCAGACGCACTACCGTTGCGCCACGAGGTCAGTTGAAAAGTGTTGTTGCTCCCATACTTCACATGAAAAGTGCATGATAAAATATTTGGACACCATCTTGAAATTTGCTACTTATAATCACAGTTTGGAAAAGATATAGACAAGGATGAATTAAGGTCTTCACTTTCAGATTCAGGGATTTCCAATTAAAAATTTAGAATATAGTAATAAACCCTTTTTTCTTACAAATTCAAAGATGACAATGGTATGAACAAATTAATAGGTGGTTCTGACTTGCCACAAATTTTCTGTTTTGAACTCGGTTCCCAATGATATATCTCATCAAAGGATTGTTGAAAAGATTTTATTCAGTAGAATTAAAAAAGCAATTTTTCAAACACTTTCCTGACAGGTGGCAACAAGATCATGATAATCTATTGTCAGTTAGAATACGCAGTTTCTGTTTTCAATCTTAACCCACACATCGATCAACTTTTAAAAAGATGAAAGAGATACTTGAACGTGACATAATTTAAACATGCATCATTCTGACCTGGAGTAAGGTGCACTACCATCAGTGTATGAGGACAGCAGTAAAACCTGCTTGCTCCCATAATTCACTTGTAAAGTGCATGAGGAAATATACAGACACCATCTTGAAATTTGCTACTTTAAATCACAGTTTAGAAAAGTAATAACAAGGATGAATTAGGATCTTCACGTTCCGATTCAGGGATTTCCAGTTTAAAGTTTAGATTCTAGTAATAAGCCTGATTTTCTTACAAATTCAAAGATGACAATGGTATGAACAAAGCGATAGGTGTTCCTGGCATTTATTACATTTATTAATGTTTTTAACTCAATTCCCAATAATATTTCTCATCAAAGTATTGTTGATAAGATTTTAATCTATAGAATTAAAAAAACACTTTTTTAAAAACTGTTCTGACCTGTGTCAACAACGTTGTGTTAATCTATTTTCAGTTGGATTACCCAGTTTCTGTTTTCAATCTTAACCCAAACATCGATCAAGCTATAAAAATATGAAAGAGCTGCTTGACCATGACGTGATTTGAATACACAACTTTCTGATATGGATTCAGAAGCACTACAGTTGAATTAAGATCTTCACAATCAGATTCAGTGATTTCCAGTCAAAAATTAAGAATCTGGTAATAAACCCTCTTTTCTTACAAATTCAAAGATGGCAATGGTAAAAATAAATTAATAGGTGCTTATGGCATTAATTACATTTACTAATGTTTGGACCTCAATTCCCAGTAACAATTCTTATCAAAGTCCTCTTGAAACGATTATAATCTGTAGAACTAAAAATGCAGTATCTTAAACACTGCAGCCTGGTAGCAACATAGTCGAGTTAACTTTTGTCAGTTGGACTACGCTGTTACTGTTTTCAATAATAACCCAAACATCAATCAAGATATGAAAAGACATAAAGATCTGATTGACCCCGATGTGATTTGAACACACAACCTTCAGATATGGTGTCAGACGCGCTACCGTTGCGCCACGAGGTCAGTTGAAAAGTGTTGTTGCTCCCATACTTCACATGAAAAGTGCATGATAAAATATATGGACACCATCTTGAAATTTGCTACTTATAATCACAGTTTGGAAAAGATATAAACAAAGATGAACTAAGGTCTTCACTTTCAGATTCAGGGATTTCCAATTAAAAATTTAGAATATAGTAATAAACCCTTTTTTCTTACAAATTCAAAGATGACAATGGTATGAACAAATTAATAGGTGTTTCTGACTTGCCACAAATTTTCTGTTTTGAACTCAGTTCCCAATGATATATCTCATCAAAGGATTGTTGAAAAGATTTTATTCAGTAGAATTAAAAAAGCAATTTTTCAAACACTTTCCTGACAGGTGGCAACAAGATCATGATAATCTATTGTCAGTTAGAATACGCAGTTTCTGTTTTCAATCTTAACCCAAACATCGATCAACTTTTAAAAAGATGAAAGAGATACTTGAACGTGACATAATTTAAACATGCATCATTCTGACCAGGAGTAAGGCGCACTACCGTCAGTGTATGAGGACAGCTGTAAAACTTGCTTGCTCCCATAATTCACTTGTAAAGTGCATGAGGAAATATACAGACACCATCTTGAAATTTGCTACTTTAAATCACAGTTTAGAAAAGTAATAACAAGGATGAATTAGGATCTTCACGTTCCGATTCAGGGATTTCCAGTTTAAAGTTTAGATTCTAGTAATAAGCCTGATTTTCTTACAAATTCAAAGATGACAATGGTATGAACAAAGCGATAGGTGTTCCTGGCATTTATTACATTTATTAATGTTTTTAACTCAATTCCCAATAATATTTCTCATCAAAGTATTGTTGATAAGATTTTAATCTATAGAATTAAAAAAACACTTTTTTAAAAACTGTTCTGACCTGTGTCAACAACGTTGTGTTAATCTATTTTTAGTTGGATTACCCAGTTTCTGTTTTCAATCTTAACCCAAACATCGATCAAGCTATAAAAATATGAAAGAGCTGCTTGACCATGACGTGATTTGAATACACAACTTTCTGATATGGATTCAGAAGCACTACAGTTGAATTAAGATCTTCACAATCAGATTCAGTGATTTCCAGTCAAAAATTAAGAATCTGGTAATAAACCCTCTTTTCTTACAAATTCAAAGATGGCAATGGTAAAAATAAATTAATAGGTGCTTATGGCATTAATTACATTTATTAATGTTTGGAACTCAATTCCCAATAACAATTCCTATCAAAGTCCTCTTGAAACGATTATAATCTGTAGAACTAAAAAATGCAGTTTCTTAAACACTGCAGCCTGGTAGCAACAAAGTCGAGTTAACTTTTGTCAGTTGGACTACGCAGTTACTGTTTTCAATAATAACCCAAACATCAATCAAGATATGAAAAGACATAAAGAGCTGATTGACCCCGACGTGATTTGAACACGCAACCTTCTGATCTGGAGTCAGAAGCGCTACCGTTGCGCCACGAGGTCAGTTGAAAAGTGTTGTTGCTCCCATACTTCACATGAAAAGTGCATGATAAAATATATGGACACCATCTTGAAATTTGCTACTTATAATCACAGTTTGGAAAAGATATAAACAAGGATGAATTAAGGTCTTCACTTTCAGATTCAGGGATTTCCAATTAAAAATTTAGAATATAGTAATAAACCCTTTTTTCTTACAAATTCAAAGATGACAATGGTATGAACAAATTAATAGGTGTTTCTCACTTGCCACAAATTTTCTGTTTTGAACTCAGTTCCCAATGATATATCTCATCAAAGGATTGTTGAAAAGATTTTATTCAGTAGAATTAAAAAAGCAATTTTTCAAACACTTTCCTGACAGGTGGCAACAAGATCATGATAATCTATTGTCAGTTAGAATATGCAGTTTCTGTTTTCAATCTTAACCCAAACATCGATCAACTTTTAAAAAGATGAAAGAGATACTTGAACATGACATAATTTAAACATGCATCATTCTGACCAGGAGTAAGGCGCACTACCGTCAGTGTATGAGGACAGCTGCAAAACTTGCTTGCTCCCATAATTCACTTGTAAAGTGCATGAGGAAATATACAGACACCATCTTGAAATTTGCTACTTTAAATCACAGTTTAGAAAAGTAATAACAAGGATGAATTAGGATCTTCACGTTCCGATTCAGGGATTTCCAGTTTAAAGTTTAGATTCTAGTAATAAGCCTGATTTTCTTACAAATTCAAAGATGACAATGGTATGAACAAAGCGATAGGTGTTCCTGGCATTTATTACATTTATTAATGTTTTTAACTCAATTCCCAATAATATTTCTCATCAAAGTATTGTTGATAAGATTTTAATCTATAGAATTAAAAAAACACTTTTTTAAAAACTGTTCTGACCTGTGTCAACAACGTTGTGTTAATCTATTTTCAGTTGGATTACCCAGTTTCTGTTTTCAATCTTAACCCAAACATCGATCAAGCTATAAAAATATGAAAGAGCTGCTTGACCATGACGTGATTTGAATACACAACTTTCTGATATGGATTCAGAAGCACTACAGTTGAATTAAGATCTTCACAATCAGATTCAGTGAACAAATTAATAGGTGTTTCTGACTTGCCACAAATTTCCTGTTTTGAACTCAGTTCCCAATGATATATCTCATCAAAGGATTGTTGAAAAGATTTTATTCAGTAGAATTAAAAAAGCAATTTTTCAAACACTTTCCTGACAGGTGGCAACAAGATCATGATAATCTATTGTCAGTTAGAATATGCAGTTTCTGTTTTCAATCTTAACCCAAACATCGATCAACTTTTAAAAAGATGAAAGAGATACTTGAACGTGACATAATTTAAACATGCATCATTCTGACCAGGAGTAAGGCGCACTACCATCAGTGTATGAGGACAGCAGTAAAACTTGCTTGCTCCCATAATTCACTTGTAAAGTGCATGAGGAAATATACAGACACCATCTTGAAATTTGCTACTTTAAATCACAGTTTAGAAAAGTAATGACAAGGATGAATTAGGATCTTCACGTTCCGATTCAGGGATTTCCAGTTTAAAGTTTAGATTCTAGTAATAAGCCTGATTTTCTTACAAATTCAAAGATGACAATGGTATGAACAAAGCGATAGGTGTTCCTGGCATTTATTAATGTTTTTAACTCAATTCCCAATAATATTTCTCATCAAAGTATTGTTGATAAGATTTTAATCTATAGAATTAAAAAAACACTTTTTTAAAAACTGTTCTGACCTGTGTCAACAACGTTGTGTTAATCTATTTTCAGTTGGATTACCCAGTTTCTGTTTTCAATCTTAACCCAAACATCGATAAAGCTATAAAAATATGAAACAGCTGCTTGACCATGACGTGATTTGAATACACAACTTTCTGATATGGATTCAGAAGCACTACAGTTGAATTAAGATCTTCACAATCAGATTCAGTGATTTCCAGTCAAAAATTAAGAATCTGGTAATAAACCCTCTTTTCTTACAAATTCAAAGATGGCAATGGTAAAAATAAATTAATAGGTGCTTATGGCATTAATTACATTTACTAATGTTTGGACCTCAATTCCCAATAACAATTCTTATCAAAGTCCTCTTGAAACGATTATAATCTGTAGAACTAAAAAATGCAGTATCTTAAACACTGCAGCCTGGTAGCAACAAAGTCGAGTTAACTTTTGTCAGTTGGACTACGCTGTTACTGTTTTCAATAATAACCCAAACATCAATCAAGATATGAAAAGACATAAAGAGCTGATTGACTCCGACGTGATTTGAACACGCAACCTTCTGATATGGAGTCAGACGCGCTACTGTTGCGCCACGAGGTCAGTTGAACAGTGTTGTTGCTCCCATACTTCACATGAAAAGTTCATGATAAAATATATGGACACCATCTTGAAATTTGCTACTTATAATCACAGTTTGGAAAAGGTATAAACAAGGATGAATTAAGGTCTTCACTTTCAGATTCAGGGATTTCCAATTAAAAATTTAGAATATAGTAATAAACCCTTTTTTCTTACAAATTCAAAGATGACAATGGTATGAACAAATTAATAGGTGTTTCTGACTTGCCACAAATTTCCTGTTTTGAACTCAGCTCCCAATGATATATCTCATCAAAGGATTGTTGAAAAGATTTTATTCAGTAGAATTAAAAAAGCAATTTTTCAAACACTTTCCTGACAGGTGGCAACAAGATCATGATAATCTATTGTCAGTTAGAATACGCAGTTTCTGTTTTCAATCTTAACCCAAACATCGATCAACTTTTAAAAAGATGAAAGAGATACTTGAACGTGACATAATTTAAACATGCATCATTCTGACCAGGAGTAAGGCGCACTACCGTCAGTGTATGAGGACAGCAGTAAAACTTGCTTGCTCCCATAATTCACTTGTAAAGTGCATGAGGAAATATACAGACACCATCTTGAAATTTGCTACTTTAAATCACAGTTTAGAAAAGTAATAACAAGGATGAATTAGGATCTTCACGTTCCGATTCAGGGATTTCCAGTTTAAAGTTTAGATTCTAGTAATAAGCCTGATTTTCTTACAAATTCAAAGATGACAATGGTATGAACAAAGCGATAGGTGTTCCTGGCATTTATTACATTTATTAATGTTTTTAACTCAATTCCCAATAATATTTCTCATCAAAGTATTGTTGATAAGATTTTAATCTATAAAATTAAAAAAACACTTTTTTAAAAACTGTTCTGACCTGTGTCAACAACGTTGTGTTAATCTATTTTCAGTTGGATTACCCAGTTTCTGTTTTCAATCTTAACCCAAACATCGATCAAGCTATAAAAATATGAAAGAGCTGCTTGACCATGACGTGATTTGAATACACAACTTTCTGATATGGATTCAGAAGCACTACAGTTGAATTAAGATCTTCACAATGAGATTCAGTGATTTCCAGTCAAAAATTAAGAATCTGGTAATAAACCCTCTTTTCTTACAAATTCAAAGATAGCAATGGTAAAAATAAATTAATAGGTGCTTATGGCATTAATTACATTTATTAATGTTGGGAACTCAAATCCCAATAACAATTCTTATCAAAGTCCTCTTGAAACGATTATAATCTGTAGAACTAAAAAATGCAGTTTCTTAAACACTGCAGCCTGGTAGCAACAAAGTCGAGTTAACTTTTGTCAGTTGGACTACGCAGTTACTGTTTTCAATAATAACCCAAACATCAATCAAGATATGAAAAGACATAAACATCTGATTGACCCCGATGTGATTTGAACACACAACCTTCTGATCTGGAGTCAGACGCGCTACCGTTGCGCCACGAGGTCAGTTGAAAAGTGTTGTTGCTCCCATACTTCACATGAAAAGTGCATGATAAAATATATGGACACCATCTTGAAATTTGCTACTTATAATCACAGTTTGGAAAAGATATAAACAAAGATGAATTAAGGTCTTCACTTTCAGATTCAGGGATTTCCAATTAAAAATTTAGAATATAGCAATAAACCCTTTTTTCTTACAAATTCAAAGATGACAATGGTATGAACAAATTAATAGGTGTTTCTGACTTGCCACAAATTTTCTGTTTTGAACTCAGTTCCCAATGATATATCTCATCAAAGGATTGTTGAAAAGATTTTATTCAGTAGAATTAAAAAAGCAATTTTTCAAACACTTTCCTGACAGGTGGCAACAAGATCATGATAATCTATTGTCAGTTAGAATACGCAGTTTCTGTTTTCAATCTTAACCCAAACATCGATCAACTTTTAAAAAGATGAAAGAGATACTTGAACGTGACATAATTTAAACATGCATCATTCTGACCAGGAGTAAGGGGCACTACCGTCAGTGTATGAGGACAGCTGTAAAACTTGCTTGCTCCCATAATTCACTTGTAAAGTGCATGAGGAAATATACAGACACCATCTTGAAATTTGCTACTTTAAATCACAGTTTAGAAAAGTAATAACAAGGATGAATTAGGATCTTCACGTTCCGATTCAGGGATTTCCAGTTTAAGGTTTAGATTCTAGTAATAAGCCTGATTTTCTTACAAATTCAAAGATGACAATGGTATGAACAAAGCGATAGGTTTTCCTGGCATTTATTACATTTATTAATGTTTTTAACTCAATTCCCAATAATATTTCTCATCAAAGTATTGTTGATAAGATTTTAATCTATAGAATTAAAAAAACACTTTTTTAAAAACTGTTCTGACCTGTGTCAACAACGTTGTGTTAATCTGTTTTCAGTTGGATTACCCAGTTTCTGTTTTCAATCTTAACCCAAACATCGATCAAGCTATAAAAATATGAAAGAGCTGCTTGACCATGACGTGATTTGAATACACAACTTTCTGATATGGATTCAGAAGCACTACAGTTGAATTAAGATCTTCACAATCAGATTCAGTGATTTCCAGTCAAAAATTAAGAATCTGGTAATAAACCCTCTTTTCTTACAAATTCATAGATGGCAATGGTAAAAATAAATTAATAGGTGCTTATGGCATTAATTACATTTATTAATGCTTGGAACTCAATTCCCAATAACAATTCTTATCAAAGTCCTCTTGAAACGATTATAATCTGTAGAACTAAAAAATGCAGTTTCTTAAACACTGCAGCCTGGTAGCAACAAAGTCGAGTTAACTTTTGTCAAGTTGGACTACGCAGTTGCTGTTTTCAATAATAACCCAAACATCAATCAAGATATGAAAAGACATAAAGAGCTGATTGACCTCGACGTGATTTGAACACGCAACCTTCTGATCTGGAGTCAGACGCGCTACCGTTGCGCCACGAGGTCATTTGAACAGTGTTGTTGCTCCCATACTTCACATGAAAAGTGCATGATAAAATATATGGACACCATCTTGAAATTTGCTACTTATAATCACAGTTTGGAAAATATATAAACAAGGATGAATTAAGGTCTTCACTTTCAGATTCAGGGATTTCCAATTAAAAATTTAGAATATAGTAATAAACCCTTTTTTCTTACAAATTCAAAGATGACAATGGTATGAACAAATTAATAGGTGTTTCTGACTTGCCACAAATTTCCTGTTTTGAACTCAGTTCCCAATGATATATCTCATCAAAGGATTGTTGAAAAGATTTTATTCAGTAGAATTAAAAAAGCAATTTTTCAAACACTTTCCTGACAGGTGGCAACAAGATCATGATAATCTATTGTCAGTTAGAATACGCAGTTTCTGTTTTCAATCTTAACCCAAACATCGATCAACTTTTAAAAAGATGAAAGAGATACTTGAACGTGACATAATTTAAACATGCATCATTCTGACCAGGAGTAAGGCGCACTACCGTCAGTGTATGAGGACAGCTGTAAAACTTACTTGCTCCCATAATTCACTTGTAAAGTGCATGAGGAAATATACAGACACCATCTTGAAATTTGCTACTTTAAATCACAGTTTAGAAAAGTAATAACAAGGATGAATTAGGATCTTCACGTTCCGATTCAGGGATTTCCAGTTTAAAGTTTAGATTCTAGTAATAAGCCTGATTTTCTTACAAATTCAAAGATGACAATGGTATGAACAAAGCGATAGGTGTTCCTGGCATTTATTACATTTATTAATGTTTTTAACTCAATTCCCAATAATATTTCTCATCAAAGTATTGTTGATAAGATTTTAATCTATAGAATTAAAAAAACACTTTTTTAAAAACTGTTCTGACCTGTGTCAACAACGTTGTGTTAATCTATTTTCAGTTGGATTACCCAGTTTCTGTTTTCAATCTTAACCCAAACATCGATCAAGCTATAAAAATATGAAAGAGCTGCTTGACCATGACGAGATTTGAATACACAACTTTCTGATATGGATTCAGAAGCACTACAGTTGAATTAAGATCTTCACAATCAGATTCAGTGATTTCCAGTCAAAAATTAAGAATCTGGTAATAAACCCTCTTTTCTTACAAATTCAAAGATGGCAATGGTAAAAATAAATTAATAGGTGCTTATGGCATTAATTACATTTACTAATGTTTGGACCTCAATTCCCAGTAACAATTCTTATCAAAGTCCTCTTGAAACGATTATAATCTGTAGAACTAAAAAATGCAGTATCTTAAACACTGCAGCCTGGTAGCAACATAGTCGAGTTAACTTTTGTCAGTTGGACTACGCTGTTACTGTTTTCAATAATAACCCAAACATCAATCAAGATATGAAAAGACATAAAGAGCTGATTGACCCCGACGTCATTTGAACACGCAACCTTATGCTCTGAAGTCAGACGCGCTACTGTTGCGCCACGAGGTCAGTTGAAAAGTGTTGTTGCTCCCATACTTCACATGAAAAGTGCATGATAAAATATATGGACACCATCTTGAAATTTGCTACTTATAATCACAGTTTGGAAAAGGTATAAACAAGGATGAATTAAGGTCTTCACTTTCAGATTCAGGGATTTCCAATTAAAAATTTAGAATATAGTAATAAACCCTTTTTTCTTACAAATTCAAAGATGACAATGGTATGAACAAATTAATAGGTGTTTCTGACTTGCCACAAATTTCCTGTTTTGAACTCAGTTCCCAATGATATATCTCATCAAAGGATTGTTGAAAAGATTTTATTCAGTAGAATTAAAAAAGCAATTTTTCAAACACTTTCCTGACAGGTGGCAACAAGATCATGATAATCTATTGTCAGTTAGAATACGCAGTTTCTGTTTTCAATCTTAACCCAAACATCGATCAACTTTTAAAAAGATGAAAGAGATACTTGAACGTGACATAATTTAAACATGCATCATTCTGACCTGGAGTAAGGTGCACTACCATCAGTGTATGAGGACAGCAGTAAAACCTGCTTGCTCCCATAATTCACTTGTAAAGTGCATGAGGAAATATACAGACACCATCTTGAAATTTGCTACTTTAAATCACAGTTTAGAAAAGTAATAACAAGGATGAATTAGGATCTTCACGTTCCGATTCAGGGATTTCCAGTTTAAAGTTTAGATTCTAGTAATAAGCCTGATTTTCTTACAAATTCAAAGATGACAATGGTATGAACAAAGCGATAGGTGTTCCTGGCATTTATTACATTTATTAATGTTTTTAACTCAATTCCCAATAATATTTCTCATCAAAGTATTGTTGATAAGATTTTAATCTATAGAATTAAAAAAACACTTTTTTAAAAACTGTTCTGACCTGTGTCAACAACGTTGTGTTAATCTATTTTCAGTTGGATTACCCAGTTTCTGTTTTCAATCTTAACCCAAACATCGATCAAGCTATAAAAATATGAAAGAGCTGCTTGACCATGACGTGATTTGAATACACAACTTTCTGATATGGATTCAGAAGCACTACAGTTGAATTAAGATCTTCACAATCAGATTCAGTGATTTCCAGTCAAAAATTAAGAATCTGGTAATAAACCCTCTTTTCTTACAAATTCAAAGATGGCAATGGTAAAAATAAATTAATAGGTGCTTATGGCATTAATTACATTTACTAATGTTTGGACCTCAATTCCCAGTAACAATTCTTATCAAAGTCCTCTTGAAACGATTATAATCTGTAGAACTAAAAATGCAGTATCTTAAACACTGCAGCCTGGTAGCAACATAGTCAAGTTAACTTTTGTCAGTTGGACTACGCTGTTACTGTTTTCAATAATAACCCAAACATCAATCAAGATATGAAAAGACATAAAAAGCTGATTGACCCCGACGTCATTTGAACACGCAACCTTCTGCTCTGAAGTCAGACGCGCTACTGTTGCACCACGAGGTCAGTTGAAAAGTGTTGTTGCTCCCATACTTCACATGAAAAGTGCATGATAAAATATATGGACACCATCTTGAAATTTGCTACTTATAATCACAGTTTGGAAAAGGTATAAACAAGGATGAATTAAGGTCTTCACTTTCAGATTCAGGGATTTCCAATTAAAAATTTAGAATATAGTAATAAACCCTTTTTTCTTACAAATTCAAAGATGACAATGGTATGAACAAATTAATAGGTGTTTCTGACTTGCCACAAATTTCCTGTTTTGAACTCAGTTCCCAATGATATATCTCATCAAAGGATTGTTGAAAAGATTTTATTCAGTAGAATTAAAAAAGCAATTTTTCAAACACTTTCCTGACAGGTGGCAACAAGATCATGATAATCTATTGTCAGTTAGAATATGCAGTTTCTGTTTTCAATCTTAACCCAAACATCGATCAACTTTTAAAAAGATGAAAGAGATACTTGAACATGACATAATTTAAACATGCATCATTCTGACCAGGAGTAAGGCGCACTACCGTCAGTGTATGAGGACAGCTGTAAAACTTGCTTGCTCCCATAATTCACTTGTAAAGTGCATGAGGAAATATACAGACACCATCTTGAAATTTGCTACTTTAAATCACAGTTTAGAAAAGTAATAACAAGGATGAATTAGGATCTTCACGTTCCGATTCAGGGATTTCCAGTTTAAAGTTTAGATTCTAGTAATAAGCCTGATTTTCTTACAAATTCAAAGATGACAATGGTATGAACAAAGCGATAGGTGTTCCTGGCATTTATTACATTTATTAATGTTTTTAACTCAATTCCCAATAATATTTCTCATCAAAGTATTGTTGATAAGATTTTAATCTATAGAATTAAAAAAACACTTTTTTAAAAACTGTTCTGACCTGTGTCAACAACGTTGTGTTAATCTATTTTCAGTTGGATTACCCAGTTTCTGTTTTCAATCTTAACCCAAACATCGATCAAGCTATAAAAATATGAAAGAGCTGCTTGACCATGACGTGATTTGAATACACAACTTTCTGATATGGATTCAGAAGCACTACAGTTGAATTAAGATCTTCACAATCAGATTCAGTGAACAAATTAATAGGTGTTTCTGACTTGCCACAAATTTCCTGTTTTGAACTCAGTTCCCAATGATATATCTCATCAAAGGATTGTTGAAAAGATTTTATTCAGTAGAATTAAAAAAGCAATTTTTCAAACACTTTCCTGACAGGTGGCAACAAGATCATGATAATCTATTGTCAGTTAGAATATGCAGTTTCTGTTTTCAATCTTAACCCAAACATCGATCAACTTTTAAAAAGATGAAAGAGATACTTGAACGTGACATAATTTAAACATGCATCATTCTGACCAGGAGTAAGGCGCACTACCATCAGTGTATGAGGACAGCAGTAAAACTTGCTTGCTCCCATAATTCACTTGTAAAGTGCATGAGGAAATATACAGACACCATCTTGAAATTTGCTACTTTAAATCACAGTTTAGAAAAGTAATGACAAGGATGAATTAGGATCTTCACGTTCCGATTCAGGGATTTCCAGTTTAAAGTTTAGATTCTAGTAATAAGCCTGATTTTCTTACAAATTCAAAGATGACAATGGTATGAACAAAGCGATAGGTGTTCCTGGCATTTATTAATGTTTTTAACTCAATTCCCAATAATATTTCTCATCAAAGTATTGTTGATAAGATTTTAATCTATAGAATTAAAAAAACACTTTTTTAAAAACTGTTCTGACCTGTGTCAACAACGTTGTGTTAATCTATTTTCAGTTGGATTACCCAGTTTCTGTTTTCAATCTTAACCCAAACATCGATAAAGCTATAAAAATATGAAACAGCTGCTTGACCATGACGTGATTTGAATACACAACTTTCTGATATGGATTCAGAAGCACTACAGTTGAATTAAGATCTTCACAATCAGATTCAGTGATTTCCAGTCAAAAATTAAGAATCTGGTAATAAACCCTCTTTTCTTACAAATTCAAAGATGGCAATGGTAAAAATAAATTAATAGGTGCTTATGGCATTAATTACATTTACTAATGTTTGGACCTCAATTCCCAATAACAATTCTTATCAAAGTCCTCTTGAAACGATTATAATCTGTAGAACTAAAAAATGCAGTATCTTAAACACTGCAGCCTGGTAGCAACAAAGTCGAGTTAACTTTTGTCAGTTGGACTACGCTGTTACTGTTTTCAATAATAACCCAAACATCAATCAAGATATGAAAAGACATAAAGAGCTGATTGACTCCGACGTGATTTGAACACGCAACCTTCTGATATGGAGTCAGACGCGCTACTGTTGCGCCACGAGGTCAGTTGAACAGTGTTGTTGCTCCCATACTTCACATGAAAAGTTCATGATAAAATATATGGACACCATCTTGAAATTTGCTACTTATAATCACAGTTTGGAAAAGGTATAAACAAGGATGAATTAAGGTCTTCACTTTCAGATTCAGGGATTTCCAATTAAAAATTTAGAATATAGTAATAAACCCTTTTTTCTTACAAATTCAAAGATGACAATGGTATGAACAAATTAATAGGTGTTTCTGACTTGCCACAAATTTCCTGTTTTGAACTCAGTTCCCAATGATATATCTCATCAAAGGATTGTTGAAAAGATTTTATTCAGTAGAATTAAAAAAGCAATTTTTCAAACACTTTCCTGACAGGTGGCAACAAGATCATGATAATCTATTGTCAGTTAGAATACGCAGTTTCTGTTTTCAATCTTAACCCAAACATCGATCAACTTTTAAAAAGATGAAAGAGATACTTGAACGTGACATAATTTAAACATGCATCATTCTGACCAGGAGTAAGGCGCACTACCGTCAGTGTATGAGGACAGCAGTAAAACTTGCTTGCTCCCATAATTCACTTGTAAAGTGCATGAGGAAATATACAGACACCATCTTGAAATTTGCTACTTTAAATCACAGTTTAGAAAAGTAATAACAAGGATGAATTAGGATCTTCACGTTCCGATTCAGGGATTTCCAGTTTAAAGTTTAGATTCTAGTAATAAGCCTGATTTTCTTACAAATTCAAAGATGACAATGGTATGAACAAAGCGATAGGTGTTCCTGGCATTTATTACATTTATTAATGTTTTTAACTCAATTCCCAATAATATTTCTCATCAAAGTATTGTTGATAAGATTTTAATCTATAGAATTAAAAAAACACTTTTTTAAAAACTGTTCTGACCTGTGTCAACAACGTTGTGTTAATCTATTTTCAGTTGGATTACCCAGTTTCTGTTTTCAATCTTAACCCAAACATCGATCAAGCTATAAAAATATGAAAGAGCTGCTTGACCATGATGTGATTTGAATACACAACTTTCTGATATGGATTCAGAAGCACTACAGTTGAATTAAGATCTTCACAATCAGATTCAGTGATTTCCTGTCAAAAATTAAGAATCTGGTAATAAACCCTCTTTTCTTACAAATTCAAAGATGGCAATGGTAAAAATAAATTAATAGGTGCTTATGGCATTAATTACATTTATTAATGTTTGGAACTCAATTCCCAATAACAATTCTTATCAAAGTCCTCTTGAAACGATTATAATCTGTAGAACTAAAAAATGCAGTTTCTTAAACACTGCAGCCTGGTAGCAACAAAGTCGAGTTAACTTTTGTCAGTTGGACTACGCAGTTGCTGTTTTCAATAATAACCCAAGCATCAATTAAGATATGAAAAGACATAAAGAGCTGATTGACCCCGACGTGATTTGAACACGCAACCTTCTGATCTGGAGTCAGACGCGCTACCGTTGCGCCACGAGGTCAGTTGAAAAGTGTTGTTGCTCCCATACTTCACATGAAAAGTGCATGATAAAATATATGGACACCATCTTGAAATTTGCTACTTATAATCACAGTTTGGAAAAGATATAAACAAGGATGAATTAAGGTCTTCACTTTCAGATTCAGGGATTTCCAATTAAAAATTTAGAATATACAGTAGTAATAAACCCTTTTTTCTTACAAATTCAAAGATGACAATGGTATGAACAAATTAATAGGTGTTTCTGACTTGCCACAAATTTCCTGTTTTGAACTCAGTTCCCAATGATATATCTCATCAAAGGATTGTTGAAAAGATTTTATTCAGTAGAATTAAAAAAGCAATTTTTCAAACACTTTCCTGACAGGTGGCAACAAGATCATGATAATCTATTGTCAGTTAGAATACGCAGTTTCTGTTTTCAATCTTAACCCAAACATCGATCAACTTTTAAAAAGATGAAAGAGATACTTGAACGTGACATAATTTAAACATGCATCATTCTGACCAGGAGTAAGGCGCACTACCGTCAGTGTATGAGGACAGCAGTAAAACTTGCTTGCTCCCATAATTCACTTGTAAAGTGCATGAGGAAATATACAGACACCATCTTGAAATGTGCTACTTTAAATCACAGTTTAGAAAAGTAAAAAGGATGAATTAGGATCTTCACGTTCCGATTCAGGGATTTCCAGTTTAAAGTTTAGATTCTAGTAATAAGCCTGATTTTCTTACAAATTCAAAGATGACAATGGTATGAACAAAGCGATAGGTGTTCCTGGCATTTATTACATTTATTAATGTTTTTAACTCAATTCCCAATAATATTTCTCATCAAAGTATTGTTGATAAGATTTTAATCTATAGAATTAAAAAAACACTTTTTTAAAAACTGTTCTGACCTGTGTCAACAACGTTGTGTTAATCTGTTTTCAGTTGGATTACCCAGTTTCTGTTTTCAATCTTAGCCCAAACATCGATCAAGCTATAAAAATATGAAAGAGCTGCTTGACCATGACGTGATTTGAATACACAACTTTCTGATATGGATTCAGAAGCACTACAGTTGAATTAAGATCTTCACAATCAGATTCAGTGATTTCCAGTCAAAAATTAAGAATCTGGTAATAAACCCTCTTTTCTTACAAATTCAAAGATGGCAATGGTAAAAATAAATTAATAGGTGCTTATGGCATTAATTACATTTACTAATGTTTGGACCTCAATTCCCAATAACAATTCTTATCAAAGTCCTCTTGAAACGATTATAATCTGTAGAACTAAAAAATGCAGTTTCTTAAACACTGCAGCCTGGTAGCAACAAAGTCGAGTTAACTTTTGTCAAGTTGGACTACGCAGTTGCTGTTTTCAATAATAACCCAAACATCAATCAAGATATGAAAAGACATAAAGAGCTGATTGACCTCGAAGTGATTTGAACACGCAACCTTCTGATCTGGAGTCAGACGCGCTACCGTTGCGCCACGAGGTCAGTTGAAAAGTGTTGTTGCTCCCATACTTCACATGAAAAGTGCATGATAAAATATATGGACACCATCTTGAAATTTGCTACTTATAATCACAGTTTGGAAAAGATATAAACAAAGATGAATTAAGGTCTTCACTTTCAGATTCAGGGATTTCCAATTAAAAATTTAGAATATAGTAATAAACCCTTTTTTCTTACAAATTCAAAGATGACAATGGTATGAACAAATTAATAGGTGTTTCTGACTTGCCACAAATTTTCTGTTTTGAACTCAGTTCCCAATGATATATCTCATCAAAGGATTGTTGAAAAGATTTTATTCAGTAGAATTAAAAAAGCAATTTTTCAAACACTTTCCTGACAGGTGGCAACAAGATCATGATAATCTATTGTCAGTTAGAATACGCAGTTTCTGTTTTCAATCTTAACCCAAACATCGATCAACTTTTAAAAAGATGAAAGAGATACTTGAACGTGACATAATTTAAACATGCATCATTCTGACCAGGAGTAAGGCGCACTACCGTCAGTGTATGAGGACAGCAGTAAAACTTGCTTGCTCCCATAATTCACTTGTAAAGTGCATGAGGAAATATACAGACACCATCTTGAAATTTGCTACTTTAAATCACAGTTTAGAAAAGTAATAACAAGGATGAATTAGGATCTTCACGTTCCGATTCAGGGATTTCCAGTTTAAAGTTTAGATTCTAGTAATAAGCCTGATTTTCTTACAAATTCAAAGATGACAATGGTATGAACAAAGCGATAGGTGTTCCTGGCATTTATTACATTTATTAATGTTTTTAACTCAATTCCCAATAATATTTCTCATCAAAGTATTGTTGATAAGATTTTAATCTATAGAATTAAAAAAACACTTTTTTAAAAACTGTTCTGACCTGTGTCAACAACGTTGTGTTAATCTATTTTCAGTTGGATTACCCAGTTTCTGTTTTCAATCTTAACCCAAACATCGATCAAGCTATAAAAATATGAAAGAGCTGCTTGACCATGATGTGATTTGAATACACAACTTTCTGATATGGATTCAGAAGCACTACAGTTGAATTAAGATCTTCACAATCAGATTCAGTGATTTCCAGTCAAAAATTAAGAATCTGGTAATAAACCCTCTTTTCTTACAAATTCAAAGATGGCAATGGTAAAAATAAATTAATAGGTGCTTATGGCATTAATTACATTTATTAATGTTTGGAACTCAATTCCCAATAACAATTCTTATCAAAGTCCTCTTGAAACGATTATAATCTGTAGAACTAAAAAATGCAGTTTCTTAAACACTGCAGCCTGGTAGCAACAAAGTCGAGTTAACTTTTGTCAAGTTGGACTACGCAGTTGCTGTTTTCAATAATAACCCAAGCATCAATTAAGATATGAAAAGACATAAAGAGCTGATTGACCCCGACGTGATTTGAACACGCAACCTTCTGATCTGGAGTCAGACGCGCTACCGTTGCGCCACGAGGTCAGTTGAAAAGTGTTGTTGCTCTCATACTTCACATGAAAAGTGCATGATAAAATATATGGACACCATCTTGAAATTTGCTACTTATAATCACAGTTTGGAAAAGATATAAACAAGGATGAATTAAGGTCTTCACTTTCAGATTCAGGGATTTCCAATTAAAAATTTAGAATATACAGTAGTAATAAACCCTTTTTTCTTACAAATTCAAAGATGACAATGGTATGAACAAATTAATAGGTGTTTCTGACTTGCCACAAATTTCCTGTTTTGAACTCAGTTCCCAATGATATATCTCATCAAAGGATTGTTGAAAAGATTTTATTCAGTAGAATTAAAAAAGCAATTTTTCAAACACTTTCCTGACAGGTGGCAACAAGATCATGATAATCTATTGTCAGTTAGAATACGCAGTTTCTGTTTTCAATCTTAACCCAAACATCGATCAACTTTTAAAAAGATGAAAGAGATACTTGAACGTGACATAATTTAAACATGCATCATTCTGACCAGGAGTAAGGCGCACTACCGTCAGTGTATGAGGACAGCAGTAAAACTTGCTTGCTCCCATAATTCACTTGTAAAGTGCATGAGGAAATATACAGACACCATCTTGAAATTTGCTACTTTAAATCACAGTTTAGAAAAGTAATAACAAGGATGAATTAGGATCTTCACGTTCCGATTCAGGGATTTCCAGTTTAAAGTTTAGATTCTAGTAATAAGCCTGATTTTCTTACAAATTCAAAGATGACAATGGTATGAACAAAGCGATAGGTGTTCCTGGCATTTATTACATTTATTAATGTTTTTAACTCAATTCCCAATAATATTTCTCATCAAAGTATTGTTGATAAGATTTTAATCTATAGAATTAAAAAACACTTTTTTAAAAACTGTTCTGACCTGTGTCAACAACGTTGTGTTAATCTGTTTTCAGTTGGATTACCCAGTTTCTGTTTTCAATCTTAACCCAAACATCGATCAAGCTATAAAAATATGTAAGAGCTGCTTGACCATGACGTGATTTCAATACACAACTTTCTGATATGGATTCAGAAGCACTACAGTTGAATTAAGATCTTCACAATCAGATTCAGTGATTTCCAGTCAAAAATTAAGAATCTGGTAATAAACCCTCTTTTCTTACAAATTCATAGATGGCAATGGTAAAAATAAATTAATAGGTGCTTATGGCATTAATTACATTTATTAATGTTTGGAACTCAATTCCCAATAACAATTCTTATTAAAGTCCTCTTGAAACGATTATAATCTGTAGAACTAAAAAATGCAGTTTCTTAAACACTGCAGCCTGGTAGCAACAAAGTCGAGTTAACTTTTGTCAAGTTGGACTACGCAGTTGCTGTTTTCAATAATAACCCAAACATCAATCAAGATATGAAAAGACATAAAGAGCTGATTGACCTCGAAGTGATTTGAACACACAACCTTCTGATCTGGAGTCAGACGCGCTACCGTTGCGCCACGAGGTCAGTTGAAAAGTGTTGTTGCTCCCATACTTCACATGAAAAGTGCATGATAAAATATATGGACACCATCTTGAAATTTGCTACTTACAATCACAGTTTGGAAAAGATATAAACAAGGATGAATTAAGGTCTTCACTTTCAGATTCAGGGATTTCCAATTAAAAATTTAGAATATAGTAATAAACCCTTTTTTCTTACAAATTCAAAGATGACAATGGTATGAACAAATTAATAGGTGTTTCTGACTTGCCACAAATTTCCTGTTTTGAACTCAGTTCCCAATGATATATCTCATCAAAGGATTGTTGAAAAGATTTTATTCAGTAGATTTAAAAAAGCAATTTTTCAAACACTTTCCTGACAGGTGGCAACAAGATCATGATAATCTATTGTCAGTTAGAATACGCAGTTTCTGTTTTCAATCTTAACCCAAACATCGATCAACTTTTAAAAAGATGAAAGAGATACTTGAACGTGACATAATTTAAACATGCATCATTCTGACCAGGAGTAAGGCGCACTACCGTCAGTGTATGAGGACAGCAGTAAAACTTGCTTGCTCCCATAATTCACTTGTAAAGTGCATGAGGAAATATACAGACACCATCTTGAAATTTGCTACTTTAAATCACAGTTTAGAAAAGTAATAACAAGGATGAATTAGGATCTTCACGTTCCGATTCAGGGATTTCCAGTTTAAAGTTTAGATTCTAGTAATAAGCCTGATTTTCTTACAAATTCAAAGATGACAATGGTATGAACAAAGCGATAGGTGTTCCTGGCATTTATTACATTTATTAATGTTTTTAACTCAATTCCCAATAATATTTCTCATCAAAGTATTGTTGATAAGATTTTAATCTATAGAATTAAAAAAACACTTTTTTAAAAACTGTTCTGACCTGTGTCAACAACGTTGTGTTAATCTATTTTCAGTTGGATTACCCAGTTTCTGTTTTCAATCTTAACCCAAACATCGATCAAGCTATAAAAATATGAAAGAGCTGCTTGACCATGACGTGATTTGAATACACAACTTTCTGATATGGATTCAGAAGCACTACAGTTGAATTAAGATCTTCACAATCAGATTCAGTGATTTCCAGTCAAAAATTAAGAATCTGGTAATAAACCCTCTTTTCTTACAAATTCAAAGATGGCAATGGTAAAAATAAATTAATAGGTGCTTATGGCATTAATTACATTTACTAATGTTTGGACCTCAATTCCCAGTAACAATTCTTATCAAAGTCCTCTTGAAACGATTATAATCTGTAGAACGAAAAATGCAGTATCTTAAACACTGCAGCCTGGTAGCAACATAGTCAAGTTAACTTTTGTCAGTTGGACTACGCTGTTACTGTTTTCAATAATAACCCAAACATCAATCAAGATATGAAAAGACATAAAAAGCTGATTGACCCCGACGTCATTTGAACACGCAACCTTCTGCTCTGAAGTCAGACGCGCTACTGTTGCACCACGAGGTCAGTTGAAAAGTGTTGTTGCTCCCATACTTCACATGAAAAGTGCATGATAAAATATATGGACACCATCTTGAAATTTGCTACTTATAATCACAGTTTGGAAAAGGTATAAACAAGGATGAATTAAGGTCTTCACTTTCAGATTCAGGGATTTCCAATTAAAAATTTAGAATATAGTAATAAACCCTTTTTTCTTACAAATTCAAAGATGACAATGGTATGAACAAATTAATAGGTGTTTCTGACTTGCCACAAATTTCCTGTTTTGAACTCAGTTCCCAATGATATATCTCATCAAAGGATTGTTGAAAAGATTTTATTCAGTAGAATTAAAAAAGCAATTTTTCAAACACTTTCCTGACAGGTGGCAACAAGATCATGATAATCTATTGTCAGTTAGAATATGCAGTTTCTGTTTTCAATCTTAACCCAAACATCGATCAACTTTTAAAAAGATGAAAGAGATACTTGAACGTGACATAATTTAAACATGCATCATTCTGACCAGGAGTAAGGCGCACTACCGTCAGTGTATGAGGACAGCTGTAAAACTTGCTTGCTCCCATAATTCACTTGTAAAGTGCATGAGGAAATATACAGACACCATCTTGAAATTTGCTACTTTAAATCACAGTTTAGAAAAGTAATAACAAGGATGAATTAGGATCTTCACGTTCCGATTCAGGGATTTCCAGTTTAAAGTTTAGATTCTAGTAATAAGCCTGATTTTCTTACAAATTCAAAGATGACAATGGTATGAACAAAGCGATAGGTGTTCCTGGCATTTATTACATTTATTAATGTTTTTAACTCAATTCCCAATAATATTTCTCATCAAAGTATTGTTGATAAGATTTTAATCTATAGAATTAAAAAAACACTTTTTTAAAAACTGTTCTGACCTGTGTCAACAACGTTGTGTTAATCTATTTTCAGTTGGATTACCCAGTTTCTGTTTTCAATCTTAACCCAAACATCGATCAAGCTATAAAAATATGAAAGAGCTGCTTGACCATGACGTGATTTGAATACACAACTTTCTGATATGGATTCAGAAGCACTACAGTTGAATTAAGATCTTCACAATCAGATTCAGTGAACAAATTAATAGGTGTTTCTGACTTGCCACAAATTTCCTGTTTTGAACTCAGTTCCCAATGATATATCTCATCAAAGGATTGTTGAAAAGATTTTATTCAGTAGAATTAAAAAAGCAATTTTTCAAACACTTTCCTGACAGGTGGCAACAAGATCATGATAATCTATTGTCAGTTAGAATATGCAGTTTCTGTTTTCAATCTTAACCCAAACATCGATCAACTTTTAAAAAGATGAAAGAGATACTTGAACGTGACATAATTTAAACATGCATCATTCTGACCAGGAGTAAGGCGCACTACCATCAGTGTATGAGGACAGCAGTAAAACTTGCTTGCTCCCATAATTCACTTGTAAAGTGCATGAGGAAATATACAGACACCATCTTGAAATTTGCTACTTTAAATCACAGTTTAGAAAAGTAATGACAAGGATGAATTAGGATCTTCACGTTCCGATTCAGGGATTTCCAGTTTAAAGTTTAGATTCTAGTAATAAGCCTGATTTTCTTACAAATTCAAATATGACAATGGTATGAACAAAGCGATAGGTGTTCCTGGCATTTATTAATGTTTTTAACTCAATTCCCAATAATATTTCTCATCAAAGTATTGTTGATAAGATTTTAATCTATAGAATTAAAAAAACACTTTTTTAAAAACTGTTCTGACCTGTGTCAACAACGTTGTGTTAATCTATTTTCAGTTGGATTACCCAGTTTCTGTTTTCAATCTTAACCCAAACATCGATAAAGCTATAAAAATATGAAACAGCTGCTTGACCATGACGTGATTTGAATACACAACTTTCTGATATGGATTCAGAAGCACTACAGTTGAATTAAGATCTTCACAATCAGATTCAGTGATTTCCAGTCAAAAATTAAGAATCTGGTAATAAACCCTCTTTTCTTACAAATTCAAAGATGGCAATGGTAAAAATAAATTAATAGGTGCTTATGGCATTAATTACATTTACTAATGTTTGGACCTCAATTCCCAATAACAATTCTTATCAAAGTCCTCTTGAAACGATTATAATCTGTAGAACTAAAAAATGCAGTATCTTAAACACTGCAGCCTGGTAGCAACAAAGTCGAGTTAACTTTTGTCAGTTGGACTACGCTGTTACTGTTTTCAATAATAACCCAAACATCAATCAAGATATGAAAAGACATAAAGAGCTGATTGACTCCGACGTGATTTGAACACGCAACCTTCTGATATGGAGTCAGACGCGCTACTGTTGCGCCACGAGGTCAGTTGAACAGTGTTGTTGCTCCCATACTTCACATGAAAAGTTCATGATAAAATATATGGACACCATCTTGAAATTTGCTACTTATAATCACAGTTTGGAAAAGGTATAAACAAGGATGAATTAAGGTCTTCACTTTCAGATTCAGGGATTTCCAATTAAAAATTTAGAATATAGTAATAAACCCTTTTTTCTTACAAATTCAAAGATGACAATGGTATGAACAAATTAATAGGTGTTTCTGACTTGCCACAAATTTCCTGTTTTGAACTCAGTTCCCAATGATATATCTCATCAAAGGATTGTTGAAAAGATTTTATTCAGTAGAATTAAAAAAGCAATTTTTCAAACACTTTCCTGACAGGTGGCAACAAGATCATGATAATCTATTGTCAGTTAGAATACGCAGTTTCTGTTTTCAATCTTAACCCAAACATCGATCAACTTTTAAAAAGATGAAAGAGATACTTGAACGTGACATAATTTAAACATGCATCATTCTGACCAGGAGTAAGGCGCACTACCGTCAGTGTATGAGGACAGCAGTAAAACTTGCTTGCTCCCATAATTCACTTGTAAAGTGCATGAGGAAATATACAGACACCATCTTGAAATTTGCTACTTTAAATCACAGTTTAGAAAAGTAATAAAAAGGATGAATTAGGATCTTCACGTTCCGATTCAGGGATTTCCAGTTTAAAGTTTAGATTCTAGTAATAAGCCTGATTTTCTTACAAATTCAAAGATGACAATGGTATGAACAAAGCGATAGGTGTTCCTGGCATTTATTACATTTATTAATGTTTTTAACTCAATTCCCAATAATATTTCTCATCAAAGTATTGTTGATAAGATTTTAATCTATAGAATTAAAAAAACACTTTTTTAAAAACTGTTCTGACCTGTGTCAACAACGTTGTGTTAATCTATTTTCAGTTGGATTACCCAGTTTCTGTTTTCAATCTTAACCCAAACATCGATCAAGCTATAAAAATATGAAAGAGCTGCTTGACCATGATGTGATTTGAATACACAACTTTCTGATATGGATTCAGAAGCACTACAGTTGAATTAAGATCTTCACAATCAGATTCAGTGATTTCCAGTCAAAAATTAAGAATCTGGTAATAAACCCTCTTTTCTTACAAATTCAAAGATGGCAATGGTAAAAATAAATTAATAGGTGCTTATGGCATTAATTACATTTATTAATGTTTGGAACTCAATTCCCAATAACAATTCTTATCAAAGTCCTCTTGAAACGATTATAATCTGTAGAACTAAAAAATGCAGTTTCTTAAACACTGCAGCCTGGTAGCAACAAAGTCGAGTTAACTTTTGTCAAGTTGGACTACGCAGTTGCTGTTTTCAATAATAACCCAAGCATCAATTAAGATATGAAAAGACATAAAGAGCTGATTGACCCCGACGTGATTTGAACACGCAACCTTCTGATCTGGAGTCAGACGCGCTACCGTTGCGCCACGAGGTCAGTTGAAAAGTGTTGTTGCTCCCATACTTCACATGAAAAGTGCATGATAAAATATATGGACACCATCTTGAAATTTGCTACTTATAATCACAGTTTGGAAAAGATATAAACAAGGATGAATTAAGGTCTTCACTTTCAGATTCAGGGATTTCCAATTAAAAATTTAGAATATACAGTAGTAATAAACCCTTTTTTCTTACAAATTCAAAGATGACAATGGTATGAACAAATTAATAGGTGTTTCTGACTTGCCACAAATTTCCTGTTTTGAACTCAGTTCCCAATGATATATCTCATCAAAGGATTGTTGAAAAGATTTTATTCAGTAGAATTAAAAAAGCAATTTTTCAAACACTTTCCTGACAGGTGGCAACAAGATCATGATAATCTATTGTCAGTTAGAATACGCAGTTTCTGTTTTCAATCTTAACCCAAACATCGATCAACTTTTAAAAAGATGAAAGAGATACTTGAACGTGACATAATTTAAACATGCATCATTCTGACCAGGAGTAAGGCGCACTACCGTCAGTGTATGAGGACAGCAGTAAAACTTGCTTGCTCCCATAATTCACTTGTAAAGTGCATGAGGAAATATACTGACACCATCTTGAAATTTGCTACTTTAAATCACAGTTTAGAAAAGTAATAACAAGGATGAATTAGGATCTTCACGTTCCGATTCAGGGATTTCCAGTTTAAAGTTTAGATTCTAGTAATAAGCCTGATTTTCTTACAAATTCAAAGATGACAATGGTATGAACAAAGTGATAGGTGTTCCTGGCATTTATTACATTTATTAATGTTTTTAACTCAATTCCCAATAATATTTCTCATCAAAGTATTGTTGATAAGATTTTAATCTATAGAATTAAAAAAACACTTTTTTAAAAACTGTTCTGACCTGTGTCAACAACGTTGTGTTAATCTATTTTCAGTTGGATTACCCAGTTTCTGTTTTCAATCTTAACCCAAACATCGATCAAGCTATAAAAATATGAAAGAGCTGCTTGACCATGACGTGATTTGAATACACAACTTTCTGATATGGATTCAGAAGCACTACAGTTGAATTAAGATCTTCACAATCAGATTCAGTCATTTCCAGTCAAAAATTAAGAATCTGGTAATAAACCCTCTTTTCTTACAAATTCAAAGATGGCAATGGTAAAAATAAATTAATAGGTGCTTATGGCATTAATTACATTTATTAATGTTGGGAACTCAATTCCCAATAACAATTCTTATCAAAGTCCTCTTGAAACGATTATAATCTGTAGAACTAAAAAATGCAGTTTCTTAAACACTGCAGCCTGGTAGCAACAAAGTCGAGTTAACTTTTGTCAAGTTGGACTACGCAGTTGCTGTTTTCAATAATAACAAAAGCATCAATTAAGATATGAAAAGACATAAAGAGCTGATTGACCCCGACGTGATTTGAACACGCAACCTTCTGATCTGGAGTCAGAAGCGCCACCGTTGCGCCACGAGGTCAGTTGAAAAGTGTTGTTGCTCCCATACTTCACATGAAAAGTGCATGATAAAATATATGGACACCATCTTGAAATTTGCTACTTATAATCACAGTTTGGAAAAGATATAAACAAGGATGAATTAAGGTCTTCACTTTCAGATTCAGGGATTTCTAATTAAAAATTTAGAATATACTGTAGTAATAAACCCTTTTTTCTTACAAATTCAAAGATGACAATGGTATGAACAAATTAATAGGTGTTTCTGACTTGCCACAAATTTCCTGTTTTGAACTCAGTTCCCAATGATATATCTCATCAAAGGATTGTTGAAAAGATTTTATTCAGTAGAATTAAAAAAGCAATTTTTCAAACACTTTCCTGACAGGTGGCAACAAGATCATGATAATCTATTGTCAGTTAGAATACGCAGTTTCTGTTTTCAATCTTAACCCAAACATCGATCAACTTTTAAAAAGATGAAAGAGATACTTGAACGTGACATAATTTAAACATGCATCATTCTGACCAGGAGTAAGGCGCACTACCGTCAGTGTATGAGGACAGCAGTAAAACTTGCTTGCTCCCATAATTCACTTGTAAAGTGCATGAGGAAATATACAGACACCATCTTGAAATGTGCTACTTTAAATCACAGTTTAGAAAAGTAAAAAGGATGAATTAGGATCTTCACGTTCCGATTCAGGGATTTCCAGTTTAAAGTTTAGATTCTAGTAATAAGCCTGATTTTCTTACAAATTCAAAGATGACAATGGTATGAACAAAGCGATAGGTGTTCCTGGCATTTATTACATTTATTAATGTTTTTAACTCAATTCCCAATAATATTTCTCATCAAAGTATTGTTGATAAGATTTTAATCTATAGAATTAAAAAAACACTTTTTTAAAAACTGTTCTGACCTGTGTCAACAACGTTGTGTTAATCTGTTTTCAGTTGGATTACCCAGTTTCTGTTTTCAATCTTAGCCCAAACATCGATCAAGCTATAAAAATATGAAAGAGCTGCTTGACCATGACGTGATTTGAATACACAACTTTCTGATATGGATTCAGAAGCACTACAGTTGAATTAAGATCTTCACAATCAGATTCAGTGATTTCCAGTCAAAAATTAAGAATCTGGTAATAAACCCTCTTTTCTTACAAATTCAAAGATGGCAATGGTAAAAATAAATTGATAGGTGCTTATGGCATTAATTACATTTATTAATGTTTGGAACTCAATTCCCAATAACAATTCTTATCAAAGTCCTCTTGAAACGATTATAATCTGTAGAACTAAAAAATGCAGTTTCTTAAACACTGCAGCCTGGTAGCAACAAAGTCGAGTTAACTTTTGTCAAGTTGGACTACGCAGTTGCTGTTTTCAATAATAACCCAAGCATCAATTAAGATATGAAAAGACATAAAGAGCTGATTGACCCCGACGTGATTTGAACACGCAACCTTCTGATCTGGAGTCAGACGCGCTACCGTTGCGCCATGAGGTCAGTTGAAAAGTGTTGTTGCTCCCATACTTCACATGAAAAGTGCATGATAAAATATATGGACACCATCTTGAAATTTGCTACTTATAATCACAGTTTGGAAAAGATATAAACAAGGATGAATTAAGGTCTTCACTTTCAGATTCAGGGATTTCCAATTAAAAATTTAGAATATACAGTAGTAATAAACCCTTTTTTCTTACAAATTCAAAGATGACAATGGTATGAACAAATTAATAGGTGTTTCTGACTTGCCACAAATTTCCTGTTTTGAACTCAGTTCCCAATGATATATCTCATCAAAGGATTGTTGAAAAGATTTTATTCAGTAGAATTAAAAAAGCAATTTTTCAAACACTTTCCTGACAGGTGGCAACAAGATCATGATAATCTATTGTCAGTTAGAATACGCAGTTTCTGTTTTCAATCTTAACCCAAACATCGATCAACTTTTAAAAAGATGAAAGAGATACTTGAACGTGACATAATTTAAACATGCATCATTCTGACCAGGAGTAAGGCGCACTACCGTCAGTGTATGAGGACAGCAGTAAAACTTGCTTGCTCCCATAATTCACTTGTAAAGTGCATGAGGAAATATACAGACACCATCTTGAAATTTGCTACTTTAAATCACAGTTTAGAAAAGTAATAACAAGGATGAATTAGGATCTTCACGTTCCGATTCAGGGATTTCCAGTTTAAAGTTTAGATTCTAGTAATAAGCCTGATTTTCTTACAAATTCAAAGATGACAATGGTATGAACAAAGCGATAGGTGTTCCTGGCATTTATTACATTTATTAATGTTTTTAACTCAATTCCCAATAATATTTCTCATCAAAGTATTGTTGATAAGATTTTAATCTATAGAATTAAAAAAACACTTTTTTAAAAACTGTTCTGACCTGTGTCAACAACGTTGTGATAATCTATTTTCAGTTGGATTACCCAGTTTCTGTTTTCAATCTTAACCCAAACATTGACCAAGCTATAAAAATATGAAAGAGCTGCTTGACCATGACGTGATTTGAATACACAACTTTCTGATATGGATTCAGAAGCACTACAGTTGAATTAAGATCTTCACAATCAGATTCAGTGATTTCCAGTCAAAAATTAAGAATCTGGTAATAAACCCTCTTTTCTTACAAATTCAAAGATGGCAATGGTAAAAATAAATTAATAGGTGCTTATGGCATTAATTACATTTATTAATGTTTGGAACTCAATTCCCAATAACAATTCTTATTAAAGTCCTCTTGAAACGATTATAATCTGTAGAACTAAAAAATGCAGTTTCTTAAACACTGCAGCCTGGTAGCAACAAAGTCGAGTTAACTTTTGTCAAGTTGGACTACGCAGTTGCTGTTTTCAATAATAACCCAAACATCAATCAAGATATGAAAAGACATAAAGAGCTGATTGACCTCGAAGTGATTTGAACACGCAACCTTCTGATCTGGAGTCAGACGCGCTACCGTTGCGCCACGAGGTCAGTTGAAAAGTGTTGTTGCTCCCATACTTCACATGAAAAGTGCATGATAAAATATATGGACACCATCTTGAAATTTGCTACTTATAATCACAGTTTGGAAAAGATATAAACAAAGATGAATTAAGGTCTTCACTTTCAGATTCAGGGATTTCCAATTAAAAATTTAGAATATAGTAATAAACCCTTTTTTCTTACAAATTCAAAGATGACAATGGTATGAACAAATTAATAGGTGTTTCTGACTTGCCACAAATTTTCTGTTTTGAACTCAGTTCCCAATGATATATCTCATCAAAGGATTGTTGAAAAGATTTTATTCAGTAGAATTAAAAAAGCAATTTTTCAAACACTTTCCTGACAGGTGGCAACAAGATCATGGTAATCTATTGTCAGTTAGAATACGCAGTTTCTGTTTTCAATCTTAACCCAAACATCGATCAACTTTTAAAAAGATGAAAGAGATACTTGAACGTGACATAATTTAAACATGCATCATTCTGACCAGGAGTAAGGCGCACTACCGTCAGTGTATGAGGACAGCAGTAAAACTTGCTTGCTCCCATAATTCACTTGTAAAGTGCATGAGGAAATATACAGACACCATCTTGAAATTTGCTACTTTAAATCACAGTTTAGAAAAGTAATAACAAGGATGAATTAGGATCTTCACGTTCCGATTCAGGGATTTCCAGTTTAAAGTTTAGATTCTAGTAATAAGCCTGATTTTCTTACAAATTCAAAGATGACAATGGTATGAACAAAGCGATAGGTGTTCCTGGCATTTATTACATTTATTAATGTTTTTAACTCAATTCCCAATAATATTTCTCATCAAAGTATTGTTGATAAGATTTTAATCTATAGAATTAAAAAAACACTTTTTTAAAAACTGTTCTGACCTGTGTCAACAACGTTGTGTTAATCTATTTTCAGTTGGATTACCCAGTTTCTGTTTTCAATCTTAACCCAAACATCGATCAAGCTATAAAAATATGAAAGAGCTGCTTGACCATGATGTGATTTGAATACACAACTTTCTGATATGGATTCAGAAGCACTACAGTTGAATTAAGATCTTCACAATCAGATTCAGTGATTTCCAGTCAAAAATTAAGAATCTGGTAATAAACCCTCTTTTCTTACAAATTCAAAGATGGCAATGGTAAAAATAAATTAATAGGTGCTTATGGCATTAATTACATTTATTAATGTTTGGAACTCAATTCCCAATAACAATTCTTATCAAAGTCCTCTTGAAACGATTATAATCTGTAGAACTAAAAAATGCAGTTTCTTAAACACTGCAGCCTGGTAGCAACAAAGTCGAGTTAACTTTTGTCAAGTTGGACTACGCAGTTGCTGTTTTCAATAATAACCCAAGCATCAATTAAGATATGAAAAGACATAAAGAGCTGATTGACCCCGACGTGATTTGAACACGCAACCTTCTGATCTGGAGTCAGACGCGCTACCGTTGCGCCACGAGGTCAGTTGAAAAGTGTTGTTGCTCCCATACTTCACATGAAAAGTGCATGATAAAATATATGGACACCATCTTGAAATTTGCTACTTATAATCACAGTTTGGAAAAGATATAAACAAGGATGAATTAAGGTCTTCACTTTCAGATTCAGGGATTTCCAATTAAAAATTTAGAATATACAGTAGTAATAAACCCTTTTTTCTTACAAATTCAAAGATGACAATGGTATGAACAAATTAATAGGTGTTTCTGACTTGCCACAAATTTCCTGTTTTGAACTCAGTTCCCAATGATATATCTCATCAAAGGATTGTTGAAAAGATTTTATTCAGTAGAATTAAAAAAGCAATTTTTCAAACACTTTCCTGACAGGTGGCAACAAGATCATGATAATCTATTGTCAGTTAGAATACGCAGTTTCTGTTTTCAATCTTAACCCAAACATCGATCAACTTTTAAAAAGATGAAAGAGATACTTGAACGTGACATAATTTAAACATGCATCATTCTGACCAGGAGTAATGCGCACTACCGTCAGTGTATGAGGACAGCAGTAAAACTTGCTTGCTCCCATAATTCACTTGTAAAGTGCATGAGGAAATATACAGACACCATCTTGAAATTTGCTACTTTAAATCACAGTTTAGAAAAGTAATAACAAGGATGAATTAGGATCTTCACGTTCCGATTCAGGGATTTCCAGTTTAAAGTTTAGATTCTAGTAATAAGCCTGATTTTCTTACAAATTCAAAGATGACAATGGTATGAACAAAGCGATAGGTGTTCCTGGCATTTATTACATTTATTAATGTTTTTAACTCAATTCCCAATAATATTTCTCATCAAAGTATTGTTGATAAGATTTTAATCTATAGAATTAAAAAACACTTTTTTAAAAACTGTTCTGACCTGTGTCAACAACGTTGTGTTAATCTGTTTTCAGTTGGATTACCCAGTTTCTGTTTTCAATCTTAACCCAAACATCGATCAAGCTATAAAAATATGTAAGAGCTGCTTGACCATGACGTGATTTCAATACACAACTTTCTGATATGGATTCAGAAGCACTACAGTTGAATTAAGATCTTCACAATCAGATTCAGTGATTTCCAGTCAAAAATTAAGAATCTGGTAATAAACCCTCTTTTCTTACAAATTCATAGATGGCAATGGTAAAAATAAATTAATAGGTGCTTATGGCATTAATTACATTTATTAATGTTTGGAACTCAATTCCCAATAACAATTCTTATTAAAGTCCTCTTGAAACGATTATAATCTGTAGAACTAAAAAATGCAGTTTCTTAAACACTGCAGCCTGGTAGCAACAAAGTCGAGTTAACTTTTGTCAAGTTGGACTACGCAGTTGCTGTTTTCAATAATAACCCAAACATCAATCAAGATATGAAAAGACATAAAGAGCTGATTGACCTCGAAGTGATTTGAACACACAACCTTCTGATCTGGAGTCAGACGCGCTACCGTTGCGCCACGAGGTCAGTTGAAAAGTGTTGTTGCTCCCATACTTCACATGAAAAGTGCATGATAAAATATATGGACACCATGTTGAAATTTGCTACTTACAATCACAGTTTGGAAAAGATATAAACAAGGATGAATTAAGGTCTTCACTTTCAGATTCAGGGATTTCCAATTAAAAATTTAGAATATAGTAATAAACCCTTTTTTCTTACAAATTCAAAGATGACAATGGTATGAACAAATTAATAGGTGTTTCTGACTTGCCACAAATTTCCTGTTTTGAACTCAGTTCCCAATGATATATCTCATCAAAGGATTGTTGAAAAGATTTTATTCAGTAGATTTAAAAAAGCAATTTTTCAAACACTTTCCTGACAGGTGGCAACAAGATCATGATAATCTATTGTCAGTTAGAATACGCAGTTTCTGTTTTCAATCTTAACCCAAACATCGATCAACTTTTAAAAAGATGAAAGAGATACTTGAACGTGACATAATTTAAACATGCATCATTCTGACCAGGAGTAAGGCGCACTACCGTCAGTGTATGAGGACAGCAGTAAAACTTGCTTGCTCCCATAATTCACTTGTAAAGTGCATGAGGAAATATACAGACACCATCTTGAAATTTGCTACTTTAAATCACAGTTTAGAAAAGTAATAACAAGGATGAATTAGGATCTTCACGTTCCGATTCAGGGATTTCCAGTTTAAAGTTTAGATTCTAGTAATAAGCCTGATTTTCTTACAAATTCAAAGATGACAATGGTATGAACAAAGCGATAGGTGTTCCTGGCATTTATTACATTTATTAATGTTTTTAACTCAATTCCCAATAATATTTCTCATCAAAGTATTGTTGATAAGATTTTAATCTATAGAATTAAAAAAACACTTTTTTAAAAACTGTTCTGACCTGTGTCAACAACGTTGTGTTAATCTATTTTCAGTTGGATTACCCAGTTTCTGTTTTCAATCTTAACCCAAACATCGATCAAGCTATAAAAATATGAAAGAGCTGCTTGACCATGACGTGATTTGAATACACAACTTTCTGATATGGATTCAGAAGCACTACAGTTGAATTAAGATCTTCACAATCAGATTCAGTGATTTCCAGTCAAAAATTAAGAATCTGGTAATAAACCCTCTTTTCTTACAAATTCAAAGATGGCAATGGTAAAAATAAATTAATAGGTGCTTATGGCATTAATTACATTTATTAATGTTTGGAACTCAATTCCCAATAACAATTCTTATCAAAGTCCTCTTGAAACGATTATAATCTGTAGAACTAAAAAATGCAGTTTCTTAAACACTGCAGCCTGGTAGCAACAAAGTCGAGTTAACTTTTGTCAAGTTGGACTACGCAGTTGCTGTTTTCAATAATAACCCAAGCATCAATTAAGATATGAAAAGACATAAAGAGCTGAGTGACCCCGACGTGATTTGAACACGCAACCTTCTGATCTGGAGTCAGACGCGCTACCATTGCACCACGAGGTCAGTTGAAAAGTGTTGTTGCTCCCATACTTCACATGAAAAGTGCATGATAAAATATATGGACACCATCTTGAAATTTGCTACTTATAATCACAGTTTGGAAAAGATATAAACAAGGATGAATTAAGGTCTTCACTTTCAGATTCAGGGATTTCCACTTAAAAATTTAGAATATAGTAATAAACCCTTTTTTCTTACAAATTCAAAGATGACAATGGTATGAACAAATTAATAGGTGTTTCTGACTTGCCACAAATTTCCTGTTTTGAACTCAGTTCCCAATGATATATCTCATCAAAGAATTGTTGAAAAGATTTTATTCAGTAGAATTAAAAAAGCAATTTTTCAAACACTTTCCTGACAGGTGGCAACAAGATCATGATAATCTATTGTCAGTTAGAATACGCAGTTTCTGTTTTCAATCTTAACCCAAACATCGATCAACTTTTAAAAAGATGAAAGAGATACTTGAACGTGACATAATTTAAACATGCATCATTCTGACCAGGAGTAAGGCGCACTACCGTCAGTGTATGAGGACAGCAGTAAAACTTGCTTGCTCCCATAATTCACTTGTAAAGTGCATGAGGAAATATACAGACACCATCTTGAAATTTGCTACTTTAAATCACAGTTTAGAAAAGTAATAACAAGGATGAATTAGGATCTTCACGTTCTGATTCAGGGATTTCCAGTTTAAAGTTTAGATTCTAGTAATAAGCCTGATTTTCTTACAAATTCAAAGATGACAATGGTATGAACAAAGCGATAGGTGTTCCTGGCATTTATTACATTTATTAATGTTTTTAACTCAATTCAAAATAATATTTCTCATCAAAGTATTGTTGATAAGATTTTAATCTATAGAATTAAAAAAACACTTTTTTAAAAACTGTTCTGACCTGTGTCAACAACGTTGTGTTAATCTGTTTTCAGTTGGATTACCCAGTTTCTGTTTTCAATCTTAACCCAAACATCGATCAAGCTATAAAAATATGAAAGAGCTGCTTGACCATGACGTGATTTGAATACACAACTTTCTGATATGGATTCAGAAGCACTACAGTTGAATTAAGATCTTCACAATCAGATTCAGTGATTTCCAGTCAAAAATTAAGAATCTGGTAATAAACCCTCTTTTCTTACAAATTCATAGATGGCAATGGTAAAAATAAATTAATAGGTGCTTATGGCATTAATTACATTTATTAATGTTTGGAACTCAATTCCCAATAACAATTCTTATTAAAGTCCTCTTGAAACGATTATAATCTGTAGAACTAAAAAATGCAGTTTCTTAAACACTGCAGCCTGGTAGCAACAAAGTCGAGTTAACTTTTGTCAAGTTGGACTACGCAGTTGCTGTTTTCAATAATAACCCAAACATCAATCAAGATATGAAAAGACATAAAGAGCTGATTGACCTCGAAGTGATTTGAACACACAACCTTCTGATCTGGAGTCAGACGCGCTACCGTTGCGCCACGAGGTCAGTTGAAAAGTGTTGTTGCTCCCATACTTCACATGAAAAGTGCATGATAAAATATATGGACACCATCTTGAAATTTGCTACTTACAATCACAGTTTGGAAAAGATATAAACAAGGATGAATTAAGGTCTTCACTTTCAGATTCAGGGATTTCCAATTAAAAATTTAGAATATAGAAATAAACCCTTTTTTCTTACAAATTCAAAGATGACAATGGTATGAACAAATTAATAGGTGTTTCTGACTTGCCACAAATTTCCTGTTTTGAACTCAGTTCCCAATGATATATCTCATCAAAGGATTGTTGAAAAGATTTTATTCAGTAGAATTAAAAAAGCAATTTTTCAAACACTTTCCTGACAGGTGGCAACAAGATCATGATAATCTATTGTCAGTTAGAATACGCAGTTTCTGTTTTCAATCTTAACCCAAACATCGATCAACTTTTAAAAAGATGAAAGAGATACTTGAACGTGACATAATTTAAACATGCATCATTCTGACCAGGAGTAAGGCGCACTACCGTCAGTGTATGAGGACAGCAGTAAAACTTGCTTGCTCCCATAATTCACTTGTAAAGTGCATGAGGAAATATACAGACACCATCTTGAAATTTGCTACTTTAAATCACAGTTTAGAAAAGTAATAACAAGGATGAATTAGGATCTTCACGTTCCGATTCAGGGATTTCCAGTTTAAAGTTTAGATTCTAGTAATAAGCCTGATTTTCTTACAAATTCAAAGATGACAATGGTATGAACAAAGCGATAGGTGTTCCTGGCATTTATTACATTTATTAATGTTTTTAACTCAATTCCCAATAATATTTCTCATCAAAGTATTGTTGATAAGATTTTAATCTATAGAATTAAAAAACACTTTTTTAAAAACTGTTCTGACCTGTGTCAACAACGTTGTGTTAATCTGTTTTCAGTTGGATTACCCAGTTTCTGTTTTCAATCTTAACCCAAACATCGATCAAGCTATAAAAATATGAAAGAGCTGCTTGACCATGACGTGATTTCAATACACAACTTTCTGATATGGATTCAGAAGCACTACAGTTGAATTAAGATCTTCACAATCAGATTCAGTGATTTCCAGTCAAAAATTAAGAATCTGGTAATAAACCCTCTTTTCTTACAAATTCATAGATGGCAATGGTAAAAATAAATTAATAGGTGCTTATGGCATTAATTACATTTATTAATGTTTGGAACTCAATTCCCAATAACAATTCTTATTAAAGTCCTCTTGAAACGATTATAATCTGTAGAACTAAAAAATGCAGTTTCTTAAACACTGCAGCCTGGTAGCAACAAAGTCGAGTTAACTTTTGTCAAGTTGGACTACGCAGTTGCTGTTTTCAATAATAACCCAAACATCAATCAAGATATGAAAAGACATAAAGAGCTGATTGACCTCGAAGTGATTTGAACACACAACCTTCTGATCTGGAGTCAGACGCGCTACCGTTGCGCCACGAGGTCAGTTGAAAAGTGTTGTTGCTCCCATACTTCACATGAAAAGTGCATGATAAAATATATGGACACCATCTTGAAATTTGCTACTTACAATCACAGTTTGGAAAAGATATAAACAAGGATGAATTAAGGTCTTCACTTTCAGATTCAGGGATTTCCAATTAAAAATTTAGAATATAGTAATAAACCCTTTTTTCTTACAAATTCAAAGATGACAATGGTATGAACAAATTAATAGGTGTTTCTGACTTGCCACAAATTTCCTGTTTTGAACTCAGTTCCCAATGATATATCTCATCAAAGGATTGTTGAAAAGATTTTATTCAGTAGAATTAAAAAAGCAATTTTTCAAACACTTTCCTGACAGGTGGCAACAAGATCATGATAATCTATTGTCAGTTAGAATACGCAGTTTCTGTTTTCAATCTTAACCCAAACATCGATCAACTTTTAAAAAGATGAAAGAGATACTTGAACGTGACATAATTTAAACATGCATCATTCTGACCAGGAGTAAGGCGCACTACCGTCAGTGTATGAGGACAGCAGTAAAACTTGCTTGCTCCCATAATTCACTTGTAAAGTGCATGAGGAAATATACAGACACCATCTTGAAATTTGCTACTTTAAATCACAGTTTAGAAAAGTAATAACAAGGATGAATTAGGATCTTCACGTTCCGATTCAGGGATTTCCAGTTTAAAGTTTAGATTCTAGTAATAAGCCTGATTTTCTTACAAATTCAAAGATGACAATGGTATGAACAAAGCGATAGGTGTTCCTGGCATTTATTACATTTATTAATGTTTTTAACTCAATTCCCAATAATATTTCTCATCAAAGTATTGTTGATAAGATTTTAATCTATAGAATTAAAAAAACACTTTTTTAAAAACTGTTCTGACCTGTGTCAACAACGTTGTGTTAATCTATTTTCAGTTGGATTACCCAGTTTCTGTTTTCAATCTTAACCCAAACATCGATCAAGCTATAAAAATATGAAAGAGCTGCTTGACCATGACGTGATTTGAATACACAACTTTCTGATATGGATTCAGAAGCACTACAGTTGAATTAAGATCTTCACAATCAGATTCAGTGATTTCCAGTCAAAAATTAAGAATCTGGTAATAAACCCTCTTTTCTTACAAATTCAAAGATGGCAATGGTAAAAATAAATTAATAGGTGCTTATGGCATTAATTACATTTATTAATGTTTGGAACTCAATTCCCAATAACAATTCTTATCAAAGTCCTCTTGAAACGATTATAATCTGTAGAACTAAAAAATGCAGTTTCTTAAACACTGCAGCCTGGTAGCAACAAAGTCGAGTTAACTTTTGTCAAGTTGGACTACGCAGTTGCTGTTTTCAATAATAACCCAAGCATCAATTAAGATATGAAAAGACATAAAGAGCTGAGTGACCCCGACGTGATTTGAACACGCAACCTTCTGATCTGGAGTCAGACGCGCTACCATTGCACCACGAGGTCAGTTGAAAAGTGTTGTTGCTCCCATACTTCACATGAAAAGTGCATGATAAAATATATGGACACCATCTTGAAATTTGCTACTTATAATCACAGTTTGGAAAAGATATAAACAAGGATGAATTAAGGTCTTCACTTTCAGATTCAGGGATTTCCAATTAAAAATTTAGAATATAGTAATAAACCCTTTTTTCTTACAAATTCAAAGATGACAATGGTATGAACAAATTAATAGGTGTTTCTGACTTGCCACAAATTTCCTGTTTTGAACTCAGTTCCCAATGATATATCTCATCAAAGAATTGTTGAAAAGATTTTATTCAGTAGAATTAAAAAAGCAATTTTTCAAACACTTTCCTGACAGGTGGCAACAAGATCATGATAATCTATTGTCAGTTAGAATACGCAGTTTCTGTTTTCAATCTTAACCCAAACATCGATCAACTTTTAAAAAGATGAAAGAGATACTTGAACGTGACATAATTTAAACATGCATCATTCTGACCAGGAGTAAGGCGCACTACCGTCAGTGTATGAGGACAGCAGTAAAACTTGCTTGCTCCCATAATTCACTTGTAAAGTGCATGAGGAAATATACAGACACCATCTTGAAATTTGCTACTTTAAATCACAGTTTAGAAAAGTAATAACAAGGATGAATTAGGATCTTCACGTTCTGATTCAGGGATTTCCAGTTTAAAGTTTAGATTCTAGTAATAAGCCTGATTTTCTTACAAATTCAAAGATGACAATGGTATGAACAAAGCGATAGGTGTTCCTGGCATTTATTACATTTATTAATGTTTTTAACTCAATTCCCAATAATATTTCTCATCAAAGTATTGTTGATAAGATTTTAATCTATAGAATTAAAAAAACACTTTTTTAAAAACTGTTCTGACCTGTGTCAACAACGTTGTGTTAATCTGTTTTCAGTTGGATTACCCAGTTTCTGTTTTCAATCTTAACCCAAACATCGATCAAGCTATAAAAATATGAAAGAGCTGCTTGACCATGACGTGATTTGAATACACAACTTTCTGATATGGATTCAGAAGCACTACAGTTGAATTAAGATCTTCACAATCAGATTCAGTGATTTCCAGTCAAAAATTAAGAATCTGGTAATAAACCCTCTTTTCTTACAAATTCATAGATGGCAATGGTAAAAATAAATTAATAGGTGCTTATGGCATTAATTACATTTATTAATGTTTGGAACTCAATTCCCAATAACAATTCTTATTAAAGTCCTCTTGAAACGATTATAATCTGTAGAACTAAAAAATGCAGTTTCTTAAACACTGCAGCCTGGTAGCAACAAAGTCGAGTTAACTTTTGTCAAGTTGGACTACGCAGTTGCTGTTTTCAATAATAACCCAAACATCAATCAAGATATGAAAAGACATAAAGAGCTGATTGACCTCGAAGTGATTTGAACACACAACCTTCTGATCTGGAGTCAGACGCGCTACCGTTGCGCCACGAGGTCAGTTGAAAAGTGTTGTTGCTCCCATACTTCACATGAAAAGTGCATGATAAAATATATGGACACCATCTTGAAATTTGCTACTTACAATCACAGTTTGGAAAAGATATAAACAAGGATGAATTAAGGTCTTCACTTTCAGATTCAGGGATTTCCAATTAAAAATTTAGAATATAGAAATAAACCCTTTTTTCTTACAAATTCAAAGATGACAATGGTATGAACAAATTAATAGGTGTTTCTGACTTGCCACAAATTTCCTGTTTTGAACTCAGTTCCCAATGATATATCTCATCAAAGGATTGTTGAAAAGATTTTATTCAGTAGAATTAAAAAAGCAATTTTTCAAACACTTTCCTGACAGGTGGCAACAAGATCATGATAATCTATTGTCAGTTAGAATACGCAGTTTCTGTTTTCAATCTTAACCCAAACATCGATCAACTTTTAAAAAGATGAAAGAGATACTTGAACGTGACATAATTTAAACATGCATCATTCTGACCAGGAGTAAGGCGCACTACCGTCAGTGTATGAGGACAGCAGTAAAACTTGCTTGCTCCCATAATTCACTTGTAAAGTGCATGAGGAAATATACAGACACCATCTTGAAATTTGCTACTTTAAATCACAGTTTAGAAAAGTAATAACAAGGATGAATTAGGATCTTCACGTTCCGATTCAGGGATTTCCAGTTTAAAGTTTAGATTCTAGTAATAAGCCTGATTTTCTTACAAATTCAAAGATGACAATGGTATGAACAAAGTGATAGGTGTTCCTGGCATTTATTACATTTATTAATGTTTTTAACTCAATTCCCAATAATATTTCTCATCAAAGTATTGTTGATAAGATTTTAATCTATAGAATTAAAAAAACACTTTTTTAAAAACTGTTCTGACCTGTGTCAACAACGTTGTGTTAATCTGTTTTCAGTTGGATTACCCAGTTTCTGTTTTCAATCTTAACCCAAACATCGATCAAGCTATAAAAATATGAAAGAGCTGCTTGACCATGACGTGATTTGAATACACAACTTTCTGATATGGATTCAGAAGCACTACAGTTGAATTAAGATCTTCACAATCAGATTCAGTGATTTCCAGTCAAAAATTAAGAATCTGGTAATAAACCCTCTTTTCTTACAAATTCATAGATGGCAATGGTAAAAATAAATTAATAGGTGCTTATGGCATTAATTACATTTATTAATGTTTGGAACTCAATTCCCAATAATAATTCTTATTAAAGTCCTCTTGAAACGATTATAATCTGTAGAACTAAAAAATGCAGTTTCTTAAACACTGCAGCCTGGTAGCAACAAAGTCGAGTTAACTTTTGTCAAGTTGAACTACGCAGTTGCTGTTTTCAATAATAACCCAAACATCAATCAAGATATGAAAAGACATAAAGAGCTGATTGACCTCGAAGTGATTTGAACACGCAACCTTCTGATCTGGAGTCAGACGCGCTACCATTACGCAACGATGTCATTTGCAAAGTGTTGCTGCTCCCATACTTCACATGAAAAGTGCATGATAAAATATATGGACACCATCTTGAAATTTGCTACTTATAATCACAGTTTGGAAAAGATATAAACAAGGATGAATTAAGGTCTTCACTTTCAGATTCAGGGATTTCCAATTAAAAATTTAGAATATAGTAATAAACCCTTTTTTCTTACAAATTCAAATATGACAATGGTATGAACAAATTAATAGGTGTTTCTGACTTGCCACAAATTTTCTGTTTTGAACTCAGTTCCCAATGATATATCTCATCAAAGATTGTTGAAAAGATTTTATTCAGTAGAATTAAAAAAGCAATTTTTCAAACACTTTCCTGACAGGTGGCAACAAGATCATGATAATCTATTGTCAGTTAGAATACGCAGTTTCTGTTTTCAATCTTAACCCAAACATCGATCAACTTTTAAAAAGATGAAAGAGATACTTGAACGTGACATAATTTAAACATGCATCATTCTGACCAGGAGTAAGGCGCACTACCGTCAGTGTATGAGGACAGCTGTAAAACTTGCTTTCTCCCATAATTCACTTGTAAAGTGCATGAGGAAATATACAGACACCGTCTTGAAATTTGCTACTTTAAATCACAGTTTAGAAAAGTAATAACAAGGATGAATTAGGATCTTCACGTTCCTATTCAGGGATTTCCAGTTTAACGTTTAGATTCTAGTAATAAGCCTGATTTTCTTACAAATTCAAAGATGACAATGGTATGAACAAAGCGATAGGTGTTCCTGGCATTTATTACATTTATTAATGTTTTTAACTCAATTCCCAATAATATTTCTCATCAAAGTATTGTTGATAAGATTTTAATCTATAGAATTAAAAAAACACTTTTTTAAAAACTGTTCTGACCTGTGTCAACAACGTTGTGTTAATCTATTTTCAGTTGGATTACCCAGTTTCTGTTTTCAATCTTAACCCAAACATCGATCAAGCTATAAAAATATGAAAGAGCTGCTTGACCATGACGTGATTTGAATACACAACTTTCTGATATGGATTCAGAAGCACTACAGTTGAATTAAGATCTTCACAATCAGATTCAGTGATTTCCAGTCAAAAATTAAGAATCTGGTAATAAACCCTCTTTTCTTACAAATTCAAAGATGGCAATGGTAAAAATAAATTAATAGGTGCTTATGGCATTAATTACATTTACTAATGTTTGGAACTCAATTCCCAATAACAATTCTTATCAAAGTCCTCTTGAAACGATTATAATCTGTTGAACTAAAAAATGCAGTTTCTTAAACACTGCAGCCTGGTAGCAACAAAGTCGAGTTAACTTTTGTCAGTTGGACTACGCAGTTATTGTTTTCAATAATAACCCAAACATCAATCAAGATATGAAAAGACATAAAGTGCTGATTGACCACGACGTGATTTGAACACGCAACCTTCTGATCTGGAGTCAGACGCGCTACCGTTGCGCCACGAGGTCATTTGAAAAGTGTTGTTGCTCCCATACTTCACATGAAAAGTGCATGATAAAATATATGGACACCATCTTGAAATTTGCTACTTATAATCACACTTTGGAAAAGATATAAACAAGGATGAATTAAGGTCTTCACTTTCAGATTCAGGGATTTCCAATTAAAAATTTAGAATATAGTAATAAACCCTTTTTTCTTACAAATTCAAAGATGACAATGGTATGAACAAATTAATAGGTGTTTCTGACTTGCCACAAATTTTCTGTTTTGAACTCAGTTCCCAATGATATATCTCATCAAAGATTGTTGAAAAGATTTTATTCAGTAGAATTAAAAAAGCAATTTTTCAAACACTTTCCTGACAGGTGGCAACAAGATCATGATAATCTATTGTCAGTTAGAATACGCAGTTTCTGTTTTCAATCTTAACCCAAACATCGATCAACTTTTAAAAAGATGAAAGAGATACTTGAACGTGACATAATTTAAACATGCATCATTCTGACCAGGAGTAAGGCGCACTACCGTCAGTGTATGAGGACAGCTGTAAAACTTGCTTGCTCCCATAATTCACTTGTAAAGTGCATGAGGAAATATACAGACACCATCTTGAAATTTGCTACTTTAAATCACAGTTTAGAAAAGTAATAACAAGGATGAATTAGGATCTTCACGTTCCGATTCAGGGATTTCCAGTTTAAAGTTTAGATTCTAGTAATAAGCCTGATTTTCTTACAAATTCAAAGATGACAATGGTATGAACAAAGCGATAGGTGTTCCTGGCATTTATTACATTTATTAATGTTTTTAACTCAATTCCCAATAATATTTCTCATCAAAGTATTGTTGATAAGATTTTAATCTATAGAATTAAAAAAACACTTTTTTAAAAACTGTTCTGACCTGTGTCAACAACGTTGTGTTAATCTGTTTTCAGTTGGATTACCCAGTTTCTGTTTTCAATCTTTACCCAAACATCGATCAAGCTATAAAAATATGAAAGAGCTGCTTGACCATGACGTGATTTGAATACACAACTTTCTGATATGGATTCAGAAGCACTACAGTTGAATTAAGATCTTCACAATCAGATTCAGTGATTTCCAGTCAAAAATTAAGAATCTGGTAATAAACCCTCTTTTCTTACAAATTCATAGACGGCAATGGTAAAAATAAATTAATAGGTGCTTATGGCATTAATTACATTTATTAATGTTTGGAACTCAATTCCCAATAACAATTCTTATCAAAGTCCTCTTGAAACGATTATAATCTGTAGAACTAAAAAATGCAGTATCTTAAACACTGCAGCCTGGTAGCAACAAAGTCGAGTTAACTTTTGTCAAGTTGGACTACGCAGTTGCTGTTTTCAAAAATAACCCAAATTCAAAGATGACAATGGTATGAACAAATTAATAGGTGTTTCTGACTTGCCACAAATTTCCTGTTTTGAACTCAGTTCCCAATGATATATCTCATCAAAGGATTGTTGAAAAGATTTTATTCAGTAGAATTAAAAAAGCAATTTTTCAAACACTTTCCTGACAGGTGGCAACAAGATCATGATAATCTATTGTCAGTTAGAATACGCAGTTTCTGTTTTCAATCTTAACCCAAACATCGATCAACTTTTAAAAAGATGAAAGAGATACTTGAACGTGACATAATTTAAACATGCATCATTCTGACCAGGAGTAAGGCGCACTACCGTCAGTGTATGAGGACAACAGTAAAACTTGCTTGCTCCCATAATTCACTTGTAAAGTGCATGAGGAAATATACAGACACCATCTTGAAATTTGCTACTTTAAATCACAGTTTAGAAAAGTAATAACAAGGATGAATTAGGATCTTCACGTTCCGATTCAGGGATTTCCAGTTTAAAGTTTAGATTCTAGTAATAAGCCTGATTTTCTTACAAATTCAAAGATGACAATGGTATGAACAAAGCGATAGGTGTTCCTGGCATTTATTACATTTATTAATGTTTTTAACTCAATTCCCAATAATATTTCTCATCAAAGTATTGTTGATAAGATTTTAATCTATAGAATTAAAAAAACACTTTTTTAAAAACTGTTCTGACCTGTGTCAACAACGTTGTGTTAATCTATTTTCAGTTGGATTACCCAGTTTCTGTTTTCAATCTTAACCCAAACATCGATCAAGCTATAAAAATATGAAAGAGCTGCTTGACCATGACGTGATTTGAATACACAACTTTCTGATATGGATTCAGAAACACTACAGTTGAATTAAGATCTTCACAATCAGATTCAGTGATTTCCAGTCAAAAATTAAGAATCTGGTAATAAACCCTCTTTTCTTACAAATTCAAAGATGGCAATGGTAAAAATAAATTAATAGGTGCTTATGGCATTAATTACATTTATTAATGTTTGGAACTCAATTCCCAATAACAATTCTTATCAAAGTCCTCTTGAAACAATTATAATCTGTAGAACTAAAAAATGCAGTTTCTTAAACACTGCAGCCTGGTAGCAACAAAGTCGAGTTAACTTTTGTCAAGTTGGACTACGCAGTTGCTGTTTTCAATAATAACCCAAGCATCAATTAAGATATGAAAAGACATAAAGAGCTGATTGACCCCGACGTGATTTGAACACGCAACCTTCTGATCTGGAGTCAGACGCGCTACCGTTGCGCCACGAGGTCAGTTGAAAAGTGTTGTTGCTCCCATACTTCACATGAAAAGTGCATGATAAAATATATGGACACCATCTTGAAATTTGCTACTTATAATCACAGTTTGGAAAAGATATAAACAAGGATGAATTAAGGTCTTCACTTTCAGATTCAGGGATTTCCAATTAAAAATTTAGAATATACAGTAGTAATAAAACCTTTTTTCTTACAAATTCAAAGATGACAATGGTATGAACAAATTAATAGGTGTTTCTGACTTGCCACAAATTTCCTGTTTTGAACTCAGTTCCCAATGATATATCTCATCAAAGGATTGTTGAAAAGATTTTATTCAGTAGAATTAAAAAAGCAATTTTTCAAACACTTTCCTGACAGGTGGCAACAAGATCATGATAATCTATTGTCAGTTAGAATACGCAGTTTCTGTTTTCAATCTTAAACCAAACATCGATCAACTTTTAAAAAGATGAAAGAGATACTTGAACGTGACATAATTTAAACATGCATCATTCTGACCAGGAGTAAGGCGCACTACCGTCAGTGTATGAGGACAACAGTAAAACTTGCTTGCTCCCATAATTCACTTGTAAAGTGCATGAGGAAATATACAGACACCATCTTGAAATTTGCTACTTTAAATCACAGTTTAGAAAAGTAATAACAAGGATGAATTAGGATCTTCACGTTCCGATTCAGGGATTTCCAGTTTAAAGTTTAGATTCTAGTAATAAGCCTGATTTTCTTACAAATTCAAAGATGACAATGGTATGAACAAAGCGATAGGTGTTCCTGGCATTTATTACATTTATTAATGTTTTTAACTCAATTCCCAATAATATTTCTCATCAAAGTATTGTTGATAAGATTTTAATCTATAGAATTAAAAAAACACTTTTTTAAAAACTGTTCTGACCTGTGTCAACAACGTTGTGTTAATCTATTTTCAGTTGGATTACCCAGTTTCTGTTTTCAATCTTAACCCAAACATCGATCAAGCTATAAAAATATGAAAGAGCTGCTTGACCATGACGTGATTTGAATGCACAACTTTCTGATATGGATTCAGAAACACTACAGTTGAATTAAGATCTTCACAATCAGATTCAGTGATTTCCAGTCAAAAATTAAGAATCTGGTAATAAACCCTCTTTTCTTACAAATTCAAAGATGGCAATGGTAAAAATAAATTAATAGGTGCTTATGGCATTAATTACATTTATTAATGTTTGGAACTCAATTCCCAATAACAATTCTTATCAAAGTCCTCTTGAAACAATTATAATCTGTAGAACTAAAAAATGCAGTTTCTTAAACACTGCAGCCTGGTAGCAACAAAGTCGAGTTAACTTTTGTCAAGTTGGATTACGCAGTTGCTGTTTTCAATAATAACCCAAGCATCAATTAAGATATGAAAAGACATAAAGAGCTGATTGACCCCGACGTGATTTGAACACGCAACCTTCTGATCTGGAGTCAGACGCGCTACCGTTGCGCCACGAGGTCAGTTGAAAAGTGTTGTTGCTCCCATACTTCACATGAAAAGTGCATGATAAAATATATGGACACCATCTTGAAATTTGCTACTTATAATCACAGTTTGGAAAAGATATAAACAAGGATGAATTAATGTCTTCACTTTCAGATTCAGGGATTTCCAATTAAAAATTTAGAATATACAGTAGTAATAAACCCTTTTTTCTTACAAATTCAAAGATGACAATGGTATGAACAAATTAATAGGTGTTTCTGACTTGCCACAAATTTCCTGTTTTGAACTCAGTTCCCAATGATATATCTCATCAAAGGATTGTTGAAAAGATTTTATTCAGTAGAATTAAAAAAGCAATTTTTCAAACACTTTCCTGACAGGTGGCAACAAGATCATGACAATCTATTGTCAGTTAGAATACGCAGTTTCTGTTTTCAATCTTAACCCAAACATCGATCAACTTTTAAAAAGATGAAAGAGATACTTGAACGTGACATAATTTAAACATGCATCATTCTGACCAGGAGTAAGGCGCACTACCGTCAGTGTATGAGGACAGCAGTAAAACTTGCTTGCTCCCATAATTCACTTGTAAAGTGCATGAGGAAATATACAGACACCATCTTGAAATTTGCTACTTTAAATCACAGTTTAGAAAAGTAATAACAAGGATGAATTAGGATCTTCACGTTCCGATTCAGGGATTTCCAGTTTAAAGTTTAGATTCTAGTAATAAGCCTGATTTTCTTACAAATTCAAAGATGACAATGGTATGAACAAAGCGATAGGTGTTCCTGGCATTTATTACATTTATTAATGTTTTTAACTCAATTCCCAATAATATTTCTCATCAAAGTATTGTTGATAAGATTTTAATCTATAGAATTAAAAAAACACTTTTTTAAAAACTGTTCTGACCTGTGTCAACAACGTTGTGTTAATCTATTTTCAGTTGGATTACCCAGTTTCTGTTTTCAATCTTAACCCAAACATCGATAAAGCTATAAAAATATGAAAGAGCTGCTTGACCATGATGTGATTTGAATACACAACTTTCTGATATGGATTCAGAAGCACTACATTTGAATTAAGATCTTCACAATCAGATTCAGTCATTTCCAGTCAAAAATTAAGAATCTGGTAATAAACCCTCTTTTCTTACAAATTCAAAGATGGCAATGGTAAAAATAAATTAATAGGTGCTTATGGCATTAATTACATTTATTAATGTTGGGAACTCAATTCCCAATAACAATTCTTATCAAAGTCCTCTTGAAACGATTATAATCTGTAGAACTAAAAAATGCAGTTTCTTAAACACTGCAGCCTGGTAGCAACAAAGTCGAGTTAACTTTTGTCAAGTTGGACTACGCAGTTGCTGTTTTCAATAATAACAAAAGCATCAATTAAGATATGAAAAGACATAAAGAGCTGATTGACCCCGACGTGATTTGAACACGCAACCTTCTGATCTGGAGTCAGATGCGCTACCGTTGCGCCACGAGGTCAGTTGAAAAGTGTTGTTGCTCCCATACTTCACATGAAAAGTGCATGATAAAATATATGGACACCATCTTGAAATTTGCTACTTATAATCACAGTTTGGAAAAGATATAAACAATGATGAATTAAGGTCTTCACTTTCAGATTCAGGGATTTCCAATTAAAAATTTAGAATATACTGTAGTAATAAACCCTTTTTTCTTACAAATTCAAAGATGACAATGGTATGAACAAATTAATAGGTGTTTCTGACTTGCCACAAATTTCCTGTTTTGAACTCAGTTCCCAATGATATATCTCATCAAAGGATTGTTGAAAAGATTTTATTCAGTAGAATTAAAAAAGCAATTTTTCAAACACTTTCCTGACAGGTGGCAACAAGATCATGATAATCTATTGTCAGTTAGAATACGCAGTTTCTGTTTTCAATCTTAACCCAAACATCGATCAACTTTTAAAAAGATGAAAGAGATACTTGAACGTGACATAATTTAAACATGCATCATTCTGACCAGGAGTAAGGCGCACTACCGTCAGTGTATGAGGACAGCAGTAAAACTTGCTTGCTCCCATAATTCACTTGTAAAGTGCATGAGGAAATATACAGACACCATCTTGAAATGTGCTACTTTAAATCACAGTTTAGAAAAGTAAAAAGGATGAATTAGGATCTTCACGTTCCGATTCAGGGATTTCCAGTTTAAAGTTTAGATTCTAGTAATAAGCCTGATTTTCTTACAAATTCAAAGATGACAATGGTATGAACAAAGCGATAGGTGTTCCTGGCATTTATTACATTTATTAATGTTTTTAACTCAATTCCCAATAATATTTCTCATCAAAGTATTGTTGATAAGATTTTAATCTATAGAATTAAAAAAACACTTTTTTAAAAACTGTTCTGACCTGTGTCAACAACGTTGTGTTAATCTGTTTTCAGTTGGATTACCCAGTTTCTGTTTTCAATCTTAACCCAAACATCGATCAAGCTATAAAAATATGAAAGAGCTGCTTGACCATGACGTGATTTGAATACACAACTTTCTGATATGGATTCAGAAGCACTACAGTTGAATTAAGATCTTCACAATCAGATTCAGTGATTTCCAGTCAAAAATTAAGAATCTGGTAATAAACCCTCTTTTCTTACAAATTCAAAGATGGCAATGGTAAAAATAAATTAATAGGTGCTTATGGCATTAATTACATTTATTAATGTTGGGAACTCAATTCCCAATAACAATTCTTATCAAAGTCCTCTTGAAACGATTATAATCTGTAGAACTAAAAAATGCAGTTTCTTAAACACTGCAGCCTGGTAGCAACAAAGTCGAGTTAGCTTTTGTCAAGTTGGACTACGCAGTTGCTGTTTTCAATAATAACAAAAGCATCAATTAAGATATGAAAAGACATAAAGAGCTGATTGACCCCGACGTGATTTGAACACGCAAGCTTCTGATCTGGAGTCAGAAGCGCCACCGTTGCGCCACGAGGTCAGTTGAATAGTGTTGTTGCTCCCATACTTCACATGAAAAGTGCATGATAAAATATATGGACACCATCTTGAAATTTGCTACTTATAATCACAGTTTGGAAAAGATATAAACAAGGATGAATTAAGGTCTTCACTTTCAGATTCAGGGATTTCCAATTAAAAATTTAGAATATACTGTAGTAATAAACCCTTTTTTCTTACAAATTCAAAGATGACAATGGTATGAACAAATTAATAGGTGTTTCTGACTTGCCACAAATTTCCTGTTTTGAACTCAGTTCCCAATGATATATCTCATCAAAGGATTGTTGAAAAGATTTTATTCAGTAGAATTAAAAAAGCAATTTTTCAAACACTTTCCTGACAGGTGGCAACAAGATCATGATAATCTATTGTCAGTTAGAATACGCAGTTTCTGTTTTCAATCTTAACCCAAACATCGATCAACTTTTAAAAAGATGAAAGACATACTTGAACGTGACATAATTTAAACATGCATCATTCTGACCAGGAGTAAGGCGCACTACCGTCAGTGTATGAGGACAGCAGTAAAACTTGCTTGCTCCCATAATTCACTTGTAAAGTGCATGAGGAAATATACAGACACCATCTTGAAATGTGCTACTTTAAATCACAGTTTAGAAAAGTAAAAAGGATGAATTAGGATCTTCACGTTCCGATTCAGGGATTTCCAGTTTAAAGTTTAGATTCTAGTAATAAGCCTGATTTTCTTACAAATTCAAAGATGACAATGGTATGAACAAAGCGATAGGTGTTCCTGGCATTTATTACATTTATTAATGTTTTTAACTCAATTCCCAATAATATTTCTCATCAAAGTATTGTTGATAAGATTTTAATCTATAGAATTAAAAAAACACTTTTTTAAAAACTGTTCTGACCTGTGTCAACAACGTTGTGTTAATCTGTTTTCAGTTGGATTACCCAGTTTCTGTTTTCAATCTTAGCCCAAACATCGATCAAGCTATAAAAATATGAAAGAGCTGCTTGACCATGACGTGATTTGAATACACAACTTTCTGATATGGATTCAGAAGCACTACAGTTGAATTAAGATCTTCACAATCAGATTCAGTGATTTCCAGTCAAAAATTAAGAATCTGGTAATAAACCCTCTTTTCTTACAAATTCAAAGATGGCAATGGTAAAAATAAATTGATAGGTGCTTATGGCATTAATTACATTTATTAATGTTTGGAACTCAATTCCCAATAACAATTCTTATCAAAGTCCTCTTGAAACGATTATAATCTGTAGAACTAAAAAATGCAGTTTCTTAAACACTGCAGCCTGGTAGCAACAAAGTCGAGTTAACTTTTGTCAAGTTGGACTACGCAGTTGCTGTTTTCAATAATAACCCAAGCATCAATTAAGATATGAAAAGACATAAAGAGCTGATTGACCCCGACGTGATTTGAACACGCAACCTTCTGATCTGGAGTCAGACGCGCTACCGTTGCGCCACGAGGTCAGTTGAAAAGTGTTGTTGCTCCCATACTTCACATGAAAAGTGCATGATAAAATATATGGACACCATCTTGAAATTTGCTACTTACAATCACAGTTTGGAAAAGATATAAACAAGGATGAATTAAGGTCTTCACTTTCAGATTCAGGGATTTCCAATTAAAAATTTAGAATATAGTAATAAACCCTTTTTTCTTACAAATTCAAAGATGACAATGGTATGAACAAATTAATAGGTGTTTCTGACTTGCCACAAATTTCCTGTTTTGAACTCAGTTCCCAATGATATATCTCATCAAAGGATTGTTGAAAAGATTTTATTCAGTAGATTTAAAAAAGCAATTTTTCAAACACTTTCCTGACAGGTGGCAACAAGATCATGATAATCTATTGTCAGTTAGAATACGCAGTTTCTGTTTTCAATCTTAACCCAAACATCGATCAACTTTTAAAAAGATGAAAGAGATACTTGAACGTGACATAATTTAAACATGCATCATTCTGACCAGGAGTAAGGCGCACTACCGTCAGTGTATGAGGACAGCAGTAAAACTTGCTTGCTCGCATAATTCACTTGTAAAGTGCATGAGGAAATATACAGACACCATCTTGAAATTTGCTACTTTAAATCACAGTTTAGAAAAGTAATAACAAGGATGAATTAGGATCTTCACGTTCCGATTCAGGGATTTCCAGTTTAAAGTTTAGATTCTAGTAATAAGCCTGATTTTCTTACAAATTCAAAGATGACAATGGTATGAACAAAGCGATAGGTGTTCCTGGCATTTATTACATTTATTAATGTTTTTAACTCAATTCCCAATAATATTTCTCATCAAAGTATTGTTGATAAGATTTTAATCTATAGAATTAAAAAAACACTTTTTTAAAAACTGTTCTGACCTGTGTCAACAAAGTTGTGTTAATCTATTTTCAGTTGGATTACCCAGTTTCTGTTTTCAATCTTAACCCAAACATCGATCAAGCTATAAAAATATGAAAGAGCTGCTTGACCATGACGTGATTTGAATACACAACTTTCTGATATGGATTCAGAAGCACTACAGTTGAATTAAGATCTTCACAATCAGATTCAGTGATTTCCAGTCAAAAATTAAGAATCTGGTAATAAACCCTCTTTTCTTACAAATTCAAAGATGGCAATGGTAAAAATAAATTAATAGGTGCTTATGGCATTAATTACATTTATTAATGTTTGGAACTCAATTCCCAATAACAATTCTTATCAAAGTCCTCTTGAAACGATTATAATCTGTAGAACTAAAAAATGCAGTTTCTTAAACACTGCAGCCTGGTAGCAACAAAGTCGAGTTAACTTTTGTCAAGTTGGACTACGCAGTTGCTGTTTTCAATAATAACCCAAACATCAATCAAGATATGAAAAGACATAAAGAGCTGAATGACCTCAACGTGATTTGAACACGCAACCTTCTGATCTGGAGTCAGACGCGCTACCATTGCGCAACGAGGTCATTTGCAAAGTGTTGTTGCTCCCATACTTCACATGAAAAGTGCATGATAAAATATATGGACACCATCTTGAAATTTGCTACTTATAATCACAGTTTGGAAAAGATATAAACAAGGATGAATTAAGGTCTTCACTTTCAGATTCAGGGATTTCCAATTAAAAATTTAGAATATAGTAATAAACCCTTTTTTCTTACAAATTCAAATATGACAATGGTATGAACAAATTAATAGGTGTTTCTGACTTGCCACAAATTTTCTGTTTTGAACTCAGTTCCCAATGATATATCTCATCAAAGATTGTTGAAAAGATTTTATTCAGTAGAATTAAAAAAGCAATTTTTCAAACACTTTCTTGACAGGTGGCAACAAGATCATGATAATCTATTGTCAGTTAGAATACGCAGTTTCTGTTTTCAATCTTAACCCAAACATCGATCAACTTTTAAAAAGATGAAAGAGATACTTGAACGTGACATAATTTAAACATGCATCATTCTGACCAGGAGTAAGGCGCACTACCGTCAGTGTATGAGGACAGCTGTAAAACTTGCTTGCTCCCATAATTCACTTGTAAAGTGCATGAGGAAATATACAGACACCATCTTGAAATTTGCTACTTTAAATCACAGTTTAGAAAAGTAATAACAAGGATGAATTAGGATCTTCACGTTCCTATTCAGGGATTTCCAGTTTAAAGTTTAGATTCTAGTAATAAGCCTGATTTTCTTACAAATTCAAAGATGACAATGGTATGAACAAAGCGATAGGTGTTCCTGGCATTTATTACATTTATTAATGTTTTTAACTCAATTCCCAATAATATTTCTCATCAAAGTATTGTTGATAAGATTTTAATCTATAGAATTAAAAAAACACTTTTTTAAAAACTGTTCTGACCTGTGTCAACAACGTTGTGTTAATCTATTTTCAGTTGGATTACCCAGTTTCTGTTTTCAATCTTAACCCAAACATCGATCAAGCTATAAAAATATGAAAGAGCTGCTTGACCATGACGTGATTTGAATACACAACTTTCTGATATGGATTCAGAAGCACTACAGTTGAATTAAGATCTTCACAATCAGATTCAGTGATTTCCAGTCAAAAATTAAGAATCTGGTAATAAACCCTCTTTTCTTACAAATTCAAAGATGGCAATGGTAAAAATAAATTAATAGGTGCTTATGGCATTAATTACATTTACTAATGTTTGGAACTCAATTCCCAATAACAATTCTTATCAAAGTCCTCTTGAAACGATTATAATCTGTTGAACTAAAAAATGCAGTTTCTTAAACACTGCAGCCTGGTAGCAACAAAGTCGAGTTAACTTTTGTCAGTTGGACTACGCAGTTATTGTTTTCAATAATAACCCAAACATCAATCAAGATATGAAAAGACATAAAGTGCTGATTGACCACGACGTGATTTGAACACACAACCTTCTGATCTGGAGTCAGACGCGCTACCGTTGCGCCACGAGGTCATTTGAAAAGTGTTGTTGCTCCCATACTTCACATGAAAAGTGCATGATAAAATATATGGACACCATCTTGAAATTTGCTACTTATAATCACACTTTGGAAAAGATATAAACAAGGATGAATTAAGGTCTTCACTTTCAGATTCAGGGATTTCCAATTAAAAATTTAGAATATAGTAATAAACCCTTTTTTCTTACAAATTCAAAGATGACAATGGTATGAACAAATTAATAGGTGTTTCTGACTTGCCACAAATTTTCTGTTTTGAACTCAGTTCCCAATGATATATCTCATCAAAGATTGTTGAAAAGATTTTATTCAGTAGAATTAAAAAAGCAATTTTTCAAACACTTTCCTGACAGGTGGCAACAAGATCATGATAATCTATTGTCAGTTAGAATACGCAGTTTCTGTTTTCAATCTTAACCCAAACATCGATCAACTTTTAAAAAGATGAAAGAGATACTTGAACGTGACATAATTTAAACATGCATCATTCTGACCAGGAGTAAGGCGCACTACCGTCAGTGTATGAGGACAGCTGTAAAACTTGCTTGCTCCCATAATTCACTTGTAAAGTGCATGAGGAAATATACAGACACCATCTTGAAATTTGCTACTTTAAATCACAGTTTAGAAAAGTAATAACAAGGATGAATTAGGATCTTCACGTTCCGATTCAGGGATTTCCAGTTTAAAGTTTAGATTCTAGTAATAAGCCTGATTTTCTTACAAATTCAAAGATGACAATGGTATGAACAAAGCGATAGGTGTTCCTGGCATTTATTACATTTATTAATGTTTTTAACTCAATTCCCAATAATATTTCTCATCAAAGTATTGTTGATAAGATTTTAATCTATAGAATTAAAAAAACACTTTTTTAAAAACTGTTCTGACCTGTGTCAACAACGTTGTGTTAATCTGTTTTCAGTTGGATTACCCAGTTTCTGTTTTCAATCTTTACCCAAACATCGATCAAGCTATAAAAATATGAAAGAGCTGCTTGACCATGACGTGATTTGAATACACAACTTTCTGATATGGATTCAGAAGCACTACAGTTGAATTAAGATCTTCACAATCAGATTCAGTGATTTCCAGTCAAAAATTAAGAATCTGGTAATAAACCCTCTTTTCTTACAAATTCATAGACGGCAATGGTAAAAATAAATTAATAGGTGCTTATGGCATTAATTACATTTATTAATGTTTGGAACTCAATTCCCAATAACAATTCTTATCAAAGTCCTCTTGAAACGATTATAATCTGTAGAACTAAAAAATGCAGTTTCTTAAACACTGCAGCCTGGTAGCAACAAAGTCGAGTTAACTTTTGTCAAGTTGGACTACGCAGTTGCTGTTTTCAATAATAACCCAAATTCAAAGATGACAATGGTATGAACAAATTATTAGGTGTTTCTCACTTGCCACAAATTTTCTGTTTTGAACTCAGTTCCCAATGATATATCTCATCAAAGGATTGTTGAAAAGATTTTATTCAGTAGAATTAAAAAAGCAATTTTTCAAACACTTTCCTGACAGGTGGCAACAAGATCATGATAATCTATTGTCAGTTAGAATACGCAGTTTCTGTTTTCAATCTTAACCCAAACATCGATCAACTTTTAAAAAGATGAAAGAGATACTTGAACATGACATAATTTAAACATGCATCATTCTGACCAGGAGTAAGGCGCACTACCGTCAGTGTATGAGGACAGCTGTAAAACTTGCTTGCTCCCATAATTCACTTGTAAAGTGCATGAGGAAATATACAGACACCATCTTGAAATTTGCTACTTTAAATCACAGTTTAGAAAAGTAATAACAAGGATGAATTAGGATCTTCACGTTCCGATTCAGGGATTTCCAGTTTAAAGTTTAGATTCTAGTAATAAGCCTGATTTTCTTACAAATTCAAAGATGACAATGGTATGAACAAAGCGATAGGTGTTCCTGGCATTTATTACATTTATTAATGTTTTTAACTCAATTCCCAATAATATTTCTCATCAAAGTATTGTTGATAAGATTTTAATCTATAGAATTAAAAAAACACTTTTTTAAAAACTGTTCTGACCTGTGTCAACAACGTTGTGTTAATCTATTTTCAGTTGGATTACCCAGTTTCTGTTTTCAATCTTAACCCAAACATCGATCAAGCTATAAAAATATGAAAGAGCTGCTTGACCATGACATGATTTGAATACACAACTTTCTGATATGGATTCAGAAGCACTACAGTTGAATTAACATCTTCACAATCAGATTCAGTGATTTCCAGTCAAAAATTAAGAATCTGGTAATAAACCCTCTTTTCTTACAAATTCAAAGATGGCAATGGTAAAAATAAATTAATAGGTGCTTATGGCATTAATTACATTTACTAATGTTTGGAACTCAATTCCCAATAACAATTCTTATCAAAGTCCTCTTGAAACGATTACAATCTGTAGAACTAAAAAATGCAGTATCTTAAACACTGCAGCCTGGTAGCAACAAAATCGAGTTAACTTTTGTCAGTTGGACTACGCAGTTACTGTTTTCAATAATAACCCAAACATCAATCAAGATATGAAAAGACATAAACAGCTGATTGACCCCGACGTGATTTGAACACACAACCTTCTGATCTGGAGTCAGACGCGCTACTGTTGCGCCACGAGGTCAGTTGAAAAGTGTTGTTGCTCCCATACTTCACATGAAAAGTGCATGATAAAATATATGGACACCATCTTGAAATTTGCTACTTATAATCACAGTTTGGAAAAGATATAAACAAGGATGAATTAAGGTCTTCACTTTCAGATTCAGGGATTTCCAATTAAAAATTTAGAATATACAGTAGTAATAAAACCTTTTTTCTTACAAATTCAAAGATGACAATGGTATGAACAAATTAATAGGTGTTTCTGACTTGCCACAAATTTCCTGTTTTGAACTCAGTTCCCAATGATATATCTCATCAAAGGATTGTTGAAAAGATTTTATTCAGTAGAATTAAAAAAGCAATTTTTCAAACACTTTCCTGACAGGTGGCAACAAGATCATGATAATCTATTGTCAGTTAGAATACGCAGTTTCTGTTTTCAATCTTAACCCAAACATCGATCAACTTTTAAAAAGATGAAAGAGATACTTGAACGTGACATAATTTAAACATGCATCATTCTGACCAGGAGTAAGGCGCACTACCGTCAGTGTATGAGGACAGCAGTAAAACTTGCTTGCTCCCATAATTCACTTGTAAAGTGCATGAGGAAATATACAGACACCATCTTGAAATTTGCTACTTTAAATCACAGTTTAGAAAAGTAATAACAAGGATGAATTAGGATCTTCACGTTCCGATTCAGGGATTTCCAGTTTAAAGTTTAGATTCTAGTAATAAGCCTGATTTTCTTACAAATTCAAAGATGACAATGGTATGAACAAAGCGAAAGGTGTTCCTGGCATTTATTACATTTATTAATGTTTTTAACTCAATTCCCAATAATATTTATCATCAAAGTATTGTTGATAAGATTTTAATCTATAGAATTAAAAAAACACTTTTTTAAAAACTGTTCTGACCTGTGTCAACAACGTTGTGTTAATCTATTTTCAGTTGGATTACCCAGTTTCTGTTTTCAATCTTAACCCAAACATCGATCAAGCTATAAAAATATGAAAGAGCTGCTTGACCATGACGTGATTTGAATACACAACTTTCTGATATGGATTCAGAAACACTACAGTTGAATTAAGATCTTCACAATCAGATTCAGTGATTTCCAGTCAAAAATTAAGAATCTGGTAATAAACCCTCTTTTCTTACAAATTCAAAGATGGCAATGGTAAAAATAAATTAATAGGTGCTTATGGCATTAATTACATTTATTAATGTTTGGAACTCAATTCCCAATAACAATTCTTATCAAAGTCCTCTTGAAACAATTATAATCTGTAGAACTAAAAAATGCAGTTTCTTAAACACTGCAGCCTGGTAGCAACAAAGTCGAGTTAACTTTTGTCAAGTTGGACTACGCAGTTGCTGTTTTCAATAATAACCCAAGCATCAATTAAGATATGAAAAGACAAAAAGAGCTGATTGACCCCGACGTGATTTGAACACGCAACCTTCTGATCTGGAGTTAGATGCGCTACCGTTGCGCCACGAGGTCAGTTGAAAAGTGACGTTGCTCCCATACTTCACATGAAAAGTGCATGATAAAATATATGGACACCATCTTGAAATTTGCTACTTATAATCACAGTTTGGAAAAGATATAAACAAGGATGAATTAAGGTCTTCACTTTCAGATTCAGGGATTTCCAATTAAAAATTTAGAATATACTGTAGTAATAAACCCTTTTTTCTTACAAATTCAAAGATGGCAATGGTATGAACAAATTAACAGGTGTTTCTGACTTGCCACAAATTTCCTGTTTTGAACTCAGTTCCCAATGATATATCTCATCAAAGGATTGTTGAAAAGATTTTATTCAGTAGAATTAAAAAAGCAATTTTTCAAACACTTTCCTGACAGGTGGCAACAAGATCATGATAATCTATTGTCAGTTAGAATACGCAGTTTCTGTTTTCAATCTTAACCCAAACATCGATCAACTTTTAAAAAGATGAAAGAGATACTTGAATGTGACATAATTTAAACATGCATCATTCTGACCAGGAGTAAGGCGCACTACCGTCAGTGTATGAGGACAGCAGTAAAACTTGCTTGCTCCCATAATTCACTTGTAAAGTGCATGAGGAAATATACAGACACCATCTTGAAATTTACTACTTTAAATCACAGTTTAGAAAAGTAATAACAAGGATGAATTAGGATCTTCACGTTCCGATTCAGGGATTTCCAGTTTAAAGTTTAGATTCTAGTAATAAGCCTGATTTTCTTACAAATTCAAAGATGACAATGGTATGAACAAAGCGATAGGTGTTCCTGGCATTTATTACATTTATTAATGTTTTTAACTCAATTCCCAATAATATTTCTCATCAAAGTATTGTTGATAAGATTTTAATCTATAGAATTAAAAAAACACTTTTTTAAAAACTGTTCTGACCTGTGTCAACAACGTTGTGTTAATCTGTTTTCAGTTGGATTACCCAGTTTCTGTTTTCAATCTTAACCCAAACATCGATCAAGCTATAAAAATATGAAAGAGCTGCTTGACCATGACGTGATTTGAATACACAACTTTCTGATATGGATTCAGAAGCACTACAGTTGAATTAAGATCTTCACAATCAGATTCAGTGATTTCCAGTCAAAAATTAAGAATCTGGTAATAAACCCTCTTTTCTTACAAATTCAAAGATGGCAATGGTAAAAATAAATTAATAGGTGCTTATGGCATTAATTACATTTACTAATGTTTGGAACTCAATTCCCAATAACAATTCTTATCAAAGTCCTCTTGAAACGATTATAATCTGTTGAACTAAAAAATGCAGTTTCTTAAACACTGCAGCCTGGTAGCAACAAAGTCGAGTTAACTTTTGTCAGTTGGACTACGCAGTTATTGTTTTCAATAATAACCCAAACATCAATCAAGATATGAAAAGACATAAAGTGCTGATTGACCACGACGTGATTTGAACACGCAACCTTCTGATCTGGAGTCAGACGCGCTACCGTTGCGCCACGAGGTCATTTGAAAAGTGTTGTTGCTCCCATACTTCACATGAAAAGTGCATGATAAAATATATGGACACCATCTTGAAATTTGCTACTTATAATCACACTTTGGAAAAGATATAAACAAGGATGAATTAAGGTCTTCACTTTCAGATTCAGGGATTTCCAATTAAAAATTTAGAATATAGTAATAAACCCTTTTTTCTTACAAATTCAAAGATGACAATGGTATGAACAAATTAATAGGTGTTTCTGACTTGCCACAAATTTTCTGTTTTGAACTCAGTTCCCAATGATATATCTCATCAAAGATTGTTGAAAAGATTTTATTCAGTAGAATTAAAAAAGCAATTTTTCAAACACTTTCCTGACAGGTGGCAACAAGATCATGATAATCTATTGTCAGTTAGAATACGCAGTTTCTGTTTTCAATCTTAACCCAAACATCGATCAACTTTTAAAAAGATGAAAGATATACTTGAACGTGACATAATTTAAACATGCATCATTCTGACCAGGAGTAAGGCGCACTACCGTCAGTGTATGAGGACAGCTGTAAAACTTGCTTGCTCCCATAATTCACTTGTAAAGTGCATGAGGAAATATACAGACACCATCTTGAAATTTGCTACTTTAAATCACAGTTTAGAAAAGTAGTAACAAGGATGAATTAGGATCTTCACGTTCCGATTCAGGGATTTCCAGTTTAAAGTTTAGATTCTAGTAATAAGCCTGATTTTCTTACAAATTCAAAGATGACAATGGTATGAACAAAGCGATAGGTGTTCCTGGCATTTATTACATTTATTAATGTTTTTAACTCAATTCCCAATAATATTTCTCATCAAAGTATTGTTGATAAGATTTTAATCTATAGAATTAAAAAAACACTTTTTTAAAAACTGTTCTGACCTGTGTCAACAACGTTGTGTTAATCTGTTTTCAGTTGGATTACCCAGTTTCTGTTTTCAATCTTTACCCAAACATCGATCAAGCTATAAAAATATGAAAGAGCTGCTTGACCATGACGTGATTTGAATACACAACTTTCTGATATGGATTCAGAAGCACTACAGTTGAATTAAGATCTTCACAATCAGATTCAGTGATTTCCAGTCAAAAATTAAGAATCTGGTAATAAACCCTCTTTTCTTACAAATTCATAGACGGCAATGGTAAAAATAAATTAATAGGTGCTTATGGCATTAATTACATTTATTAATGTTTGGAACTCAATTCCCAATAACAATTCTTATCAAAGTCCTCTTGAAACGATTATAATCTGTAGAACTAAAAAATGCAGTTTCTTAAACACTGCAGCCTGGTAGCAACAAAGTCGAGTTAACTTTTGTCAAGTTGGACTACGCAGTTGCTGTTTTCAATAATAACCCAAATTCAAAGATGACAATGGTATGAACAAATTATTAGGTGTTTCTCACTTGCCACAAATTTTCTGTTTTGAACTCAGTTCCCAATGATATATCTCATCAAAGGATTGTTGAAAAGATTTTATTCAGTAGAATTAAAAAAGCAATTTTTCAAACACTTTCCTGACAGGTGGCAACAAGATCATGATAATCTATTGTCAGTTAGAATACGCAGTTTCTGTTTTCAATCTTAACCCAAACATCGATCAACTTTTAAAAAGATGAAAGAGATACTTGAACATGACATAATTTAAACATGCATCATTCTGACCAGGAGTAAGGCGCACTACCGTCAGTGTATGAGGACAGCTGTAAAACTTGCTTGCTCCCATAATTCACTTGTAAAGTGCATGAGGAAATATACAGACACCATCTTGAAATTTGCTACTTTAAATCACAGTTTAGAAAAGTAATAACAAGGATGAATTAGGATCTTCACGTTCCGATTCAGGGATTTCCAGTTTAAAGTTTAGATTCTAGTAATAAGCCTGATTTTCTTACAAATTCAAAGATGACAATGGTATGAACAAAGCGATAGGTGTTCCTGGCATTTATTACATTTATTAATGTTTTTAACTCAATTCCCAATAATATTTCTCATCAAAGTATTGTTGATAAGATTTTAATCTATAGAATTAAAAAAACACTTTTTTAAAAACTGTTCTGACCTGTGTCAACAACGTAGTGTTAATCTATTTTCAGTTGGATTACCCAGTTTCTGTTTTCAATCTTAACCCAAACATCGATCAAGCTATAAAAATATGAAAGAGCTGCTTGACCATGACATGATTTGAATACACAACTTTCTGATATGGATTCAGAAGCACTACAGTTGAATTAACATCTTCACAATCAGATTCAGTGATTTCCAGTCAAAAATTAAGAATCTGGTAATAAACCCTCTTTTCTTACAAATTCAAAGATGGCAATGGTAAAAATAAATTAATAGGTGCTTATGGCATTAATTACATTTACTAATGTTTGGAACTCAATTCCCAATAACAATTCTTATCAAAGTCCTCTTGAAACGATTACAATCTGTAGAACTAAAAAATGCAGTATCTTAAACACTGCAGCCTGGTAGCAACAAAATCGAGTTAACTTTTGTCAGTTGGACTACGCAGTTACTGTTTTCAATAATAACCCAAACATCAATCAAGATATGAAAAGACATAAACAGCTGATTGACCCCGACGTGATTTGAACACACAACCTTCTGATCTGGAGTCAGACGCGCTACTGTTGCGCCACGAGGTCAGTTGAAAAGTGTTGTTGCTCCCATACTTCACATGAAAAGTGCATGATAAAATATATGGACACCATCTTGAAATTTGCTACTTATAATCACAGTTTGGAAAAGATATAAACAAGGATGAATTAAGGTCTTCACTTTCAGATTCAGGGATTTCCAATTAAAAATTTAGAATATACAGTAGTAATAAAACCTTTTTTCTTACAAATTCAAAGATGACAATGGTATGAACAAATTAATAGGTGTTTCTGACTTGCCACAAATTTCCTGTTTTGAACTCAGTTCCCAATGATATATCTCATCAAAGGATTGTTGAAAAGATTTTATTCAGTAGAATTAAAAAAGCAATTTTTCAAACACTTTCCTGACAGGTGGCAACAAGATCATGATAATCTATTGTCAGTTAGAATACGCAGTTTCTGTTTTCAATCTTAACCCAAACATCGATCAACTTTTAAAAAGATGAAAGAGATACTTGAACATGACATAATTTAAACATGCATCATTCTGACCAGGAGTAAGGCGCACTACCGTCAGTGTATGAGGACAGCTGTAAAACTTGCTTGCTCCCATAATTCACTTGTAAAGTGCATGAGGAAATATACAGACACCATCTTGAAATTTGCTACTTTAAATCACAGTTTAGAAAAGTAATAACAAGGATGAATTAGGATCTTCACGTTCCGATTCAGGGATTTCCAGTTTAAAGTTTAGATTCTAGTAATAAGCCTGATTTTCTTACAAATTCAAAGATGACAATGGTATGAACAAAGCGATAGGTGTTCCTGGCATTTATTACATTTATTAATGTTTTTAACTCAATTCCCAATAATATTTCTCATCAAAGTATTGTTGATAAGATTTTAATCTATAGAATTAAAAAAACACTTTTTTAAAAACTGTTCTGACCTGTGTCAACAACGTTGTGTTAATCTATTTTCAGTTGGATTACCCAGTTTCTGTTTTCAATCTTAACCCAAACATCGATCAAGCTATAAAAATATGAAAGAGCTGCTTGACCATGACATGATTTGAATACACAACTTTCTGATATGGATTCAGAAGCACTACAGTTGAATTAACATCTTCACAATCAGATTCAGTGATTTCCAGTCAAAAATTAAGAATCTGGTAATAAACCCTCTTTTCTTACAAATTCAAAGATGGCAATGGTAAAAATAAATTAATAGGTGCTTATGGCATTAATTACATTTACTAATGTTTGGAACTCAATTCCCAATAACAATTCTTATCAAAGTCCTCTTGAAACGATTACAATCTGTAGAACTAAAAAATGCAGTATCTTAAACACTGCAGCCTGGTAGCAACAAAATCGAGTTAACTTTTGTCAGTTGGACTACGCAGTTACTGTTTTCAATAATAACCCAAACATCAATCAAGATATGAAAAGACATAAACAGCTGATTGACCCCGACGTGATTTGAACACACAACCTTCTGATCTGGAGTCAGACGCGCTACTGTTGCGCCACGAGGTCAGTTGAAAAGTGTTGTTGCTCCCATACTTCACATGAAAAGTGCATGATAAAATATATGGACACCATCTTGAAATTTGCTACTTATAATCACAGTTTGGAAAAGATATAAACAAGGATGAATTAAGGTCTTCACTTTCAGATTCAGGGATTTCCAATTAAAAATTTAGAATATACAGTAGTAATAAAACCTTTTTTCTTACAAATTCAAAGATGACAATGGTATGAACAAATTAATAGGTGTTTCTGACTTGCCACAAATTTCCTGTTTTGAACTCAGTTCCCAATGATATATCTCATCAAAGGATTGTTGAAAAGATTTTATTCAGTAGAATTAAAAAAGCAATTTTTCAAACACTTTCCTGACAGGTGGCAACAAGATCATGATAATCTATTGTCAGTTAGAATACGCAGTTTCTGTTTTCAATCTTAACCCAAACATCGATCAACTTTTAAAAAGATGAAAGAGATACTTGAACGTGACATAATTTAAACATGCATCATTCTGACCAGGAGTAAGGCGCACTACCGTCAGTGTATGAGGACAGCAGTAAAACTTGCTTGCTCCCATAATTCACTTGTAAAGTGCATGAGGAAATATACAGACACCATCTTGAAATTTGCTACTTTAAATCACAGTTTAGAAAAGTAATAACAAGGATGAATTAGGATCTTCACGTTCCGATTCAGGGATTTCCAGTTTAAAGTTTAGATTCTAGTAATAAGCCTGATTTTCTTACAAATTCAAAGATGACAATGGTATGAACAAAGCGAAAGGTGTTCCTGGCATTTATTACATTTATTAATGTTTTTAACTCAATTCCCAATAATATTTATCATCAAAGTATTGTTGATAAGATTTTAATCTATAGAATTAAAAAAACACTTTTTTAAAAACTGTTCTGACCTGTGTCAACAACGTTGTGTTAATCTATTTTCAGTTGGATTACCCAGTTTCTGTTTTCAATCTTAACCCAAACATCGATCAAGCTATAAAAATATGAAAGAGCTGCTTGACCATGACGTGATTTGAATACACAACTTTCTGATATGGATTCAGAAACACTACAGTTGAATTAAGATCTTCACAATCAGATTCAGTGATTTCCAGTCAAAAATTAAGAATCTGGTAATAAACCCTCTTTTCTTACAAATTCAAAGATGGCAATGGTAAAAATAAATTAATAGGTGCTTATGGCATTAATTACATTTATTAATGTTTGGAACTCAATTCCCAATAACAATTCTTATCAAAGTCCTCTTGAAACAATTATAATCTGTAGAACTAAAAAATGCAGTTTCTTAAACACTGCAGCCTGGTAGCAACAAAGTCGAGTTAACTTTTGTCAAGTTGGACTACGCAGTTGCTGTTTTCAATAATAACCCAAGCATCAATTAAGATATGAAAAGACAAAAAGAGCTGATTGACCCCGACGTGATTTGAACACGCAACCTTCTGATCTGGAGTTAGATGCGCTACCGTTGCGCCACGAGGTCAGTTGAAAAGTGATGTTGCTCCCATACTTCACATGAAAAGTGCATGATAAAATATATGGACACCATCTTGAAATTTGCTACTTATAATCACAGTTTGGAAAAGATATAAACAAGGATGAATTAAGGTCTTCACTTTCAGATTCAGGGATTTCCAATTAAAAATTTAGAATATACTGTAGTAATAAACCCTTTTTTCTTACAAATTCAAAGATGGCAATGGTATGAACAAATTAACAGGTGTTTCTGACTTGCCACAAATTTCCTGTTTTGAACTCAGTTCCCAATGATATATCTCATCAAAGGATTGTTGAAAAGATTTTATTCAGTAGAATTAAAAAAGCAATTTTTCAAACACTTTCCTGACAGGTGGCAACAAGATCATGATAATCTATTGTCAGTTAGAATACGCAGTTTCTGTTTTCAATCTTAACCCAAACATCGATCAACTTTTAAAAAGATGAAAGAGATACTTGAATGTGACATAATTTAAACATGCATCATTCTGACCAGGAGTAAGGCGCACTACCGTCAGTGTATGAGGACAGCAGTAAAACTTGCTTGCTCCCATAATTCACTTGTAAAGTGCATGAGGAAATATACAGACACCATCTTGAAATGTGCTACTTTAAATCACAGTTTAGAAAAGTAAAAAGGATGAATTAGGATCTTCACGTTCCGATTCAGGGTTTTCCAGTTTAAAGTTTAGATTCTAGTAATAAGCCTGATTTTCTTACAAATTCAAAGATGACAATGGTATGAACAAAGCGATAGGTGTTCCTGGCATTTATTACATTTATTAATGTTTTTAACTCAATTCCCAATAATATTTCTCATCAAAGTATTGTTGATAAGATTTTAATCTATAGAATTAAAAAAACACTTTTTTAAAAACTGTTCTGACCTGTGTCAACAACGTTGTGTTAATCTGTTTTCAGTTGGATTACCCAGTTTCTGTTTTCAATCTTAACCCAAACATCGATCAAGCTATAAAAATATGAAAGAGCTGCTTGACCATGACGTGATTTGAATACACAACTTTCTGATATGGATTCAGAAGCACTACAGTTGAATTAAGATCTTCACAATCAGATTCAGTGATTTCCAGTCAAAAATTAAGAATCTGGTAATAAACCCTCTTTTCTTACAAATTCAAAGATGGCAATGGTAAAAATAAATTAATAGGTGCTTATGGCATTAATTACATTTATTAATGTTTGGAACTCAATTCCCAATAACAATTCTTATCAAAGTCCTCTTGAAACGATTATAATCTGTAGAACTAAAAAATGCAGTTTCTTAAACACTGCAGCCTGGTAGCAACAAAGTCGAGTTAACTTTTGTCAAGTTGGACTACGCAGTTGCTGTTTTCAATAATAACCCAAGCATCAATTAAGATATGAAAAGACATAAAGAGCTGATTGACCCCGACGTGATTTGAACACGCAACCTTCTGATCTCGAGTCAGACGCGCTACCGTTGCGCCACGACGTCAGTTGAAAAGTGTAGTTGCTCCCATACTTCACATGAAAAGTGCATGATAAAATATATGGACACTATCTTGAAATTTGCTACTTATAATCACAGTTTGGAAAAGATATAAACAAGGATGAATTAAGGTCTTCACTTTCAGATTCAGGGATTTCCAATTAAAAATTTAGAATATACAGTAGTAATAAACCCTTTTTTCTTACAAATTCAAAGATGACAATGGTATGAACAAATTAATAGGTGTTTCTGACTTGCCACAAATTTCCTGTTTTGAACTCAGTTCCCAATGATATATCTCATCAAAGGATTGTTGAAAAGATTTTATTCAGTAGAATTAAAAAAGCAATTTTTCAAACACTTTCCTGACAGGTGGCAACAAGATCATGATAATCTATTGTCAGTTAGAATACGCAGTTTCTGTTTTCAATCTTAACCCAAACATCGATCAACTTTTAAAAAGATGAAAGAGATACTTGAATGTGACATAATTTAAACATGCATCATTCTGACCAGGAGTAAGGCGCACTACCGTCAGTGTATGAGGACAGCAGTAAAACTTGCTTGCTCCCATAATTCACTTGTAAAGTGCATGAGGAAATATACAGACACCATCTTGAAATTTGCTACTTTAAATCACAGTTTAGAAAAGTAATAACAAGGATGAATTAGGATCTTCACGTTCCGATTCAGGGATTTCCAGTTTAAAGTTTAGATTCTAGTAATAAGCCTGATTTTCTTACAAATTCAAAGATGACAATGGTATGAACAAAGCGATAGGTGTTCCTGGCATTTATTACATTTATTAATGTTTTTAACTCAATTCCCAATAATATTTCTCATCAAAGTATTGTTGATAAGATTTTAATCTATAGAATTAAAAAAACACTTTTTTAAAAACTGTTCTGACCTGTGTCAACAACGTTGTGTTAATCTATTTTCAGTTGGATTACCCAGTTTCTGTTTTCAATCTTAACCCAAACATCGATCAAGCTATAAAAATATGAAAGAGCTGCTTGACCATGACGTGATTTGAATACACAACTTTCTGATATGGATTCAGAAGCACTACAGTTGAATTAAGATCTTCACAATCAGATTCAGTGATTTCCAGTCAAAAATTAAGAATCTGGTAATAAACCCTCTTTTCTTACAAATTCAAAGATGGCAATGGTAAAAATAAATTAATAGGTGCTTATGGCATAAATTACATTTATTAATGTTTGGAACTCAATTCCCAATAACAATTCTTATCAAAGTCCTCTTGAAACGATTATAATCTGTAGAACTAAAAAATGCAGTTTCTTAAACACTGCATCCTGGTAGCAACAAAGTCGAGTTAACTTTTGTCAAGTTGGACTACGCAGTTGCTGTTTTCAATAATAACCCAAGCATCAATTAAGATATGAAAAGACATAAAGAGCTGATTGACCCCGACGTGATTTGAACACGCAACCTTCTGATCTGGAGTCAGACGCGCTACCGTTGCGCCACGAGGTCAGTTGAAAAGTGTTGTTGCTCCCATACTTCACATGAAAAGTGCATGATAAAATATATGGACACCATCTTGAAATTTGCTACTTATAATCACAGTTTGGAAAAGATATAAACAAGGATGAATTAAGGTCTTCACTTTCAGATTCAGGGATTTCCAATTAAAAATTTAGAATATAGTAATAAACCCTTTTTTCTTACAAATTCAAAGATGACAATGGTATGAACAAATTAATAGGTGTTTCTGACTTGCCACAAATTTCCTGTTTTGAACTCAGTTCCCAATGTTATATCTCATCAAAGGATTGTTGAAAAGATTTTATTCAGTAGAATTAAAAAAGCAATTTTTCAAACACTTTCCTGACAGGTGGCAACAAGATCATGATAAACTATTGTCAGTTTGAATACGCAGTTTCTGTTTTCAATCTTAACCCAAACATCGATCAACTTTTAAAAAGATGAAAGAGATACTTGAACGTGACATAATTTAAACATGCATCATTCTGACCAGGAGTAAGGCGCACTACCGTCAGTGTATGAGGACAGCTGTAAAACTTGCTTGCTCCCATAATTCACTTGTAAAGTGCATGAGGAAATATACAGACACCATCTTGAAATTTGCTACTTTAAATCACAGTTTAGAAAAGTAATAACAAGGATGAATTAGGATCTTCACGTTCCGATTCAGGGATTTCCAGTTTAAAGTTTAGATTCTAGTAATAAGCCTGATTTTCTTACAAATTCAAAGATGACAATGGTATGAACAAAGCGATAGGTGTTCCTGGCATTTATTACATTTATTAATGTTTTTAACTCAATTCCCAATAATATTTCTCATCAAAGTATTGTTGATAAGATTTTAATCTATAGAATTAAAAAAACACTTTTTTAAAAACTGTTCTGACCTGTGTCAACAACGTTGTGTTAATCTATTTTCAGTTGGATTACCCAGTTTCTGTTTTCAATCTTAACCCAAACATCGATCAAGCTATAAAAATATGAAAGAGCTGCTTGACCATGACATGATTTGAATACACAACTTTCTGATATGGATTCAGAAGCACTACAGTTGAATTAACATCTTCACAATCAGATTCAGTGATTTCCAGTCAAAAATTAAGAATCTGGTAATAAACCCTCTTTTCTTACAAATTCAAAGATGGCAATGGTAAAAATAAATTAATAGGTGCTTATGGCATTAATTACATTTACTAATGTTTGGAACTCAATTCCCAATAACAATTCTTATCAAAGTCCTCTTGAAACGATTACAATCTGTAGAACTAAAAAATGCAGTATCTTAAACACTGCAGCCTGGTAGCAACAAAATCGAGTTAACTTTTGTCAGTTGGACTACGCAGTTACTGTTTTCAATAATAACCCAAACATCAATCAAGATATGAAAAGACATAAACAGCTGATTGACCCCGACGTGATTTGAACACACAACCTTCTGATCTGGAGTCAGACGCGCTACTGTTGCGCCACGAGGTCATTTGAAAAGTGTTGTTGCTCCCATACTTCACATGAAAAGTGCATGATAAAATATATGGACACCATCTTGAAATTTGCTACTTATAATCACAGTTTGGAAAAGATATAAACAAGGATGAATTAAGGTCTTCACTTTCAGATTCAGGGATTTCCAATTAAAAATTTAGAATATAGTAATAAACCCTTTTTTCTTACAAATTCAAAGATGACAATGGTATGAACAAATTAATAGGTGTTTCTGACTTGCCACAAATTTCCTGTTTTGAACTCAGTTCCCAATGTTATATCTCATCAAAGGATTGTTGAAAAGATTTTATTCAGTAGAATTAAAAAAGCAATTTTTCAAACACTTTCCTGACAGGTGGCAACAAGATCATGATAAACTATTGTCAGTTTGAATACGCAGTTTCTGTTTTCAATCTTAACCCAAACATCGATCAACTTTTAAAAAGATGAAAGAGATACTTGAACGTGACATAATTTAAACATGCATCATTCTGACCAGGAGTAAGGCGCACTACCGTCAGTGTATGAGGACAGCTGTAAAACTTGCTTGCTCCCATAATTCACTTGTAAAGTGCATGAGGAAATATACAGACACCATCTTGAAATTTGCTACTTTAAATCACAGTTTAGAAAAGTAATAACAAGGATGAATTAGGATCTTCACGTTCCGATTCAGGGATTTCCAGTTTAAAGTTTAGATTCTAGTAATAAGCCTGATTTTCTTACAAATTCAAAGATGACAATGGTATGAACAAAGCGATAGGTGTTCCTGGCATTTATTACATTTATTAATGTTTTTAACTCAATTCCCAATAATATTTCTCATCAAAGTATTGTTGATAAGATTTTAATCTATAGAATTAAAAAAACACTTTTTTAAAAACTGTTCTGACCTGTGTCAACAACGTTGTGTTAATCTATTTTCAGTTGGATTACCCAGTTTCTGTTTTCAATCTTAACCCAAACATCGATCAAGCTATAAAAATATGAAAGAGCTGCTTGACCATGACATGATTTGAATACACAACTTTCTGATATGGATTCAGAAGCACTACAGTTGAATTAACATCTTCACAATCAGATTCAGTGATTTCCAGTCAAAAATTAAGAATCTGGTAATAAACCCTCTTTTCTTACAAATTCAAAGATGGCAATGGTAAAAATAAATTAATAGGTGCTTATGGCATTAATTACATTTACTAATGTTTGGAACTCAATTCCCAATAACAATTCTTATCAAAGTCCTCTTGAAACGATTACAATCTGTAGAACTAAAAAATGCAGTATCTTAAACACTGCAGCCTGGTAGCAACAAAATCGAGTTAACTTTTGTCAGTTGGACTACGCAGTTACTGTTTTCAATAATAACCCAAACATCAATCAAGATATGAAAAGACATAAACAGCTGATTGACCCCGACGTGATTTGAACACACAACCTTCTGATCTGGAGTCAGACGCGCTACTGTTGCGCCACGAGGTCAGTTGAAAAGTGTTGTTGCTCCCATACTTCACATGAAAAGTGCATGATAAAATATATGGACACCATCTTGAAATTTGCTACTTATAATCACAGTTTGGAAAAGATATAAACAAGGATGAATTAAGGTCTTCACTTTCAGATTCAGGGATTTCCAATTAAAAATTTAGAATATACAGTAGTAATAAAACCTTTTTTCTTACAAATTCAAAGATGACAATGGTATGAACAAATTAATAGGTGTTTCTGACTTGCCACAAATTTCCTGTTTTGAACTCAGTTCCCAATGATATATCTCATCAAAGGATTGTTGAAAAGATTTTATTCAGTAGAATTAAAAAAGCAATTTTTCAAACACTTTCCTGACAGGTGGCAACAAGATCATGATAATCTATTGTCAGTTAGAATACGCAGTTTCTGTTTTCAATCTTAACCCAAACATCGATCAACTTTTAAAAAGATGAAAGAGATACTTGAACGTGACATAATTTAAACATGCATCATTCTGACCAGGAGTAAGGCGCACTACCGTCAGTGTATGAGGACAGCAGTAAAACTTGCTTGCTCCCATAATTCACTTGTAAAGTGCATGAGGAAATATACAGACACCATCTTGAAATTTGCTACTTTAAATCACAGTTTAGAAAAGTAATAACAAGGATGAATTAGGATCTTCACGTTCCGATTCAGGGATTTCCAGTTTAAAGTTTAGATTCTAGTAATAAGCCTGATTTTCTTACAAATTCAAAGATGACAATGGTATGAACAAAGCGAAAGGTGTTCCTGGCATTTATTACATTTATTAATGTTTTTAACTCAATTCCCAATAATATTTATCATCAAAGTATTGTTGATAAGATTTTAATCTATAGAATTAAAAAAACACTTTTTTAAAAACTGTTCTGACCTGTGTCAACAACGTTGTGTTAATCTATTTTCAGTTGGATTACCCAGTTTCTGTTTTCAATCTTAACCCAAACATCGATCAAGCTATAAAAATATGAAAGAGCTGCTTGACCATGACGTGATTTGAATACACAACTTTCTGATATGGATTCAGAAACACTACAGTTGAATTAAGATCTTCACAATCAGATTCAGTGATTTCCAGTCAAAAATTAAGAATCTGGTAATAAACCCTCTTTTCTTACAAATTCAAAGATGGCAATGGTAAAAATAAATTAATAGGTGCTTATGGCATTAATTACATTTATTAATGTTTGGAACTCAATTCCCAATAACAATTCTTATCAAAGTCCTCTTGAAACAATTATAATCTGTAGAACTAAAAAATGCAGTTTCTTAAACACTGCAGCCTGGTAGCAACAAAGTCGAGTTAACTTTTGTCAAGTTGGACTACGCAGTTGCTGTTTTCAATAATAACCCAAGCATCAATTAAGATATGAAAAGACAAAAAGAGCTGATTGACCCCGACGTGATTTGAACACGCAACCTTCTGATCTGGAGTTAGATGCGCTACCGTTGCGCCACGAGGTCAGTTGAAAAGTGATGTTGCTCCCATACTTCACATGAAAAGTGCATGATAAAATATATGGACACCATCTTGAAATTTGCTACTTATAATCACAGTTTGGAAAAGATATAAACAAGGATGAATTAAGGTCTTCACTTTCAGATTCAGGGATTTCCAATTAAAAATTTAGAATATACTGTAGTAATAAACCCTTTTTTCTTACAAATTCAAAGATGGCAATGGTATGAACAAATTAACAGGTGTTTCTGACTTGCCACAAATTTCCTGTTTTGAACTCAGTTCCCAATGATATATCTCATCAAAGGATTGTTGAAAAGATTTTATTCAGTAGAATTAAAAAAGCAATTTTTCAAACACTTTCCTGACAGGTGGCAACAAGATCATGATAATCTATTGTCAGTTAGAATACGCAGTTTCTGTTTTCAATCTTAACCCAAACATCGATCAACTTTTAAAAAGATGAAAGAGATACTTGAATGTGACATAATTTAAACATGCATCATTCTGACCAGGAGTAAGGCGCACTACCGTCAGTGTATGAGGACAGCAGTAAAACTTGCTTGCTCCCATAATTCACTTGTAAAGTGCATGAGGAAATATACAGACACCATCTTGAAATTTACTACTTTAAATCACAGTTTAGAAAAGTAATAACAAGGATGAATTAGGATCTTCACGTTCCGATTCAGGGATTTCCAGTTTAAAGTTTAGATTCTAGTAATAAGCCTGATTTTCTTACAAATTCAAAGATGACAATGGTATGAACAAAGCGATAGGTGTTCCTGGCATTTATTACATTTATTAATGTTTTTAACTCAATTCCCAATAATATTTCTCATCAAAGTATTGTTGATAAGATTTTAATCTATAGAATTAAAAAAACACTTTTTTAAAAACTGTTCTGACCTGTGTCAACAACGTTGTGTTAATCTGTTTTCAGTTGGATTACCCAGTTTCTGTTTTCAATCTTAACCCAAACATCGATCAAGCTATAAAAATATGAAAGAGCTGCTTGACCATGACGTGATTTGAATACACAACTTTCTGATATGGATTCAGAAGCACTACAGTTGAATTAAGATCTTCACAATCAGATTCAGTGATTTCCAGTCAAAAATTAAGAATCTGGTAATAAACCCTCTTTTCTTACAAATTCAAAGATGGCAATGGTAAAAATAAATTAATAGGTGCTTATGGCATTAATTACATTTACTAATGTTTGGAACTCAATTCCCAATAACAATTCTTATCAAAGTCCTCTTGAAACGATTATAATCTGTTGAACTAAAAAATGCAGTTTCTTAAACACTGCAGCCTGGTAGCAACAAAGTCGAGTTAACTTTTGTCAGTTGGACTACGCAGTTATTGTTTTCAATAATAACCCAAACATCAATCAAGATATGAAAAGACATAAAGTGCTGATTGACCACGACGTGATTTGAACACGCAACCTTCTGATCTGGAGTCAGACGCGCTACCGTTGCGCCACGAGGTCATTTGAAAAGTGTTGTTGCTCCCATACTTCACATGAAAAGTGCATGATAAAATATATGGACACCATCTTGAAATTTGCTACTTATAATCACACTTTGGAAAAGATATAAACAAGGATGAATTAAGGTCTTCACTTTCAGATTCAGGGATTTCCAATTAAAAATTTAGAATATAGTAATAAACCCTTTTTTCTTACAAATTCAAAGATGACAATGGTATGAACAAATTAATAGGTGTTTCTGACTTGCCACAAATTTTCTGTTTTGAACTCAGTTCCCAATGATATATCTCATCAAAGATTGTTGAAAAGATTTTATTCAGTAGAATTAAAAAAGCAATTTTTCAAACACTTTCCTGACAGGTGGCAACAAGATCATGATAATCTATTGTCAGTTAGAATACGCAGTTTCTGTTTTCAATCTTAACCCAAACATCGATCAACTTTTAAAAAGATGAAAGAGATACTTGAACGTGACATAATTTAAACATGCATCATTCTGACCAGGAGTAAGGCGCACTACCGTCAGTGTATGAGGACAGCTGTAAAACTTGCTTGCTCCCATAATTCACTTGTAAAGTGCATGAGGAAATATACAGACACCATCTTGAAATTTGCTACTTTAAATCACAGTTTAGAAAAGTAATAACAAGGATGAATTAGGATCTTCACGTTCCGATTCAGGGATTTCCAGTTTAAAGTTTAGATTCTAGTAATAAGCCTGATTTTCTTACAAATTCAAAGATGACAATGGTATGAACAAAGCGATAGGTGTTCCTGGCATTTATTACATTTATTAATGTTTTTAACTCAATTCCCAATAATATTTCTCATCAAAGTATTGTTGATAAGATTTTAATCTATAGAATTAAAAAAACACTTTTTTAAAAACTGTTCTGACCTGTGTCAACAACGTTGTGTTAATCTGTTTTCAGTTGGATTACCCAGTTTCTGTTTTCAATCTTTACCCAAACATCGATCAAGCTATAAAAATATGAAAGAGCTGCTTGACCATGACGTGATTTGAATACACAACTTTCTGATATGGATTCAGAAGCACTACAGTTGAATTAAGATCTTCACAATCAGATTCAGTGATTTCCAGTCAAAAATTAAGAATCTGGTAATAAACCCTCTTTTCTTACAAATTCATAGACGGCAATGGTAAAAATAAATTAATAGGTGCTTATGGCATTAATTACATTTATTAATGTTTGGAACTCAATTCCCAATAACAATTCTTATCAAAGTCCTCTTGAAACGATTATAATCTGTAGAACTAAAAAATGCAGTTTCTTAAACATTGCAGCCTGGTAGCAACAAAGTCGAGTTAACTTTTGTCAAGTTGGACTACGCAGTTGCTGTTTTCAATAATAACCCAAATTCAAAGATGACAATGGTATGAACAAATTATTAGGTGTTTCTCACTTGCCACAAATTTTCTGTTTTGAACTCAGTTCCCAATGATATATCTCATCAAAGGATTGTTGAAAAGATTTTATTCAGTAGAATTAAAAAAGCAATTTTTCAAACACTTTCCTGACAGGTGGCAACAAGATCATGATAATCTATTGTCAGTTAGAATACGCAGTTTCTGTTTTCAATCTTAACCCAAACATCGATCAACTTTTAAAAAGATGAAAGAGATACTTGAACATGACATAATTTAAACATGCATCATTCTGACCAGGAGTAAGGCGCACTACCGTCAGTGTATGAGGACAGCTGTAAAACTTGCTTGCTCCCATAATTCACTTGTAAAGTGCATGAGGAAATATACAGACACCATCTTGAAATTTGCTACTTTAAATCACAGTTTAGAAAAGTAATAACAAGGATGAATTAGGATCTTCACGTTCCGATTCAGGGATTTCCAGTTTAAAGTTTAGATTCTAGTAATAAGCCTGATTTTCTTACAAATTCAAAGATGACAATGGTATGAACAAAGCGATAGGTGTTCCTGGCATTTATTACATTTATTAATGTTTTTAACTCAATTCCCAATAATATTTCTCATCAAAGTATTGTTGATAAGATTTTAATCTATAGAATTAAAAAAACACTTTTTTAAAAACTGTTCTGACCTGTGTCAACAACGTTGTGTTAATCTATTTTCAGTTGGATTACCCAGTTTCTGTTTTCAATCTTAACCCAAACATCGATCAAGCTATAAAAATATGAAAGAGCTGCTTGACCATGACATGATTTGAATACACAACTTTCTGATATGGATTCAGAAGCACTACAGTTGAATTAACATCTTCACAATCAGATTCAGTGATTTCCAGTCAAAAATTAAGAATCTGGTAATAAACCCTCTTTTCTTACAAATTCAAAGATGGCAATGGTAAAAATAAATTAATAGGTGCTTATGGCATTAATTACATTTACTAATGTTTGGAACTCAATTCCCAATAACAATTCTTATCAAAGTCCTCTTGAAACGATTACAATCTGTAGAACTAAAAAATGCAGTATCTTAAACACTGCAGCCTGGTAGCAACAAAATCGAGTTAACTTTTGTCAGTTGGACTACGCAGTTACTGTTTTCAATAATAACCCAAACATCAATCAAGATATGAAAAGACATAAACAGCTGATTGACCCCGACGTGATTTGAACACACAACCTTCTGATCTGGAGTCAGACGCGCTACTGTTGCTCCACGAGGTCAGTTGAAAAGTGCTGTTGCTCCCATACTTCACATGAAAAGTGCATGATAAAATATATGGACACCATCTTGAAATTTGCTACTTATAATCACAGTTTGGAAAAGATATAAACAAGGATGAATTAAGGTCTTCACTTTCAGATTCAGGGATTTCCAATTAAAAATTTAGAATATACAGTAGTAATAAAACCTTTTTTCTTACAAATTCAAAGATGACAATGGTATGAACAAATTAATAGGTGTTTCTGACTTGCCACAAATTTCCTGTTTTGAACTCAGTTCCCAATGATATATCTCATCAAAGGATTGTTGAAAAGATTTTATTCAGTAGAATTAAAAAAGCAATTTTTCAAACACTTTCCTGACAGGTGGCAACAAGATCATGATAATCTATTGTCAGTTAGAATACGCAGTTTCTGTTTTCAATCTTAACCCAAACATCGATCAACTTTTAAAAAGATGAAAGAGATACTTGAATGTGACATAATTTAAACATGCATCATTCTGACCAGGAGTAAGGCGCACTACCGTCAGTGTATGAGGACAGCAGTAAAACTTGCTTGCTCCCATAATTCACTTGTAAAGTGCATGAGGAAATATACAGACACCATCTTGAAATTTACTACTTTAAATCACAGTTTAGAAAAGTAATAACAAGGATGAATTAGGATCTTCACGTTCCGATTCAGGGATTTCCAGTTTAAAGTTTAGATTCTAGTAATAAGCCTGATTTTCTTACAAATTCAAAGATGACAATGGTATGAACAAAGCGATAGGTGTTCCTGGCATTTATTACATTTATTAATGTTTTTAACTCAATTCCCAATAATATTTCTCATCAAAGTATTTTTGATAAGATTTTAATCTATAGAATTAAAAAAACACTTTTTTAAAAACTGTTCTGACCTGTGTCAACAACGTTGTGTTAATCTATTTTCAGTTGGATTACCCAGTTTCTGTTTTCAATCTTAACCCAAACATCGATCAAGCTATAAAAATATGAAAGAGCTGCTTGACCATGACGTGATTTGAATACACAACTTTCTGATATGGATTCAGAAGCACTACAGTTGAATTAAGATCTTCACAATTAGATTCAGTGATTTCCAGTCAAAAATTAAGAATCTGGTAATAAACCCTCTTTTCTTACAAATTCAAAGATGGCAATGGTAGAAATAAATTAATAGGTGCTTATGGCATTAATTACATTTATTAATGTTTGGAACTCAATTCCCAATAACAATTCTTATCAAAGTCCTCTTGAAACGATTATAATCTGTAGAACTAAAAAATGCAGTTTCTTAAACACTGCAGCCTGGTAGCAACAAAGTCGAGTTAACTTTTCTCAAGTTGGACTACGCAGTTGCTGTTTTCAATAATAACCCAAGCATCAATTAAGATATGAAAAGACATAAAGAGCTGATTGACCCCGACGTGGTTTGAACACGCAACCTTCTGATCTGGAGTCAGATGCGCTACCGTTGCGCCACGAGATCAGTTGAAAAGTGTTGTTGCTCCCATACTTCACATGAAAAGTGCATGATAAAATATATGGACACCATCTTGAAATTTGCTACTTATAATCACAGTTTGGAAAAGATATAAACAAGGATGAATTAAGGTCTTCACTTTCAGATTCAGGGATTTCCAATTAAAAATTTAGAATATACTGTAGTAATAAACCCTTTTTTCTTACAAATTCAAAGATGGCAATGGTATGAACAAATTAATAGGTGTTTCTGACTTGCCACAAATTTCCTGTTTTGAACTCAGTTCCCAATGATATATCTCATCAAAGGATTGTTGAAAAGATTTTATTCAGTAGAATTAAAAAAGCAATTTTTCAAACACTTTCCTGACAGGTGGCAACAAGATCATGATAATCTATTGTCAGTTAGAATACGCAGTTTCTGTTTTCAATCTTAACCCAAACATCGATCAACTTTTAAAAAGATGAAAGAGATACTTGAATGTGACATAATTTAAACATGCATCATTCTGACCAGGAGTAAGGCGCACTACCGTCAGTGTATGAGGACAGCAGTAAAACTTGCTTGCTCCCATAATTCACTTGTAAAGTGCATGAGGAAATATACAGACACCATCTTGAAATGTGCTACTTTAAATCACAGTTTAGAAAAGTAAAAAGGATGAATTAGGATCTTCACGTTCCGATTCAGGGTTTTCCAGTTTAAAGTTTAGATTCTAGTAATAAGCCTGATTTTCTTACAAATTCAAAGATGACAATGGTATGAACAAAGCGATAGGTGTTCCTGGCATTTATTACATTTATTAATGTTTTTAACTCAATTCCCAATAATATTTCTCATCAAAGTATTGTTGATAAGATTTTAATCTATAGAATTAAAAAAACACTTTTTTAAAAACTGTTCTGACCTGTGTCAACAACGTTGTGTTAATCTGTTTTCAGTTGGATTACCCAGTTTCTGTTTTCAATCTTAACCCAAACATCGATCAAGCTATAAAAATATGAAAGAGCTGCTTGACCATGACGTGATTTGAATACACAACTTTCTGATATGGATTCAGAAGCACTACAGTTGAATTAAGATCTTCACAATCAGATTCAGTGATTTCCAGTCAAAAATTAAGAATCTGGTAATAAACCCTCTTTTCTTACAAATTCAAAGATGGCAATGGTAAAAATAAATTAATAGGTGCTTATGGCATTAATTACATTTATTAATGTTTGGAACTCAATTCCCAATAACAATTCTTATCAAAGTCCTCTTGAAACGATTATAATCTGTAGAACTAAAAAATGCAGTTTCTTAAACACTGCAGCCTGGTAGCAACAAAGTCGAGTTAACTTTTGTCAAGTTGGACTACGCAGTTGCTGTTTTCAATAATAACCCAAGCATCCATTAAGATATGAAAAGACATAAAGAGCTGATTGACCCCGACGTGATTTGAACACGCAACCTTCTGATCTCGAGTCAGACGCGCTACCGTTGCGCCACGACGTCAGTTGAAAAGTGTAGTTGCTCCCATACTTCACATGAAAAGTGCATGATAAAATATATGGACACTATCTTGAAATTTGCTACTTATAATCACAGTTTGGAAAAGATATAAACAAGGATGAATTAAGGTCTTCACTTTCAGATTCAGGGATTTCCAATTAAAAATTTAGAATATACAGTAGTAATAAACCCTTTTTTCTTACAAATTCAAAGATGACAATGGTATGAACAAATTAATAGGTGTTTCTGACTTGCCACAAATTTCCTGTTTTGAACTCAGTTCCCAATGATATATCTCATCAAAGGATTGTTGAAAAGATTTTATTCAGTAGAATTAAAAAAGCAATTTTTCAAACACTTTCCTGACAGGTGGCAACAAGATCATGATAATCTATTGTCAGTTAGAATACGCAGTTTCTGTTTTCAATCTTAACCCAAACATCGATCAACTTTTAAAAAGATGAAAGAGATACTTGAATGTGACATAATTTAAACATGCATCATTCTGACCAGGAGTAAGGCGCACTACCGTCAGTGTATGAGGACAGCAGTAAAACTTGCTTGCTCCCATAATTCACTTGTAAAGTGCATGAGGAAATATACAGACACCATCTTGAAATTTGCTACTTTAAATCACAGTTTAGAAAAGTAATAACAAGGATGAATTAGGATCTTCACGTTCCGATTCAGGGATTTCCAGTTTAAAGTTTAGATTCTAGTAATAAGCCTGATTTTCTTACAAATTCAAAGATGACAATGGTATGAACAAAGCGATAGGTGTTCCTGGCATTTATTACATTTATTAATGTTTTTAACTCAATTCCCAATAATATTTCTCATCAAAGTATTGTTGATAAGATTTTAATCTATAGAATTAAAAAAACACTTTTTTAAAAACTGTTCTGACCTGTGTCAACAACGTTGTGTTAATCTATTTTCAGTTGGATTACCCAGTTTCTGTTTTCAATCTTAACCCAAACATCGATCAAGCTATAAAAATATGAAAGAGCTGCTTGACCATGACGTGATTTGAATACACAACTTTCTGATATGGATTCAGAAGCACTACAGTTGAATTAAGATCTTCACAATCAGATTCAGTGATTTCCAGTCAAAAATTAAGAATCTGGTAATAAACCCTCTTTTCTTACAAATTCAAAGATGGCAATGGTAAAAATAAATTAATAGGTGCTTATGGCATAAATTACATTTATTAATGTTTGGAACTCAATTCCCAATAACAATTCTTATCAAAGTCCTCTTGAAACGATTATAATCTGTAGAACTAAAAAATGCAGTTTCTTAAACACTGCATCCTGGTAGCAACAAAGTCGAGTTAACTTTTGTCAAGTTGGACTACGCAGTTGCTGTTTTCAATAATAACCCAAGCATCAATTAAGATATGAAAAGACATAAAGAGCTGATTGACCCCGACGTGATTTGAACACGCAACCTTCTGATCTGGAGTCAGACGCGCTACCGTTGCGCCACGAGGTCAGTTGAAAAGTGTTGTTGTTCCCATACTTCACATGAAAAGTGCATGATAAAATATATGGACACCATCTTGAAATTTGCTACTTATAATCACAGTTTGGAAAAGATATAAACAAGGATGAATTAAGGTCTTCACTTTCAGATTCAGGGATTTCCAATTAAAAATTTAGAATATAGTAATAAACCCTTTTTTCTTACAAATTCAAAGATGACAATGGTATGAACAAATTAATAGGTGTTTCTGACTTGCCACAAATTTCCTGTTTTGAACTCAGTTCCCAATGTTATATCTCATCAAAGGATTGTTGAAAAGATTTTATTCAGTAGAATTAAAAAAGCAATTTTTCAAACACTTTCCTGACAGGTGGCAACAAGATCATGATAAACTATTGTCAGTTTGAATACGCAGTTTCTGTTTTCAATCTTAACCCAAACATCGATCAACTTTTAAAAAGATGAAAGAGATACTTGAACGTGACATAATTTAAACATGCATCATTCTGACCAGGAGTAAGGCGCACTACCGTCAGTGTATGAGGACAGCTGTAAAACTTGCTTGCTCCCATAATTCACTTGTAAAGTGCATGAGGAAATATACAGACACCATCTTGAAATTTGCTACTTTAAATCACAGTTTAGAAAAGTAATAACAAGGATGAATTAGGATCTTCACGTTCCGATTCAGGGATTTCCAGTTTAAAGTTTAGATTTTAGTAATAAGCCTGATTTTCTTACAAATTCAAAGATGACAATGGTATGAACAAAGCGATAGGTGTTCCTGGCATTTATTACATTTATTAATGTTTTTAACTCAATTCCCAATAATATTTCTCATCAAAGTATTGTTGATAAGATTTTAATCTATAGAATTAAAGAAACACTTTTTTAAAAACTGTTCTGACCTGTGTCAACAACGTTGTGTTAATCTGTTTTCAGTTGGATTACCCAGTTTCTGTTTTCAATCTTAACCCAAACATCGATCAAGCTATAAAAATATGAAAGAGCTGCTTGACCATGACGTGATTTGAATACACAACTTTCTGATATGGATTCAGAAGCACTACAGTTGAATTAAGATCTTCACAATCAGATTCAGTGATTTCCAGTCAAAAATTAAGAATCTGGTAATAAACCCTCTTTTCTTACAAATTCAAAGATGGCAATGGTAAAAATAAATTAATAGGTGCTTATTGCATTAATTACATTTATTAATGTTTGGAACTCAATTCCCAATAATAATTCTTATCAAAGTCCTCTTGAAACGATTATAATCTGTAGAACTAAAAAATGCAGTTTCTTAAACACTGCAGCCTGGTAGCAACAAAGTCGATTTAACTTTTGTCAAGTTGGACTACGCAGTTGCTGTTTTCAATAATAACCCAAGCATCAATTAAGATATGAAAAGACATAAAGAGCTGATTGACCCCGATGTGATTTGAACACGCAACCCTCTGATCTGGAGTCAGACGCGCTACCGTTGCGCCACGAGGTCATTTGCAAAGTGTTGTTGCTCCCATACTTCACATGAAAAGTGCATGATAAAATATATGGACACCATCTTGAAATTTGCTACTTATAATCACAGTTTGGAAAAGATATAAACAAGGATGAATTAAGGTCTTCACTTTCAGATTCAGGGATTTCCAATTAAAAATTTAGAATATAGTAATAAACCCTTTTTTCTTACAAATTCAAAGATGACAATGGTATGAACAAATTAATAGGTGTTTCTGACTTGCCACAAATTTCCTGTTTTGAACTCAGTTCCCAATGATATATCTCATCAAAGGATTGTTGAAAAGATTTTATTCAGTAGAATTAAAAAAGCAATTTTTCAAACACTTTCCTGACAGGTGGCAACAAGATCATGATAATCTATTGTCAGTTAGAATACGCAGTTTCTGTTTTCAATCTTAACCCAAACATCGATCAACTTTTAAAAAGATGAAAGAGATACTTGAACGTGACATAATTTAAACATGCATCATTCTGACCAGGAGTAAGGCGCACTACCGTCAGTGTATGAGGACAGCAGTAAAACTTGCTTGCTCCCATAATTCACTTGTAAAGTGCATGAGGAAATATACAGACACCATCTTGAAATTTGCTACTTTAAATCACAGTTTAGAAAAGTAATAACAAGGATGAATTAGGATCTTCACGTTCCGATTCAGGGATTTCCAGTTTAAAGTTTAGATTCTAGTAATAAGCCTGATTTTCTTACAAATTCAAAGATGACAATGGTATGAACAAAGCGATAGGTGTTCCTGGCATTTATTACATTTATTAATGTTTTTAACTCAGTTCCCAATAATATTTCTCATCAAAGTATTGTTGATAAGATTTTAATCTAAAGAATTAAAAAAACACTTTTTTAAAAACTGTTCTGACCTGTGTCAACAACGTTTTGTTAATCTGTTTTCAGTTGGATTACCCAGTTTCTGTTTTCAATCTTAACCCAAACATCGATCAAGCTATAAAAATATGAAAGAGCTGCTTGACCATGACGTGATTTGAATACACAACTTTCTGATATGGATTCAGAAGCACTACAGTTGAATTAAGATCTTCACAATCAGATTCAGTGATTTCCAGTCAAAAATTAAGAATCTGGTAATAAACCCTCTTTTCTTACAAATTCATAGATGGCAATGGTAAAAATAAATTAATAGGTGCTTATGGCATTAATTACATTTATTAATGTTTGGAACTCAATTCCCAATATCAATTCTTATCAAAGTCCTCTTGAAACGATTATAATCTGTAGAACTAAAAAATGCAGTTTCTTAAACACTGCAGCCTGGTAGCAACAAAGTCGAGTTAACTTTTGTCAGTTGGACTACGCAGTTATTGTTTTCAATAATAACCCAAACATCAATCAAGATATGAAAAGACATAAAGAGCTGACTGACCCCGACGTGATTTGAACACGCAACCTTCTGATCTGGAATCAGACGCTCTACCGTTGCGCCACGAGGTCATTTGAAAAGTGTTGTTGCTCCCATACTTCACATGAAAAGTGCATGATAAAATATATGGACACCATCTTGAAATTTGCTACTTATAATCACACTTTGGAAAAGATATAAACAAGGATGAATTAAGGTCTTCACTTTCAGATTCAGGGATTTCCAATTAAAAATTTAGAATATAGTAATAAACCCTTTTTTCTTACAAATTCAAAGATGACAATGGTATGAACAAATTAATAGGTGTTTCTGACTTGCCACAAATTTCCTGTTTTGAACTCAGTTCCCAATGATATATCTCATCAAAGGATTGTTGAAAAGATTTTATTCAGTAGAATTAAAAAAGCAATTTTTCAAACACTTTCCTGACAGGTGGCAACAAGATCATGATAATCTATTGTCAGTTAGAATACGCAGTTTCTGTTTTCAATCTTAACCCAAACATCGATCAACTTTTAAAAAGATGAAAGAGATAATTGAACGTGACATAATTTAAACATGCATCATTCTGACCAGGAGTAAGGCGCACTACCGTCAGTGTATGAGGACAGCTGTAAAACTTGCTTGCTCCCATAATTCACTTGTAAAGTGCATGAGGAAATATACAGACACCATCTTGAAATTTGCTACTTTTAATCACAGTTTAGAAAAGTAATAACAAGGATGAATTAGGATCTTCACGTTCCGATTCAGGGATTTCCAGTTTAAAGTTTAGATTCTAGTAATAAGCCTGATTTTCTTACAAATTCAAAGATGACAATGGTATGAACAAAGCGATAGGTGTTCCTGGTATTTATTACATTTATTAATGTTTTTAACTCAATTCCCAATAATATTTCTCATCAAAGTATTGTTGATAAGATTTTAATCTATAGAATTAAAAAAACACTTTTTTAAAAACTGTTCTGACCTGTGTCAACAACGTTGTGTTAATCTATTTTCAGTTGGATTACCCAGTTTCTGTTTTCAATCTTAACCCAAACATCGATCAAGCTATAAAAATATGAAAGAGCTGCTTGACCATGACGTGATTTAAATACACAACTTTCTGATATGGATTCAGAAGCACTACAGTTGAATTAAGATCTTCACAATCAGATTCAGTGATTTCCAGTCAAAAATTAAGAATCTGGTAATAAACCCTCTTTTCTTACAAATTCAAAGATGGCAATGGTAAAAATAAATTAATAGGTGCTTATGGCATTAATTACATTTATTAATGTTTGGAACTCAATTCCCAATAGCAATTCTTATCAAAGTCCTCTTGAAACGATTATAATCTGTAGAACTAAAAAATGCAGTTTCTTAAACACTGCAGCCTGGTAGCAACAAAGTCGAGTTAACTTTTGTCAAGTTGGACTACGCAGTTGCTGTTTTCAATAATAACCCAAACTTCAATCAATATATGAAAAGACATAAAGAGCTGATTGACCTTGACGTGATTTGAACACGCATCCTTCTGATCTGGAGTCAGACGCGCTACCGTTGCACCACGAGGTCATTTGAAAAGTGTTGTTGCTCCCATACTTCACATGAAAAGTGCATGATAAAATATATGGACACCATCTTGAAATTTGCTACTTATAATCACACTTTGGAAAAGATATAAACAAGGATGAATTAAGGTCTTCACTTTCAGATTCAGGGATTTCCAATTAAAAATTTAGAATATAGTAATAAACCCTTTTTTCTTACAAATTCAAAGATGACAATGGTATGAACAAATTAATAGGTGTTTCTGACTTGCCACAAATTTTCTGTTTTGAACTCAGTTCCCAATGATATATCTCATCAAAGATTGTTGAAAAGATTTTATTCAGTAGAATTAAAAAAGCAATTTTTCAAACACTTTCCTGACAGGTGGCAACAAGATCATGATAATCTATTGTCAGTTAGAATACGCAGTTTCTGTTTTCAATCTTAACCCAAACATCGATCAACTTTTAAAAAGATGAAAGAGATACTTGAACGTGACATAATTTAAACATGCATCATTCTGACCAGGAGTAAGGCGCACTACCGTCAGTGTATGAGGACAGCTGTAAAACTTGCTTGCTCCCATAATTCACTTGTAAAGTGCATGAGGAAATATACAGACGCCATCTTGAAATTTGCTACTTTAAATCACAGTTTAGAAAAGTAATAACAAAGATGAATTAGGATCTTCACGTTACGATTCAGGGATTTCCAGTTTAAAGTTTAGATTCTAGTAATAAGCCTGATTTTCTTACAAATTCAAAGATGACAATGGTATGAACAAAGCGATAGGTGTTCCTGGCATTTATTACATTTATTAATGTTTTTAACTCATTTCCCAATAATATTTCTCATCAAAGTATTGTTGATAAGATTTTAATCTATAGAATTAAAAAAACACTTTTTTAAAAACTGTTCTGACCTGTGTCAACAACGTTGTGTTAATCTATTTTCAGTTGGATTATCCAGTTTCTGTTTTCAATCTTAACCCAAACATAGATCAAGCTATAAAAATATGAAAGAGCTGCTTGACCATGACGTGATTTGAATACACAACTTTCTGATATGGATTCAGAAGCACTACAGTTGAATTAAGATCTTCACAATCAGATTCAGTGAATTCCAGTCAAAAATTAAGAATCTGGTAATAAACCCTCTTTTCTTACAAATTCAAAGATGGCAATGGTAAAAATAAATTAATAGGTGCTTATGGCATTAATTACATTTATTAATGTTTGGAACTCAATTCCCAATAACAATTCTTATCAAAGTCCCCTTGAAACGATTATAATCTGTAGAACTAAAAAATGCAGTTTCTTAAACACTGCAGCCTGGTACCAACAAAGTCGAGTTAACTTTTGTCAGTTGGACTACGCAGTCACTGTTTTCAATAATAACCAAAACATCAATCAAGATATGAAAAGACATAATGAGCTGATTGACCCCGACGTGATTTGAACACGCAACCTTCTGAACTGGAGTTAGACGCGCTACCGTTGCGCCACGAGGTCAGTTGAAAAGTGTTGTTGCTCCCATACTTCACATGAAAAGTGCATGATAAAATATATGGACACCATCTTGAAATTTGCTACTTATAATCACAGTTTGGAAAAGATATAAACAAGGATGAATTAAGGTCTTCACTTTCAGATTCAGGGATTTCCAATTAAAAATTTAGAATATAGTAATAAACCCTTTTTTCTTACAAATTCAAAGATGACAATGGTATGAACAAATTAATAGGTGTTTCTGACTTGCCACAAATTTCCTGTTTTGAACTCAGTTCCCAATGATATATCTCATCAAAGGATTGTTGAAAAGATTTTATTCAGTAGAATTAAAAAAGCAATTTTTCAAACACTTTCCTGACAGGTGGCAACAAGATCATGATAATCTATTGTCAGTTAGAATACGCAGTTTCTGTTTTCAATCTTAACCCAAACATCGATCAACTTTTAAAAAGATGAAAGAGATACTTGAACGTGACATAATTTAAACATGCATCATTCTGACCAGGAGTAAGGCGCACTACCGTCAGTGTATGAGGACAGCTGTAAAACTTGCTTGCTCCCATAATTCACTTGTAAAGTGCATGAGGAAATATACAGACACCATCTTGAAATTTGCTACTTTTAATCACAGTTTAGAAAAGTAATAACAAGGATGAATTAGGATCTTCACGTTCCGATTCAGGGATTTCCAGTTTAAAGTTTAGATTCTAGTAATAAGCCTGATTTTCTTACAAATTCAAAGATGACAATGGTATGAACAAAGCGATAGGTGTTCCTGGTATTTATTACATTTATTAATGTTTTTAACTCAATTCCCAATAATATTTCTCATCAAAGTATTGTTGATAAGATTTTAATCTATAGAATTAAAAAAACACTTTTTTAAAAACTGTTCTGACCTGTGTCAACAACGTTGTGTTAATCTATTTTCAGTTGGATTACCCAGTTTCTGTTTTCAATCTTAACCCAAACATCGATCAAGCTATAAAAATATGAAAGAGCTGCTTGACCATGACGTGATTTGAATACACAACTTTCTGATATGGATTCAGAAGCACTACAGTTGAATTAAGATCTTCACAATCAGATTCAGTGATTTCCAGTCAAAAATTAAGAATCTGGTAATAAACCCTCTTTTCTTACAAATTCAAAGATGGCAATGGTAAAAATAAATTAATAGGTGCTTATGGCATTAATTACATTTATTAATGTTTGGAACTCAATTCCCAATAACAATTCTTATCAAAGTCCTCTTGAAACGATTATAATCTGTAGAACTAAAAAATGCAGTTTCTTAAACACTGCAGCCTGGTAGCAACAAAGTCGAGTTAACTTTTCTCAAGTTGGACTACGCAGTTGCTGTTTTCAATAATAACCCAAACTTCAATCAATATATGAAAAGACATAAAGAGCTGATTGACCTTGACGTGATTTGAACACGCAACCTTCTGATCTGGAGTCAGACGCGCTACCGTTGCACCACGAGGTCATTTGAAAAGTGTTGTTGCTCCCATACTTCACATGAAAAGTGCATGATAAAATATATGGACACCATCTTGAAATTTGCTACTTATAATCACACTTTGGAAAAGATATAAACAAGGATGAATTAAGGTCTTCACTTTCAGATTCAGGGATTTCCAATTAAAAATTTAGAATATAGTAATAAACCCTTTTTTCTTACAAATTCAAAGATGACAATGGTATGAACAAATTAATAGGTGTTTCTGACTTGCCACAAATTTTCTGTTTTGAACTCAGTTCCCAATGATATATCTCATCAAAGATTGTTGAAAAGATTTTATTCAGTAGAATTAAAAAAGCAATTTTTCAAACACTTTCCTGACAGGTGGCAACAAGATCATGATAATCTATTGTCAGTTAGAATACGCAGTTTCTGTTTTCAATCTTAACCCAAACATCGATCAACTTTTAAAAAGATGAAAGAGATACTTGAACGTGACATAATTTAAACATGCATCATTCTGACGAGAAGTAAGGCGCACTACCGTCAGTGTATGAGGACAGCTGTAAAACTTGCTTGCTCCCATAATTCACTTGTAAAGTGCATGAGGAAATATACAGACACCATCTTGAAATTTGCTACTTTAAATCACAGTTTAGAAAAGTAATAACAAAGAAGAATTAGGATCTTCACGTTACGATTCAGGGATTTCCAGTTTAAAGTTTAGATTCTAGTAATAAGCCTGATTTTCTTACAAATTCAAAGATGACAATGGTATGAACAAAGCGATAGGTGTTCCTGGCATTTATTACATTTATTAATGTTTTTAACTCATTTCCCAATAATATTTCTCATCAAAGTATTGTTGATAAGATTTTAATCTATAGAATTAAAAAAACACTTTTTTAAAAACTGTTCTGACCTGTGTCAACAACGTTGTGTTAATCTATTTTCAGTTGGATTATCCAGTTTCTGTTTTCAATCTTAACCCAAACATAGATCAAGCTATAAAAATATGAAAGAGCTGCTTGACCATGACGTGATTTGAATACACAACTTTCTGATATGGATTCAGAAGCACTACAGTTGAATTAAGATCTTCACAATCAGATTCAGTGAATTCCAGTCAAAAATTAAGAATCTGGTAATAAACCCTCTTTTCTTACAAATTCAAAGATGGCAATGGTAAAAATAAATTAATAGGTGCTTATGGCATTAATTACATTTATTAATGTTTGGAACTCAATTCCCAATAACAATTCTTATCAAAGTCCCCTTGAAACGATTATAATCTGTAGAACTTAAAAATGCAGTTTCTTAAACACTGCAGCCTGGTAGCAACAAAGTCGAGTTAACTTTTGTCAGTTGGACTACGCAGTCACTGTTTTCAATAATAACCAAAACATCAATCAAGATATGAAAAGACATAATGAGCTGATTGACCCCGACGTGATTTGAACACGCAACCTTCTGATCTGGAGTTAGACGCGCTACCGTTGCCCCACGAGGTCAGTTGAAAAGTGTTGTTGCTCCCATACTTCACATGAAAAGTGCATGATAAAATATATAGACACCATCTTGAAATTTGCTACTTATAATCACAGTTTGGAAAAGATATAAACGAGGATGAATTAAGGTCTTCACTTTCAAATTCAGGGATTTCCAATTAAAAATTTAGAATATAGTAATAAACCCTTTTTTCTTACAAATTCAAAGATGACAATGGTATGAACAAATTAATAGGTGTTTCTGACTTGCCACAAATTTCCTGTTTTGAACTCAGTTCCCAATGATATATCTCATCAAACGATTGTTGAAAAGATTTTATTCAGTAGAATTAAAAAAGCAATTTTTCAAACACTTTCCTGACAGGTGGCAACAAGATCATGATAATCTATTGTCAGTTAGAATACGCAGTTTCTGTTTTCAATCTTAACCCAAACATCGATCAACTTTTAAAAAGATGAAAGAGATACTTGAACGTGACATAATTTAAACATGCATCATTCTGACCAGGAGTAAGGTGCACTACCGTCAGTGTATGAGGACAGCTGTAAAACTTGCTTCCTCCCATAATTCACTTGTAAAGTGCATGAGGAAATATACAGACACCATCTTGAAATTTGCTACTTTAAATCACAGTTTAGAAAAGTAATAACAAGGATGAATTAGGATCTTCACGTTCCGATTCAGGGATTTCCAGTTTAAAGTTTAGATTCTAGTAATAAGCCTGATTTTCTTACAAATTCAAAGATGACAATGGTATGAACAAAGCGATAGGTGTTCCTGGCATTTATTACATTTATTAATGTTTTTAACTCAATTCCCAATAATATTTCTCATCAAAGTATTGTTGATAAGATTTTAATCTATAGAATTAAAAAAACACTTTTTTAAAAACTGTTCTGACCTGTGTCAACAACGTTGAGTTAATCTATTTTCAGTTGGATTACCCAGTTTCTGTTTTCAATCTTAACCCAAACATCGATCAAGCTATAAAAATATGAAAGAGCTGCTTGACCATGACGTGATTTGAATACACAACTTTCTGATATGGATTCAGAAGCACTACAGTTGAATTAAGATCTTCACAATCAGATTCAGTGATTTCCAGTCAAAAATTAAGAATCTGGTAATAAACCCTCTTTTCTTACAAATTCAAAGATGGCAATGGTAAAAATAAATTAATAGGTGCTTATGGCATTAATTACATTTATTAATGTTTGGAACTCAATTCCCAATAACAATTCTTATCAAAGTCCTCTTGAAACGATTATAATCTGTAGAACTAAAAAATGCAGTTTCTTAAACACTGCAGCCTGGTAGCAACAAAGTCGAGTTAACTTTTGTCAAGTTGGACTACGCAGTTGCTGTTTTCAATAATAACCCAAACTTCAATCAATATATGAAAAGACATAAAGAGCTTATTGACCTTGACGTGATTTGAACACGCAACCTTCTGATGTGGAGTCAGACGCGCTACCGTTGCGCCACGAGGTCATTTGAAAAGTGTTATTGCTCCCATACTTCACATGAAAAGTGCATGATAAAATATATGGACACCATCTTGAAATTTGCTACTTATAATCACACTTTGGAAAAGATATAAACAAGGATGAATTAAGGTCTTCACTTTCAGATTCAGGGATTTCCAATTAAAAATTTAGAATATAGTAATAAACCCTTTTTTCTTACAAATTCAAAGATGACAATGGTATGAACAAATTAATAGGTGTTTCTGACTTGCCACAAATTTTCTGTTTTGAACTCAGTTCCCAATGATATATCTCATCAAAGATTGTTGAAAAGATTTTATTCAGTAAAATTAAAAAAGCAATTTTTCAAACACTTTCCTGACAGGTGGCAACAAGATCATGATAATCTATTGTCAGTTAGAATACGCAGTTTCTGTTTTCAATCTTAACCCAAACATCGATCAACTTTTAAAAAGATGAAAGAAATACTTGAACGTGACATAATTTAAACATGCATCATTCTGACCAGGAGTAAGGCGCACTACCGTCAGTGTATGAGGACAGCTGTAAAACTTGCTTGTTCCCATAATTCACTTGTAAAGGGCATGAGGAAATATACAGACACCATCTTGAAATTTGCTACTGTAAATCACAGTTTAGAAAAGTAATAACAAGGATGAATTAGGATCTTCACGTTCCGATTCAGGGATTTCCAGTTTAAAGTTTAGATTCTAGTAATAAGCCTGATTTTCTTACAAATTCAAAGATGACAATGGTATGAACAAAGCGATAGGTGTTCCTGGCATTTATTACATTTATTAATGTTTTTAACTCATTTCCCAATAATATTTCTCATCAAAGTATTGTTGATAAGATTTTAATCTATAGAATTAAAAAAACACTTTTTTAAAAACTGTTCTGACCTGTGTCAACAACGTTGTGTTAATCTATTTTCAGTTGGATTATCCAGTTTCTGTTTTCAATCTTAACCCAAACATAGATCAAGCTATAAAAATATGAAAGAGCTGCTTGACCATGACGTGATTTGAATACACAACTTTCTGATATGGATTCAGAAGCACTACAGTTGAATTAAGATCTTCACAATCAGATTCAGTGAATTCCAGTCAAAAATTAAGAATCTGGTAATAAACCCTCTTTTCTTACAAATTCAAAGATGGCAATGGTAAAAATAAATTAATAGGGGCTTATGGCATTAATTACATTTATTAATGTTTTGAACTCAATTCCCAATAACAATTCTTATCAAAGTCCCCTTGAAACGATTATAATCTGTAGAACTAAAAAATGCAGTTTCTTAAACACTGCAGCCTGGTAGCAACAAAGTCGAGTTAACTTTTGTCAGTTGGACTACGCAGTTACTGTTTTCAATAATAACCAAAACATCAATCAAGATATGAAAAGACATAATGAGCTGATTGACCCCGACGTGATTTGAACACACAACCTTCTGATCTGGAGTTAGACGCGCTACCGTTGCGCCACGAGGTCAGTTGAAAAGTATTGTTGCTCCCATACTTCACATGAAAAGTGCATGATAAAATATATGGACACCATCTTGAAATTTGCTACTTATAATCACAGTTTGGAAAAGATATAAACAAGGATGAATTAAGGTCTTCACTTTCAGATTCAGGGATTTCCAATTAAAAATTTAGAATATAGTAATAAACCCTTTTTTCTTACAAATTCAAAGATGACAATGGTATGAACAAATTAATAGGTGTTTCTGACTTGCCACAAATTTCCTGTTTTGAACTCAGTTCCCAATGATATATCTCATCAAAGGATTGTTGAAAAGATTTTATTCAGTAGAATTAAAAAAGCAATTTTTCAAACACTTTCCTGACAGGTGGCAACAAGATCATGATAATCTATTGTCAGTTAGAATACGCAGTTTCTGTTTTCAATCTTAACCCAAACATCGATCAACTTTTAAAAAGATGAAAGAGATACTTGAACGTGACATAATTTAAACATGCATCATTCTGACCAGGAGTAAGGCGCACTACCGTCAGTGTATGAGGACAGCTGTAAAACTTGCTTCCTCCCATAATTCACTTGTAAAGTGCATGAGGAAATATACAGACACCATCTTGAAATTTGCTACTTTAAATCACAGTTTAGAAAAGTAATAACAAGGATGAATTAGGATCTTCACGTTCCGATTCAGGGATTTCCAGTTTAAAGTTTAGATTCTAGTAATAAGTCTGATTTTCTTACAAATTCAAAGATGACAATGGTATGAACAAAGCGATAGGTGTTCCTGGCATTTATTACATTTATTAATGTTTTTAACTCAATTCCCAATAATATTTCTCATCAAAGTATTGTTGATAAGATTTTAATCTATAGAATTAAAAAAACACTTTTTTAAAAACTGTTCTGACCTGTGTCAACAACGTTGAGTTAATCTATTTTCAGTTGGATTACCCAGTTTCTGTTTTCAATCTTAACCCAAACATCGATCAAGCTATAAAAATATGAAAGAGCTGCTTGACCATGACGTGATTTGAATACACAACTTTCTGATATGGATTCAGAAGCACTACAGTTGAATTAAGATCTTCACAATCAGATTCAGTGATTTCCAGTCAAAAATTAAGAATCTGGTAATAAACCCTCTTTTCTTACAAATTCAAAGATGGCAATGGTAAAAATAAATTAATAGGTGCTTATGGCATTAATTACATTTATTAATGTTTGGAACTCAATTCCCAATAACAATTCTTATCAAAGTCCTCTTGAAACGATTATAATCTGTAGAACTAAAAAATGCAGTTTCTTAAACACTGCAGCCTGGTAGCAACAAAGTCGAGTTAACTTTTGTCAAGTTGGACTACGCAGTTGCTGTTTTCAATAATAACCCAAACTTCAATCAATATATGAAAAGACATAAAGAGCTGATTGACCTTGACGTGATTTGAACACGCAACCTTCTGATCTGGAGTCAGACGCGCTACCGTTGCACCACGAGGTCATTTGAAAAGTGTTGTTGCTCCCATACTTCACATGAAAAGTGCATGATAAAATATATGGACACCATCTTGAAATTTGCTACTTATAATCACAGTTTGGAAAAGATATAAACAAGGATGAATTAAGGTCTTCACTTTCAGATTCAGGGATTTCCAATTAAAAATTTAGAATATAGTAATAAACCCTTTTTTCTTACAAATTCAAAGATGACAATGGTATGAACAAATTAATAGGTGTTTCTGACTTGCCACAAATTTCCTGTTTTGAACTCAGTTCCCAATGATATATCTCATCAAAGGATTGTTGAAAAGATTTTATTCAGTAGAATTAGAAAAGCAATTTTTCAAACACTTTCCTGACAGGTGGCAACAAGATCATGATAATCTATTGTCAGTTAGAATACGCAGTTTCTGTTTTCAATCTTAACCCAAACATCGATCAACTTTTAAAAAGATGAAAGAGATACTTGAACGTGACATAATTTAAACATGCATCATTCTGACCAGGAGTAAGGCGCACTACCGTCAGTGTATGAGGACAGCTGTAAAACTTGCTTCCTCCCATAATTCACTTGTAAAGTGCATGAGGAAATATACAGACACCATCTTGAAATTTGCTACTTTAAATCACAGTTTAGAAAAGTAATAACAAGGATGAATTAGGATCTTCACGTTCCGATTCAGGGATTTCCAGTTTAAAGTTTAGATTCTAGTAATAAGCCTGATTTTCTTACAAATTCAAAGATGACAATGGTATGAACAAAGCGATAGGTGTTCCTGGCATTTATTACATTTATTAATGTTTTTAACTCAATTCCCAATAATATTTCTCATCAAAGTATTGTTGATAAGATTTTAATCTATAGAATTAAAAAAACACTTTTTTAAAAACTGTTCTGACCTGTGTCAACAACGTTGTGTTAATCTGTTTTCAGTTGGATTACCCAGTTTCTGTTTTCAATCTTAACCCAAACATCGATCAAGCTATAAAAATATGAAAGAGCTGCTTGACCATGACGTGATTTGAATACACAACTTTCTGATATGGATTCAGAAGCACTACAGTTGAATTAAGATCTTCACAATCAGATTCAGTGATTTCCAGTCAAAAATTAAGAATCTGGTAATAAACCCTCTTTTCTTACAAATTCATAGATGGCAATGGTAAAAATAAATTAATAGGTGCTTATGGCATTAATTACATTTATTAATGTTTGGAACTCAATTCCCAATAACAATTCTTATTAAAGTCCTCTTGAAACGATTATAATCTGTAGAACTAAAAAATGCAGTTTCTTAGACACTGCAGCCTGGTAGCAACAAAGTCGAGTTAACTTTTGTCAAGTTGGACTACGCAGTTGCTGTTTTCAATAATAACCCAAACATCAATCAAGATATGAAAAGACATAAAGAGCTGATTGACCTCGAAGTGATTTGAACACACAACCTTCTGATCTGGAGTCAGACGCGCTACCATTGCGCCACGAGGTCAGTTGAAAAGTGTTGTTGCTCCCATACTTCACATGAAAAGTGCATGATAAAATATATGGACACCATCTTGAAATTTGCTACTTACAATCACAGTTTGGAAAAGATATAAACAAGGATGAATTAAGGTCTTCACTTTCAGATTCAGGGATTTCCAATTAAAAATTTAGAATATAGAAATAAACCCTTTTTTCTTACAAATTCAAAGATGACAATGGTATGAACAAATTAATAGGTGTTTCTGACTTGCCACAAATTTTCTGTTTTGAACTCAGTTCCCAATGATATATCTCATCAAAGATTGTTGAAAAGATTTTATTCAGTAAAATTAAAAAAGCAATTTTTCAAACACTTTCCTGACAGGTGGCAACAAGATCATGATAATCTATTGTCAGTTAGAATACGCAGTTTCTGTTTTCAATCTTAACCCAAACATCGATCAACTTTTAAAAAGATGAAAGAAATACTTGAACGTGACATAATTTAAACATGCATCATTCTGACCAGGAGTAAGGCGCACTACCGTCAGTGTATGAGGACAGCTGTAAAACTTGCTTGCTCCCATAATTCACTTGTAAAGTGCATGAGGAAATATACAGACACCATCTTGAAATTTGCTACTTTAAATCACAGTTTAGAAAAGTAATAACAAGGATGAATTAGGATCTTCACGTTCCGATTCAGGGATTTCCAGTTTAAAGTTTAGATTCTAGTAATAAGCCTGATTTTCTTACAAATTCAAAGATGACAATGGTATGAACAAAGTGATACGTGTTCCTGGCATTTATTACATTTATTAATGTTTTTAACTCAATTCCCAATAATATTTCTCATCAAAGTATTGTTGATAAGATTTTAATCTATAGAATTAAAAAAACACTTTTTTAAAAACTGTTCTGACCTGTGTCAACAACGTTGTGTTAATCTGTTTTCAGTTGGATTACCCAGTTTCTGTTTTCAATCTTAACCCAAACATCGATCAAGCTATAAAAATATGAAAGAGCTGCTTGACCATGACGTGATTTGAATACACAACTTTCTGATATGGATTCAGAAGCACTACAGTTGAATTAAGATCTTCACAATCAGATTCAGTGATTTCCAGTCAAAAATTAAGAATCTGGTAATAAACCCTCTTTTCTTACAAATTCATAGATGGCAATGGTAAAAATAAATTAATAGGTGCTTATGGCATTAATTACATTTATTAATGTTTGGAACTCAATTCCCAATAACAATTCTTATTAAAGTCCTCTTGAAACGATTATAATCTGTAGAACTAAAAAATGCAGTTTCTTAAACACTGCAGCCTGGTAGCAACAAAGTCGAGTTAACTTTTGTCAAGTTGAACTACGCAGTTGCTGTTTTCAATAATAACCCAAACATCAATCAAGATATGAAAAGACATAAAGAGCTGATTGACCTCGAAGTGATTTGAACACACAACCTTCTGATCTGGAGTCAGACGCGCTACCGTTGCGCCACGAGGTCAGTTGAAAAGTGTTGTTGCTCCCATACTTCACATGAAAAGTGCATGATAAAATATATGGACACCATCTTGAAATTTGCTACTTACAATCACAGTTTGGAAAAGATATAAACAAGGATGAATTAAGGTCTTCACTTTCAGATTCAGGGATTTCCAATTAAAAATTTAGAATATAGTAATAAACCCTTTTTTCTTACAAATTCAAAGATGACAATGGTATGAACAAATTAATAGGTGTTTCTGACTTGCCACAAATTTCCTGTTTTGAACTCAGTTCCCAATGATATATCTCATCAAAGGATTGTTGAAAAGATTTTATTCAGTAGAATTAAAAAAGCAATTTTTCAAACACTTTCCTGACAGGTGGCAACAAGATCATGATAATCTATTGTCAGTTAGAATACGCAGTTTCTGTTTTCAATCTTAACCCAAACATCGATCAACTTTTAAAAAGATGAAAGAGATACTTGAATGTGACATAATTTAAACATGCATCATTCTGACCAGGAGTAAGGCGCACTACCGTCAGTGTATGAGGACAGCAGTAAAACTTGCTTGCTCCCATAATTCACTTGTAAAGTGCATGAGGAAATATACAGACACCATCTTGAAATGTGCTACTTTAAATCACAGTTTAGAAAAGTAAAAAGGATGAATTAGGATCTTCACGTTCCGATTCAGGGTTTTCCAGTTTAAAGTTTAGATTCTAGTAATAAGCCTGATTTTCTTACAAATACAAAGATGACAATGGTATGAACAAAGCGATAGGTGTTCCTGGCATTTATTACATTTATTAATGTTTTTAACTCAATTCCCAATAATATTTCTCATCAAAGTATTGTTGATAAGATTTTAATCTATAGAATTAAAAAAACACTTTTTTAAAAACTGTTCTGACCTGTGACAACAACGTTGTGTTAATCTGTTTTCAGTTGGATTACCCAGTTTCTGTTTTCAATCTTAACCCAAACATCGATCAAGCTATAAAAATATGAAAGAGCTGCTTGACCATGACGTGATTTGAATACACAACTTTCTGATATGGATTCAGAAGCACTACAGTTGAATTAAGATCTTCACAATCAGATTCAGTGATTTCCAGTCAAAAATTAAGAATCTGGTAATAAACCCTCTTTTCTTACAAATTCAAAGATGGCAATGGTAAAAATAAATTAATAGGTGCTTATGGCATAAATTACATTTATTAATGTTTGGAACTCAATTCCCAATAACAATTCTTATCAAAGTCCTCTTGAAACGATTATAATCTGTAGAACTAAAAAATGCAGTTTCTTAAACACTGCATCCTGGTAGCAACAAAGTCGAGTTAACTTTTGTCAAGTTGGACTACGCAGTTGCTGTTTTCAATAATAACCCAAGCATCAATTAAGATATGAAAAGACATATAGAGCTGATTGACCCCGACGTGATTTGAACACGCAACCTTGTGATCTGGAGTCAGACGCGCTACCGTTGCGCCACGAGGTCAGTTGAAAAGTGTTGTTGCTCCCATACTTCACATGAAAAGTGCATGATAAAATATATGGACACCATCTTGAAATTTGCTACTTATAATCACAGTTTGGAAAAGATATAAACAAGAATGAATTAAGGTCTTCACTTTCAGATTCAGGGATTTCCAATTAAAAATTTAGAATATAGTAATAAACCCTTTTTTCTTACAAATTCAAAGATGACAATGGTATGAACAAATTAATAGGTGTTTCTGACTTGCCACAAATTTCCTGTTTTGAACTCAGTTCCCAATGATATATCTCATCAAAGGATTGTTGAAAAGATTTTATTCAGTAGAATTAAAAAAGCAATTTTTCAAACACTTTCCTGACAGGTGGCAACAAGATCATGATAATCTATTGTCAGTTAGAATACGCAGTTTCTGTTTTCAATCTTAACCCAAACATCGATCAACTTTTAAAAAGATGAAAGAGATACTTGAACGTGACATAATTTAAACATGCATCATTCTGACCAGGAGTAAGGTGCACTACCGTCAGTGTATGAGGACAGCTGTAAAACTTGCTTCCTCCCATAATTCACTTGTAAAGTGCATGAGGAAATATACAGACACCATCTTGAAATTTGCTACTTTAAATCACAGTTTAGAAAAGTAATAACAAGGATGAATTAGGATCTTCACGTTCCGATTCAGGGATTTCCAGTTTAAAGTTTAGATTCTAGTAATAAGCCTGATTTTCTTACAAATTCAAAGATGACAATGGTATGAACAAAGCGATAGGTGTTCCTGGCATTTATTACATTTATTAATGTTTTTAACTCAATTCCCAATAATATTTCTCATCAAAGTATTGTTGATAAGATTTTAATCTATAGAATTAAAAAAACACTTTTTTAAAAACTGTTCTGACCTGTGTCAACAACGTTGAGTTAATCTATTTTCAGTTGGATTACCCAGTTTCTGTTTTCAATCTTAACCCAAACATCGATCAAGCTATAAAAATATGAAAGAGCTGCTTGACCATGACGTGATTTGAATACACAACTTTCTGATATGGATTCAGAAGCACTACAGTTGAATTAAGATCTTCACAATCAGATTCAGTGATTTCCAGTCAATAATTAAGAATCTGGTAATAAACCCTCTTTTCTTACAAATTCAAAGATGGCAATGGTAAAAATAAATTAATAGGTGCTTATGGCATTAATTACATTTATTAATGTTTGGAACTCAATTCCCAATAACAATTCTTATCAAAGTCCTCTTGAAACGATTATAATCTGTAGAACTAAAAAATGCAGTTTCTTAAACACTGCAGCCTGGTAGCAACAAAGTCGAGTTAACTTTTGTCAAGTTGGACTACGCAGTTGCTGTTTTCAATAATAACCCAAACTTCAATCAATATATGAAAAGACATAAAGAGCTGATTGACCTTGACGTGATTTGAACACGCAACCTTCTGATGTGGAGTCAGACGCGCTACCGTTGCGCCACGAGGTCATTTGAAAAGTGTTATTGCTCCCATACTTCACATGAAAAGTGCATGATAAAATATATGGACACCATCTTGAAATTTGCTACTTATAATCACACTTTGGAAAAGATATAAACAAGGATGAATTAAGGTCTTCACTTTCAGATTCAGGGATTTCCAATTAAAAATTTAGAATATAGTAATAAACCCTTTTTTCTTACAAATTCAAAGATGACAATGGTATGAACAAATTAATAGGTGTTTCTGACTTGCCACAAATTTTCTGTTTTGAACTCAGTTCCCAATGATATATCTCATCAAAGATTGTTGAAAAGATTTTATTCAGTAAAATTAAAAAAGCAATTTTTCAAACACTTTCCTGACAGGTGGCAACAAGATCATGATAATCTATTGTCAGTTAGAATACGCAGTTTCTGTTTTCAATCTTAACCCAAACATCGATCAACTTTTAAAAAGATGAAAGAAATACTTGAACGTGACATAATTTAAACATGCATCATTCTGACCAGGAGTAAGGCGCACTACCGTCAGTGTATGAGGACAGCTGTAAAACTTGCTTGCTCCCATAATTCACTTGTAAAGTGCATGAGGAAATATACAGACACCATCTTGAAATTTGCTACTTTAAATCACAGTTTAGAAAAGTAATAACAAGGATGAATTAGGATCTTCACGTTCCGATTCAGGGATTTCCAGTTTAAAGTTTAGATTCTAGTAATAAGCCTGATTTTCTTACAAATTCAAAGATGACAATGGTATGAACAAAGCGATAGGTGTTCCTGGCATTTATTACATTTATTAATGTTTTTAACTCATTTCCCAATAATATTTCTCATCAAAGTATTGTTGATAAGATTTTAATCTATAGAATTAAAAAAACACTTTTTTAAAAACTGTTCTGACCTGTGTCAACAACGTTGTGTTAATCTATTTTCAGTTGGATTATCCAGTTTCTGTTTTCAATCTTAACCCAAACATAGATCAAGCTATAAAAATATGAAAGAGCTGCTTGACCATGACGTGATTTGAATACACAACTTTCTGATATGGATTCAGAAGCACTACAGTTGAATTAAGATCTTCACAATCAGATTCAGTGAATTCCAGTCAAAAATTAAGAATCTGGTAATAAACCCTCTTTTCTTACAAATTCAAAGATGGCAATGGTAAAAATAAATTAATAGGGGCTTATGGCATTAATTACATTTATTAATATTTGGAAGTCAATTCCCAATAACAATTCTTATCAAAGTCCCCTTGAAACGATTATAATCTGTAGAACTAAAAAATGCAGTTTCTTAAACACTGCAGCCTGGTAGCAACAAAGTCGAGTTAACTTTTGTCAGTTGGACTACGCAGTTACTGTTTTCAATAATAACCAAAACATCAATCAAGATATGAAAAGACATAATGAGCTGATTGACCCCGACGTGATTTGAACACACAACCTTCTGATCTGGAGTTAGACGTGCTACCGTTGCGCCACGAGGTCAGTTGAAAAGTACTGTTGCTCCCATACTTCACATGAAAAGTGCATGATAAAATATATGGACACCATCTTGAAATTTGCTACTTATAATCACAGTTTGGAAAAGATATAAACAAGGATGAATTAAGGTCTTCACTTTCAGATTCAGGGATTTCCAATTAAAAATTTAGAATATAGTAATAAACCCTTTTTTCTTACAAATTCAAAGATGACAATGGTATGAACAAATTAATAGGTGTTTCTGACTTGCCACAAATTTCCTGTTTTGAACTCAGTTCCCAATGATATATCTCATCAAAGGATTGTTGAAAAGATTTTATTCAGTAGAATTAAAAAAGCAATTTTTCAAACACTTTCCTGACAGGTGGCAACAAGATCATGATAATCTATTGTCAGTTAGAATACGCAGTTTCTGTTTTCAATCTTAACCCAAACATCGATCAACTTTTAAAAAGATGAAAGAGATACTTGAATGTGACATAATTTAAACATGCATCATTCTGACCAGGAGTAAGGCGCACTACCGTCAGTGTATGAGGACAGCTGTAAAACTTGCTTCCTCCCATAATTCACTTGTAAAGTGCATGAGGAAATATACAGACACCATCTTGAAATTTGCTACTTTAAATCACAGTTTAGAAAAGTAATAACAAGGATGAATTAGGATCTTCACGTTCCGATTCAGGGATTTCCAGTTTAAAGTTTAGATTCTAGTAATAAGCCTGATTTTCTTACAAATTCAAAGATGACAATGGTATGAACAAAGCGATAGGTGTTCCTGGCATTTATTACATTTATTAATGTTTTTAACTCAATTCCCAATAATATTTCTCATCAAAGTATTGTTGATAAGATTTTAATCTATAGAATTAAAAAAACACTTTTTTAAAAACTGTTCTGACCTGTGTCAACAACGTTGTGTTAATCTGTTTTCAGTTGGATTACCCAGTTTCTGTTTTCAATCTTAACCCAAACATCGATCAAGCTATAAAAATATGAAAGAGCTGCTTGACCATGACGTGATTTGAATACACAACTTTCTGATATGGATTCAGAAGCACTACAGTTGAATTAAGATCTTCACAATCAGATTCAGTGATTTCCAGTCAAAAATTAAGAATCTGGTAATAAACCCTCTTTTCTTACAAATTCATAGATGGCAATGGTAAAAATAAATTAATAGGTGCTTATGGCATTAATTACATTTATTAATGTTTGGAACTCAATTCCCAATAACAATTCTTATTAAAGTCCTCTTGAAACGATTATAATCTGTAGAACTAAAAAATGCAGTTTCTTAGACACTGCAGCCTGGTAGCAACACAGTCGAGTTAACTTTTGTCAAGTTGGACTACGCAGTTGCTGTTTTCAATAATAACCCAAACATCAATCAAGATATGAAAAGACATAAAGAGCTGATTGACCTCGAAGTGATTTGAACACACAACCTTCTGATCTGGAGTCAGACGCGCTACCGTTGCGCCACGAGGTCAGTTGAAAAGTGTTGTTGCTCCCATACTTCACATGAAAAGTGCATGATAAAATATATGGACACCATCTTGAAATTTGCTACTTACAATCACAGTTTGGAAAAGATATAAACAAGGATGAATTAAGGTCTTCACTTTCAGATTCAGGGATTTCCAATTAAAAATTTAGAATATAGAAATAAACCCTTTTTTCTTACAAATTCAAAGATGACAATGGTATGAACAAATTAATAGGTGTTTCTGACTTGCCACAAATTTCCTGTTTTGAACTCAGTTCCCAATGATATATCTCATCAAAGGATTGTTGAAAAGATTTTATTCAGTAGAATTAAAAAAGCAATTTTTCAAACACTTTCCTGACAGGTGGCAACAAGATCATGATAATCTATTGTCAGTTAGAATACGCAGTTTCTGTTTTCAATCTTAACCCAAACATCGATCAACTTTTAAAAAGATGAAAGAGATACTTGAACGTGACATAATTTAAACATGCATCATTCTGACCAGGAGTAAGGCGCACTACCGTCAGTGTATGAGGACAGCAGTAAAACTTGCTTGCTCCCATAATTCACTTGTAAAGTGCATGAGGAAATATACAGACACCATCTTGAAATTTGCTACTTTAAATCACAGTTTAGAAAAGTAATAACAAGGATGAATTAGGATCTTCACGTTCCGATTCAGGGATTTCCAGTTTAAAGTTTAGATTCTAGTAATAAGCCTGATTTTCTTACAAATTCAAAGATGACAATGGTATGAACAAAGTGATAGGTGTTCCTGGCATTTATTACATTTATTAATGTTTTTAACTCAATTCCCAATAATATTTCTCATCAAAGTATTGTTGATAAGATTTTAATCTATAGAATTAAAAAAACACTTTTTTAAAAACTGTTCTGACCTGTGTCAACAACGTTGTGTTAATCTGTTTTCAGTTGGATTACTCAGTTTCTGTTTTCAATCTTAACCCAAACATCGATCAAGCTATAAAAATATGAAAGAGCTGCTTGACCATGACGTGATTTGAATACACAACTTTCTGATATGGATTCAGAAGCACTACAGTTGAATTAAGATCTTCACAATCAGATTCAGTGATTTCCAGTCAAAAATTAAGAATCTGGTAATAAACCCTCTTTTCTTACAAATTCATAGATGGCAATGGTAAAAATAAATTAATAGGTGCTTATGGCATTAATTACATTTATTAATGTTTGGAACTCAATTCCCAATAACAATTCTTATTAAAGTCCTCTTGAAACGATTATAATCTGTAGAACTAAAAAATGCAGTTTCTTAAACACTGCAGCCTGGTAGCAACAAAGTCGAGTTAACTTTTGTCAAGTTGAACTACGCAGTTGCTGTTTTCAATAATAACCCAAACATCAATCAAGATATGAAAAGACATAAAGAGCTGATTGACCTCGAAGTGATTTGAACACACAACCTTCTGATCTGGAGTCAGACGCGCTACCGTTGCGCCACGAGGTCAGTTGCAAAGTGTTGTTGCTCCCATACTTCACATGAAAAGTGCATGATAAAATATATGGACACCATCTTGAAATTTGCTACTTACAATCACAGTTTGGAAAAGATATAAACAAGGATGAATTAAGGTCTTCACTTTCAGATTCAGGGATTTCCAATTAAAAATTTAGAATATAGTAATAAACCCTTTTTTCTTACAAATTCAAAGATGACAATGGTATGAACAAATTAATAGGTGTTTCTGACTTGCCACAAATTTCCTGTTTTGAACTCAGTTCCCAATGATATATCTCATCAAAGGATTGTTGAAAAGATTTTATTCAGTAGAATTAAAAAAGCAATTTTTCAAACACTTTCCTGACAGGTGGCAACAAGATCATGATAATCTATTGTCAGTTAGAATACGCAGTTTCTGTTTTCAATCTTAACCCAAACATCGATCAACTTTTAAAAAGATGAAAGAGATACTTGAATGTGACATAATTTAAACATGCATCATTCTGACCAGGAGTAAGGTGCACTACCGTCAGTGTATGAGGACAGCTGTAAAACTTGCTTCCTCCCATAATTCACTTGTAAAGTGCATGAGGAAGTATACAGACACCATCTTGAAATTTGCTACTTTAAATCACAGTTTAGAAAAGTAATAACAAGGATGAATTAGGATCTTCACGTTCCGATTCAGGGATTTCCAGTTTAAAGTTTAGATTCTAGTAATAAGCCTGATTTTCTTACAAATTCAAAGATGACAATGGTATGAACAAAGCGATAGGTGTTCCTGGCATTTATTACATTTATTAATGTTTTTAACTCAATTCCCAATAATATTTCTCATCAAAGTATTGTTGATAAGATTTTAATCTATAGAATTAAAAAAACACTTTTTTAAAAACTGTTCTGACCTGTGTCAACAACGTTGAGTTAATCTATTTTCAGTTGGATTACCCAGTTTCTGTTTTCAATCTTAACCCAAACATCGATCAAGCTATAAAAATATGAAAGAGCTGCTTGACGATGACGTGATTTGAATACACAACTTTCTGATATGGATTCAGAAGCACTACAGTTGAATTAAGATCTTCACAATCAGATTCAGTGATTTCCAGTCAAAAATTAAGAATCTGGTAATAAACCCTCTTTTCTTACAAATTCAAAGATGGCAATGGTAAAAATAAATTAATAGGTGCTTATGGCATTAATTACATTTAATAATGTTTGGAACTCAATTCCCAATAACAATTCTTATCAAAGTCCTCTTGAAACGATTATAATCTGTAGAACTAAAAAATGCAGTTTCTTAAACACTGCAGCCTGGTAGCAACAAAGTCGAGTTAACTTTTGTCAAGTTGGACTACGCAGTTGCTGTTTTCAATAATAACCCAAACTTCAATCAATATATGAAAAGACATAAAGAGCTGATTGACCTTGACGTGATTTGAACACGCAACCTTCTGATGTGGAGTCAGACGCGCTACCGTTGCGCCACGAGGTCATTTGAAAAGTGTTATTGCTCCCATACTTCACATGAAAAGTGCATGATAAAATATATGGACACCATCTTGAAATTTGCTACTTATAATCACACTTTGGAAAAGATATAAACAAGGATGAATTAAGGTCTTCACTTTCAGATTCAGGGATTTCCAATTAAAAATTTAGAATATAGTAATAAACCCTTTTTTCTTACAAATTCAAAGATGACAATGGTATGAACAAATTAATAGGTGTTTCTGACTTGCCACAAATTTTCTGTTTTGAACTCAGTTCCCAATGATATATCTCATCAAAGATTGTTGAAAAGATTTTATTCAGTAAAATTAAAAAAGCAATTTTTCAAACACTTTCCTGACAGGTGGCAACAAGATCATGATAATCTATTGTCAGTTAGAATACGCAGTTTCTGTTTTCAATCTTAACCCAAACATCGATCAACTTTTAAAAAGATGAAAGAAATACTTGAACGTGACATAATTTAAACATGCATCATTCTGACCAGGAGTAAGGCGCACTACCGTCAGTGTATGAGGACAGCTGTAAAACTTGCTTGCTCCCATAATTCACTTGTAAAGTGCATGAGGAAATATACAGACACCATCTTGAAATTTGCTACTTTAAATCACAGTTTAGAAAAGTAATAACAAGGATGAATTAGGATCTTCACGTTCCGATTCAGGGATTTCCAGTTTAAAGTTTAGATTCTAGTAATAAGCCTGATTTTCTTACAAATTCAAAGATGACAATGGTATGAACAAAGTGATAGGTGTTCCTGGCATTTATTACATTTATTAATGTTTTTAACTCAATTCCCAATAATATTTCTCATCAAAGTATTGTTGATAAGATTTTAATCTATAGAATTAAAAAAACACTTTTTTAAAAACTGTTCTGACCTGTGTCAACAACGTTGTGTTAATCTGTTTTCAGTTGGATTACCCAGTTTCTGTTTTCAATCTTAACCCAAACATCGATCAAGCTATAAAAATATGAAAGAGCTGCTTGACCATGACGTGATTTGAATACACAACTTTCTGATATGGATTCAGAAGCACTACAGTTGAATTAAGATCTTCACAATCAGATTCAGTGATTTCCAGTCAAAAATTAAGAATCTGGTAATAAACCCTCTTTTCTTACAAATTCATAGATGGCAATGGTAAAAATAAATTAATAGGTGCTTATGGCATTAATTACATTTATTAATGTTTGGAACTCAATTCCCAATAACAATTCTTATTAAAGTCCTCTTGAAACGATTATAATCTGTAGAACTAAAAAATGCAGTTTCTTAAACACTGCAGCCTGGTAGCAACAAAGTCGAGTTAACTTTTGTCAAGTTGAACTACGCAGTTGCTGTTTTCAATAATAACCCAAACATCAATCAAGATATGAAAAGACATAAAGAGCTGATTGACCTCGAAGTGATTTGAACACACAACCTTCTGATCTGGAGTCAGACGCGCTACCGTTGCGCCACGAGGTCAGTTGAAAAGTGTTGTTGCTCCCATACTTCACATGAAAAGTGCATGATAAAATATATGGACACCATCTTGAAATTTGCTACTTATAATCACAGTTTGGAAAAGATATAAACAAGAATGAATTAAGGTCTTCACTTTCAGATTCAGGGATTTCCAATTAAAAATTTAGAATATAGTAATAAACACTTTTTTCTTACAAATTCAAAGATGACAATGGTATGAACAAATTAATAGGTGTTTCTGACTTGCCACAAATTTTCTGTTTTGAACTCAGTTCCCAATGATATATCTCATCAAAGGATTGTTGAAAAGATATTATTCGGTAGAATTAAAAAAGCAATTTTTCAAACACTTTCCTGACAGGTGGCAAAAAGATCATGATAATCTATTGTCAGTTAGAATACGCAGTTTCTGTTTTCAATCTTAACCCAAACATCGATCAACTTTTAAAAAGATGAAAGAGATACTTGAACGTGACATAATTTAAACATGCATCATTCTGACCAGGAGTAAGGCGCACTACCGTCAGTGTATGAGGACAGCTGTAAAACTTGCTTGCTCCCATAAATCACTTGTAAAGTGCATGAGGAAGTATACAGACACCATCTTGAAATTTGCTACTTTAAGTCACAGTTTAGAAAAGTAATAACAAGGATGAAATAGGATCTTCACGTTCCGATTCAGGGATTTCCAGTTTAAAGTTTAGATTCTAGTAATAAGCCTGATTTTCTTACAAATTCAAAGATGACAATGGTATGAACAAAGCGATAGGTGTTCCTGGCATTTATTACATTTATTAATGTTTTTAACTCAATTCCCAATAATATTTCTCATCAAAGTATTGTTGATAAGATTTTAATCTATAGAATTAAAAAAACACTTTTTTAAAAACTGTTCTGACCTGTGTCAACAACGTTGTGTTAATCTATTTTCAGTTGGATTACCCAGTTTCTGTTTTCAATCTTAACCCAAACATCGATCAAGCTATAAAAATATGAAAGAGCTGCTTGACCATGACGTGATTTGAATACACAACTTTATGATATGGATTCAGAAGCACTACAGTTGAATTAAGATCTTCACAATCAGATTCAGTGATTTCCAGTCAAAAATTAAGAATCTGGTAATAAACCCTCTTTTCTTACAAATTCAAAGATGGCAATGGTAAAAATAAATTAATAGGTGCTTATGGCATTAATTACATTTATTAATGTTTGTTACTCAATTCCCAATAACAATTCTTATCAAAGTCCTCTTGAAACGATTATAATCTGTAGAACTAAAAAATGCAGTTTCTTAAACACTGCAGCCTGGTAGCAACAAAGTCGAGTTAACTTTTGTCAAGTTGGACTACGCAGTTGCTGTTTTCAATAATAACCCAAACATCAATCAAGATATGAAAAGACATAAAGAGCTGATTGACCCCAACGTGATTTGAACACGCTACCATTGCACCACGAGGTTAGTTGAAAAGTGTTGTTGCTCCCATACTTCACATGAAAAGTGCATGATAAAATATATGGACACCATCTTGAAATTTGCTACTTATAATCACAGTTTGGAAAAGATATAAACAAGGATGAATTAAGGTCTTCACTTTCAGATTCAGGGATTTCCAATTAAAAATTTAGAATATAGTAATAAACCCTTTTTTCTTACAAATTCAAAGATGACAATGGTATGAACAAATTAATAGGTGTTTCTGACTTGCCACAAATTTTCTATTTTGAACTCAGTTCCCAATGATATATCTCATCAAAGATTGTTGAAAAGATTTTATTCAGTAGAATTAAAAAAGCAATTTTTCAAACACTTTCCTGACAGGTGGCAACAAGATCATGATAATCTATTGTCAGTTAGAATACGCAGTTTCTGTTTTCAATCTTAACCCAAACATCGATCAACTTTTAAAAAGATGAAAGAGATACTTGAACGTGACATAATTTAAACATGCATCATTCTGACCAGGAGTAAGGCGCACTACCGTCAGTGTATGAGGACAGCTGTAAAACTTGCTTGCTCCCATAATTCACTTGTAAAGTGCATGAGGAAGTATACAGACACCATCTTGAAATTTGCTACTTTAAATCACAGTTTAGAAAAGTAATAACAAGGATGAATTAGGATCTTCACGTTCTGATTCAGGGATTTCCAGTTTAAAGTTTAGATTCTAGTAATAAGCCTGATTTTCTTACAAATTCAAAGATGACAATGGTATGAACAAAGCGATAGGTGTTCCTGGCATTTATTACATTTATTAATGTTTTTAACTCAATTCCCAATAATATTTCTCATCAAAGTATTGTTGATAAGATTTTAATCTATAGAATTAAAAAAACACTTTTTTAAAAACTGTTCTGACCTGTGTCAACAACGTTGTGTTAATCTGTTTTCAGTTGGATTACCCAGTTTCTGTTTTCAATCTTAACCCAAACATCGATCAAGCTATAAAAATATGAAAGAGCTGCTTGACCATGACGTGATTTGAATACACAACTTTCTGATATGGATTCAGAAGCACTACAGTTGAATTAAGATCTTCACAATCAGATTCAGTGATTTCCAGTCAAAAATTAAGAATCTGGTAATAAACCCTCTTTTCTTACAAATTCATAGATGGCAATGGTAAAAATAAATTAATAGGTGCTTATGGCATTAATTACATTTATTAATGTTTGGAACTCAATTCCCAATAACAATTCTTATTAAAGTCCTCTTGAAACGATTATAATCTGTAGAACTAAAAAATGCAGTTTCTTAGACACTGCAGCCTGGTAGCAACACAGTCGAGTTAACTTTTGTCAAGTTGGACTACGCAGTTGCTGTTTTCAATAATAACCCAAACATCAATCAAGATATGAAAAGACATAAAGAGCTGATTGACCTCGAAGTGATTTGAACACACAACCTTCTGATCTGGAGTCAGACGCGCTACCGTTGCGCCACGAGGTCAGTTGAAAAGTGTTGTTGCTCCCATACTTCACATGAAAAGTGCATGATAAAATATATGGACACCATCTTGAAATTTGCTACTTACAATCACAGTTTGGAAAAGATATAAACAAGGATGAATTAAGGTCTTCACTTTCAGATTCAGGGATTTCCAATTAAAAATTTAGAATATAGAAATAAACCCTTTTTTCTTACAAATTCAAAGATGACAATGGTATGAACAAATTAATAGGTGTTTCTGACTTGCCACAAATTTCCTGTTTTGAACTCAGTTCCCAATGATATATCTCATCAAAGGATTGTTGAAAAGATTTTATTCAGTAGAATTAAAAAAGCAATTTTTCAAACACTTTCCTGACAGGTGGCAACAAGATCATGATAATCTATTGTCAGTTAGAATACGCAGTTTCTGTTTTCAATCTTAACCCAAACATCGATCAACTTTTAAAAAGATGAAAGAGATACTTGAACGTGACATAATTTAAACATGCATCATTCTGACCAGGAGTAAGGCGCACTACCGTCAGTGTATGAGGACAGCAGTAAAACTTGCTTGCTCCCATAATTCACTTGTAAAGTGCATGAGGAAATATACAGACACCATCTTGAAATTTGCTACTTTAAATCACAGTTTAGAAAAGTAATAACAAGGATGAATTAGGATCTTCACGTTCCGATTCAGGGATTTCCAGTTTAAAGTTTAGATTCTAGTAATAAGCCTGATTTTCTTACAAATTCAAAGATGACAATGGTATGAACAAAGTGATAGGTGTTCCTGGCATTTATTACATTTATTAATGTTTTTAACTCAATTCCCAATAATATTTCTCATCAAAGTATTGTTGATAAGATTTTAATCTATAGAATTAAAAAAACACTTTTTTAAAAACTGTTCTGACCTGTGTCAACAACGTTGTGTTAATCTGTTTTCAGTTGGATTACTCAGTTTCTGTTTTCAATCTTAACCCAAACATCGATCAAGCTATAAAAATATGAAAGAGCTGCTTGACCATGACGTGATTTGAATACACAACTTTCTGATATGGATTCAGAAGCACTACAGTTGAATTAAGATCTTCACAATCAGATTCAGTGATTTCCAGTCAAAAATTAAGAATCTGGTAATAAACCCTCTTTTCTTACAAATTCATAGATGGCAATGGTAAAAATAAATTAATAGGTGCTTATGGCATTAATTACATTTATTAATGTTTGGAACTCAATTCCCAATAACAATTCTTATTAAAGTCCTCTTGAAACGATTATAATCTGTAGAACTAAAAAATGCAGTTTCTTAAACACTGCAGCCTGGTAGCAACAAAGTCGAGTTAACTTTTGTCAAGTTGAACTACGCAGTTGCTGTTTTCAATAATAACCCAAACATCAATCAAGATATGAAAAGACATAAAGAGCTGATTGACCTCGAAGTGATTTGAACACACAACCTTCTGATCTGGAGTCAGACGCGCTACCGTTGCGCCACGAGGTCAGTTGCAAAGTGTTGTTGCTCCCATACTTCACATGAAAAGTGCATGATAAAATATATGGACACCATCTTGAAATTTGCTACTTACAATCACAGTTTGGAAAAGATATAAACAAGGATGAATTAAGGTCTTCACTTTCAGATTCAGGGATTTCCAATTAAAAATTTAGAATATAGTAATAAACCCTTTTTTCTTACAAATTCAAAGATGACAATGGTATGAACAAATTAATAGGTGTTTCTGACTTGCCACAAATTTCCTGTTTTGAACTCAGTTCCCAATGATATATCTCATCAAAGGATTGTTGAAAAGATTTTATTCAGTAGAATTAAAAAAGCAATTTTTCAAACACTTTCCTGACAGGTGGCAACAAGATCATGATAATCTATTGTCAGTTAGAATACGCAGTTTCTGTTTTCAATCTTAACCCAAACATCGATCAACTTTTAAAAAGATGAAAGAGATACTTGAATGTGACATAATTTAAACATGCATCATTCTGACCAGGAGTAAGGTGCACTACCGTCAGTGTATGAGGACAGCTGTAAAACTTGCTTCCTCCCATAATTCACTTGTAAAGTGCATGAGGAAGTATACAGACACCATCTTGAAATTTGCTACTTTAAATCACAGTTTAGAAAAGTAATAACAAGGATGAATTAGGATCTTCACGTTCCGATTCAGGGATTTCCAGTTTAAAGTTTAGATTCTAGTAATAAGCCTGATTTTCTTACAAATTCAAAGATGACAATGGTATGAACAAAGCGATAGGTGTTCCTGGCATTTATTACATTTATTAATGTTTTTAACTCAATTCCCAATAATATTTCTCATCAAAGTATTGTTGATAAGATTTTAATCTATAGAATTAAAAAAACACTTTTTTAAAAACTGTTCTGACCTGTGTCAACAACGTTGAGTTAATCTATTTTCAGTTGGATTACCCAGTTTCTGTTTTCAATCTTAACCCAAACATCGATCAAGCTATAAAAATATGAAAGAGCTGCTTGACGATGACGTGATTTGAATACACAACTTTCTGATATGGATTCAGAAGCACTACAGTTGAATTAAGATCTTCACAATCAGATTCAGTGATTTCCAGTCAAAAATTAAGAATCTGGTAATAAACCCTCTTTTCTTACAAATTCAAAGATGGCAATGGTAAAAATAAATTAATAGGTGCTTATGGCATTAATTACATTTAATAATGTTTGGAACTCAATTCCCAATAACAATTCTTATCAAAGTCCTCTTGAAACGATTATAATCTGTAGAACTAAAAAATGCAGTTTCTTAAACACTGCAGCCTGGTAGCAACAAAGTCGAGTTAACTTTTGTCAAGTTGGACTACGCAGTTGCTGTTTTCAATAATAACCCAAACTTCAATCAATATATGAAAAGACATAAAGAGCTGATTGACCTTGACGTGATTTGAACACGCAACCTTCTGATGTGGAGTCAGACGCGCTACCGTTGCGCCACGAGGTCATTTGAAAAGTGTTATTGCTCCCATACTTCACATGAAAAGTGCATGATAAAATATATGGACACCATCTTGAAATTTGCTACTTATAATCACACTTTGGAAAAGATATAAACAAGGATGAATTAAGGTCTTCACTTTCAGATTCAGGGATTTCCAATTAAAAATTTAGAATATAGTAATAAACCCTTTTTTCTTACAAATTCAAAGATGACAATGGTATGAACAAATTAATAGGTGTTTCTGACTTGCCACAAATTTTCTGTTTTGAACTCAGTTCCCAATGATATATCTCATCAAAGATTGTTGAAAAGATTTTATTCAGTAAAATTAAAAAAGCAATTTTTCAAACACTTTCCTGACAGGTGGCAACAAGATCATGATAATCTATTGTCAGTTAGAATACGCAGTTTCTGTTTTCAATCTTAACCCAAACATCGATCAACTTTTAAAAAGATGAAAGAAATACTTGAACGTGACATAATTTAAACATGCATCATTCTGACCAGGAGTAAGGCGCACTACCGTCAGTGTATGAGGACAGCTGTAAAACTTGCTTGCTCCCATAATTCACTTGTAAAGTGCATGAGGAAATATACAGACACCATCTTGAAATTTGCTACTTTAAATCACAGTTTAGAAAAGTAATAACAAGGATGAATTAGGATCTTCACGTTCCGATTCAGGGATTTCCAGTTTAAAGTTTAGATTCTAGTAATAAGCCTGATTTTCTTACAAATTCAAAGATGACAATGGTATGAACAAAGTGATAGGTGTTCCTGGCATTTATTACATTTATTAATGTTTTTAACTCAATTCCCAATAATATTTCTCATCAAAGTATTGTTGATAAGATTTTAATCTATAGAATTAAAAAAACACTTTTTTAAAAACTGTTCTGACCTGTGTCAACAACGTTGTGTTAATCTGTTTTCAGTTGGATTACCCAGTTTCTGTTTTCAATCTTAACCCAAACATCGATCAAGCTATAAAAATATGAAAGAGCTGCTTGACCATGACGTGATTTGAATACACAACTTTCTGATATGGATTCAGAAGCACTACAGTTGAATTAAGATCTTCACAATCAGATTCAGTGATTTCCAGTCAAAAATTAAGAATCTGGTAATAAACCCTCTTTTCTTACAAATTCATAGATGGCAATGGTAAAAATAAATTAATAGGTGCTTATGGCATTAATTACATTTATTAATGTTTGGAACTCAATTCCCAATAACAATTCTTATTAAAGTCCTCTTGAAACGATTATAATCTGTAGAACTAAAAAATGCAGTTTCTTAAACACTGCAGCCTGGTAGCAACAAAGTCGAGTTAACTTTTGTCAAGTTGAACTACGCAGTTGCTGTTTTCAATAATAACCCAAACATCAATCAAGATATGAAAAGACATAAAGAGCTGATTGACCTCGAAGTGATTTGAACACACAACCTTCTGATCTGGAGTCAGACGCGCTACCGTTGCGCCACGAGGTCAGTTGAAAAGTGTTGTTGCTCCCATACTTCACATGAAAAGTGCATGATAAAATATATGGACACCATCTTGAAATTTGCTACTTATAATCACAGTTTGGAAAAGATATAAACAAGAATGAATTAAGGTCTTCACTTTCAGATTCAGGGATTTCCAATTAAAAATTTAGAATATAGTAATAAACACTTTTTTCTTACAAATTCAAAGATGACAATGGTATGAACAAATTAATAGGTGTTTCTGACTTGCCACAAATTTTCTGTTTTGAACTCAGTTCCCAATGATATATCTCATCAAAGGATTGTTGAAAAGATATTATTCGGTAGAATTAAAAAAGCAATTTTTCAAACACTTTCCTGACAGGTGGCAAAAAGATCATGATAATCTATTGTCAGTTAGAATACGCAGTTTCTGTTTTCAATCTTAACCCAAACATCGATCAACTTTTAAAAAGATGAAAGAGATACTTGAACGTGACATAATTTAAACATGCATCATTCTGACCAGGAGTAAGGCGCACTACCGTCAGTGTATGAGGACAGCTGTAAAACTTGCTTGCTCCCATAAATCACTTGTAAAGTGCATGAGGAAGTATACAGACACCATCTTGAAATTTGCTACTTTAAGTCACAGTTTAGAAAAGTAATAACAAGGATGAAATAGGATCTTCACGTTCCGATTCAGGGATTTCCAGTTTAAAGTTTAGATTCTAGTAATAAGCCTGATTTTCTTACAAATTCAAAGATGACAATGGTATGAACAAAGCGATAGGTGTTCCTGGCATTTATTACATTTATTAATGTTTTTAACTCAATTCCCAATAATATTTCTCATCAAAGTATTGTTGATAAGATTTTAATCTATAGAATTAAAAAAACACTTTTTTAAAAACTGTTCTGACCTGTGTCAACAACGTTGTGTTAATCTATTTTCAGTTGGATTACCCAGTTTCTGTTTTCAATCTTAACCCAAACATCGATCAAGCTATAAAAATATGAAAGAGCTGCTTGACCATGACGTGATTTGAATACACAACTTTATGATATGGATTCAGAAGCACTACAGTTGAATTAAGATCTTCACAATCAGATTCAGTGATTTCCAGTCAAAAATTAAGAATCTGGTAATAAACCCTCTTTTCTTACAAATTCAAAGATGGCAATGGTAAAAATAAATTAATAGGTGCTTATGGCATTAATTACATTTATTAATGTTTGTTACTCAATTCCCAATAACAATTCTTATCAAAGTCCTCTTGAAACGATTATAATCTGTAGAACTAAAAAATGCAGTTTCTTAAACACTGCAGCCTGGTAGCAACAAAGTCGAGTTAACTTTTGTCAAGTTGGACTACGCAGTTGCTGTTTTCAATAATAACCCAAACATCAATCAAGATATGAAAAGACATAAAGAGCTGATTGACCCCAACGTGATTTGAACACGCTACCATTGCACCACGAGGTTAGTTGAAAAGTGTTGTTGCTCCCATACTTCACATGAAAAGTGCATGATAAAATATATGGACACCATCTTGAAATTTGCTACTTATAATCACAGTTTGGAAAAGATATAAACAAGGATGAATTAAGGTCTTCACTTTCAGATTCAGGGATTTCCAATTAAAAATTTAGAATATAGTAATAAACCCTTTTTTCTTACAAATTCAAAGATGACAATGGTATGAACAAATTAATAGGTGTTTCTGACTTGCCACAAATTTTCTATTTTGAACTCAGTTCCCAATGATATATCTCATCAAAGATTGTTGAAAAGATTTTATTCAGTAGAATTAAAAAAGCAATTTTTCAAACACTTTCCTGACAGGTGGCAACAAGATCATGATAATCTATTGTCAGTTAGAATACGCAGTTTCTGTTTTCAATCTTAACCCAAACATCGATCAACTTTTAAAAAGATGAAAGAGATACTTGAACGTGACATAATTTAAACATGCATCATTCTGACCAGGAGTAAGGCGCACTACCGTCAGTGTATGAGGACAGCTGTAAAACTTGCTTGCTCCCATAATTCACTTGTAAAGTGCATGAGGAAGTATACAGACACCATCTTGAAATTTGCTACTTTAAATCACAGTTTAGAAAAGTAATAACAAGGATGAATTAGGATCTTCACGTTCTGATTCAGGGATTTCCAGTTTAAAGTTTAGATTCTAGTAATAAGCCTGATTTTCTTACAAATTCAAAGATGACAATGGTATGAACAAAGCGATAGGTGTTCCTGGCATTTATTACATTTATTAATGTTTTTAACTCAATTCCCAATAATATTTCTCATCAAAGTATTGTTGATAAGATTTTAATCTATAGAATTAAAAAAACACTTTTTTAAAAACTGTTCTGACCTGTGTCAACAACGTTGTGTTAATCTATTTTCAGTTGGATTACCCAGTTTCTGTTTTCAATCTTAACCCAAACATCGATCAAGCTATAAAAATATGAAAGAGCTGTTTGACCATCACGTGATTTGAATACACAACTTTCTGATATGGATTCAGAAGCACTACAGTTGAATTAAGATCTTCACAATCAGATTCAGTGATTTCCAGTCAAAAATTAAGAATCTGGTAATAAACCCTCTTTTCTTACAAATTCAAAGATGGCAATGGTAAAAATAAATTAATAGGTGCTTATGGCATTAATTACATTTATTAATGTTTGGAACTCAATTCCCAATAACAATTCTTATCAAAGTCCTCTTGAAACGATTATAATCTGTAGAACTAAAAAATGCAGTTTCTTAAACACTGCAGCCTGGTAGCAACAAAGTCGAGTTAACTTTTGTAATGTTGGACTACGCAGTTGCTGTTTTCAATAATAACCCAAACATCAATCAAGATATGAAAAGACATAAAGAGCTGATTGACCCCGACGTGATTTGGACACGCTACCATTGCACCACGAGGTTAGTTGAAAAGTGTTGTTGCTCCCATACTTCACATGAAAAGTGCATGATAAAATATATGGACACGATCTTGAAATTTGTTACTTATAATCACAGTTTGGAAAAGATATAAACAAGGATGAATTAAGGTCTTCACTTTCAGATTCAGGGATTTCCAATTCAAAATTTAGAATGCAGTAATAAACCCTTTTTTCTTACATATTCAAAGAAGACAATGGTATGAACAAATTAATAGGTGTTTCTGACTTGCCACAAATTTTCTGTTTTGAACTCAGTTCCCAATGATATATCTCATCAAAGGATTGTTGAAAAGATTTTATTCAGTAGAATTAAAAAAGCAATTTTTCAAACACTTTCCTGACAGGTGGCAACAAGATCATGATAATCTATTGTCAGTTAGAATACGCAGTTTCTGTTTTCAATCTTAACCCAAACATCGATCAACTTTTAAAAAGATGAAAGAGATACTTGAACGTGACATAATTTAAACATGCATCATTCTGACCAGGAGTAAGGCGCACTACCATCAGTGTATGAGGACAGCTGTAAAACTTGCTTGCTCCCATAATTCACTTGTAAAGTGCATGAGGAAATATACAGACACCATCTTGAAATTTGCTACTTTAAATCACAGTTTAGAAAAGTAATAACAAGGATGAATTAGGATCTTCACGTTCCGATTCAGGGATTTCGAGTTTAAAGTTTAGATTCTAGTAATAAGCCTGATTTTCTTACAAATTCAAAGATGACAATGGTATGAACAAAGCGATAGGTGTTCCTGGCATTTATTACATTTATTAATGTTTTTAACTCAATTCCCAATAATATTTCTCATCAAAGTATTGTTGATAAGATTTTAATCTATAGAATTAAAAAAACACTTTTTTAAAAACTGTTCTGACCTGTGTCAACAACGTTGTGTTAATCTATTTTCAGTTGGATTACCCAGTTTCTGTTTTCAATCTTAACCCAAACATCGATCAAGCTATAAAAATATGAAAGAGCTGCTTGACCATGACGTGATTTGAATACACAACTTTCTGATATGGATTCAGAAGCACTACAGTTGAATTAAGATCTTCACAATCAGATTCAGTGATTTCCAGTCAAAAATTAAGAATCTGGTAATAAACCCTCTTTTCTTACAAATTCAAAGATGGCAATGGTAAAAATAAATTAATAGGTGCTTATGGCATTAATTACATTTATTAATGTTTGGAACTCAATTCCCAATAACAATTCTTATCAAAGTCCTCTTGAAACGATTATAATCTGTAGAACTAAAAAATGCAGTTTCTTAAACACTGCAGCCTGGTAGCAACAAAGTCGAGTTAACTTTTGTCAAGTTGGACTACGCAGTTACTGTTTTCAATAATAACCCAAACATCAATCAAGATATGAAAAGACATAAAGAGCTGATTGACCCCGACGTGATTTGAACATGCAACCTTCTGTTCTGGAGTCAGACGCGCTACCGTTGCAACACGAGGTCATTTGAAAAGTGTGGTTGCTCCCATACTTCACATGAAAAGTGCATGATAAAATATATGGACACCATCTTGAAATTTGCTACTTATAATCACAGTTTGGAAAAGATATAAACAAGGATGAATTAAGGTCTTCACTTTCAGATTCAGGGATTTCCAATTAAAAATTTAGAATATAGTAATAAACCCTTTTTTCTTACAAATTCAAAGATGACAATGGTATGAACAAATTAATAGGTGTTTCTGACTTGCCACAAATTTTCTATTTTGAACTCAGTTCCCAATGATATATCTCATCAAAGATTGTTGAAAAGATTTTATTCAGTAGAATTAAAAAAGCAATTTTTCAAACACTTTCCTGACAGGTGGCAACAAGATCATAATAATCTATTGTCAGTTAGAATACGCAGTTTCTGTTTTCAATCTTAACCCAAACATCGATCAACTTTTAAAAAGATGAAAGAGATACTTGAACGTGACATAATTTAAACATGCATCATTCTGACCAGGAGTAAGGCGCACTACGGTCAGTGTATGAGGACAGCTGTAAAACTTGCTTGCTCCCATAATTCACTTGTAAAGTGCATGAGGAAGTATACAGACACCATCTTGAAATTTGCTACTTTAAGTCACAGTTTAGAAAAGTAATAACAAGGATGAATTAGGATCTTCACGTTCCGATTCAGGGATTTCCAGTTTAAAGTTTAGATTCTAGTAATAAGCCTGATTTTCTTACAAATTCAAAGATGACAATGGTATGAACAAAGCGATAGGTGTTCCTGGCATTTATTACATTTATTAATGTTTTTAACTCAATTCCCAATAATATTTCTCATCAAAGTATTGTTGATAAGATTTTAATCTATAGAATTAAAAAAACACTTTTTTAAAAACTGTTCTGACCTGTGTCAACAACGTTGTGTTAATCTATTTTCAGTTGGATTACCCAGTTTCTGTTTTCAATCTTAACCCAAACATCGATCAAGCTATAAAAATATGAAAGAGCTGCTTGACCATGACGTGATTTGAATACACAACTTTCTGATATGGATTCAGAAGCACTACAGTTGAATTAAGATCTTCACAATCAGATTCAGTGATTTCCAGTCAAAAATTAAGAATCTGGTAATAAACCCTCTTTTCTTACAAATTCAAAGATGGCAATGGTAAAAATAAATTAATAGGTGCTTATGGCATTAATTACATTTATTAATGTTTGGAACTCAATTCCCAATAACAATTCTTATCAAAGTCCTCTTGAAATGATTATAATCTGTAGAACTAAAAAATGCAGTTTCTTAAACACTGCAGCCTGGTAGCAACAAAGTCGAGTTAACTTTTGTCAAGTTGGACTACGCAGTTGCTGTTTTCAATAATAACCCAAACATCAATCAAGATATGAAAAGACATAAAGAGCTGATTGACCCCAACGTGATTTGAACACGCTACCATTGCACCACGAGGTTAGTTGAAAAGTGTTGTTGCTCCCATACTTCACATGAAAAGTGCATGATAAAATATATGGACACCATCTTGAAATTTGCTACTTATAATCACAGTTTGGAAAAGATATAAACAAGGATGAATTAAGGTCTTCACTTTCAGATTCAGGGATTTCCAATTAAAAATTTAGAATATAGTAATAAACCCTTTTTTCTAACAAATTCAATGATGACAATGGTATGAACAAATTAATAGGTGTTTCTGACTTGCCACAAATTTTCTATTTTGAACTCAGTTCCCAATGATATATCTCATCAAAGATTGTTGAAAAGATTTTATTCAGTAGAATTAAAAAAGCAATTTTTCAATCACTTTCTGACAGGTGGCAACAAGATCATGATAATCTATTGTCAGTTAGAATACGCAGTTTCTGTTTTCAATCTTAACCCAAACATCGATCAACTTTTAAAAAGATGAAAGAGATACTTGAACGTGACATAATTTAAACATGCATCATTCTGACCAGGAGTAAGGCGCACTACCGTCAGTGTATGAGGACAGCTGTAAAACTTGCTTGCTCCCATAATTCACTTGTAAAGTGCATGAGGAAGTATACAGACACCATCTTGAAATTTGCTACTTTAAATCACAGTTTAGAAAAGTAATAACAAGTATGAATTAGGATCTTCACGTTCCGATTCAGGGATTTCCAGTTTAAAGTTTAGATTCTAGTAATAAGCCTGATTTTCTTACAAATTCAAAGATGACAATGGTATGAACAAAGCGATAGGTGTTCCTGGCATTTATTACATTTATTAATGTTTTTAACTCAATTCCCAATAATATTTCTCATCAAAGTATTGTTGATAAGATTTTAATCTATATAATTAAAAAAACACTTTTTTAAAAACTGTTCTGACCTGTGTCAACAACGTTGTGTTAATCTATTTTCAGTTGGATTACCCAGTTTCTGTTTTCAATCTTAACCCAAACATCGATCAAGCTATAAAAATATGAAAGAGCTGCTTGACCATGACGTGATTTGAATACACAACTTTATGATATGGATTCAGAAGCACTACAGTTGAATTAAGATCTTCACAATCAGATTCAGTGATTTCCAGTCAAAAATTAAGAATCTGGTAATAAACCCTCTTTTCTTACAAATTCAAAGATGGCAATGGTAAAAATAAATTAATAGGTGCTTATGGCATTAATTACATTTATTAATGTTTGGAACTCAATTCCCAATAACAATTCTTATCAAAGTCCTCTTGAAACGATTATAATCTGTAGAACTAAAAAATGCAGTTTCTTAAACACTGCAGCCTGGTAGCAACAAAGTCGAGTTAACTTTTGTCAAGTTGGACTACGCAGTTGCTGTTTTCAATAATAACCCAAACATCAATCAAGATATGAAAAGACATAAAGAGCTGATTGACCCCAACGTGATTTGAACACGCTACCATTGCACCACGAGGTTAGTTGAAAAGTGTTGTTGCTCCCATACTTCACATGAAAAGTGCATGATAAAATATATGGACACCATCTTGAAATTTGCTACTTATAATCACAGTTTGGAAAAGATATAAACAAGGATGAATTAAGGTCTTCACTTTCAGATTCAGGGATTTCCAATTAAAAATTTAGAATATAGTAATAAACCCTTTTTTCTTACAAATTCAAAGATGACAATGGTATGAACAAATTAATAGGTGTTTCTGACTTGCCACAAATTTTCTATTTTGAACTCAGTTCCCAATGATATATCTCATCAAAGATTGTTGAAAAGATTTTATTCAGTAGAATTAAAAAAGCAATTTTTCAAACACTTTCTGACAGGTGGCAACAAGATCATGATAATCTATTGTCAGTTAGAATACGCAGTTTCTGTTTTCAATCTTAACCCAAACATCGATCAACTTTTAAAAAGATGAAAGAGATACTTGAACGTGACATAATTTAAACATGCATCATTCTGACCAGGAGTAAGGCGCACTACCGTCAGTGTATGAGGACAGCTGTAAAACTTGCTTGCTCCCATAATTCACTTGTAAAGTGCATGAGGAAGTATACAGACACCATCTTGAAATTTGCTACTTTAAATCACAGTTTAGAAAAGTAATAACAAGTATGAATTAGGATCTTCACGTTCCGATTCAGGGATTTCCAGTTTAAAGTTTAGATTCTAGTAATAAGCCTGATTTTCTTACAAATTCAAAGATGACAATGGTATGCACAAAGCGATAGGTGTTCCTGGCATTTATTACATTTATTAATGTTTTTAACTCAATTCCCAATAATATTTCTCATCAAAGTATTGTTGATAAGATTTTAATCTATATAATTAAAAAAACACTTTTTTAAAAACTGTTCTGACCTGTGTCAACAACGTTGTGTTAATCTATTTTCAGTTGGATTACCCAGTTTCTGTTTTCAATCTTAACCCAAACATCGATCAAGCTATAAAAATATGAAAGAGCTGCTTGACCATGACGTGATTTGAATACACAACTTTATGATATGGATTCAGAAGCACTACAGTTGAATTAAGATCTTCACAATCAGATTCAGTGATTTCCAGTCAAAAATTAAGAATCTGGTAATAAACCCTCTTTTCTTACAAATTCAAAGATGGCAATGGTAAAAATAAATTAATAGGTGCTTATGGCATTAATTACATTTATTAATGTTTGGAACTCAATTCCCAATAACAATTCTTATCAAAGTCCTCTTGAAACGATTATAATCTGTAGAACTAAAAAATGCAGTTTCTTAAACACTGCAGCCTGGTAGCAACAAAGTCGAGTTAACTTTTGTCAAGTTGGACTACGCAGTTGCTGTTTTCAATAATAACCCAAACATCAATCAAGATATGAAAAGACATAAAGAGCTGATTGACCCCAACGTGATTTGAACACGCTACCATTGCACCACGAGGTTAGTTGAAAAGTGTTGTTGCTCCCATACTTCACATGAAAAGTGCATGATAAAATATATGGACACCATCTTGAAATTTGCTACTTATAATCACAGTTTGGAAAAGATATAAACAAGGATGAATTAAGGTCTTCACTTTCAGATTCAGGGATTTCCAATTAAAAATTTAGAATATAGTAATAAACCCTTTTTTCTTACAAATTCAAAGATGACAATGGTATGAACAAATTAATAGGTGTTTCTGACTTGCCACAAATTTTCTATTTTGAACTCAGTTCCCAATGATATATCTCATCAAAGATTGTTGAAAAGATTTTATTCAGTAGAATTAAAAAAGCAATTTTTCAAACACTTTCCTGACAGGTGGCAACAAGATCATGATAATCTATTGTCAGTTAGAATACGCAGTTTCTGTTTTCAATCTTAACCCAAACATCGATCAACTTTTAAAAAGATGAAAGAGATACTTGAACGTGACATAATTTAAACATGCATCATTCTGACCAGGAGTAAGGCGCACTACCGTCAGTGTATGAGGACAGCTGTAAAACTTGCTTGCTCCCATAATTCACTTGTAAAGTGCATGAGGAAGTATACAGACACCATCTTGAAATTTGCTACTTTAAATCACAGTTTAGAAAAGTAATAACAAGGATGAATTAGGATCTTCACGTTCCGATTCAGGGATTTCCAGTTTAAAGTTTAGATTCTAGTAATAAGCCTGATTTTCTTACAAATTCAAAGATGACAATGGTATGAACAAAGCGATAGGTGTTCCTGGCATTTATTACATTTATTAATGTTTTTAACTCAATTCCCAATAATATTTCTCATCAAAGTATTGTTGATAAGATTTTAATCTATATAATTAAAAAAACACTTTTTTAAAAACTGTTCTGACCTGTGTCAACAACGTTGTGTTAATCTATTTTCAGTTGGATTACCCAGTTTCTGTTTTCAATCTTAACCCAAACATCGATCAAGCTATAAAAATATGAAAGAGCTGCTTGACCATGACGTGATTTGAATACACAACTTTATGATATGGATTCAGAAGCACTACAGTTGAATTAAGATCTTCACAATCAGATTCAGTGATTTCCAGTCAAAAATTAAGAATCTGGTAATAAACCCTCTTTTCTTACAAATTCAAAGATGGCAATGGTAAAAATAAATTAATAGGTGCTTATGGCATTAATTACATTTATTAATGTTTGGAACTCAATTCCCAATAACAATTCTTATCAAAGTCCTCTTGAAACGATTATAATCTGTAGAACTAAAAAATGCAGTTTCTTAAACACTGCAGCCTGGTAGCAACAAAGTCGAGTTAACTTTTGTCAAGTTGGACTACGCAGTTGCTGTTTTCAATAATAACCCAAACATCAATCAAGATATGAAAAGACATAAAGAGCTGATTGACCCCAACGTGATTTGAACACGCTACCATTGCACCACGAGGTTAGTTGAAAAGTGTTGTTGCTCCCATACTTCACATGAAAAGTGCATGATAAAATATATGGACACCATCTTGAAATTTGCTACTTATAATCACAGTTTGGAAAAGATATAAACAAGGATGAATTAAGGTCTTCACTTTCAGATTCAGGGATTTCCAATTAAAAATTTAGAATATAGTAATAAACCCTTTTTTCTTACAAATTCAAAGATGACAATGGTATGAACAAATTAATAGGTGTTTCTGACTTGCCACAAATTTTCTATTTTGAACTCAGTTCCCAATGATATATCTCATCAAAGATTGTTGAAAAGATTTTATTCAGTAGAATTAAAAAAGCAATTTTTCAAACACTTTCCTGACAGGTGGCAACAAGATCATGATAATCTATTGTCAGTTAGAATACGCAGTTTCTGTTTTCAATCTTAACCCAAACATCGATCAACTTTTAAAAAGATGAAAGAGATACTTGAACGTGACATAATTTAAACATGCATCATTCTGACCAGGAGTAAGGCGCACTACCGTCAGTGTATGAGGACAGCTGTAAAACTTGCTTGCTCCCATAATTCACTTGTAAAGTGCATGAGGAAGTATACAGACACCATCTTGAAATTTGCTACTTTAAATCACAGTTTAGAAAAGTAATAACAAGGATGAATTAGGATCTTCACGTTCCGATTCAGGGATTTCCAGTTTAAAGTTTAGATTCTAGTAATAAGCCTGATTTTCTTACAAATTCAAAGATGACAATGGTATGAACAAAGCGATAGGTGTTCCTGGCATTTATTACATTTATTAATGTTTTTAACTCAATTCCCAATAATATTTCTCATCAAAGTATTGTTGATAAGATTTTAATCTATAGAATTAAAAAAACACTTTTTTAAAAACTGTTCTGACCTGTGTCAACAACGTTGTGTTAATCTATTTTCAGTTGGATTACCCAGTTTCTGTTTTCAATCTTAACTCAAACATCGATCAAGCTATAAAAATATGAAAGAGCTGTTTGACCATCACGTGATTTGAATACACAACTTTCTGATATGGATTCAGAAGCACTACAGTTGAATTAAGATCTTCACAATCAGATTCAGTGATTTCCAGTCAAAAATTAAGAATCTGGTAATAAACCCTCTTTTCTTACAAATTCAAAGATGGCAATGGTAAAAATAAATTAATAGGTGCTTATGGCATTAATTACATTTATTAATGTTTGGAACTCAATTCCCAATAACAATTCTTATCAAAGTCCTCTTGAAATGATTATAATCTGTAGAACTAAAAAATGCAGTTTCTTAAACACTGCAGCCTGGTAGCAACAAAGTCGAGTTAACTTTTGTCAAGTTGGACTACGCAGTTGCTGTTTTCAATAATAACCCAAACATCAATCAAGATATGAAAAGACATAAAGAGCTGATTGACCCCGACGTGATTTGGACACGCTACCATTGCACCACGAGGTTAGTTGAAAAGTGTTGTTGCTCCCATACTTCACATGAAAAGTGCATGATAAAATATATGGACACGATCTTGAAATTTGTTACTTATAATCACAGTTTGGAAAAGATATAAACAAGGATGAATTAAGGTCTTCACTTTCAGATTCAGGGATTTCCAATTCAAAATTTAGAATGCAGTAATAAACCCTTTTTTCTTACATATTCAAAGATGACAATGGTATGAACAAATTAATAGGTGTTTCTGACTTGCCACAAATTTTCTGTTTTGAACTCAGTTCCCAATGATATATCTCATCAAAGGATTGTTGAAAAGATTTTATTCAGTAGAATTAAAAAAGCAATTTTTCAAACACTTTCCTGACAGGTGGCAACAAGATCATGATAATCTATTGTCAGTTAGAATACGCAGTTTCTGTTTTCAATCTTAACCCAAACATCGATCAACTTTTAAAAAGATGAAAGAGATACTTGAACATGACATAATTTAAACATGCATCATTCTGACCAGGAGTAAGGCGCACTACCGTCAGTGTATGAGGACAGCTGTAAAACTTGCTTGCTCCCATAATTCACTTGTAAAGTGCATGAGGAAATATACAGACACCATCTTGAAATTTGCTACTTTAAATCACAGTTTAGAAAAGTAATAACAAGGATGAATTAGGATCTTCACGTTCCGATTCAGGGATTTCCAGGTTAAAGTTTAGATTCTAGTAATAAGCCTGATTTTCTTACAAATTCAAAGATGACAATGGTATGAACAAAGCGATACGTTTTCCTGGCATTTATTAAATTTATTAATGTTTTTAACTCAATTCCCAATAATATTTCTCATCAAAGTATTGTTGATAAGATTTTAATCTATAGAATTAAAAAAACACTTTTTTAAAAACTGTTCTGACCTGTGTCAACAACGTTGTGTTAATCTATTTTCAGTTGGATTACCCAGTTTCTGTTTTCAATCTTAACCCAAACATCGATCAAGCTATAAAAATATGAAAGAGCTGCTTGACCATGACGTGATTTGAATACACAACTTTCTCATATGGATTCAGAAGCACTACAGTTGAATTAAGATCTTCACAATCAGATTCAGTGATTTCCAGTCAAAAATTAAGAATCTGGTAATAAACCCTCTTTTCTTACAAATTCAAAGATGGCAATGGTAAAAATAGATTAATAGGTGCTTATGGCATTAATTACATTTATTAATGTTTGGAACTCAATTCCCAATAACAATTCTTATCAAAGTCCTCTTGAAACGATTATAATCTGTAGAACTAAAAAATGCAGTTTCTTAAACACTGCAGCCTGGTAGCAACAAAGTCGAGTTAACTTTTGTCAAGTTGGACTACGCAGTTACTGTTTTCAATAATAACCCAAACATCAATCAAGATATGAAAAGACATAAAGAGCTGATTGACCCCGACGTGATTTGAACATGCAACCTTATGCTCTGGAGTCAGACGCGCTACCGTTGCAACACAAGGTCATTTGAAAAGTGTGGTTGCTCCCATACTTCACATGAAAAGTGCATGATAAAATATATGGACACCATCTTGAAATTTGCTACTTATAATCACAGTTTGGAAAAGATATAAACAAGGATGAATTAAGGTCTTCACTTTCAGATTCATGGATTTCCAATTAAAAATTTAGAATATAGTAATAAACCCTTTTTTCTTACAAATTCAAAGATGACAATGGTATGAACAAATTAATAGGTGTTTCTGACTTGCCACAAATTTTCTATTTTGAACTCAGTTCCCAATGATATATCTCATCAAAGATTGTTGAAAAGATTTTATTCAGTAGAATTAAAAAAGCAATTTTTCAAACACTTTCCTGACAGGTGGCAACAAGATCATGATAATCTATTGTCAGTTAGAATACGCAGTTTCTGTTTTCAATCTTAACCCAAACATCGATCAACTTTTAAAAAGATAAAAGAGATACTTGAACGTGACATAATTTAAACATGCATCATTCTGACCAGGAGTAAGGCGCACTACCGTCAGTGTATGAGGACAGCTGTAAAACTTGCTTGCTCCCATAATTCACTTGTAAAGTGCATGAGGAAGTATACAGACACCATCTTGAAATTTGCTACTTTAAATCACAGTTTAGAAAAGTAATAACAAGGATGAATTAGGATCTTCACGTTCCGATTCAGGGATTTCCAGTTTAAAGTTTAGATTCTAGTAATAAGCCTGATTTTCTTACAAATTCAAAGATGACAATGGTATGAACAAAGCGATAGGTGTTCCTGGCATTTATTACATTTATTAATGTTTTTAACTCAATTCCCAATAATATTTCTCATCAAAGTATTGTTGATAAAATTTTAATCTATAGAATTAAAAAAACACTTTTTTAAAAACTGTTCTGACCTGTGTCAACAACGTTGTGTTAATCTATTTTCAGTTGGATTACCCAGTTTCTGTTTTCAATCTTAACCCAAACATCGATCAAGCTATAAAAATATGAAAGAGCTGCTTGACCATGACGTGATTTGAATACACAACTTTCTGATATGGATTCAGAAGCACTACAGTTGAATTAAGATCTTCACAATCAGATTCAGTGATTTCCAGTCAAAAATTAAGAATCTGGTAATAAACCCTCTTTTCTTACAAATTCAAAGATGGCAATGGTAAAAATAAATTAATAGGTGCTTATGGCATTAATTACATTTATTAATGTTTGGAACTCAATTCCCAATAACAATTCTTATCAAAGTCCTCTTGAAACGATTATAATCTGTAGAACTAAAAAATGCAGTTTCTTAAACACTGCAGCCTGGTAGCAACAAAGTCGAGTTAACTTTTGTCAAGTTGGACTACGCAGTTGCTGTTTTCAATAATAACCCAAACATCAATCAAGATATGAAAAGACATAAAGAGCTGATTGACCCCAACGTGATTTGAACACGCTACCATTGCACCACGAGGTTAGTTGAAAAGTGTTGTTGCTCCCATACTTCACATGAAAAGTGCATGATAAAATATATGGACACCATCTTGAAATTTGCTACTTATAATCACAGTTTGGAAAAGATATAAACAAGGATGAATTAAGGTCTTCACTTTCAGATTCAGGGATTTCCAATTAAAAATTTAGAATATAGTAATAAACCCTTTTTTCTTACAAATTCAAAGATGACAATGGTATGAACAAATTAATAGGTGTTTCTGACTTGCCACAAATTTTCTGTTTTGAACTCAGTTCCCAATGATATATCTCATCAAAGCATTGTTGAAAAGATATTATTCGGTAGAATTAAAAAAGCAAGTTTTCAAACACTTTCCTGACAGGTGGCAACAAGATCATGATAATCTATTGTCAGTTAGAATACGCAGTTTCTGTTTTCAATCTTAACCCAAACATCGATCAACTTTTAAAAAGATGAAAGAGATACTTGAACGTGACATAATTTAAACATGCATCATTCTGACCAGGAGTAAGGCGCACTACCGTCAGTGTATGATGACAGCTGTAAAACTTGCTTGCTCCCATAATTCACTTGTAAAGTGCATGAGGAAATATACAGACACCATCTTGAAATTTGCTACTTTAAATCACAGTTTAGAAAAGTAATAACAAGGATGAATTAGGATCTTCACGTTCCGATTCAGGGATTTCCAGTTTAAAGTTTAGATTCTAGTAATAAGCCTGATTTTCTTACAAATTCAAAGATGACAATGGTATGAACAAAGCGATAGGTGTTTCTGGCATTTATTACATTTATTAATGTTTTTAACTCAATTCCCAATAATATTTCTCATCAAAGTATTGTTGATAAGATTTTAATCTATAGAATTAAAAAAACACTTTTTTAAAAACTGTTCTGACCTGTGTCAACAACGTTGTGTTAATCTATTTTCAGTTGGATTACCCAGTTTCTGTTTTCAATCTTAACCCAAACATCGATCAAGCTATAAAAATATGAAAGAGCTGCTTGACCATCACGTGATTTGAATACACAACTTTCTGATATGGATTCAGAAGCACTACAGTTGAATTAAGATCTTCACAATCAGATTCAGTGATTTCCAGTCAAAAATTAAGAATCTGGTAATAAACCCTCTTTTCTTACAAATTCAAAGATGTCAATGGTAAAAATAAATTAATAGGTGCTTATGGCATTAATTACATTTATTAATGTTTGGAACTCAATTCCCAATAACAATTCTTATCAAAGTCCTCTTCAAAACGATTATAATCTGTAGAACTAAAAAATGCAGTTTCTTAAACACTGCAGCCTGGTAGCAACAAAGTCGAGTTAACTTTTGTCAAGTTGGACTACGCAGTTACTGTTTTCAATAATAACCCAAACATCAATCAAGATATGAAAAGACATAAAGAGCTGATTGACCCCGACGTGATTTGAACATGCAACCTTATGCTCTGGAGTCAGACGCGCTACCGTTGCAACACAAGGTCATTTGAAAAGTGTGGTTGCTCCCATACTTCACATGAAAAGTGCATGATAAAATATATGGACACCATCTTGAAATTTGCTACTTATAATCACAGTTTGGAAAAGATATAAACAAGGATGAATTAAGGTCTTCACTTTCAGATTCATGGATTTCCAATTAAAAATTTAGAATATAGTAATAAACCCTTTTTTCTTACAAATTCAAAGATGACAATGGTATGAACAAATTAATAGGTGTTTCTGACTTGCCACAAATTTTCTATTTTGAACTCAGTTCCCAATGATATATCTCATCAAAGATTGTTGAAAAGATTTTATTCAGTAGAATTAAAAAAGCAATTTTTCAAACACTTTCCTGACAGGTGGCAACAAGATCATGATAATCTATTGTCAGTTAGAATACGCAGTTTCTGTTTTCAATCTTAACCCAAACATCGATCAACTTTTAAAAAGATAAAAGAGATACTTGAACGTGACATAATTTAAACATGCATCATTCTGACCAGGAGTAAGGCGCACTACCGTCAGTGTATGAGGACAGCTGTAAAACTTGCTTGCTCCCATAATTCACTTGTAAAGTGCATGAGGAAGTATACAGACACCATCTTGAAATTTGCTACTTTAAATCACAGTTTAGAAAAGTAATAACAAGGATGAATTAGGATCTTCACGTTCCGATTCAGGGATTTCCAGTTTAAAGTTTAGATTCTAGTAATAAGCCTGATTTTCTTACAAATTCAAAGATGACAATGGTATGAACAAAGCGATAGGTGTTCCTGGCATTTATTACATTTATTAATGTTTTTAACTCAATTCCCAATAATATTTCTCATCAAAGTATTGTTGATAAAATTTTAATCTATAGAATTAAAAAAACACTTTTTTAAAAACTGTTCTGACCTGTGTCAACAACGTTGTGTTAATCTATTTTCAGTTGGATTACCCAGTTTCTGTTTTCAATCTTAACCCAAACATCGATCAAGCTATAAAAATATGAAAGAGCTGCTTGACCATGACGTGATTTGAATACACAACTTTCTGATATGGATTCAGAAGCACTACAGTTGAATTAAGATCTTCACAATCAGATTCAGTGATTTCCAGTCAAAAATTAAGAATCTGGTAATAAACCCTCTTTTCTTACAAATTCAAAGATGGCAATGGTAAAAATAAATTAATAGGTGCTTATGGCATTAATTACATTTATTAATGTTTGGAACTCAATTCCCAATAACAATTCTTATCAAAGTCCTCTTGAAACGATTATAATCTGTAGAACTAAAAAATGCAGTTTCTTAAACACTGCAGCCTGGTAGCAACAAAGTCGAGTTAACTTTTGTCAAGTTGGACTACGCAGTTGCTGTTTTCAATAATAACCCAAACATCAATCAAGATATGAAAAGACATAAAGAGCTGATTGACCCCAACGTGATTTGAACACGCTACCATTGCACCACGAGGTTAGTTGAAAAGTGTTGTTGCTCCCATACTTCACATGAAAAGTGCATGATAAAATATATGGACACCATCTTGAAATTTGCTACTTATAATCACAGTTTGGAAAAGATATAAACAAGGATGAATTAAGGTCTTCACTTTCAGATTCAGGGATTTCCAATTAAAAATTTAGAATATAGTAATAAACCCTTTTTTCTTACAAATTCAAAGATGACAATGGTATGAACAAATTAATAGGTGTTTCTGACTTGCCACAAATTTTCTGTTTTGAACTCAGTTCCCAATGATATATCTCATCAAAGCATTGTTGAAAAGATATTATTCGGTAGAATTAAAAAAGCAAGTTTTCAAACACTTTCCTGACAGGTGGCAACAAGATCATGATAATCTATTGTCAGTTAGAATACGCAGTTTCTGTTTTCAATCTTAACCCAAACATCGATCAACTTTTAAAAAGATGAAAGAGATACTTGAACGTGACATAATTTAAACATGCATCATTCTGACCAGGAGTAAGGCGCACTACCGTCAGTGTATGATGACAGCTGTAAAACTTGCTTGCTCCCATAATTCACTTGTAAAGTGCATGAGGAAATATACAGACACCATCTTGAAATTTGCTACTTTAAATCACAGTTTAGAAAAGTAATAACAAGGATGAATTAGGATCTTCACGTTCCGATTCAGGGATTTCCAGTTTAAAGTTTAGATTCTAGTAATAAGCCTGATTTTCTTACAAATTCAAAGATGACAATGGTATGAACAAAGCGATAGGTGTTTCTGGCATTTATTACATTTATTAATGTTTTTAACTCAATTCCCAATAATATTTCTCATCAAAGTATTGTTGATAAGATTTTAATCTATAGAATTAAAAAAACACTTTTTTAAAAACTGTTCTGACCTGTGTCAACAACGTTGTGTTAATCTATTTTCAGTTGGATTACCCAGTTTCTGTTTTCAATCTTAACCCAAACATCGATCAAGCTATAAAAATATGAAAGAGCTGCTTGACCATCACGTGATTTGAATACACAACTTTCTGATATGGATTCAGAAGCACTACAGTTGAATTAAGATCTTCACAATCAGATTCAGTGATTTCCAGTCAAAAATTAAGAATCTGGTAATAAACCCTCTTTTCTTACAAATTCAAAGATGTCAATGGTAAAAATAAATTAATAGGTGCTTATGGCATTAATTACATTTATTAATGTTTGGAACTCAATTCCCAATAACAATTCTTATCAAAGTCCTCTTCAAAACGATTATAATCTGTAGAACTAAAAAATGCAGTTTCTTAAACACTGCAGCCTGGTAGCAACAAAGTCGAGTTAACTTTTGTCAAGTTGGACTACGCAGTTACTGTTTTCAATAATAACCCAAACATCAATCAAGATATGAAAAGACATAAAGAGCTGATTGACCCCGACGTGATTTGAACACGCAACCTTCTGATATGGAGTCAGACGCGCTACCGTTGCGCCACGAGGTCATTTGAAAAGTGTTGTTGCTCCCATACTTCACATGAAAAGTGCATGATAAAATATATGGACACCATCTTGAAATTTGCTACTTATAATCACAGTTTGGAAAAGATATAAACAAGGATGAATTAAGGTCTTCACTTTCAGATTCAGGGATTTCCAATTAAAAATTTAGAATATAGTAATAAACCCTTTTTTCTTACAAATTCAAAGATGACAATGGTATGAACAAATTAATAGGTGTTTCTGACTTGCCACAAATTTTCTATTTTGAACTCAGTTCCCAATGATATATCTCATCAAAGATTGTTGAAAAGATTTTATTCAGTAGAATTAAAAAAGCAATTTTTCAAACACTTTCCTGACAGGTGGCACAAGATCATGATAATCTATTGTCAGTTAGAATACGCAGTTTCTGTTTTCAATCTTAACCCAAACATCGATCAACTTTTAAAAAGATGAAAGAGATACTTGAACGTGACATAATTTAAACATGCATCATTCTGACCAGGAGTAAGGCGCACTACCGTCAGTGTATGAGGACAGCTGTAAAATTAGCTTGCTCCCATAATTCACTTGTAAAGTGCATGAGGAAATATACAGACACCATCTTGAAATTTGCTACTTTAAATCACAGTTTAGAAAAGTAATAACAAGGATGAATTAGGATCTTCACGTTCCGATTCAGGGATTTCCAGTTTAAAGTTTAGATTCTAGTAATAAGCCTGATTTTCTTACAAATTCAAAGATGACAATGGTATGAACAAAGCGATAGGTGTTCCTGGCATTTATTACATTTATTAATGTTTTTAACTCAATTCCCAATAATATTTCTCATCAAAGTATTGTTGATAAGATTTTAATCTATAGAATTAAAAAAACACTTTTTTAAAAACTGTTCTGACCTGTGTCAACAACGTTGTGTTAATCTATTTTCAGTTGGATTACCCAGTTTCTGTTTTCAATCTTAACCCAAACATCGATCAAGCTATAAATATATGAAAGAGCTGTTTGACCATCACGTGATTTGAATACACAACTTTCTGATATGGATTCAGAAGCACTACAGTTGAATTAAGATCTTCACAATCAGATTCAGTGATTTCCAGTCAAAAATTAAGAATCTGGTAATAAACCCTCTTTTCTTACAAATTCAAAGATGGCAATGGTAAAAATAAATTAATAGGTGCTTATGGCATTAATTACATTTATTAATGTTTGGAACTCAATTCCCAATAACAATTCTTATCAAAGTCCTCTTGAAACGATTATAATCTGTAGAACTAAAAAATGCAGTTTCTTAAACACTGCAGCCTGGTAGCAACAAAGTCGAGTTAACTTTTGTCAAGTTGGACTACGCAGTTACTGTTTTCAATAATAACCCAAACATCAATCAAGATATGAAAAGACATAAAGAGCTGATTGACCCCGACGTGATTTGAACATGCAACCTTATGCTCTGGAGTCAGACGCGCTACCGTTGCAACACAAGGTCATTTGAAAAGTGTGGTTGCTCCCATACTTCACATGAAAAGTGCATGATAAAATATATGGACACCATCTTGAAATTTGCTACTTATAATCACAGTTTGGAAAAGATATAAACAAGGATGAATTAAGGTCTTCACTTTCAGATTCATGGATTTCCAATTAAAAATTTAGAATATAGTAATAAACCCTTTTTTCTTACAAATTCAAAGATGACAATGGTATGAACAAATTAATAGGTGTTTCTGACTTGCCACAAATTTTCTATTTTGAACTCAGTTCCCAATGATATATCTCATCAAAGATTGTTGAAAAGATTTTATTCAGTAGAATTAAAAAAGCAATTTTTCAAACACTTTCCTGACAGGTGGCAACAAGATCATGATAATCTATTGTCAGTTAGAATACGCAGTTTCTGTTTTCAATCTTAACCCAAACATCGATCAACTTTTAAAAAGATAAAAGAGATACTTGAACGTGACATAATTTAAACATGCATCATTCTGACCAGGAGTAAGGCGCACTACCGTCAGTGTATGAGGACAGCTGTAAAACTTGCTTGCTCCCATAATTCACTTGTAAAGTGCATGAGGAAGTATACAGACACCATCTTGAAATTTGCTACTTTAAATCACAGTTTAGAAAAGTAATAACAAGGATGAATTAGGATCTTCACGTTCCGATTCAGGGATTTCCAGTTTAAAGTTTAGATTCTAGTAATAAGCCTGATTTTCTTACAAATTCAAAGATGACAATGGTATGAACAAAGCGATAGGTGTTCCTGGCATTTATTACATTTATTAATGTTTTTAACTCAATTCCCAATAATATTTCTCATCAAAGTATTGTTGATAAAATTTTAATCTATAGAATTAAAAAAACACTTTTTTAAAAACTGTTCTGACCTGTGTCAACAACGTTGTGTTAATCTATTTTCAGTTGGATTACCCAGTTTCTGTTTTCAATCTTAACCCAAACATCGATCAAGCTATAAAAATATGAAAGAGCTGCTTGACCATGACGTGATTTGAATACACAACTTTCTGATATGGATTCAGAAGCACTACAGTTGAATTAAGATCTTCACAATCAGATTCAGTGATTTCCAGTCAAAAATTAAGAATCTGGTAATAAACCCTCTTTTCTTACAAATTCAAAGATGGCAATGGTAAAAATAAATTAATAGGTGCTTATGGCATTAATTACATTTATTAATGTTTGGAACTCAATTCCCAATAACAATTCTTATCAAAGTCCTCTTGAAACGATTATAATCTGTAGAACTAAAAAATGCAGTTTCTTAAACACTGCAGCCTGGTAGCAACAAAGTCGAGTTAACTTTTGTCAAGTTGGACTACGCAGTTGCTGTTTTCAATAATAACCCAAACATCAATCAAGATATGAAAAGACATAAAGAGCTGATTGACCCCAACGTGATTTGAACACGCTACCATTGCACCACGAGGTTAGTTGAAAAGTGTTGTTGCTCCCATACTTCACATGAAAAGTGCATGATAAAATATATGGACACCATCTTGAAATTTGCTACTTATAATCACAGTTTGGAAAAGATATAAACAAGGATGAATTAAGGTCTTCACTTTCAGATTCAGGGATTTCCAATTAAAAATTTAGAATATAGTAATAAACCCTTTTTTCTTACAAATTCAAAGATGACAATGGTATGAACAAATTAATAGGTGTTTCTGACTTGCCACAAATTTTCTGTTTTGAACTCAGTTCCCAATGATATATCTCATCAAAGCATTGTTGAAAAGATATTATTCGGTAGAATTAAAAAAGCAAGTTTTCAAACACTTTCCTGACAGGTGGCAACAAGATCATGATAATCTATTGTCAGTTAGAATACGCAGTTTCTGTTTTCAATCTTAACCCAAACATCGATCAACTTTTAAAAAGATGAAAGAGATACTTGAACGTGACATAATTTAAACATGCATCATTCTGACCAGGAGTAAGGCGCACTACCGTCAGTGTATGATGACAGCTGTAAAACTTGCTTGCTCCCATAATTCACTTGTAAAGTGCATGAGGAAATATACAGACACCATCTTGAAATTTGCTACTTTAAATCACAGTTTAGAAAAGTAATAACAAGGATGAATTAGGATCTTCACGTTCCGATTCAGGGATTTCCAGTTTAAAGTTTAGATTCTAGTAATAAGCCTGATTTTCTTACAAATTCAAAGATGACAATGGTATGAACAAAGCGATAGGTGTTTCTGGCATTTATTACATTTATTAATGTTTTTAACTCAATTCCCAATAATATTTCTCATCAAAGTATTGTTGATAAGATTTTAATCTATAGAATTAAAAAAACACTTTTTTAAAAACTGTTCTGACCTGTGTCAACAACGTTGTGTTAATCTATTTTCAGTTGGATTACCCAGTTTCTGTTTTCAATCTTAACCCAAACATCGATCAAGCTATAAAAATATGAAAGAGCTGCTTGACCATCACGTGATTTGAATACACAACTTTCTGATATGGATTCAGAAGCACTACAGTTGAATTAAGATCTTCACAATCAGATTCAGTGATTTCCAGTCAAAAATTAAGAATCTGGTAATAAACCCTCTTTTCTTACAAATTCAAAGATGTCAATGGTAAAAATAAATTAATAGGTGCTTATGGCATTAATTACATTTATTAATGTTTGGAACTCAATTCCCAATAACAATTCTTATCAAAGTCCTCTTCAAAACGATTATAATCTGTAGAACTAAAAAATGCAGTTTCTTAAACACTGCAGCCTGGTAGCAACAAAGTCGAGTTAACTTTTGTCAAGTTGGACTACGCAGTTACTGTTTTCAATAATAACCCAAACATCAATCAAGATATGAAAAGACATAAAGAGCTGATTGACCCCGACGTGATTTGAACACGCAACCTTCTGATATGGAGTCAGACGCGCTACCGTTGCGCCACGAGGTCATTTGAAAAGTGTTGTTGCTCCCATACTTCACATGAAAAGTGCATGATAAAATATATGGACACCATCTTGAAATTTGCTACTTATAATCACAGTTTGGAAAAGATATAAACAAGGATGAATTAAGGTCTTCACTTTCAGATTCAGGGATTTCCAATTAAAAATTTAGAATATAGTAATAAACCCTTTTTTCTTACAAATTCAAAGATGACAATGGTATGAACAAATTAATAGGTGTTTCTGACTTGCCACAAATTTTCTATTTTGAACTCAGTTCCCAATGATATATCTCATCAAAGATTGTTGAAAAGATTTTATTCAGTAGAATTAAAAAAGCAATTTTTCAAACACTTTCCTGACAGGTGGCACAAGATCATGATAATCTATTGTCAGTTAGAATACGCAGTTTCTGTTTTCAATCTTAACCCAAACATCGATCAACTTTTAAAAAGATGAAAGAGATACTTGAACGTGACATAATTTAAACATGCATCATTCTGACCAGGAGTAAGGCGCACTACCGTCAGTGTATGAGGACAGCTGTAAAACTAGCTTGCTCCCATAATTCACTTGTAAAGTGCATGAGGAAATATACAGACACCATCTTGAAATTTGCTACTTTAAATCACAGTTTAGAAAAGTAATAACAAGGATGAATTAGGATCTTCACGTTCCGATTCAGGGATTTCCAGTTTAAAGTTTAGATTCTAGTAATAAGCCTGATTTTCTTACAAATTCAAAGATGACAATGGTATGAACAAAGCGATAGGTGTTCCTGGCATTTATTACATTTATTAATGTTTTTAACTCAATTCCCAATAATATTTCTCATCAAAGTATTGTTGATAAGATTTTAATCTATAGAATTAAAAAAACACTTTTTTAAAAACTGTTCTGACCTGTGTCAACAACGTTGTGTTAATCTATTTTCAGTTGGATTACCCAGTTTCTGTTTTCAATCTTAACCCAAACATCGATCAAGCTATAAATATATGAAAGAGCTGTTTGACCATCACGTGATTTGAATACACAACTTTCTGATATGGATTCAGAAGCACTACAGTTGAATTAAGATCTTCACAATCAGATTCAGTGATTTCCAGTCAAAAATTAAGAATCTGGTAATAAACCCTCTTTTCTTACAAATTCAAAGATGGCAATGGTAAAAATAAATTAATAGGTGCTTATGGCATTAATTACATTTATTAATGTTTGGAACTCAATTCCCAATAACAATTCTTATCAAAGTCCTCTTGAAACGATTATAATCTGTAGAACTAAAAAATGCAGTTTCTTAAACACTGCAGCCTGGTAGCAACAAAGTCGAGTTAACTTTTGTCAAGTTGGACTACGCAGTTACTGTTTTCAATAATAACCCAAACATCAATCAAGATATGAAAAGACATAAAGAGCTGATTGACCCCGACGTGATTTGAACATGCAACCTTATGCTCTGGAGTCAGACGCGCTACCGTTGCAACACAAGGTCATTTGAAAAGTGTGGTTGCTCCCATACTTCACATGAAAAGTGCATGATAAAATATATGGACACCATCTTGAAATTTGCTACTTATAATCACAGTTTGGAAAAGATATAAACAAGGATGAATTAAGGTCTTCACTTTCAGATTCATGGATTTCCAATTAAAAATTTAGAATATAGTAATAAACCCTTTTTTCTTACAAATTCAAAGATGACAATGGTATGAACAAATTAATAGGTGTTTCTGACTTGCCACAAATTTTCTATTTTGAACTCAGTTCCCAATGATATATCTCATCAAAGATTGTTGAAAAGATTTTATTCAGTAGAATTAAAAAAGCAATTTTTCAAACACTTTCCTGACAGGTGGCAACAAGATCATGATAATCTATTGTCAGTTAGAATACGCAGTTTCTGTTTTCAATCTTAACCCAAACATCGATCAACTTTTAAAAAGATAAAAGAGATACTTGAACGTGACATAATTTAAACATGCATCATTCTGACCAGGAGTAAGGCGCACTACCGTCAGTGTATGAGGACAGCTGTAAAACTTGCTTGCTCCCATAATTCACTTGTAAAGTGCATGAGGAAGTATACAGACACCATCTTGAAATTTGCTACTTTAAATCACAGTTTAGAAAAGTAATAACAAGGATGAATTAGGATCTTCACGTTCCGATTCAGGGATTTCCAGTTTAAAGTTTAGATTCTAGTAATAAGCCTGATTTTCTTACAAATTCAAAGATGACAATGGTATGAACAAAGCGATAGGTGTTCCTGGCATTTATTACATTTATTAATGTTTTTAACTCAATTCCCAATAATATTTCTCATCAAAGTATTGTTGATAAAATTTTAATCTATAGAATTAAAAAAACACTTTTTTAAAAACTGTTCTGACCTGTGTCAACAACGTTGTGTTAATCTATTTTCAGTTGGATTACCCAGTTTCTGTTTTCAATCTTAACCCAAACATCGATCAAGCTATAAAAATATGAAAGAGCTGCTTGACCATGACGTGATTTGAATACACAACTTTCTGATATGGATTCAGAAGCACTACAGTTGAATTAAGATCTTCACAATCAGATTCAGTGATTTCCAGTCAAAAATTAAGAATCTGGTAATAAACCCTCTTTTCTTACAAATTCAAAGATGGCAATGGTAAAAATAAATTAATAGGTGCTTATGGCATTAATTACATTTATTAATGTTTGGAACTCAATTCCCAATAACAATTCTTATCAAAGTCCTCTTGAAACGATTATAATCTGTAGAACTAAAAAATGCAGTTTCTTAAACACTGCAGCCTGGTAGCAACAAAGTCGAGTTAACTTTTGTCAAGTTGGACTACGCAGTTGCTGTTTTCAATAATAACCCAAACATCAATCAAGATATGAAAAGACATAAAGAGCTGATTGACCCCAACGTGATTTGAACACGCTACCATTGCACCACGAGGTTAGTTGAAAAGTGTTGTTGCTCCCATACTTCACATGAAAAGTGCATGATAAAATATATGGACACCATCTTGAAATTTGCTACTTATAATCACAGTTTGGAAAAGATATAAACAAGGATGAATTAAGGTCTTCACTTTCAGATTCAGGGATTTCCAATTAAAAATTTAGAATATAGTAATAAACCCTTTTTTCTTACAAATTCAAAGATGACAATGGTATGAACAAATTAATAGGTGTTTCTGACTTGCCACAAATTTTCTGTTTTGAACTCAGTTCCCAATGATATATCTCATCAAAGCATTGTTGAAAAGATATTATTCGGTAGAATTAAAAAAGCAAGTTTTCAAACACTTTCCTGACAGGTGGCAACAAGATCATGATAATCTATTGTCAGTTAGAATACGCAGTTTCTGTTTTCAATCTTAACCCAAACATCGATCAACTTTTAAAAAGATGAAAGAGATACTTGAACGTGACATAATTTAAACATGCATCATTCTGACCAGGAGTAAGGCGCACTACCGTCAGTGTATGAGGACAGCTGTAAAACTTGCTTGCTCCCATAATTCACTTGTAAAGTGCATGAGGAAATATACAGACACCATCTTGAAATTTGCTACTTTAAATCACAGTTTAGAAAAGTAATAACAAGGATGAATTAGGATCTTCACGTTCCGATTCAGGGATTTCCAGTTTAAAGTTTAGATTCTAGTAATAAGCCTGATTTTCTTACAAATTCAAAGATGACAATGGTATGAACAAAGCGATAGGTGTTCCTGGCATTTATTACATTTATTAATGTTTTTAACTCAATTCCCAATAATATTTCTCATCAAAGTATTGTTGATAAGATTTTAATCTATAGAATTAAAAAAACACTTTTTTAAAAACTGTTCTGACCTGTGTCAACAACGTTGTGTTAATCTATTTTCAGTTGGATTACCCAGTTTCTGTTTTCAATCTTAACCCAAACATCAATCAAGCTATAAAAATATGAAAGAGCTGTTTGACCATCACGTGATTTGAATACACAACTTTCTGATATGGATTCAGAAGCACTACAGTTGAATTAAGATCTTCACAATCAGATTCAGTGATTTCCATTCAAAAATTAAGAATCTGGTAATAAACCCTCTTTTCTTACAAATTCAAAGATGGCAATGGTAAAAATAAATTAATAGGTGCTTATGGCATTAATTACATTTATTAATGTTTGGAACTCAATTCCCAATAACAATTCTTATCAAAGTCCTCTTGAAACGATTATAATCTGTAGAACTAAAAAATGCAGTTTCTTAAACACTGCAGCCTGGTAGCAACAAAGTCGAGTTAACTTTTGTCAGTTGGACTACGCAGTTACTGTTTTCAATAATAACCCAAACATCAATCAAGATATGAAAAGACATAAAGAGCTGATTGACCCCGACGTGATTTGAACTAGCAACCTGCTGATGTGGAGTCAGACGCACTACCGTTGCTCCACAAGGTCAGTTGAAAAGTGTTGTTGCTCCCATACTTCACATGAAAAGTGCGTGATAAAATATATGTACACCATCTTGAAATTTGCTACTTATAATCACAGTTTGGAAAAGATATAAACAAGGATGAATTAAGGTCTTCACTTTCAGATTCAGGGATTTCCAATTAAAATTTAGAATATAGTAATCAACCCTTTTTTCTTACAAATTCAAAGATGACAATGGTATGAACAAATTAATAGGTGTTTCTGACTTGCCACAAATTTTCTGTTTTGAACTCAGTTCCCAATGATATATCTCATCAAAGGATTGTTGAAAAGATTTTATTCAGTAGAATTAAAAAAGCAATTTTTCAAACACTTTCCTGACAGGTGGCAACAGTGTTGTTGCTCCCATACTTCACATGAAAAGTGCATGATAAAATATATGGACACCATCTTGAAATTTGCTACTTATAATCACAGTTTGGAAAAGATATAAACAAGGATGAATTAAGGTCTTCACTTTCAGATTCAGGGATTTCCAATTAAAAATTTAGAATATAGTAATAAACCCTTTTTTCTTACAAATTCAAAGATGACAATGGTATGAACAAATTAATAGGTGTTTCTGACTTGCCACAAATTTTCTGTTTTGAACTCAGTTCCCAATGATATATCTCATCAAAGGATTGTTGAAAAGATATTATTCGGTAGAATTAAAAAAGCAAGTTTTCAAACACTTTCCTGACAGGTGGCAACAAGATCATGATAATCTATTGTCAGTTAGAATACGCAGTTTCTGTTTTCAATCTTAACCCAAACATCGATCAACTTTTAAAAAGATGAAAGAGATACTTGAACGTGACATAATTTAAACATGCATCATTCTGACCAGGAGTAAGGCGCACTACCGTCAGTGTATGAGGACAGCTGTAAAACTTGCTTGCTCCCATAATTCACTTGTAAAGTGCATGAGGAAATATACAGACACCATCTTGAAATTTGCTACTTTAAATCACAGTTTAGAAAAGTAATAACAAGGATGAATTAGGATCTTCACGTTCCGATTCAGGGATTTCCAGTTTAAAGTTTAGATTCTAGTAATAAGCCTGATTTTCTTACAAATTCAAAGATGACAATGGTATGAACAAAGCGATAGGTGTTCCTGGCATTTATTACATTTATTAATGTTTTTAACTCAATTCCCAATAATATTTCTCATCAAAGTATTGTTGATAAGATTTTAATCTATAGAATTAAAAAAACACTTTTTTAAAAACTGTTCTGACCTGTGTCAACAACGTTGTGTTAATCTATTTTCAGTTGGATTACCCAGTTTCTGTTTTCAATCTTAACCCAAACATCAATCAAGCTATAAAAATATGAAAGAGCTGTTTGACCATCACGTGATTTGAATACACAACTTTCTGATATGGATTCAGAAGCACTACAGTTGAATTAAGATCTTCACAATCAGATTCAGTGATTTCCATTCAAAAATTAAGAATCTGGTAATAAACCCTCTTTTCTTACAAATTCAAAGATGGCAATGGTAAAAATAAATTAATAGGTGCTTATGGCATTAATTACATTTATTAATGTTTGGAACTCAATTCCCAATAACAATTCTTATCAAAGTCCTCTTGAAACGATTATAATCTGTAGAACTAAAAAATGCAGTTTCTTAAACACTGCAGCCTGGTAGCAACAAAGTCGAGTTAACTTTTGTCAGTTGGACTACGCAGTTACTGTTTTCAATAATAACCCAAACATCAATCAAGATATGAAAAGACATAAAGAGCTGATTGACCCCGACGTGATTTGAACTAGCAACCTGCTGATGTGGAGTCAGACGCACTACCGTTGCTCCACAAGGTCAGTTGAAAAGTGTTGTTGCTCCCATACTTCACATGAAAAGTGCGTGATAAAATATATGTACACCATCTTGAAATTTGCTACTTATAATCACAGTTTGGAAAAGATATAAACAAGGATGAATTAAGGTCTTCACTTTCAGATTCAGGGATTTCCAATTAAAATTTAGAATATAGTAATCAACCCTTTTTTCTTACAAATTCAAAGATGACAATGGTATGAACAAATTAATAGGTGTTTCTGACTTGCCACAAATTTTCTGTTTTGAACTCAGTTCCCAATGATATATCTCATCAAAGGATTGTTGAAAAGATTTTATTCAGTAGAATTAAAAAAGCAATTTTTCAAACACTTTCCTGACAGGTGGCAACAGTGTTGTTGCTCCCATACTTCACATGAAAAGTGCATGATAAAATATATGGACACCATCTTGAAATTTGCTACTTATAATCACAGTTTGGAAAAGATATAAACAAGGATGAATTAAGGTCTTCACTTTCAGATTCAGGGATTTCCAATTAAAAATTTAGAATATAGTAATAAACCCTTTTTTCTTACAAATTCAAAGATGACAATGGTATGAACAAATTAATAGGTGTTTCTGACTTGCCACAAATTTTCTGTTTTGAACTCAGTTCCCAATGATATATCTCATCAAAGGATTGTTGAAAAGATATTATTCGGTAGAATTAAAAAAGCAAGTTTTCAAACACTTTCCTGACAGGTGGCAACAAGATCATGATAATCTATTGTCAGTTAGAATACGCAGTTTCTGTTTTCAATCTTAACCCAAACATCGATCAACTTTTAAAAAGATGAAAGAGATACTTGAACGTGACATAATTTAAACATGCATCATTCTGACCAGGAGTAAGGCGCACTACCGTCAGTGTATGAGGACAGCTGTAAAACTTGCTTGCTCCCATAATTCACTTGTAAAGTGCATGAGGAAATATACAGACACCATCTTGAAATTTGCTACTTTAAATCACAGTTTAGAAAAGTAATAACAAGGATGAATTAGGATCTTCACGTTCCGATTCAGGGATTTCCAGTTTAAAGTTTAGATTCTAGTAATAAGCCTGATTTTCTTACAAATTCAAAGATGACAATGGTATGAACAAAGCGATAGGTGTTCCTGGCATTTATTACATTTATTAATGTTTTTAACTCAATTCCCAATAATATTTCTCATTAAAGCATTGTTGATAAGATTTTAATCTATAGAATTAAAAAAACACTTTTTTAAAAACTGTTCTGACCTGTGTCAACAACGTTGTGTTAATCTATATCTATTTTCAGTTGGATTACCCAGTTTCTTTTTTCAATCTTAACCCAAACATCGATCAAGCTATAAAAATATGAAAGAGCTGTTTGACCATCACGTGATTTGAATACACAACTTTCTGATATGGATTCAGAAGCACTACAGTTGAATTAAGATCTTCACAATCAGATTCAGTGATTTCCAGTCAAAAATTAAGAATCTGGTAATAAACCCTCTTTTCTTACAAATTCAAAGATGGCAATGGTAAAAATAAATTAATAGGTGCTTATGGCATTAATTACATTTATTAATGTTTGGAACTCAATTCCCAATAACAATTCTTATCAAAGTCCTCTTGAAACGATTATAATCTGTAGAACTAAAAAATGCAGTGTCTTAACCACTGCAGCCTGGTAGCAACAAAGTCGAGTTAACTATTGTCAAGTTGGACTACACAGTTACTGTTCTCAATAATAACCCAAACATCAATCAAGATATGAAAAGACATAAAGAGCTGATTGACTCCGACGTGATTTGAACACGCACCCTTCTGATATGGAGTCAGATGCGCTACCATTGCGCCACGAGGTCAGTTGAAAAGTTTTGTTGCTCCCATACTTCACATGAAAAGTGCATGATAAAATATATGGACACGATCTTGAAATTTGTTACTTATAATCACAGTTTGGAAAAGATATAAACAAGGATGAATTAAGGTCTTCACTTTCAGATTCAGGGATTTCCAATTCAAAATTTAGAATGTAGTAATAAACCCTTTTTTCTTACATATTCAAAGATGACAATGGTATGAACAAATTAATAGGTGTTTCTGACTTTCCACAAATTTTCTGTTTTGAACTCAGTTCCCAATGATATATCTCATCAAAGGATTGTTGAAAAGATTTTATTCAGTAGAATTAAAAAAGCAATTTTTCAAACACTTTCCTGACAGGTGGCAACAAGATCATGATAATCTATTGTCAGTTAGAATACGCAGTTTCTGTTTTCAATCTTAACCCAAACATCGATCAACTTTTAAAAAGATGAAAGAGATACTTGAACATGACATAATTTAAACATGCATCATTCTGACCAGGAGTAAGGCGCACTACCGTCAGTGTATGAGGACAGCTGTAAAACTTGCTTGCTCCCATAATTCACTTGTAAAGTGCATGAGGAAATATACAGACACCATCTTGAAATTTGCTACTTTAAATCACAGTTTAGAAAAGTAATAACAAGGATGAAATAGGATCTTCACGTTCCGATTCAGGGATTTCCAGTTTAAAGTTTAGATTCTAGTAATAAGCCTGATTTTCTTACAAATTCAAAGATGACAATGGTATGAACAAAGCGATAGGTGTTCCTGGCATTTATTACATTTATTAATGTTTTTAACTCAATTCCCAATAATATTTCTCATCAAAGTATTGTTGATAAGATTTTAATCTATAGAATTAAAAAAACACTTTTTTAAAAACTGTTCTGACCTGTGTCAACAACGTTGTGTTAATCTATTTTCAGTTGGATTACCCAGTTTCTGTTTTCAATCTTAACCCAAACATCGATCAAGCTATAAAAATATGAAAGAGCTGCTTGACCATCACGTGATTTGAATACACAACTTTCTGATATGGATTCAGAAGCACTACAGTTGAATTAAGATCTTCACAATCAGATTCAGTGATTTCCAGTCAAAAATTAAGAATCTGGTAATAAACCCTCTTTTCTTACAAATTCAAAGATGTCAATGGTAAAAATAAATTAATAGGTGCTTATGGCATTAATTACATTTATTAATGTTTGGAACTCAATTCCCAATAACAATTCTTATCAAAGTCCTCTTCAAAACGATTATAATCTGTAGAACTAAAAAATGCAGTTTCTTAAACACTGCAGCCTGGTAGCAACAAAGTCGAGTTAACTTTTGTCAAGTTGGACTACGCAGTTACTGTTTTCAATAATAACCCAAACATCAATCAAGATATGAAAAGACATAAAGAGCTGATTGACCCCGACGTGATTTGAACACGCAACCTTCTGATATGGAGTCAGACGCGCTACCGTTGCGCCACGAGGTCATTTGAAAAGTGTTGTTGCTCCCATACTTCACATGAAAAGTGCATGATAAAATATATGGACACCATCTTGAAATTTGCTACTTATAATCACAGTTTGGAAAAGATATAAACAAGGATGAATTAAGGTCTTCACTTTCAGATTCAGGGATTTCCAATTAAAAATTTAGAATATAGTAATAAACCCTTTTTTCTTACAAATTCAAAGATGACAATGGTATGAACAAATTAATAGGTGTTTCTGACTTGCCACAAATTTTCTATTTTGAACTCAGTTCCCAATGATATATCTCATCAAAGATTGTTGAAAAGATTTTATTCAGTAGAATTAAAAAAGCAATTTTTCAAACACTTTCCTGACAGGTGGCACAAGATCATGATAATCTATTGTCAGTTAGAATACGCAGTTTCTGTTTTCAATCTTAACCCAAACATCGATCAACTTTTAAAAAGATGAAAGAGATACTTGAACGTGACATAATTTAAACATGCATCATTCTGACCAGGAGTAAGGCGCACTACCGTCAGTGTATGAGGACAGCTGTAAAACTAGCTTGCTCCCATAATTCACTTGTAAAGTGCATGAGGAAATATACAGACACCATCTTGAAATTTGCTACTTTAAATCACAGTTTAGAAAAGTAATAACAAGGATGAATTAGGATCTTCACGTTCCGATTCAGGGATTTCCAGTTTAAAGTTTAGATTCTAGTAATAAGCCTGATTTTCTTACAAATTCAAAGATGACAATGGTATGAACAAAGCGATAGGTGTTCCTGGCATTTATTACATTTATTAATGTTTTTAACTCAATTCCCAATAATATTTCTCATCAAAGTATTGTTGATAAGATTTTAATCTATAGAATTAAAAAAACACTTTTTTAAAAACTGTTCTGACCTGTGTCAACAACGTTGTGTTAATCTATTTTCAGTTGGATTACCCAGTTTCTGTTTTCAATCTTAACCCAAACATCGATCAAGCTATAAATATATGAAAGAGCTGTTTGACCATCACGTGATTTGAATACACAACTTTCTGATATGGATTCAGAAGCACTACAGTTGAATTAAGATCTTCACAATCAGATTCAGTGATTTCCAGTCAAAAATTAAGAATCTGGTAATAAACCCTCTTTTCTTACAAATTCAAAGATGGCAATGGTAAAAATAAATTAATAGGTGCTTATGGCATTAATTACATTTATTAATGTTTGGAACTCAATTCCCAATAACAATTCTTATCAAAGTCCTCTTGAAACGATTATAATCTGTAGAACTAAAAAATGCAGTTTCTTAAACACTGCAGCCTGGTAGCAACAAAGTCGAGTTAACTTTTGTCAAGTTGGACTACGCAGTTACTGTTTTCAATAATAACCCAAACATCAATCAAGATATGAAAAGACATAAAGAGCTGATTGACCCCGACGTGATTTGAACATGCAACCTTATGCTCTGGAGTCAGACGCGCTACCGTTGCAACACAAGGTCATTTGAAAAGTGTGGTTGCTCCCATACTTCACATGAAAAGTGCATGATAAAATATATGGACACCATCTTGAAATTTGCTACTTATAATCACAGTTTGGAAAAGATATAAACAAGGATGAATTAAGGTCTTCACTTTCAGATTCATGGATTTCCAATTAAAAATTTAGAATATAGTAATAAACCCTTTTTTCTTACAAATTCAAAGATGACAATGGTATGAACAAATTAATAGGTGTTTCTGACTTGCCACAAATTTTCTATTTTGAACTCAGTTCCCAATGATATATCTCATCAAAGATTGTTGAAAAGATTTTATTCAGTAGAATTAAAAAAGCAATTTTTCAAACACTTTCCTGACAGGTGGCAACAAGATCATGATAATCTATTGTCAGTTAGAATACGCAGTTTCTGTTTTCAATCTTAACCCAAACATCGATCAACTTTTAAAAAGATAAAAGAGATACTTGAACGTGACATAATTTAAACATGCATCATTCTGACCAGGAGTAAGGCGCACTACCGTCAGTGTATGAGGACAGCTGTAAAACTTGCTTGCTCCCATAATTCACTTGTAAAGTGCATGAGGAAGTATACAGACACCATCTTGAAATTTGCTACTTTAAATCACAGTTTAGAAAAGTAATAACAAGGATGAATTAGGATCTTCACGTTCCGATTCAGGGATTTCCAGTTTAAAGTTTAGATTCTAGTAATAAGCCTGATTTTCTTACAAATTCAAAGATGACAATGGTATGAACAAAGCGATAGGTGTTCCTGGCATTTATTACATTTATTAATGTTTTTAACTCAATTCCCAATAATATTTCTCATCAAAGTATTGTTGATAAAATTTTAATCTATAGAATTAAAAAAACACTTTTTTAAAAACTGTTCTGACCTGTGTCAACAACGTTGTGTTAATCTATTTTCAGTTGGATTACCCAGTTTCTGTTTTCAATCTTAACCCAAACATCGATCAAGCTATAAAAATATGAAAGAGCTGCTTGACCATGACGTGATTTGAATACACAACTTTCTGATATGGATTCAGAAGCACTACAGTTGAATTAAGATCTTCACAATCAGATTCAGTGATTTCCAGTCAAAAATTAAGAATCTGGTAATAAACCCTCTTTTCTTACAAATTCAAAGATGGCAATGGTAAAAATAAATTAATAGGTGCTTATGGCATTAATTACATTTATTAATGTTTGGAACTCAATTCCCAATAACAATTCTTATCAAAGTCCTCTTGAAACGATTATAATCTGTAGAACTAAAAAATGCAGTTTCTTAAACACTGCAGCCTGGTAGCAACAAAGTCGAGTTAACTTTTGTCAAGTTGGACTACGCAGTTGCTGTTTTCAATAATAACCCAAACATCAATCAAGATATGAAAAGACATAAAGAGCTGATTGACCCCAACGTGATTTGAACACGCTACCATTGCACCACGAGGTTAGTTGAAAAGTGTTGTTGCTCCCATACTTCACATGAAAAGTGCATGATAAAATATATGGACACCATCTTGAAATTTGCTACTTATAATCACAGTTTGGAAAAGATATAAACAAGGATGAATTAAGGTCTTCACTTTCAGATTCAGGGATTTCCAATTAAAAATTTAGAATATAGTAATAAACCCTTTTTTCTTACAAATTCAAAGATGACAATGGTATGAACAAATTAATAGGTGTTTCTGACTTGCCACAAATTTTCTGTTTTGAACTCAGTTCCCAATGATATATCTCATCAAAGCATTGTTGAAAAGATATTATTCGGTAGAATTAAAAAAGCAAGTTTTCAAACACTTTCCTGACAGGTGGCAACAAGATCATGATAATCTATTGTCAGTTAGAATACGCAGTTTCTGTTTTCAATCTTAACCCAAACATCGATCAACTTTTAAAAAGATGAAAGAGATACTTGAACGTGACATAATTTAAACATGCATCATTCTGACCAGGAGTAAGGCGCACTACCGTCAGTGTATGAGGACAGCTGTAAAACTTGCTTGCTCCCATAATTCACTTGTAAAGTGCATGAGGAAATATACAGACACCATCTTGAAATTTGCTACTTTAAATCACAGTTTAGAAAAGTAATAACAAGGATGAATTAGGATCTTCACGTTCCGATTCAGGGATTTCCAGTTTAAAGTTTAGATTCTAGTAATAAGCCTGATTTTCTTACAAATTCAAAGATGACAATGGTATGAACAAAGCGATAGGTGTTTCTGGTATTTATTACATTTATTAATGTTTTTAACTCAATTCCCAATAATATTTCTCATCAAAGTATTGTTGATAAGATTTTAATCTATAGAATTAAAAAAACACTTTTTTAAAAACTGTTCTGACCTGTGTCAACAACGTTGTGTTAATCTATTTTCAGTTGGATTACCCAGTTTCTGTTTTCAATCTTAACCCAAACATCGATCAAGCTATAAAAATATGAAAGAGCTGCTTGACCATCACGTGATTTGAATACACAACTTTCTGATATGGATTCAGAAGCACTACAGTTGAATTAAGATCTTCACAATCAGATTCAGTGATTTCCAGTCAAAAATTAAGAATCTGGTAATAAACCCTCTTTTCTTACAAATTCAAAGATGTCAATGGTAAAAATAAATTAATAGGTGCTTATGGCATTAATTACATTTATTAATGTTTGGAACTCAATTCCCAATAACAATTCTTATCAAAGTCCTCTTCAAAACGATTATAATCTGTAGAACTAAAAAATGCAGTTTCTTAAACACTGCAGCCTGGTAGCAACAAAGTCGAGTTAACTTTTGTCAAGTTGGACTACGCAGTTACTGTTTTCAATAATAACCCAAACATCAATCAAGATATGAAAAGACATAAAGAGCTGATTGACCCCGACGTGATTTGAACACGCAACCTTCTGATATGGAGTCAGACGCGCTACCGTTGCGCCACGAGGTCATTTGAAAAGTGTTGTTGCTCCCATACTTCACATGAAAAGTGCATGATAAAATATATGGACACCATCTTGAAATTTGCTACTTATAATCACAGTTTGGAAAAGATATAAACAAGGATGAATTAAGGTCTTCACTTTCAGATTCAGGGATTTCCAATTAAAAATTTAGAATATAGTAATAAACCCTTTTTTCTTACAAATTCAAAGATGACAATGGTATGAACAAATTAATAGGTGTTTCTGACTTGCCACAAATTTTCTATTTTGAACTCAGTTCCCAATGATATATCTCATCAAAGATTGTTGAAAAGATTTTATTCAGTAGAATTAAAAAAGCAATTTTTCAAACACTTTCCTGACAGGTGGCACAAGATCATGATAATCTATTGTCAGTTAGAATACGCAGTTTCTGTTTTCAATCTTAACCCAAACATCGATCAACTTTTAAAAAGATGAAAGAGATACTTGAACGTGACATAATTTAAACATGCATCATTCTGACCAGGAGTAAGGCGCACTACCGTCAGTGTATGAGGACAGCTGTAAAACTAGCTTGCTCCCATAATTCACTTGTAAAGTGCATGAGGAAATATACAGACACCATCTTGAAATTTGCTACTTTAAATCACAGTTTAGAAAAGTAATAACAAGGATGAATTAGGATCTTCACGTTCCGATTCAGGGATTTCCAGTTTAAAGTTTAGATTCTAGTAATAAGCCTGATTTTCTTACAAATTCAAAGATGACAATGGTATGAACAAAGCGATAGGTGTTCCTGGCATTTATTACATTTATTAATGTTTTTAACTCAATTCCCAATAATATTTCTCATCAAAGTATTGTTGATAAGATTTTAATCTATAGAATTAAAAAAACACTTTTTTAAAAACTGTTCTGACCTGTGTCAACAACGTTGTGTTAATCTATTTTCAGTTGGATTACCCAGTTTCTGTTTTCAATCTTAACCCAAACATCGATCAAGCTATAAATATATGAAAGAGCTGTTTGACCATCACGTGATTTGAATACACAACTTTCTGATATGGATTCAGAAGCACTACAGTTGAATTAAGATCTTCACAATCAGATTCAGTGATTTCCAGTCAAAAATTAAGAATCTGGTAATAAACCCTCTTTTCTTACAAATTCAAAGATGGCAATGGTAAAAATAAATTAATAGGTGCTTATGGCATTAATTACATTTATTAATGTTTGGAACTCAATTCCCAATAACAATTCTTATCAAAGTCCTCTTGAAACGATTATAATCTGTAGAACTAAAAAATGCAGTTTCTTAAACACTGCAGCCTGGTAGCAACAAAGTCGAGTTAACTTTTGTCAAGTTGGACTACGCAGTTACTGTTTTCAATAATAACCCAAACATCAATCAAGATATGAAAAGACATAAAGAGCTGATTGACCCCGACGTGATTTGAACACGCAACCTTCTGATATGGAGTCAGATGCGCTACCGTTGCGCCACAAGGTCATTTGAAAAGTGTTGTTGCTCCCATACTTCACATGAAAAGTGCATGATAAAATATATGGACACCATCTTGAAATTTGCTACTTATAATCACAGTTTGGAAAAGATATAAACAAGGATGAATTAAGGTCTTCACTTTCAGATTCAGGGATTTCCAATTAAAAATTTAGAATATAGTAATAAACCCTTTTTTCTTACAAATTCAAAGATGACAATGGTATGAACAAATTAATAGGTGTTTCTGACTTGCCACAAATTTTCTATTTTGAACTCAGTTCCCAATGATATATCTCATCAAAGATTGTTGAAAAGATTTTATTCAGTAGAATTAAAAAAGCAATTTTTCAAACACTTTCCTGACAGGTGGCAACAAGATCATGATAATCTATTGTCAGTTAGAATACGCAGTTTCTGTTTTCAATCTTAACCCAAACATCGATCAACTTTTAAAAAGATGAAAGAGATACTTGAACGTGACATAATTTAAACATGCATCATTCTGACCAGGAGTAAGGCGCACTACCGTCAGTGTATGAGGACAGCTGTAAAACTTGCTTGCTCCCATAATTCACTTGTAAAGTGCATGAGGAAGTATACAGACACCATCTTGAAATTTGCTACTTTAAATCACAGTTTAGAAAAGTAATAACAAGGATGAATTAGGATCTTGACGTTCCGATTCAGGGATTTACAGTTTAAAGTTTAGATTCTAGTAATAAGCCTGATTTTCTTACAAATTCAAAGATGACAATGGTATGAACAAAGCGATAGGTGTTCCTGGCATTTATTACATTTATTAATGTTTTTAACTCAATTCCCAATAATATTTCTCATCAAAGTATTGTTGATAAGATTTTAATCTATAGAATTAAAAAAACACTTTTTTAAAAACTGTTCTGACCTGTGTCAACCACGTTGTGTTAATCTATTTTCAGTTGGATTACCCAGTTTCTGTTTTCAATCTTAACCCAAACATCGATCAAGCTATAAAAATATGAAAGAGCTGCTTGACCATGACGTGATTTGAATACACAACTTTCTGATATGGATTCAGAAGCACTACAGTTGAATTAAGATCTTCACAATCAGATTCAGTGATTTCCAGTCAAAAATTAAGAATCTGGTAATAAACCCTCTTTTCTTACAAATTCAAAGATGGCAATGGTAAAAATAAATTAATAGGTGCTTATGGCATTAATTACATTTATTAATGTTTGGAACTCAATTCCCAATAACAATTCTTATCAAAGTCCTCTTGAAACGATTATAATCTGTAGAACTAAAAAATGCAGTTTCTTAAACACTGCAGCCTGGTAGCAACAAAGTCGAGTTAACTTTTGTCAAGTTGGACTACGCAGTTGCTGTTTTCAATAATAACCCAAACATCAATCAAGATATGAAAAGACATAAAGAGCTGATTGACCCCAACGTGATTTGAACATGCTGCTATTGCACCACGAGGTTAGTTGAAAAGTGTTGTTGCTCCCATACTTCACATGAAAAGTGCATGATAAAATATATGGACACCATCTTGAAATTTGCTACTTATAATCACAGTTTGGAAAAGATATAAACAAGGATGAATTAAGGTCTTCACTTTCAGATTCAGGGATTTCCAATTAAAAATTTAGAATATAGTAATAAACCCTTTTTTCTTACAAATTCAAAGATGACAATGGTATGAACAAATTAATAGGTGTTTCTGACTTGCCACAAATTTTCTGTTTTGAACTCAGTTCCCAATGATATATCTCATCAAAGCATTGTTGAAAAGATATTATTCGGTAGAATAAAAAAAAGCAAGTTTTCAAACACTTTCCTGACAGGTGGCAACAAGATCATGATAATCTATTGTCAGTTAGAATACGCAGTTTCTGTTTTCAATCTTAACCCAAACATCGATCAACTTTTAAAAAGATGAAAGAGATACTTGAACGTGACATAATTTAAACATGCATCATTCTGACCAGGAGTAAGGCGCACTACCGTCAGTGTATGAGGACAGCTGTAAAATTGCTTGCTCCCATAATTCACTTGTAAAGTGCATGAGGAAATATACAGACACCATCTTGAAATTTGCTACTTTAAATCACAGTTTAGAAAAGTAATAACAAGGATGAATTAGGATCTTCACGTTCCGATTCAGGGATTTCCAGTTTAAAGTTTAGATTCTAGTAATAAGCCTGATTTTCTTACAAATTCAAAGATGACAATGGTATGAACAAAGCGATAGGTGTTTCTGGTTTTTATTACATTTATTAATGTTTTTAACTCAATTCCCAATAATATTTCTCATCAAAGTATTGTTGATAAGATTTTAATCTATAGAATTAAAAAAACACTTTTTTAAAAACTGTTCTGACCTGTGTCAACAATGTTGTGTTAATCTATTTTCAGTTGGATTACCCAGTTTCTGTTTTCAATCTTAACCCAAACATCGATCAAGCTATAAATATATGAAAGAGCTGTTTGACCATCACGTGATTTGAATACACAACTTTCTGATATGGATTCAGAAGCACTACAGTTGAATTAAGATCTTCACAATCAGATTCAGTGATTTCCAGTCAAAAATTAAGAATCTGGTAATAAACCCTCTTTTCTTACAAATTCAAAGATGGCAATGGTAAAAATAAATTAATAGGTGCTTATGGCATTAATTACATTTATTAATGTTTGGAACTCAATTCCCAATAACAATTCTTATCAAAGTCCTCTTGAAACGATTATAATCTGTAGAACTAAAAAATCCAGTTTCTTTAACACTGCAGCCTGGTAGCAACAAAGTCGAGTTAACTTTTGTCAAGTTGGACTACGCAGTTACTGTTTTCAATAATAACCCAAACATCAATCAAGATATGAAAAGACATAAAGAGCTGATTGACCCGACATGATTCGAACACGCAACCTTCTGATATGGAGTCAGACGCGCTACCGTTGCGCCACAAGGTCATTTGAAAAGTGTTGTTGCTCCCATACTTCACATGAAAAGTGCATGATAAAATATATGGACACCATCTTGAAATTTGCTACTTATAATCACAGTTTGGAAAAGATATAAACAAGGATGAATTAAGGTCTTCACTTTCAGATTCAGGGATTTCCAATTAAAAATTTAGAATATAGTAATAAACCCTTTTTTCTTACAAATTCAAAGATGACAATGGTATGAACAAATTAATAGGTGTTTCTGACTTGCCACAAATTTTCTATTTTGAACTCAGTTCCCAATGATATATCTCATCAAAGATTGTTGAAAAGATTTTATTCAGTAGAATTAAAAAAGCAATTTTTCAAACACTTTCCTGACAGGTGGCAACAAGATCATGATAATCTATTGTCAGTTAGAATACGCAGTTTCTGTTTTCAATCTTAACCCAAACATCGATCAACTTTTAAAAAGATGAAAGAGATACTTGAACGTGACATAATTTAAACATGCATCATTCTGACCAGGAGTAAGGCGCACTACCGTCAGTGTATGAGGACAGCTGTAAAACTAGCTTGCTCCCATAATTCACTTGTAAAGTGCATGAGGAAATATACAGACACCATCTTGAAATTTGCTACTTTAAATCACAGTTTAGAAAAGTAATAACAAGGATGAATTAGGATCTTCACGTTCCGATTCAGGGATTTCCAGTTTAAAGTTTAGATTCTAGTAATAAGCCTGATTTTCTTACAAATTCAAAGATGACAATGGTATGAACAAAGCGATAGGTGTTCCTGGCATTTATTACATTTACTAATGTTTTTAACTCAATTCCCAATAATATTTCTCATCAAAGTATTGTTGATAAGATTTTAATCTATAGAATTAAAAAAACACTTTTTTAAAAACTGTTCTGACCTGTGTCAACAACGTTGTGTTAATCTATTTTCAGTTGGATTACCCAGTTTCTGTTTTCAATCTTAACCCAAACATCGATCAAGCTATAAAAATATGAAAGAGCTGCTTGACCATGACGTGATTTGAATACACAACTTTCTGATATGGATTCAGAAGCACTACAGTTGAATTAAGATCTTCACAATCAGATTCAGTGATTTCCAGTCAAAAATTAAGAATCTGGTAATAAACCCTCTTTTCTTACAAATTCAAAGATGGCAATGGTAAAAATAAATTAATAGGTGCTTATGGCATTAATTACATTTATTAATGTTTGGAACTCAATTCCCAATAACAATTCTTATCAAAGTCCTCTTGAAACGATTATAATCTGTAGAACTAAAAAATGCAGTTTCTTAAACACTGCAGCCTGGTAGCAACAAAGTCGAGTTAACTTTTGTCAAGTTGGACTACGCAGTAACTGTTTTCAATAATAACCCAAACATCAATCAAGATATGAAAAGACATAAAGAGCTGATTGACCCCGACGTGATTTGAACACGCAACCTTCTGATATGGAGTCAGACGCGCTACCGTTGCACCACGAGGTCATTTGAAAAGTGTTGTTGCTCCCATACTTCACATGAAAAGTGCATGATAAAATATATGGACACCATCTTGAAATTTGCTACTTATAATCACAGTTTGGAAAAGATATAAACAAGGATGAATTAAGGTCTTCACTTTCAGATTCAGGGATTTCCAATTAAAAATTTAGAATATAGTAATAAACCCTTTTTTCTTACAAATTCAAAGATGACAATGGTATGAACAAATTAATAGGTGTTTCTGACTTGCCACAAATTTTCTATTTTGAACTCAGTTCACAATGATATATCTCATCAAAGATTGTTGAAAAGATTTTATTCAGTAGAATTAAAAAAGCAATTTTTCAAACACTTTCCTGACAGGTGGCACAAGATCATGATAATCTATTGTCAGTTAGAATACGCAGTTTCTGTTTTCAATCTTAACCCAAACATCGATCAACTTTTAAAAAGATGAAAGAGATACTTGAACGTGACATAATTTAAACATGCATCATTCTGACCAGGAGTAAGGCGCACTACCGTCAGTGTATGAGGACAGCTGTAAAACTAGCTTGCTCCCATAATTCACTTGTAAAGTGCATGAGGAAATATACAGACACCATCTTGAAATTTGCTACTTTAAATCACAGTTTAGAAAAGTAATAACAAGGATGAATTAGGATCTTCACGTTCCGATTCAGGGATTTCCAGTTTAAAGTTTAGATTCTAGTAATAAGCCTGATTTTCTTACAAATTCAAAGATGACAATGGTATGAACAAAGCGATAGGTGTTCCTGGCATTTATTACAATTATTAATGTTTTTAACTCAATTCCCAATAATATTTCTCATCAAAGTATTGTTGATAAGATTTTAATCTATAGAATTAAAAAAACACTTTTTTAAAAACTGTTCTGACCTGTGTCAACAACGTTGTGTTAATCTATTTTCAGTTGGATTACCCAGTTTCTGTTTTCAATCTTAACCCAAACATCGATCAAGCTATAAAAATATGAAAGAGCTGCTTGACCATGACGTGATTTGAATACACAACTTTCTGATATGGATTCAGAAGCACTACAGTTGAATTAAGATCTTCACAATCAGATTCAGTGATTTCCAGTCAAAAATTAAGAATCTGGTAATAAACCCTCTTTTCTTACAAATTCAAAGATGGCAATGGTAAAAATAAATTAATAGGTGCTTATGGCATTAATTACATTTATTAATGTTTGGAACTCAATTCCCAATAACAATTCTTATCACAGTCCTCTTGAAACGATTATAATCTGTAGAACTAAAAAATGCAGTTTCTTAAACACTGCAGCCTGGTAGCAACAAAGTCGAGTTAACTTTTGTCAAGTTAGACTACACAGTTACTGTTTTCAATAATAACCCAAACATCAATCAAGATATGAAAAGACATAAAGAGCTGATTGAACCCGACGTGATTTGAACACGCAACCTTCTGATCTGGAGTCAGACGTGCTACCGTTAAGCCACGAGGTCAGTTGAATTGTGTTGTTGCTCCCATACTTCACATGAAAAGTGCATGATAAAATATATGGACACCATCTTGAAATTTGCTACTTATAATCACAGTTTGGAAAAGATATAAACAAGGATAAATTAAGGTCTTCACTTTCAGATTCAGGGATTTCTAATTAAAAATTTAGAATATAGTAATAAACCCTTTTTTCTTACAAATTCAAAGATGACAATGGTATGAACAAATTAATAGGTGTTTCTGACTTGCCACAAATTTTCTGTTTTGAACTCAGTTCCCAATGATATATCTCATCAATGGATTGTTGAAAAGATATTATTCGGTAGAATTAAAAAAGCAAGTTTTCAAACACTTTCCTGACAGGTGGCAACAAGATCATGATAATCTATTGTCAGTTAGAATACGCAGTTTCTGTTTTCAATCTTAACCCAAACATCGATCAACTTTTAAAAAGATGAAAGAGATACTTGAACGTGACATAATTTAAACATGCATCATTCTGACCAGGAGTAAGGCGCACTACCGTCAGTGTATGAGGACAGCTGTAAAACTTGCTTGCTCCCATAATTCACTTGTAAAGTGCATGAGGAAATATACAGACACCATCTTGAAATTTGCTACTTTAAATCACAGTTTAGAAAAGTAATAACAAGGATGAATTAGGATCTTCACGTTCCGATTCAGGGATTTCCAGTTTAAAGTTTAGATTCTAGTAATAAGCCTGATTTTCTTACAAATTCAAAGATGACAATGGTATGAACAAAGCGATAGGTGTTCCTGGCATTTATTACATTTATTAATGTTTTTAACTCAATTCCCAATAATATTTCTCATCAAAGTATTGTTGATAAGATTTTAATCTATAGAATTAAAAAAACACTTTTTTAAAAACTGTTCTGACCTGTGTCAACAACGTTGTGTTAATCTATTTTCAGTTGGATTACCCAGTTTCTGTTTTCAATCTTAACCCAAACATCAATCAAGCTATAAAAATATGAAAGAGCTGTTTGACCATCACGTGATTTGAATACACAACTTTCTGATATGGATTCAGAAGCACTACAGTTGAATTAAGATCTTCACAATCAGATTCAGTGATTTCCATTCAAAAATTAAGAATCTGGTAATAAACCCTCTTTTCTTACAAATTCAAAGATGGCAATGGTAAAAATAAATTAATAGGTGCTTATGGCATTAATTACATTTATTAATGTTTGGAACTCAATTCCCAATAACAATTCTTATCAAAGTCCTCTTGAAACGATTATAATCTGTAGAACTAAAAAATGCAGTTTCTTAAACACTGCAGCCTGGTAGCAACAAAGTCGAGTTAACTTTTGTCAGTTGGACTACGCAGTTACTGTTTTCAATAATAACCCAAACATCAATCAAGATATGAAAAGACATAAAGAGCTGATTGACCCCGACGTGATTTGAACTAGCAACCTGCTGATGTGGAGTCAGACGCACTACCGTTGCTCCACAAGGTCAGTTGAAAAGTGTTGTTGCTCCCATACTTCACATGAAAAGTGCGTGATAAAATATATGTACACCATCTTGAAATTTGCTACTTATAATCACAGTTTGGAAAAGATATAAACAAGGATGAATTAAGGTCTTCACTTTCAGATTCAGGGATTTCCAATTAAAATTTAGAATATAGTAATCAACCCTTTTTTCTTACAAATTCAAAGATGACAATGGTATGAACAAATTAATAGGTGTTTCTGACTTGCCACAAATTTTCTGTTTTGAACTCAGTTCCCAATGATATATCTCATCAAAGAATTGTTGAAAAGATTTTATTCAGTAGAATTAAAAAAGCAATTTTTCAAACACTTTCCTGACAGGTGGCAACAGTGTTGTTGCTCCCATACTTCACATGAAAAGTGCATGATAAAATATATGGACACCATCTTGAAATTTGCTACTTATAATCACAGTTTGGAAAAGATATAAACAAGGATGAATTAAGGTCTTCACTTTCAGATTCAGGGATTTCCAATTAAAAATTTAGAATATAGTAATAAACCCTTTTTTCTTACAAATTCAAAGATGACAATGGTATGAACAAATTAATAGGTGTTTCTGACTTGCCACAAATTTTCTGTTTTGAACTCAGTTCCCAATGATATATCTCATCAAAGGATTGTTGAAAAGATATTATTCGGTAGAATTAAAAAAGCAAGTTTTCAAACACTTTCCTGACAGGTGGCAACAAGATCATGATAATCTATTGTCAGTTAGAATACGCAGTTTCTGTTTTCAATCTTAACCCAAACATCGATCAACTTTTAAAAAGATGAAAGAGATACTTGAACGTGACATAATTTAAACATGCATCATTCTGACCAGGAGTAAGGCGCACTACCGTCAGTGTATGAGGACAGCTGTAAAACTTGCTTGCTCCCATAATTCACTTGTAAAGTGCATGAGGAAATATACAGACACCATCTTGAAATTTGCTACTTTAAATCACAGTTTAGAAAAGTAATAACAAGGATGAATTAGGATCTTCACGTTCCGATTCAGGGATTTCCAGTTTAAAGTTTAGATTCTAGTAATAAGCCTGATTTTCTTACAAATTCAAAGATGACAATGGTATGAACAAAGCGATAGGTGTTCCTGGCATTTATTACATTTATTAATGTTTTTAACTCAATTCCCAATAATATTTCTCATCAAAGTATTGTTGATAAGATTTTAATCTATAGAATTAAAAAAACACTTTTTTAAAAACTGTTCTGACCTGTGTCAACAACGTTGTGTTAATCTATTTTCAGTTGGATTACCCAGTTTCTGTTTTCAATCTTAACCCAAACATCAATCAAGCTATAAAAATATGAAAGAGCTGTTTGACCATCACGTGATTTGAATACACAACTTTCTGATATGGATTCAGAAGCACTACAGTTGAATTAAGATCTTCACAATCAGATTCAGTGATTTCCATTCAAAAATTAAGAATCTGGTAATAAACCCTCTTTTCTTACAAATTCAAAGATGGCAATGGTAAAAATAAATTAATAGGTGCTTATGGCATTAATTACATTTATTAATGTTTGGAACTCAATTCCCAATAACAATTCTTATCAAAGTCCTCTTGAAACGATTATAATCTGTAGAACTAAAAAATGCAGTTTCTTAAACACTGCAGCCTGGTAGCAACAAAGTCGAGTTAACTTTTGTCAGTTGGACTACGCAGTTACTGTTTTCAATAATAACCCAAACATCAATCAAGATATGAAAAGACATAAAGAGCTGATTGACCCCGACGTGATTTGAACTAGCAACCTGCTGATGTGGAGTCAGACGCACTACCGTTGCTCCACAAGGTCAGTTGAAAAGTGTTGTTGCTCCCATACTTCACATGAAAAGTGCGTGATAAAATATATGTACACCATCTTGAAATTTGCTACTTATAATCACAGTTTGGAAAAGATATAAACAAGGATGAATTAAGGTCTTCACTTTCAGATTCAGGGATTTCCAATTAAAATTTAGAATATAGTAATCAACCCTTTTTTCTTACAAATTCAAAGATGACAATGGTATGAACAAATTAATAGGTGTTTCTGACTTGCCACAAATTTTCTGTTTTGAACTCAGTTCCCAATGATATATCTCATCAAAGGATTGTTGAAAAGATTTTATTCAGTAGAATTAAAAAAGCAATTTTTCAAACACTTTCCTGACAGGTGGCAACAGTGTTGTTGCTCCCATACTTCACATGAAAAGTGCATGATAAAATATATGGACACCATCTTGAAATTTGCTACTTATAATCACAGTTTGGAAAAGATATAAACAAGGATGAATTAAGGTCTTCACTTTCAGATTCAGGGATTTCCAATTAAAAATTTAGAATATAGTAATAAACCCTTTTTTCTTACAAATTCAAAGATGACAATGGTATGAACAAATTAATAGGTGTTTCTGACTTGCCACAAATTTTCTGTTTTGAACTCAGTTCCCAATGATATATCTCATCAAAGGATTGTTGAAAAGATATTATTCGGTAGAATTAAAAAAGCAAGTTTTCAAACACTTTCCTGACAGGTGGCAACAAGATCATGATAATCTATTGTCAGTTAGAATACGCAGTTTCTGTTTTCAATCTTAACCCAAACATCGATCAACTTTTAAAAAGATGAAAGAGATACTTGAACGTGACATAATTTAAACATGCATCATTCTGACCAGGAGTAAGGCGCACTACCGTCAGTGTATGAGGACAGCTGTAAAACTTGCTTGCTCCCATAATTCACTTGTAAAGTGCATGAGGAAATATACAGACACCATCTTGAAATTTGCTACTTTAAATCACAGTTTAGAAAAGTAATAACAAGGATGAATTAGGATCTTCACGTTCCGATTCAGGGATTTCCAGTTTAAAGTTTAGATTCTAGTAATAAGCCTGATTTTCTTACAAATTCAAAGATGACAATGGTATGAACAAAGCGATAGGTGTTCCTGGCATTTATTACATTTATTAATGTTTTTAACTCAATTCCCAATAATATTTCTCATTAAAGCATTGTTGATAAGATTTTAATCTATAGAATTAAAAAAACACTTTTTTAAAAACTGTTCTGACCTGTGTCAACAACGTTGTGTTAATCTATATCTATTTTCAGTTGGATTACCCAGTTTCTTTTTTCAATCTTAACCCAAACATCGATCAAGCTATAAAAATATGAAAGAGCTGTTTGACCATCACGTGATTTGAATACACAACTTTCTGATATGGATTCAGAAGCACTACAGTTGAATTAAGATCTTCACAATCAGATTCAGTGATTTCCAGTCAAAAATTAAGAATCTGGTAATAAACCCTCTTTTCTTACAAATTCAAAGATGGCAATGGTAAAAATAAATTAATAGGTGCTTATGGCATTAATTACATTTATTAATGTTTGGAACTCAATTCCCAATAACAATTCTTATCAAAGTCCTCTTGAAACGATTATAATCTGTAGAACTAAAAAATGCAGTGTCTTAACCACTGCAGCCTGGTAGCAACAAAGTCGAGTTAACTATTGTCAAGTTGGACTACACAGTTACTGTTCTCAATAATAACCCAAACATCAATCAAGATATGAAAAGACATAAAGAGCTGATTGACTCCGACGTGATTTGAACACGCACCCTTCTGATATGGAGTCAGATGCGCTACCATTGCGCCACGAGGTCAGTTGAAAAGTTTTGTTGCTCCCATACTTCACATGAAAAGTGCATGATAAAATATATGGACACGATCTTGAAATTTGTTACTTATAATCACAGTTTGGAAAAGATATAAACAAGGATGAATTAAGGTCTTCACTTTCAGATTCAGGGATTTCCAATTCAAAATTTAGAATGTAGTAATAAACCCTTTTTTCTTACATATTCAAAGATGACAATGGTATGAACAAATTAATAGGTGTTTCTGACTTTCCACAAATTTTCTGTTTTGAACTCAGTTCCCAATGATATATCTCATCAAAGGATTGTTGAAAAGATTTTATTCAGTAGAATTAAAAAAGCAATTTTTCAAACACTTTCCTGACAGGTGGCAACAAGATCATGATAATCTATTGTCAGTTAGAATACGCAGTTTCTGTTTTCAATCTTAACCCAAACATCGATCAACTTTTAAAAAGATGAAAGAGATACTTGAACATGACATAATTTAAACATGCATCATTCTGACCAGGAGTAAGGCGCACTACCGTCAGTGTATGAGGACAGCTGTAAAACTTGCTTGCTCCCATAATTCACTTGTAAAGTGCATGAGGAAATATACAGACACCATCTTGAAATTTGCTACTTTAAATCACAGTTTAGAAAAGTAATAACAAGGATGAAATAGGATCTTCACGTTCCGATTCAGGGATTTCCAGTTTAAAGTTTAGATTCTAGTAATAAGCCTGATTTTCTTACAAATTCAAAGATGACAATGGTATGAACAAAGCGATAGGTGTTCCTGGCATTTATTACATTTATTAATGTTTTTAACTCAATTCCCAATAATATTTCTCATCAAAGTATTGTTGATAAGATTTTAATCTATAGAATTAAAAAAACACTTTTTTAAAAACTGTTCTGACCTGTGTCAACAACGTTGTGTTAATCTATTTTCAGTTGGATTACCCAGTTTCTGTTTTCAATCTTAACCCACATCGATCAAGCTATAAAAATATGAAAGAGCTGCTTGACCATGACGTGATTTGAATACACAACTTTCTGATATGGATTCAGAAGCACTACAGTTGAATTAAGATCTTCACAATCAGATTCAGTGATTTCCAGTCAAAAATTAAGAATCTGGTAATAAACCCTCTTTTCTTACAAATTCAAAGATGGCAATGGTAAAAATAAATTAATAGGTGCTTATGGCATTAATTACATTTATTAATGTTTGGAACTCAATTCCCAATAACAATTCTTATCAAAGTCCTCTTGAAACGATTATAATCTGTAGAACTAAAAAATGCAGTTTCTTAAACACTGCAGCCTGGTAGCAACAAAGTCGAGTTAACTATTGTCAAGTTGGACTACGCAGTTACTGTTCTCAATAATAACCCAAACATCAATCAAGATATGAAAAGACATAAAGAGCTGATTGACCCCAACGTGAATTGAACACGCACCCTTCTGATATGGCGTCAGACGCGCTACCATTGCGCCACGAGGTCAGTTGTAAAGTGTTGCTGCTCCCATACTTCACATGAAAAGTGCATGATAAAATATATGGACACGATCTTGAAATTTGTTACTTATAATCACAGTTTGGAAAAGATATAAACAAGGATGAATTAAGGTCTTCACTTTCAGATTCAGGGATTTCCAATTCAAAATTTAGAATGTAGTAATAAACCCTTTTTTCTTACATATTCAAAGATGACAATGGTATGAACAAATTAATAGGTGTTTCTGACTTGCCACAAATTTTCTGTTTTGAACTCAGTTCCCAATGATATATCTCATCAAAGGATTGTTGAAAAGATTTTATTCAGTAGAATTAAAAAAGCAATTTTTCAAACACTTTCCTGACAGGTGGCAACAAGATCATGATAATCTATTGTCAGTTAGAATACGCAGTTTCTGTTTTCAATCTTAACCCAAACATCGATCAACTTTTAAAAAGATGAAAGAGATACTTGAACATGACATAATTTAAACATGCATCATTCTGACCAGGAGTAAGGCGCACTACCGTCAGTGTATGAGGACAGCTGTAAAACTTGCTTGCTCCCATAATTCACTTGTAAAGTGCATGAGGAAATATACAGACACAATCTTGAAATTTGCTACTTTAATTCACAGTTTAGAAAAGTAATAACAAGGATGAATTAGGATCTTCACGTTCCGATTCAGGGATTTCCAGTTTAAAGTTTAGATTCTAGTAATAAGCCTGATTTTCTTACAAATTCAAAGATGACAATGGTATGAACAAAGCGATAGGTGTTCCTGGCATTTATTACATTTATTAATGTTTTTAACTCAATTCCCAATAATATTTCTCATCAAAGTATTGTTGATAAAATTTTAATCTATAGAATTAAAAAAACACTTTTTTAAAAACTGTTCTGACCTGTGTCAACAACGTTGTGTTAATCTATTTTCAGTTGGATTACCCAGTTTCTGTTTTCAATCTTAACCCAAACATCGATCAAGCTATAAAAATATGAAAGAGCTGCTTGACCATGACGTGATTTGAATACACAACTTTCTGATATGGATTCAGAAGCACTACAGTTCAATTAAGATCTTCACAATCAGATTCAGTGATTTCCAGTCAAAAATTAAGAATCTGGTAATAAACCCTCTTTTCTTACAAATTCAAAGATGGCAATGGTAAAAATAAATTAATAGGTGCTTATGGCATTAATTACATTTATTAATGTTTGGAACTCAATTCCCAATAACAATTCTTATCAAAGTCCTCTTGAAACGATTATAATCTGTAGAACTAAAAAAATGCAGTTTCTTAAACACTGCAGCCTGGTAGCAACAAAGTCGAGTTAACTTTTGTCAAGTTGGACTACTCAGTTGCTGTTTTCAATAATAACCCAAACATAAATCAAGATATGAAAAGACATAAAGAGCTGATTGACCTCGACGTGATTTGAACACGCAACCTTCTGATCTGGAGTCAGACGCGCTACCGTTGCGCCACGAGGTCATTTGAAAAGTGTTGTTGCTCCCATACTTCACATGAAAAGTGCACGATAAAATATTTGGACACATCTTGAAATTTGCTACTTATAATCACAGTTTGGAAAAGATATAAACAAGGATGAATTAAGGTCTTCACTTTCAGATTCAGGGATTTCCAATTAAAAATTTAGAATATAGTAATAAACCCTTTTTTCTTACAAATTCAAAGATGACAATGGTATGAACAAATTAATAGGTGTTTCTGACTTGCCACAAATTTTCTGTTTTGAACTCAGTTCCCAATGATAGATCTCATCAAAGATTGTTGAAAAGATTTTATTCAGTAGAATTAAAAAAGCAATTTTTCAAACACTTTCCTGACAGGTGGCAACAAGATCATGATAATCTATTGTCAGTTAGAATACGCAGTTTCTGTTTTCAATCTTAACCCAAACATCGATCAACTTTTAAAAAGATGAAAAAGATACTTGAACATGACATAATTTAAACATGCATCATTCTGACCAGGAGTAAGGCGCACTACCGTCAGTGTATGAGGACAGCTGTAAAACTTGCTTGCTCCCATAATTCACTTGTAAAGTGCATGAGGAAATATACAGACACCATCTTGAAATTTGCTACTTTAAATCACAGTTTAGAAAAGTAATAACAAGGATGAAATAGGATCTTCACGTTCCGATTCAGGGATTTCCAGTTTAAAGTTTAGATTCTAGTAATAAGCCTGATTTTCTTACAAATTCAAAGATGACAATGGTATGAACAAAGCGATAGGTGTTCCTGGCATTTATTACATTTATTAATGTTTTTAACTCAATTCCCAATAATATTTCTCATCAAAGTATTGTTGATAAGATTTTAATCTATAGAATTAAAAAAACACTTTTTTAAAAACTGTTCTGACCTGTGTCAACAACGTTGTGTTAATCTATTTTCAGTTGGATTACCCAGTTTCTGTTTTCAATCTTAACCCAAACATCGATCAAGCTATAAAAATATGAAAGAGCTGCTTGACCATGACGTGATTTGAATACACAACTTTCTGATATGGATTCAGAAGCAATACAGTTGAATTAAGATCTTCACAATCAGATTCAGTGATTTCCAGTCAAAAATTAAGAATCTGGTAATAAACCCTCTTTTCTTACAAATTCAAAGATGGCAATGGTAAAAATAAATTAATAGGTGCTTATGGCATTAATTACATTTATTAATGTTTGGAACTCAATTCCCAATAACAATTCTTATCAAAGTCCTCTTGAAACGATTATAATCTGTAGAACTAAAAAATGCAGTTTCTTAAACACTGCAGCCTGGTAGCAACAAAGTCGAGTTAACTATTGTCAAGTTGGACTACGCAGTTACTGTTCTCAATAATAACCCAAACATCAATCAAGATATGAAAAGACATAAAGAGCTGATTGACCCCAACGTGAATTGAACACGCACCCTTCTGATATGGCGTCAGACGCGCTACCATTGCGCCACGAGGTCAGTTGTAAAGTGTTGTTGCTCCCATACTTCACATGAAAAGTGCATGATAAAATATATGGACACGATCTTGAAATTTGTTACTTATAATCACAGTTTGGAAAAGATATAAACAAGGATGAATTAAGGTCTTCACTTTCAGATTCAGGGATTTCCAATTCAAAATTTAGAATGTAGTAATAAACCCTTTTTTCTTACATATTCAAAGATGACAATGGTATGAACAAATTAATAGGTGTTTCTGACTTGCCACAAATTTTCTGTTTTGAACTCAGTTCCCAATGATATATCTCATCAAAGGATTGTTGAAAAGATTTTATTCAGTAGAATTAAAAAAGCAATTTTTCAAACACTTTCCTGACAGGTGGCAACAAGATCATGATAATCTATTGTCAGTTAGAATACGCAGTTTCTGTTTTCAATCTTAACCCAAACATCGATCAACTTTTAAAAAGATGAAAGAGATACTTGAACATGACATAATTTAAACATGCATCATTCTGACCAGGAGTAAGGCGCACTACCGTCAGTGTATGAGGACAGCTGTAAAACTTGCTTGCTCCCATAATTCACTTGTAAAGTGCATGAGGAAATATACAGACACAATCTTGAAATTTGCTACTTTAATTCACAGTTTAGAAAAGTAATAACAAGGATGAATTAGGATCTTCACGTTCCGATTCAGGGATTTCCAGTTTAAAGTTTAGATTCTAGTAATAAGCCTGATTTTCTTACAAATTCAAAGATGACAATGGTATGAACAAAGCGATAGGTGTTCCTGGCATTTATTACATTTATTAATGTTTTTAACTCAATTCCCAATAATATTTCTCATCAAAGTATTGTTGATAAAATTTTAATCTATAGAATTAAAAAAACACTTTTTTAAAAACTGTTCTGACCTGTGTCAACAACGTTGTGTTAATCTATTTTCAGTTGGATTACCCAGTTTCTGTTTTCAATCTTAACCCAAACATCGATCAAGCTATAAAAATATGAAAGAGCTGCTTGACCATGACGTGATTTGAATACACAACTTTCTGATATGGATTCAGAAGCACTACAGTTCAATTAAGATCTTCACAATCAGATTCAGTGATTTCCAGTCAAAAATTAAGAATCTGGTAATAAACCCTCTTTTCTTACAAATTCAAAGATGGCAATGGTAAAAATAAATTAATAGGTGCTTATGGCATTAATTACATTTATTAATGTTTGGAACTCAATTCCCAATAACAATTCTTATCAAAGTCCTCTTGAAATGATTATAATCTGTAGAACTAAAAAAATGCAGTTTCTTAAACACTGCAGCCTGGTAGCAACAAAGTCGAGTTAACTTTTGTCAAGTTGGACTACTCAGTTGCTGTTTTCAATAATAACCCAAACATAAATCAAGATATGAAAAGACATAAAGAGCTGATTGACCTCGACGTGATTTGAACACGCAACCTTCTGATCTGGAGTCAGACGCGCTACCGTTGCGCCACGAGGTCATTTGAAAAGTGTTGTTGCTCCCATACTTCACATGAAAAGTGCACGATAAAATATTTGGACACATCTTGAAATTTGTTACTTATAATCACAGTTTGGAAAAGATATAAACAAGGATGAATTAAGGTCTTCACTTTCAGATTCAGGGATTTCCAATTAAAAATTTAGAATATAGTAATAAACCCTTTTTTCTTACAAATTCAAAGATGACAATGGTATGAACAAATTAATAGGTGTTTCTGACTTGCCACAAATTTTCTGTTTTGAACTCAGTTCCCAATGATATATCTCATCAAAGATTGTTGAAAAGATTTTATTCAGTAGAATTAATAAAGCAATTTTTCAAACACTTTCCTGACAGGTGGCAACAAGATCATGATAATCTATTGTCAGTTAGAATACGCAGTTTCTGTTTTCAATCTTAACCCAAACATCGATCAACTTTTAAAAAGATGAAAGAGATACTTGAACATGACATAATTTAAACATGCATCATTCTGACCAGGAGTAAGGCGCACTACCGTCAGTGTATGAGGACAGCTGTAAAACTTGCTTGCTCCCATAATTCACTTGTAAAGTGCATGAGGAAATATACAGACACCATCTTGAAATTTGCTACTTTAAATCACAGTTTAGAAAAGTAATAACAAGGATGAATTAGGATCTTCACGTTCCGATTCAGGGATTTCCAGTTTAAAGTTTAGATTCTAGTAATAAGCCTGATTTTCTTACAAATTCAAAGATGACAATGGTATGAACAAAGCGATTGGTGTTCCTGGCATTTATTACATTTATTAATGTTTTTAACTCAATTCCCAATAATATTTCTCATCAAAGTATTGTTGATAAGATTTTAATGTATAGAATTAAAAAAACACTTTTTTAAAAACTGTTCTGACCTGTGTCAACAACGTTGTGTTAATCTATTTTCAGTTGGATTACCCAGTTTCTGTTTTCAATCTTAACCCAAACATCGATCAAGCTATAAAAATATGAAAGAGCTGCTTGACCATGACGTGATTTGAATACACAACTTTCTGATATGGATTCAGAAGCACTACAGTTGAATTAAGATCTTCACAATCAGATTCAGTGATTTACAGTCAAAAATTAAGAATCTGGTAATAAACCCTCTTTTCTTACAAATTCAAAGATGGCAATGGTAAAAATAAATTAATAGGTGCTTATGGCATTAATTACATTTATTAATGTTTGGAACTCAATTCCCAATAACAATTCTTATCAAAGTCCTCTTGAAACGATTATAATCTGTAGAACTAAAAAATGCAGTTTCTTAAACACTGCAGCCTGGTAGCAACAAAGTCGAGTTAACTTTTGTCAGTTGGACTACGCAGTTACTGTTTTCAATAATAACCCAAACATCAATCAAGATATGAAAAGACATAAAGAGCTGATAGACCCCGACATGATTTGAACACGCAACCTGCTGATGTGGAGTCAGACGCGCTACCGTTGCGCCACGAGGTCATTTGAGAAGTGTTGTTGCTCCCATACTTCACATGAAAAGTGCATGATAAAATATATGGACACCATCTTGAAATTTGCTACTTATAATCACAGTTTGGAAAAGATATAAACAAGGATGAATTAAGGTCTTCACTTTCAGATTCAGGGATTTCCAATTAAAAATTTAGAATATAGTAATAAACCCTTTTTTCTTACAAATTCAAAGATGACAATGGTATGAACAAATTAATAGGTGTTTCTGACTTGCCACAAATTTTCTGTTTTGAACTCAGTTCCCAATGATATTTCTCATCAAAGGATTGTTGAAAAGATTTTATTCAGTAGAATTAAAAAAGCAATTTTTCAAACACTTTCCTGACAGGTGGCAACAAGATCATGATAATCTATTGTCAGTTAGAATACGCAGTTTCTGTTTTCAATCTTAACCCAAACATCGATCAACTTTTAAAAAGATGAAAGAGATACTTGAACATGACATAATTTAAACATGCATCATTCTGACCAGGAGTAAGGCGCACTACCGTCAGTGTATGAGGACAGCTGTAAAACTTGCTTGCTCCCATAATTCACTTGTAAAGTGCATGAGGAAATATACAGACACCATCTTGAAATTTGCTACTTTAAATCACAGTTTAGAAAAGTAATAACAAGGATGAATTAGGATCTTCACGTTCCGATTCAGGGATTTCCAGTTTAAAGTTTAGATTCTAGTAATAAGCCTGATTTTCTTACAAATTCAAAGATGACAATGGTATGAACAAAGCGATAGGTGTTCCTGGCATTTATTACATTTATTAATGTTTTTAACTCAATTCCCAATAATATTTCTCATCAAAGTATTGTTGATAAGATTTTAATCTATAGAATTAAAAAAACACTTTTTTAAAAACTGTTCTGACCTGTGTCAACAACGTTGTGTTAATCTATTTTCAGTTGGATTACCCAGTTTCTGTTTTCAATCTTAACCCAAACATCGATCAAGCTATAAAAATATGAAAGAGCTGCTTGACCATGACGTGATTTGAATACACAACTTTCTGATATGGATTCAGAAGCACTACAGTTGAATTAAGATCTTCACAATCAGATTCAGTGATTTCCAGTCAAAAATTAAGAATCTGGTAATAAACCCTCTTTTCTTACAAATTCAAAGATGGCAATGGTAAAAATAAATTAATAGGTGCTTATGGCATTAATTACATTTATTAATGTTTGGAACTCAATTCCCAATAACAATTCTTATCAAAGTCCTCTTGAAATGATTATAATCTGTAGAACTAAAAAATGCAGTTTCTTAAACACTGCAGCCTGGTAGCAACAAAGTCGAGTTAACTATTGTCAAGTTGGACTACGCAGTTACTGTTCTCAATAATAACCCAAACATCAATCAAGATATGAAAAGACATAAAGAGCTGATTGACCCCGACGTGATTTGAACATGCACCCTTCTGATTTGGCGTCAGACGCGCTACCATTGCGCCACGAGGTCAGTTGAAAAGTGTTGTTGCTCCCATACTTCACATGAAAAGTGCATGATAAAATATATGGACACGATCTTGAAATTTGTTACTTATAATCACAGTTTGGAAAAGATATAAACAAGGATGAATTAAGGTCTTCACTTTCAGATTCAGGGATTTCCAATTCAAAATTTAGAATGTAGTAATAAACCCTTTTTTCTTACATATTCAAAGATGACAATGGTATGAACAAATTAATAGGTGTTTCTGACTTGCCACAAATTTTCTGTTTTGAACTCAGTTCCCAATGATATATCTCATCAAAGGATTGTTGAAAAGATTTTATTCAGTAGAATTAAAAAAGCAATTTTTCAAACACTTTCCTGACAGGTGGCAACAAGATCATGATAATCTATTGTCAGTTAGAATACGCAGTTTCTGTTTTCAATCTTAACCCAAACATCGATCAACTTTTAAAAAGATGAAAGAGATACTTGAACATGACATAATTTAAACATGCATCATTCTGACCAGGAGTAAGGCGCACTACCGTCAGTGTATGAGGACAGCTGTAAAACTTGCTTGCTCCCATAATTCACTTGTAAAGTGCATGAGGAAATATACAGACACCATCTTGAAATTTGCTACTTTAAATCACAGTTTAGAAAAGTAATAACAAGGATGAATTAGGATCTTCACGTTCCGATTCAGGGATTTCCAGATTAAAGTTTAGATTCTAGTAATAAGCCTGATTTTCTTACAAATTCAAAGATGACAATGGTATGAACAAAGCGATAGGTGTTCCTGGCATTTATTACATTTATTAATGTTTTTAACTCAATTCCCAATAATATTTCTCATCAAAAAATTGTTGATAAAATTTTAATCTATAGAATTAAAAAAACACTTTTTTAAAAACTGTTCTGACCTGTGTCAACAACGTTGTGTTAATCTATTTTCAGTTGGATTACCCAGTTTCTGTTTTCAATCTTAACCCAAACATCGATCAAGCTATAAAAATATGAAAGAGCTGCTTGACCATGACGTGATTTGAATACACAACTTTCTGATATGGATTCAGAAGGACTACAGTTGAATTAAGATCTTCACAATCAGATTCAGTGATTTCCAGTCAAAAATTAAGAATCTGGTAATAAACCCTCTTTTCTTACAAATTCAAAGATGGCAATGGTAAAAATAAATTAATAGGTGCTTATGGCATTAATTACATTTATTAATGTTTGGAACTCAATTCCCAATAACAATTCTTATCAAAGTCCTCTTGAAACGATTATAATCTGTAGAACTAAAAAAATGCAGTTTCTTAAACACTGCAGCCTGGTAGCAAAAAAGTCGAGTTAACTTTTGTCAAGTTGGACTACGCAGTTGCTGTTTTCAATAATAACCCAAACATCAAACAAGATATGAAAAGACATAAAGAGCTGATTGACCTCGACGTGATTTGAACACGCAACCTTCTGATCTGGAGTCAGACGCGCTACCGTTGCGCCACGAGGTCATTTGAAAAGTGTTGTTGCTCCCATACTTCACATGAAAAGTGCATGATAAAATATTTGAACACATTTTGAAATTTGCTACTTATAATCACAGTTTGGAAAAGATATAAACAAGGATGAATTAAGGTCTTCACTTTCAGATTCAGGGATTTCCAATTAAAAATTTAGAATATAGTAATAAACCCTTTTTTCTTACAAATTCAAAGATGACAATGGTATGAACAAATTAATTGGTGTTTCTGACTTGCCACAAATTTTCTGTTTTGAACTCAGTTCCCAATGATATATCTCATCAAAGATTGTTGAAAAGATTTTATTCAGTAGAATTAAAAAAGCAATTTTTCAAACACTTTCCTGACAGGTGGCAACAAGATCATGATAATCTATTGTCAGTTAGAATACGCAGTTTCTGTTTTCAATCTTAACCCAAACATCGATCAACTTTTAAAAAGATGAAAGAGATACTTGAACGTGACATAATTTAAACATGCATCATTCTGACCAGGAGTAAGGCGCACTACCGTCAGTGTATGAGGACAGCTGTAAAACTTGCTTGCTCCCATAATTCACTTGTAAAGTGCATGAGGAAATATACAGACACCATCTTGAAATTTGCTACTTTAAAACACAGTTTAGAAAAGTAATAACAAGGATGAATTAGGATCTTCACTTTCCGATTCAGGGATTTCCAGTTTAAAGTTTAGATTCTAGTAATAAGCCTGATTTTCTTACAAATTCAAAGATGACAATGGTATGAACAAAGCGATAGGTGTTCCTGGCATTTATTACATTTATTAATGTTTTTAACTCAATTCCCAATAATATTTCTCATCAAAGTATTGTTGATAAGATTTTAATCTATAGAATTAAAAAAACACTTTTTTAAAAACTGTTCAGACCTGTGTCAACAACCTTGTGCTAATCTATTTTCAGTTGGATTACCCAGTTTCTGTTTTCAATCTTAACCCAAACATCGATCAAGCTATAAAAATATGAAAGAGCTGCTTGACCATGACGTGATTTGAATACACAACTTTCTGATATGGATTCAGAAGCACTACAGTTGAATTAAGATCTTCACAATCAGATTCAGTGATTTCCAGTCAAAAATTAAGAATCTGGTAATAAACCCTCTTTTCTTACAAATTCAAAGATGGCAATGGTAAAAATAAATTAATAGGTAATTAATTACATTTATTAATGTTTGGAACTCAATTCCCAATAAGAATTCTCATTAAAGTCCTCTTGAAACGATTATAATCTGTAGAACTAAAAAATGCAGTTTCTTAAACACTGCAGCCTGGTAGCAACAAAGTCGAGTTAACTTTTGTCAAATTGGACTACGCAGTTGCTGTTTTCAATAATAACCCAAACATCAATCAAGATATGAAAAGACATAAAGAGCTGATGGACCTCGACGTGATTTGAACACGCACCCTTCTGATGTGGAGTCAGACGCGCTTCCGTTGCGCCACGAAGGGATTCGAAAAGTGTTGTTGCTCCCATACTTCACATGAAAAGTGCATGATAAAATATATGGACACCATCTTGAAATTTGCTACTTATAATCACAGTTTGGAAAAGATATAAAACAAGGATGAATTAAGGTCTTCACTTTCAGATTCAGGGATTTCCAATTAAAAATTTAGAATATAGTAATAAACCCTTTTTTCTTACAAATTCAAAGATGACAATGGTATGAACAAATTAATAGGTGTTTCTGACTTGCCACAAATTTTCTGTTTTGAACTCAGTTCCCAATGACATATCTCATCAAAGATTGTTGAAAAGATTTTATTCAGTAGAATTAAAAAGGCAATTTTTCAAACACTTTCCTGACAGGTGGCAACAAGATCATGATAATCTATTGTCAGTTAGAATACGCAGTTTCTGTTTTCAATCTTAACCCAAACATCGATCAACTTTTAAAAAGATGAAAGAGATACTTGAACATGACATAATTTAAACATGCATCATTCTGACCAGGAGTAAGGCGCACTACCGTCAGTGTATGAGGACAGCTGTAAAACTTGCTTGCTCCCATAATTCACTTGTAAAGTGCATGAGGAAATATACAGACACCATCTTGAAATTTGCTACGTTGTGTTAATCTATTTTCAGTTGGATTACCCAGTTTCTGTTTTCAATCTTAACCCAAACATCGATCAAGCTATAAAAATATGAAAGAGCTGCTTGACCATGACGTGATTTGAATACACAACTTTCTGATATGGATTCAGAAGCACTACAGTTGAATTAAGATCTTCACAATCAGATTCAGTGATTTCCAGTCTGATAAATTAATAAATTTATTACATTTATTAATGTTTTTAACTCAATTCCCAATAATATTTCTCATCAAAGTATTGTTGATAAGATTTTAATCTATAGAATTAAAAAAACACTTTTTTAAAAACTGTTCTGACCTGTGTCAACAACGTTGTGTTAATCTATTTTCAGTTGGATTACCCAGTTTCTGTTTTCAATCTTAACCCAAACATCGATCAAGCTATAAAAATATGAAAGAGCTGCTTGACCATGACGTGATTTGAATACACAACTTTCTGATATGGATTCAGAAGCACTATAGTTGAATTAAGATCTTCACAATCAGATTCAGTGATTTCCAGTCAAAAATTAAGAATCTGGTAATAAACCCTCTTTTCTTACAAATTCAAAGATGGCAATGGTAAAAATAAATTAATAGGTGCTTATGACATTAATTACATTTATTAATGTTTGGAACTCAATTCCCAATAACAATTCTTATCAAAGTCCTCTTGAAACGATTATAATCTGTAGAACTAAAAAATGCAGTTTCTTATACACTGCAGCCTGGTAGCAACAAAGTCGAGTTAACTTTTGTCAGTTGGACTGCGCAGTTACTGTTTTCAATAATAACCCAAACATCAATCAAGATATGAAAAGACATAAAGAGCGGATTGACCCCAACGTGATTTGAACACGCAACCTGCTGATGTGGCGTCAGACGCACTACCGTTGCGCCACAAGGTCAGTTGAAAAGTGTTGTTGCTCCCATACTTCACATGAAAAGTGCATGATAAAATATATGGACACCTTCTTGAAATTTGCTACTTATAATCACAGTTTGGAAAAGATATAAACAAGGATGAATTAAGGTCTTCACTTTCAGATTCAGGGATTTCCAATTAAAAATTTAGAATATAGTAATCAACCCTTTTTTCTTACAAATTCAAAGATGACAATGGTATGAACAAATTAATAGGTGTTTCTGACTTGCCACAAATTTTCTGTTTTGAACTCAGTTCCCAATGATATATCTCATCAAAGGATTGTTGAAAAGATTTTATTCAGTAGAATTAAAAAAGCAATTTTTCAAACACTTTCCTGACAGGTGGCAACAAGATCATGATAATCTATAGTCAGTTAAAATACGCAGTTTCTGTTTTCAATCTTAACCCAAACATCGATCAACTTTTAAAAAGATGAAAGAGATACTTGAACGTGACATAATTTAAACATGCATCATTCTGACCAGGAGTAAGGCGCACTACCGTCAGTGTATGAGGACAGCTGTAAAACTTGCTTGCTCCCATAATTCACTTGTAAAGTGCATGAGGAAATATACAGACACCATCTTGAAATTTGCTACTTTAAATCACAGTTTAGAAAAGTAATAACAAGGATGAATTAGGATCTTCACTTTCCGATTCAGGGATTTCCAGTTTAAAGTTTAGATTCTAGTAATAAGCCTGATTTTCTTACAAATTCAAAGATGACAATGGTATGAACAAAGCGATAGGTGTTCCTGGCATTTATTACATTTATTAATGTTTTTAACTCAATTCCCAATAATATTTCTCATCAAAGTATTGTTGATAAGATTTTAATCTATAGAATTAAAAAAACACTTTTTTAAAAACTGTTCTGACCTGTGTCAACAACGTTGTGTTAATCTATTTTCAGTTGGATTACCCAGTTTCTGTTTTCAATCTTAACCCAAACATAGATCAAGCTATAAAAATATGAAAGAGCTGCTTGACCATGACGTGATTTGAATACACAACTTTCTGATATGGATTCAGAAGCACTACAGTTGAATTAAGATCTTCACAATCAGATTCAGTGATTTCCAGTCAAAAATTAAGAATCTGGTAATAAACCCTCTTTTCTTACAAATTCAAAGATGGCAATGGTAAAAATAAATTAATAGGTAATTAATTACATTTATTAATGTTTGGAACTCAATTCCCAATAACAATTCTTATCAAAGTCCTCTTGAAACGATTATAATCTGTAGAACTAAAAAACGCAGTTTCTTAAACACTGCAGCCTGGTAGCAACAAAGTCGAGTTAACTTTTGTCAAGTTGGACTACGCAGTTGCTGTTTTCAATAATAACCCAAACATCAATCAAGATATGAAAAGACATAATGAGCTGATTGACCTCGACGTGATTTGAACACGCAACCTTCTGATCTGGAGTCAAACGCACTACCGTTGCGCCACGAGGTCATTTGAAAAGTGTTGTTGCTCCCATACTTCACATGAAAAGTGCATGATAAAATATATGGACACCATCTTGAAATTTGCTACTTATAATCACAGTTTGGAAAAGATATAAACAAGGATGAATTAAGGTCTTCACTTTCAGATTCAGGGATTTCCAATTAAAAATTTAGAATATAGTAATAAACCCTTTTTTCTTACAAATTCAAAGATGACAATGGTATGAACAAATTAATAGGTGTTTCTGACTTGCCACAAATTTTCTGTTTTGAACTCAGTTCCCAATGATATATCTCATCAAAGATTGTTGAAAAGATTTTATTCAGTAGAATTAAAAAAGCAATTTTTCAAACACTTTCCTGACAGGTGGCAACAAGATCATGATAATCTATTGTCAGTTAGAATACGCAGTTTCTGTTTTCAATCTTAACCCAAACATCGATCAACTTTTAAAAAGATGAAAGAGATACTTGAACATGACATAATTTAAACATGCATCATTCTGACCAGGAGTAAGGCGCACTACCGTCAGTGTATGAGGACAGCTGTAAAACTTGCTTGCTCCCATAATTCACTTGTAAAGTGCATGAGGAAATATACAGACACCATCTTGAAATTTGCTACTTTAAATCACAGTTTAGAAAAGTAATAACAAGGATGAATTAGGATCTTCACGTTCCGATTCAGGGATTTCCAGTTTAAAGTTTAGATTCTAGTAATAAGCCTGATTTTCTTACAAATTCAAAGATGACAATGGTATGAACAAAGCGATAGGTGTTCCTGGCATTTATTACATTTATTAATGTTTTTAACTCAATTCCCAATAATATTTCTCATCAAAGTATTGTTGATAAGATTTTAATCTATAGAATTGAAAAAACACTTTTTTAAAAACTGTTCTGACCTGTGTCAACAACGTTGTGTTAATCTATTTTCAGTTGGATTACCCAGTTTCTGTTTTCAATCTTAACCCAAACATCGATCAAGCTATAAAAATATGAAAGAGCTGCTTGACCATGATGTGATTTGAATACACAACTTTCTGATATGGATTCAGAAGCACTACAGTTGAATTAAGATCTTCACAATCAGATTCAGTGATTTCCAGTCAAAAATTCAGAATCTGGTAATAAACCCTCTTTTCTTACAAATTCAAAGATGGCAATGGTAAAAATAAATTAATAGGTGCTTATGGCATTAATTACATTTATTAATGTTTGGAACTCAATTCCCAATAACAATTCTTATCAAAGTCCTCTTGAAACGATTATAATCTGTAGAACTAAAAAATGCAGTTTCTTAAACACTGCAGCCTGGTAGCAACAAAGTCGAGTTAACTTTTGTCAAGTTGGACTACGCAGTTGCTGTTTTCAATAATAACCCAAACATAAATCAAGATATGAAAAGACATAAAGAGCTGATTGACCTCGACATGATTTGAACACGCAACCTTCTGATCTGGAGTCAGACGCTCTACCGTTGCGCCACGAGGTCATTTGAAAAGTGTTGTTGCTCCCATACTTCACATGAAAAGTGCATGATAAAATATATGGACACGATCTTGAAATTTGTTACTTATAATCACAGTTTGGAAAAGATATAAACAAGGATGAATTAAGGTCTTCACTTTCAGATTCAGGGATTTCCAATTCAAAATTTAGAATGTAGTAATAAACCCTTTTTTCTTACATATTCAAAGATGACAATGGTATGAACAAATTAATAGGTGTTTCTGACTTGCCACAAATTTCCTGTTTTGAACTCAGTTCCCAATGATATATCTCATCAAAGGATTGTTGAAAAGATTTTATTCAGTAGAATTAAAAAAGCAATTTTTCAAACACTTTCCTGACAGGTGGCAACAAGATCATGATAATCTATTGTCAGTTAGAATACGCAGTTTCTGTTTTCAATCTTAACCCAAACATCGATCAACTTTTAAAAAGATGAAAGAGATACTTGAACATGACATAATTTAAACATGCATCATTCTGACCAGGAGTAAGGCGCACTACCGTCAGTGTATGAGGACAGCTGTAAAACTTGCTTGCTCCCATAATTCACTTGTAAAGTGCATGAGGAAATATACAGACACCATCTTGAAATTTGCTACTTTAAATCACAGTTTAGAAAAGTAATAACAAGGATGAATTAGGATCTTCACGTTCCGATTCAGGGATTTCCAGTTTACAGTTTAGATTCTAGTAATAAGCCTGATTTTCTTACAAATTCAAAGATGACAATGGTATGAACAAAGCGATAGGTGTTCCTGGCATTTATTACATTTATTAATGTTTTTAACTCAATTCCCAATAATATTTCTCATCAAAGTATTGTTGATAAGATTTTAATCTTTAGAATTAAAAAAACACTTTTAAAAACTGTTCTGACCTGTGTCAACAACGTTGTGTTAATCTATTTTCAGTTGGATTACCCAGTTTCTGTTTTCAATCTTAACCCAAACATCGATCAAGCTATAAAAATATGAAAGAGCTGCTTGACCATGACGTGATTTGAATACACAACTTTCTGATATGGATTCAGAAGCACTACAGTTGAATTAAGATCTTCACAATCAGATTCAGTGATTTCCAGTCAAAAATTAAGAATCTGGTAATAAACCCTCTTTTCTTACAAATTCAAAGATGGCAATGGTAAAAATAAATTAATAGGAGCTTATGGCATTAATTACATTTATTAATGTTTGGAACTCAATTCCCAATAACAATTCTTATCAAAGTCCTCTTAAAACGATTATAATCTGTAGAACTAAAAAAATGCAGTTTCTTAAACACTGCAGCCTGGTAGCAACAAAGTCGAGTTAACTTTTGTCAAGTTGGACTACGCAGTTGCTGTTTTCAATAATAACCCAAACATCAATCAAGACATAAAAAGACATTAAGAGCTGATTGACCTCGACGTGATTTGAACACGCAATCTTCTGATCTGGAGTCAGACGCGCTACCGTTGCGCCACGAGGTCATTTGAAATGTGTTGTTGCTCCCATACTTCACATGAAAAGTGCATGATAAAATATTTGGACACCATCTTGAAATTTGCTACTTATAATCACAGTTTGGAAAAGATATAAACAAGGATGAATGAAGGTCTTCACTGTCAGATTCAGGGATTTCCATTTAAAAATTTAGAATATAGTAATAAACCTTTTTTCTTACAAATTCAAAGATGACAATGGTATGAACAAATTAATAGGTGTTTCTGACTTGCCACAAATTTTCTGTTTTGAACTCAGTTCCCAATGATATATCTCATCAAAGATTGTTGAAAAGATTTTATTCAGTAGAATTAAAAAAGCAATTTTTCAAACACTTTCCTGACAGGTGGCAACAAGATCATGATAATCTATTGTCAGTTAGAATACGCAGTTTCTGTTTTCAATCTTAACCCAAACATCGATCAATTTTTAAAAAGATGAAAGAGATACTTGAACATGACATAATTTAAACATGCATCATTCTGACCAGGAGTAAGGCACACTACCGTCAGTGTATGAGGACAGCTGTAAAACTTGCTTCCTCCCATAATTCACTTGTAAAGTGCATGAGGAAATATACAGACACCATCTTGAAATTTGCTACTTTAAATCACAGTTTAGAAAAGTAATAACAAGGATGAATTAGGATCTTCACGTTCCGATTCAGGGATTTCCAGTTTAAAGTTTAGATTCTAGTAATAAGGCCGGTTTCACATTAGCGCATTTTATGCGCACGCACGGCCGGGGGTAGCTCCGCCCCCGAGCCGGCTCTCTGCCCGGCGTGCCCGCCCCTTCCTTGTAGCGCCGCCTCCTAGCGGACAGCGGCGCCTGCGATCGGCACACCCTATCTTTAGCATAGGGTGCGCCGATCGTGCGCAGGCCGTGCGCTAGTTGCGCTTTGACCTGCGCTGCGCACTTTTGACGGTGCGCCGTGCGCGCCAAAATCCGAAAAGTTTGATTTTGGCGCGCACGGCGCACCGTCAAAAGTGCGCAGCGCAGGTCAAAGCGCAACTAGCGCACGGCCTGCGCACGATCGGCGCACCCTATGCTAAAGATAGGGTGCGCCGATCGCAGGAGCCGCTGTCCGCTAGGAGGCGGCGCTACAAGGAAGGGGCGGGCACGCCGGGCAGAGAGCCGGATCGGGGGCGGAGCTACCCCCGGCCGTGCGCGCGCTGAAAATGCGCTAGTGTGAAACCGGCCTAAGCCTGATTTTCTTACAAATTCAAAGATGACAATGGTATGAACAAAGCGATAGGTGTTCCTGGCATTTATTACATTTATTAATGTTTTTAACTCAATTCCCAATAATATTTCTCATCAAAGTATTGTTGATAAGATTTTAATCTATAGAATTAAAAAAACACTTTTTTAAAAACTGTTCTGACCTGTGTCAACAACGTTGTGTTAATCAATTTTCAGTTGGATTACCCAGTTTCTGTTTTCAATCTTAACCCAAACATCGATCAAGCTATAAAAATATGAAAGAGCTGCTTGACCATGACGTGATTTGAATACACAACTTTCTGATATGGATTCAGAAGCACTACAGTTGAATTAAGATCTTCACAATCAGATTCAGTGATTTCCAGTCAAAAATTAAGAATCTGGTAATAAACCCTCTTTTCTTACAAATTCAAAGATGGCAATGGTAAAAATAAATTAATAGGTGCTTATGGCATTAATTACATTTATTAATGTTTGGAACTCAATTCCCAATAACAATTCTTATCAAAGTCCTCTTGAAACGATTATAATCTGTAGAACTAAAAAATGCAGTTTCTTAAACACTGCAGCCTGGTAGCAACAAAGTCGAGTTAACTTTTGTCAAGTTGGACTATGCAGTTACTGTTTTCAATAATAACCCAAACATCAATCAAGATATGAAAAGACATAAAGAGCTGATTGACCTCGACGTGATTGACCTTCTGATCTGTAGTCAGACACGCTAACGTTGCGCCACGAGGTCAGTTGAAAAGTGTTGTTGCTCCCATACTTCACATGAAAAGTGCATGATAAAATATATGGACACCATCTTGAAATTTGCTACTTATAATCACAGTTTGGAAACGATATAAACAAGGATGAATTAAGGTCTTCACTTTCAGATTCAGGGATTTCCAATTAAAAATTTAGAATATAGTAATAAACCCTTTTTTCTTACAAATTCAAAGATGACAATGGTATGAACAAATTAATAGGTGTTTCTGACTTGCCACAAATTTCCTGTTTTGAACTCAGTTCCCAATGATATATCTCATCAAAGGATTGTTGAAAAGATTTTATTCAGTAGAATTAAAAAAGCAATTTTTCAAACACTTTCCTGACAGGTGGCAACAAGATCATGATAATCTATTGTCAGTTAGAATACGCAGTTTCTGTTTTCAATCTTAACCCAAACATCAATCAACTTTTAAAAAGATGAAAGAGATACTTGAACATGACATCATTTAAACATGCATCATTCTGACCAGGAGTAAGGCGCACTACCGTCAGTGTATGAGGACAGCTGTAAAACTTGCTTGCTCCCATAATTCACTTGTAAAGTGCATGAGGAAATATACAGACACCATCTTGAAATTTGCTACTTTAAATCACAGTTTAGAAAAGTAATAACAAGGATGAATTAGGATCTTCACGTTCCGATTCAGGGATTTCCAGTTTAAATTTTAGATTCTAGTAATAAGCCTGATTTTCTTACAAATTCAAAGATGACAATGGTATGAACAAAGCGATAGGTGTTCCTGGCATTTATTACATTTATTAATGTTTTTAACTCAATTCCCAATAATATTTCTCATCAAAGTATTGTTGATAAGATTTTAATCTTTAGAATTAAAAAAACACTTTTAAAAACTGTTCTGACCTGTGTCAACAACGTTGTGTTAATCTATTTTCAGTTGGATTACCCAGTTTCTGTTTTCAATCTTAACCCAAACATCGATCAAGCTATAAAAATATGAAAGAGCTGCTTGACCATGACGTGATTTGAATACACAACTTTCTGATATGGATTCAGAAGCACTACAGTTGAATTAAGATCTTCACAATCAGATTCAGTGATTTCCAGTCAAAAATTAAGAATCTGGTAATAAACCCTCTTTTCTTAAAAATTCAAAGATGGCAATGGTAAAAATAAATTAATAGGTAATTAATTACATTTATTAATGTTTGGAACTCAATTCCCAATAACAATTCTTATCAAAGTCCTCTTGAAACGATTATAATCTGTAGAACTAAAAAACGCAGTTTCTTAAACACTGCAGCCTGGTAGCAACAAAGTCGAGTTAACTTTTGTCAAGTTGGACTACGCAGTTGCTGTTTTCAATAATAACCCAAACATCAATCAAGACATAAAAAGACATTAAGAGCTGATTGACCTCGACGTGATTTGAACACGCAATCTTCTGATCTGGAGTCAGACGCGCTACCGTTGCGCCACGAGGTCATTTGAAATGTGTTGTTGCTCCCATACTTCACATGAAAAGTGCATGATAAAATATTTGGACACCATCTTGAAATTTGCTACTTATAATCACAGTTTGGAAAAGATATAAACAAGGATGAATGAAGGTCTTCACTGTCAGATTCAGGGATTTCCATTTAAAAATTTAGAATATAGTAATAAACCTTTTTTCTTACAAATTCAAAGATGACAATGGTATGAACAAATTAATAGGTGTTTCTGACTTGCCACAAATTTTCTGTTTTGAACTCAGTTCCCAATGATATATCTCATCAAAGATTGTTGAAAAGATTTTATTCAGTAGAATTAAAAAAGCAATTTTTCAAACACTTTCCTGACAGGTGGCAACAAGATCATGATAATCTATTGTCAGTTAGAATACGCAGTTTCTGTTTTCAATCTTAACCCAAACATCGATCAATTTTTAAAAAGATGAAAGAGATACTTGAACATGACATAATTTAAACATGCATCATTCTGACCAGGAGTAAGGCACACTACCGTCAGTGTATGAGGACAGCTGTAAAACTTGCTTCCTCCCATAATTCACTTGTAAAGTGCATGAGGAAATATACAGACACCATCTTGAAATTTGCTACTTTAAATCACAGTTTAGAAAAGTAATAACAAGGATGAATTAGGATCTTCACGTTCCGATTCAGGGATTTCCAGTTTAAAGTTTAGATTCTAGTAATAAGGCCGGTTTCACATTAGCGCATTTTATGCGCACGCACGGCCGGGGGTAGCTCCGCCCCCGAGCCGGCTCTCTGCCCGGCGTGCCCGCCCCTTCCTTGTAGCGCCGCCTCCTAGCGGACAGCGGCGCCTGCGATCGGCACACCCTATCTTTAGCATAGGGTGCGCCGATCGTGCGCAGGCCGTGCGCTAGTTGCGCTTTGACCTGCGCTGCGCACTTTTGACGGTGCGCCGTGCGCGCCAAAATCCGAAAAGTTTGATTTTGGCGCGCACGGCGCACCGTCAAAAGTGCGCAGCGCAGGTCAAAGCGCAACTAGCGCACGGCCTGCGCACGATCGGCGCACCCTATGCTAAAGATAGGGTGCGCCGATCGCAGGAGCCGCTGTCCGCTAGGAGGCGGCGCTACAAGGAAGGGGCGGGCACGCCGGGCAGAGAGCCGGATCGGGGGCGGAGCTACCCCCGGCCGTGCGCGCGCTGAAAATGCGCTAGTGTGAAACCGGCCTAAGCCTGATTTTCTTACAAATTCAAAGATGACAATGGTATGAACAAAGCGATAGGTGTTCCTGGCATTTATTACATTTATTAATGTTTTTAACTCAATTCCCAATAATATTTCTCATCAAAGTATTGTTGATAAGATTTTAATCTATAGAATTAAAAAAACACTTTTTTAAAAACTGTTCTGACCTGTGTCAACAACGTTGTGTTAATCAATTTTCAGTTGGATTACCCAGTTTCTGTTTTCAATCTTAACCCAAACATCGATCAAGCTATAAAAATATGAAAGAGCTGCTTGACCATGACGTGATTTGAATACACAACTTTCTGATATGGATTCAGAAGCACTACAGTTGAATTAAGATCTTCACAATCAGATTCAGTGATTTCCAGTCAAAAATTAAGAATCTGGTAATAAACCCTCTTTTCTTACAAATTCAAAGATGGCAATGGTAAAAATAAATTAATAGGTGCTTATGGCATTAATTACATTTATTAATGTTTGGAACTCAATTCCCAATAACAATTCTTATCAAAGTCCTCTTGAAACGATTATAATCTGTAGAACTAAAAAATGCAGTTTCTTAAACACTGCAGCCTGGTAGCAACAAAGTCGAGTTAACTTTTGTCAAGTTGGACTATGCAGTTACTGTTTTCAATAATAACCCAAACATCAATCAAGATATGAAAAGACATAAAGAGCTGATTGACCTCGACGTGATTGACCTTCTGATCTGTAGTCAGACACGCTAACGTTGCGCCACGAGGTCAGTTGAAAAGTGTTGTTGCTCCCATACTTCACATGAAAAGTGCATGATAAAATATATGGACACCATCTTGAAATTTGCTACTTATAATCACAGTTTGGAAACGATATAAACAAGGATGAATTAAGGTCTTCACTTTCAGATTCAGGGATTTCCAATTAAAAATTTAGAATATAGTAATAAACCCTTTTTTCTTACAAATTCAAAGATGACAATGGTATGAACAAATTAATAGGTGTTTCTGACTTGCCACAAATTTCCTGTTTTGAACTCAGTTCCCAATGATATATCTCATCAAAGGATTGTTGAAAAGATTTTATTCAGTAGAATTAAAAAAGCAATTTTTCAAACACTTTCCTGACAGGTGGCAACAAGATCATGATAATCTATTGTCAGTTAGAATACGCAGTTTCTGTTTTCAATCTTAACCCAAACATCAATCAACTTTTAAAAAGATGAAAGAGATACTTGAACATGACATCATTTAAACATGCATCATTCTGACCAGGAGTAAGGCGCACTACCGTCAGTGTATGAGGACAGCTGTAAAACTTGCTTGCTCCCATAATTCACTTGTAAAGTGCATGAGGAAATATACAGACACCATCTTGAAATTTGCTACTTTAAATCACAGTTTAGAAAAGTAATAACAAGGATGAATTAGGATCTTCACGTTCCGATTCAGGGATTTCCAGTTTAAATTTTAGATTCTAGTAATAAGCCTGATTTTCTTACAAATTCAAAGATGACAATGGTATGAACAAAGCGATAGGTGTTCCTGGCATTTATTACATTTATTAATGTTTTTAACTCAATTCCCAATAATATTTCTCATCAAAGTATTGTTGATAAGATTTTAATCTATAGAATTAAAAAAACACTTTTTTAAAAACTGTTCTGACCTGTGTCAACAACGTTGTGTTAATCAATTTTCAGTTGGATTACCCAGTTTCTGTTTTCAATCTTAACCCAAACATCGATCAAGCTATAAAAATATGAAAGAGCTGCTTGACCATGACGTGATTTGAATACACAACTTTCTGATATGGATTCAGAAGCACTACAGTTGAATTAAGATCTTCACAATCAGATTCAGTGATTTCCAGTCAAAAATTAAGAATCTGGTAATAAACCCTCTTTTCTTACAAATTCAAAGATGGCAATGGTAAAAATAAATTAATAGGTGCTTATGGCATTAATTACATTTATTAATGTTTGGAACTCAATTCCCAATAACAATTCTTATCAAAGTCCTCTTGAAACGAATATAATCTGTAGAACTAAAAAATGCAGTTTCTTAAACACTGCAGCCTGGTAGCAACAAAGTCGAGTTAACTTTTGTCAAGTTGGACTATGCAGTTACTGTTTTCAATAATAACCCAAACATCAATCAAGATATGAAAAGACATAAAGAGCTGATTGACCTCGACGTGATTTGAACACGCAACCTTCTGATCTGTAGTCAGACACGCTAACGTTGCGCCACGAGGTCAGTTGAAAAGTGTTGTTGCTCCCATACTTCACATGAAAAGTGCATGATAAAATACATGGACACCATCTTGAAATTTGCTACTTATAATCACAGTTTGGAAACGATATAAACAAGGATGAATTAAGGTCTTCACTTTCAGATTCAGGGATTTCCAATTAAAAATTTAGAATATAGTAATAAACCCTTTTTACTTACAAATTCAAAGATGACAATGGTATGAACAAATTAATAGGTGTTTCTGACTTGCCACAAATTTCCTGTTTTGAACTCAGTTCCCAATGATATATCTCATCAAAGGATTGTTGAAAAGATTTTATTCAGTAGAATTAAAAAAGCAATTTTTCAAACACTTTCCTGACAGGTGGCAACAAGATCATGATAATCTATTGTCAGTTAGAATACGCAGTTTCTGTTTTCAATCTTAACCCAAACATCAATCAGCTTTTAAAAAGATGAAAGAGATACTTGAACATGACATCATTTAAACATGCATCATTCTGACCAGGAGTAAGGCGCACTACCGTCAGTGTATGAGGACAGCTGTAAAACTTGCTTGCTCCCATAATTCACTTGTAAAGTGCATGAGGAAATATACAGACACCATCTTGAAATTTGCTACTTTAAATCACAGTTTAGAAAAGTAATAACAAGGATGAATTAGGATCTTCACGTTCCGATTCAGGGATTTCCAGTTTAAATTTTAGATTCTAGTAATAAGCCTGATTTTCTTACAAATTCAAAGATGACAATGGTATGAACAAAGCGATAGGTGTTCCTGGCATTTATTACATTTATTAATGTTTTTAACTCAATTCCCAATAATATTTCTCATCAAAGTATTGTTGATAAGATTTTAATCTATAGAATTAAAAAAACACTTTTTTAAAAACTGTTCTGACCTGTGTCAACAACGTTGTGTTAATCTATTTTCAGTTGGATTACCCAGTTTCTGTTTTCAATCTTAACCCAAACATCGATCAAGCTATAAAAATATGAAAGAGCTGCTTGACCATGACGTGATTTGAATACACAACTTTCTGATATGGATTCAGAAGCACTACAGTTGAATTAAGATCTTCACAATCAGATTCAGTGATTTCCAGTCAAAAATTAAGAATCTGGTAATAAACCCTCTTTTCTTACAAATTCAAAGATGGCAATGGTAAAAATAAATTAATAGGTGCTTATGGCATTAATTACATTTATTAATGTTTGGAACTCAATTCCCAATAACAATTCTTATCAAAGTCCTCTTGAAACGATTATAATCTGTAGAACTAAAAAATGCAGTTTCTTAAACACTGCAGCCTGGTAGCAACAAAGTCGAGTTAACTTTTGTCAAGTTGGACTACGCAGTTGCTGTTTTCAATAATAACCCAAACATCAATCAAGATATGAAAAGACATAAAGATTGACCTCGACGTGATTTGAACACGCAACCTTCTGCTCTGGAGTCAGACGCGCTACCGTTGCGCCACGAGGTCAGTTGAAAAGTGTTGTTGCTCCCATACTTCACATGAAAAGTGCATGATAAAATATTTGGACACCATCTTGAAATTTGCTACTTATAATCACAGTTTGGAAAAGATATAAACAAGGATGAATTAAGGTCTTCACTGTCAGATTCAGGGATTTCCAATTAAAAATTTAGAATATAGTAATAAACCCTTTTTTCTTACAAATTCAAAGATGACAATGGTATGAACAAATTAATAGAAGTTTCTGACTTGCCACAAATTTTCTGTTTTGAACTCAGTTCCCAATGATATATCTCATCAAAGATTGTTGAAAAGATTTTATTCAGTAGAATTAAAAAAGCAATTTTTCAAACACTTTCCTGACAGGTGGCAACAAGATCATGATAATCTATTGTCAGTTAGAATACGCAGTTTCTGTTTTCAATCTTAATCCAAACATCGATCAACTTTTAAAAAGATGAAAGAGATACTTGAACATGACATAATTTAAACATGCATCATTCTGACCAGGAGTAAGGCACACTACCGTCAGTGTATGAGGACAGCTGTAAAACTTGCTTGCTCCCATAATTCACTTGTAAAGTGCATGAGGAAATATACAGACACCATCTTGAAATTTGCTACTTTAAATCACAGTTTAGAAAAGTAATAACAAGGATGAATTAGGATCTTCACGTTCCGATTCAGGGATTTCCAGTTTAAAGTTTAGATTCTAGTAATAAGCCTGATTTTCTTACAAATTCAAAGATGACAATGGTATGAACAAAGCGATAGGTGTTCCTGGCATTTATTACATTTATTAATGTTTTTAACTCAATTCCCAATAATATTTCTCATCAAAGTATTGTTGATAAGATTTTAATCTATAGAATTAAAAAAACACTTTTTTAAAAACTGTTCTGACCTGTGTCAACAACGTTGTGTTAATCAATTTTCAGTTGGATTACCCAGTTTCTGTTTTCAATCTTAACCCAAACATCGATCAAGCTATAAAAATATGAAAGAGCTGCTTGACCATGACGTGATTTGAATACACAACTTTCTGATATGGATTCAGAAGCACTACAGTTGAATTAAGATCTTCACAATCAGATTCAGTGATTTCCAGTCAAAAATTAAGAATCTGGTAATAAACCCTCTTTTCTTACAAATTCAAAGATGGCAATGGTAAAAATAAATTAATAGGTGCTTATGGCATTAATTACATTTATTAATGTTTGGAACTCAATTCCCAATAACAATTCTTATCAAAGTCCTCTTGAAACGATTATAATCTGTAGAACTAAAAAATGCAGTTTCTTAAACACTGCAGCCTGGTAGCAACAAAGTCGAGTTAACTATTGTCAAGTTGGACTATGCAGTTACTGTTTTCAATAATAACCCAAACATCAATCAAGATATGAAAAGACATAAAGAGCTGATTGACCTCGACGTGATTTGAACACGCAACCTTCTGATCTGGAGTCAGACGCGCTAACGTTGCGCCACGAGGTCAGTTGAAAAGTGTTGTTGCTCCCATACTTCACATGAAAAGTGCATGATAAAATATATGGACACCATCTTGAAATTTGCTACTTATAATCACAGTTTGGAAACGATATAAACAAGGATGAATTAAGGTCTTCACTTTCAGATTCAGGGATTTCCAATTAAAAATTAAGAATCTGGTAATAAACCCTCTTTTCTTACAAATTCAAAGATGGCAATGGTAAAAATAAATTAATAGGTGCTTATGGCATTAATTACATTTATTAATGTTTGGAACTCAATTCCCAATAACAATTCTTATCAAAGTCCTCTTGAAACGATTATAATCTGTAGAACTAAAAAATGCAGTTTCTTAAACACTGCAGCCTGGTAGCAACAAAGTCGAGTTAACTATTGTCAAGTTGGACTACGCAGTTACTGTTCTCAATAATAACCCAAACATCAATCAAGATATGAAAAGACATAAAGAGCTGATTGACCCCGACGTGATTTGAACACGCACCCTTGTGATATGGAGTCAGACGCGCTACCATTGCTCCACGAGGTCAGTTGAAAAGTGTTGTTGCTCCCATACTTCACATGAAAAGTGCATGATAAAATATATGGACACGATCTTGAAATTTGTTACTTATAATCACAGTTTGGAAAAGATATAAACAAGGATGAATTAAGGTCTTCACTTTCAGATTCAGGGATTTCCAATTCAAAATTTAGAATGTAGTAATAAACCCTTTTTTCTTACATATTCAAAGATGACAATGGTATGAACAAATTAATAGGTGTTTCTGACTTGCCACAAATTTCCTGTTTTGAACTCAGTTCCCAATGATATATCTCATCAAAGGATTGTTGAAAAGATTTTATTCAGTAGAATTAAAAAAGCAATTTTTCAAACACTTTCCTGACAGGTGGCAACAAGATCATGATAATCTATTGTCAGTTAGAATACGCAGTTTCTGTTTTCAATCTTAACCCAAACATCGATCAACTTTTAAAAAGATGAAAGAGATACTTGAACATGACATAATTGAAACATGCATCATTCTGACCAGGAGTAAGGCGCACTACCGTCAGTGTATGAGGACAGCTGTAAAACTTGCTTGCTCCCATAATTCACTTGTAAAGTGCATGAGGAAATATACAGACACCATCTTGAAATTTGCTACTTTAAATCACAGTTTAGAAAAGTAATAACAAGGATGAATTAGGATCTTCACGTTCCGATTCAGGGATTTCCAGTTTAAAGTTTAGATTCTAGTAATAAGCCTGATTTTCTTACAAATTCAAAGATGACAATGGTATGAACAAAGCGATAGGTGTTCCTGGCATTTATTACATTTATTAATGTTTTTAACTCAATTCCCAATAATATTTCTCATCAAAGTATTGTTGATAAGATTTTAATCTATAGAATTAAAAAAACACTTTTTTAAAAACTGTTCTGACCCGTGTCAACAACGTTGTGTTAATCTATTTTCAGTTGGATTACCCAGTTTCTGTTTTCAATCTTAACCCAAACATCGATCAAGCTATAAAAATATGAAAGAGCTGCTTGACCATGACGTGATTTGAATACACAACTTTCTGATATGGATTCAGAAGCACTACAGTTGAATTAAGATCTTCACAATCAGATTCAGTGATTTCCAGTCAAAAATTAAGAATCTGGTAATAAACCCTCTTTTCTTACAAATTCAAAGATGCCAATGGTAAAAATAAATTAATAGGAGCTTTTGGCATTAATTACATTTATTAATGTTTGGAACTCAATTCCCAATAACAATTCTTATCAAAGTCCTCTTAAAACGATTATAATCTGTAGAACTAAAAAAATGCAGTTTCTTAAACACTGCAGCCTGGTAGCAACAAAGTCGAGTTAACTATTGTCAAGTTGGACTATGCAGTTACTGTTTTCAATAATAACCCAAACATCAATCAAGATATGAAAAGACATAAAGAGCTGATTGACCTCGACGTGATTTGAACACGCAACCTTCTGATCTGGAGTCAGACGCGCTAACGTTGCTCCACGAGGTCAGTAGAAAAGTGTTGTTGCTCCCATACTTCACATGAAAAGTGCATGATAAAATATATGGACACCATCTTGAAATTTGCTACTTATAATCACAGTTTGGAAACGATATAAACAAGGATGAATTAAGGTCTTCACTTTCAGATTCAGGGATTTCCAATTAAAAATTTAGAATATAGTAATAAACCCTTTTTTCTTACAAATTCAAAGATGACAATGGTATGAACAAATTAATAGGTGTTTCTGACTTGCCACAAATTTCCTGTTTTGAACTCAGTTCCCAATGATATATCTCATCAAAGGATTGTTGAAAAGATTTTATTCAGTAGAATTAAAAAAGCAATTTTTCAAACACTTTCCTGACAGGTGGCAACAAGATCATGATAATCTATTGTCAGTTAGAATACGCAGTTTCTGTTTTCAATCTTAACCCAAACATCAATCAACTTTTAAAAAGATGAAAGAGATACTTGAACATGACATCATTTAAACATGCATCATTCTGACCAGGAGTAAGGCACACTACCGTCAGTGTATGAGGACAGCTGTAAAACTTGCTTGCTCCCATAATTCACTTGTAAAGTGCATGAGGAAATATACAGACACCATCTTGAAATTTGCTACTTTAAATCACAGTTTAGAAAAGTAATAACAAGGATGAATTAGGATCTTCACGTTCCGATTCAGGGATTTCCAGTTTAAAGTTTAGATTCTAGTAATAAGCCTGATTTTCTTACAAATTCAAAGATGACAATGGTATGAACAAAGCGATAGGTGTTCCTGGCATTTATTACATTTATTAATGTTTTTAACTCAATTCCCAATAATATTTCTCATCAAAGTATTGTTGATAAGATTTTAATCTATAGAATTAAAAAAACACTTTTTAAAAACTGTTCTGACCTGTGTCAACAACGTTGTGTTAATCTATTTTCAGTTGGATTACCCAGTTTCTGTTTTCAATCTTAACCCAAACATCGATCAAGCTATAAAAATATGAAAGAGCTGCTTTACCATGACGTGATTTGAATACACAACTTTCTGATATGGATTCAGAAGCACTACAGTTGAATTAAGATCTTCACAATCAGATTCAGTGATTTCCAGTCAAAAATTAAGAATCTGGTAATAAACCCTCTTTTCTTACAAATTCAAAGATGGCAATGGTAAAAATAAATTAATAGGAGCTTTTGGCATTAATTACATTTATTAATGTTTGGAACTCAATTCCCAATAACAATTCTTATCAAAGTCCTCTTAAAACGATTATAATCTGTAGAACTAAAAAAATGCAGTTTCTTAAACACTGCAGCCTGGTAGCAACAAAGTCGAGTTAACTTTTGTCAAGTTCGACTACGCAGTTGCTGTTTTCAATAATAACCCAAACATCAATCAAGACATGAAAAGACATAAAGAGCTGATTGACCCCGACGTGATTTGAACACGCAACCTTCTGATCTGGAGTCAGACGCGCTAACGTTGCGCCACGAGGTCAGTTGAAAAGTGTTGTTGCTCCCATACTTCACATGAAAAGTGTATGATAAAATATATGGACACCATCTTGAAATTTGCTACTTATAATCACAGTTTGGAAACGATATAAACAAGGATGAATTAAGGTCTTCACTTTCAGATTCAGGGATTTCCAATTAAAAATTAAGAATCTGGTAATAAACCCTCTTTTCTTACAAATTCAAAGATGGCAATGGTAAAAATAAATTAATAGGTGCTTATGGCATTAATTACATTTATTAATGTTTGGAACTCAATTCCCAATAACAATTCTTATCAAAGTCCTCTTGAAACGATTATAATCTGTAGAACTAAAAAATGCAGTTTCTTAAACACTGCAGCCTGGTAGCAACAAAGTCGAGTTAACTATTGTCAAGTTGGACTATGCAGTTACTGTTTTCAATAATAACCCAAACATCAATCAAGATATGAAAAGACATAAAGAGCTGATTGACCTCGACGTGATTTGAACACGCAACCTTCTGATCTGGAGTCAGACGCGCTAACGTTGCGCCACGAGGTCAGTTGAAAAGTGTTGTTGCTCCCATACTTCACATGAAAAGTGTATGATAAAATATATGGACACCATCTTGAAATTTGCTACTTATAATCACAGTTTGGAAACGATATAAACAAGGATGAATTAAGGTCTTCACTTTCAGATTCAGGGATTTCCAATTAAAAATTAAGAATCTGGTAATAAACCCTCTTTTCTTACAAATTCAAAGATGGCAATGGTAAAAATAAATTAATAGGTGCTTATGGCATTAATTACATTTATTAATGTTTGGAACTCAATTCCCAATAACAATTCTTATCAAAGTCCTCTTGAAACGATTAAAATCTGTAGAACTAAAAAATGCAGTTTCTTAAACACTGCAGCCTGGTAGCAACAAAGTAGAGTTAACTATTGTCAAGTTGGACTACGCAGTTACTGTTCTCAATAATAACCCAAACATCAATCAAGATATGAAAAGACATAAAGAGCTGATTGACCCCGACGTGATTTGAACACGCACCCTTGTGATATGGAGTCAGACGCGCTACCATTGCGCCACGAGGTCAGTTGAAAAGTGTTGTTGCTCCCATACTTCACATGAAAAGTGCATGATAAAATATATGGACACGATCTTGAAATTTGTTACTTATAATCACAGTTTGGAAAAGATATAAACAAGGATGAATTAAGGTCTTCACTTTCAGATTCAGGGATTTCCAATTCAAAATTTAGAATGTAGTAATAAACCCTTTTTTCTTACATATTCAAAGATGACAATGGTATGAACAAATTAATAGGTGTTTCTGACTTGCCATAAATTTCCTGTTTTGAACTCAGTTCCCAATGATATATCTCATCAAAGGATTGTTGAAAAGATTTTATTCAGTAGAATTAAAAAAGCAATTTTTCAAACACTTTCCTGACAGGTGGCAACAAGATCATGATAATCTATTGTCAGTTAGAATACGCAGTTTCTGTTTTCAATCTTAAACAAAACATCAATCAACTTTTAAAAAGATGAAAGAGATACTTGAACATGACATCATTTAAACATGCATCATTCTGACCAGGAGTAAGGCGCACTACCGTCAGTGTATGAGGACAGCTGTAAAACTTGCTTGCTCCCATAATTCACTTGTAAAGTGCATGAGGAAATATACAGACACCATCTTGAAATTTGCTACTTTAAATCACAGTTTAGAAAAGTAATAACAAGGATGAATTAGGATCTTCACGTTCCGATTCAGGGATTTCCAGTTTAAAGTTTAGATTCTAGTAATAAGCCTGATTTTCTTACAAATTCAAAGATGACAATGGTATGAACAAAGCGATAGGTGTTCCTGGCATTTATTACATTTATTAATGTTTTTAACTCAATTCCCAATAATATTTCTCATCAAAGTATTGTTGATAAGATTTTAATCTATAGAATTAAAAAAACACTTTTTTAAAAACTGTTCTGACCTGTGTCAACAACGTTGTGTTAATCTATTTTCAGTTGGATTACCCAGTTTCTGTTTTCAATCTTAACCCAAACATCGATCAAGCTATAAAAATATGAAAGAGCTGCTTTACCATGACGTGATTTGAATACACAACTTTCTGATATGGATTCAGAAGCACTACAGTTGAATTAAGATCTTCACAATCAGATTCAGTGATTTCCAGTCAAAAATTAAGAATCTGGTAATAAACCCTCTTTTCTTACAAATTCAAAGATGGCAATGGTAAAAATAAATTAATAGGAGCTTTTGGCATTAATTACATTTATTAATGTTTGGAACTCAATTCCCAATAACAATTCTTATCAAAGTCCTCTTAAAACGATTATAATCTGTAGAACTAAAAAAATGCAGTTTCTTAAACACTGCAGCCTGGTAGCAACAAAGTCGAGTTAACTTTTGTCAAGTTCGACTACGCAGTTGCTGTTTTCAATAATAACCCAAACATCAATCAAGACATGAAAAGACATAAAGCGCTGATTGACCTCGACGTGATTTGAACACGCAATCTTCTGATCTGGAGTCAGACGCGCTACCGTTGCGCCACGAGGTCATTTGAAAAGTGTTGTTGCTCCCATACTTCACATGAAAAGTGCATGATAAAATATTTGGACACCATCTTGAAATTTGCTACTTATAATCACAGTTTGGAAAAGATATAAACAAGGATGAATTAAGGTCTTCACTGTCAGATTCAGGGATTTCCAATTAAAAATTTAGAATATAGTAATAAACCCTTTTTTCTTACAAATTCAAAGATGACAATGGTATGAACAAATTAATAGGTGTTTCTGACTTGCCACAAATTTTCTGTTTTGAACTCAGTTCCCAATGATATATCTCATCAAAGATTGTTGAAAAGATTTTATTCAGTAGAATTAAAAAAGCAATTTTTCAAACACTTTCCTGACAGGTGGCAACAAGATCATGATAATCTATTGTCAGTTAGAATACGCAGTTTCTGTTTTCAATCTTAACCCAAACATCGATCAACTTTTAAAAAGATGAAAGAGATACTTGAACATGACATAATTTAAACATGCATCATTCTGACCAGGAGTAAGGCACACTACCGTCAGTGTATGAGGACAGCTGTAAAACTTGCTTGCTCCCATAATTCACTTGTAAAGTGCATGAGGAAATATACAGACACCATCTTGAAAATTGCTACTTTAAATCACAGTTTAGAAAAGTAATAACAAGGATGAATTAGGATCTTCACGTTCCGATTCAGGGATTTCCAGTTTAAAGTTTAGATTCTAGTAATAAGCCTGATTTTCTTACAAATTCAAAGATGACAATGGTATGAACAAAGCGATAGGTGTTCCTGGCATTTATTACATTTATTAATGTTTTTAACTCAATTCCCAATAATATTTCTCATCAAAGTATTGTTGATAAGATTTTAATCTATAGAATTAAAAAAACACTTTTTTAAAAACTGTTCTGACCTGTGTCAACAACGTTGTGTTAATCAATTTTCAGTTGGATTACCCAGTTTCTGTTTTCAATCTTAACCCAAACATCGATCAAGCGATAAAAATATGAAAGAGCTGCTTGACCATGACGTGATTTGAATACACAACGTTCTGATATGGATTCAGAAGCACTACAGTTGAATTAAGATCTTCACAATCAGATTCAGTGATTTCCAGTCAAAAATTAAGAATCTGGTAATAAACCCTCTTTTCTTACAAATTCAAAGATGGCAATGGTAAAAATAAATTAATAGGTGCTTATGGCATTAATTACATTTATTAATGTTTGGAACTCAATTCCCAATAACAATTCTTATCAAAGTCCTCTTGAAACGATTATAATCTGTAGAACTAAAAAATGCAGTTTCTTAAACACTGCAGCCTGGTAGCAACAAAGTCGAGTTAACTATTGTCAAGTTGGACTACGCAGTTACTGTTCTCAATAATAACCCAAACATCAATCAAGATATGAAAAGACATAAAGAGCTGATTGACCCCGACGTGATTTGAACACGCACCCTTGTGATATGGAGTCAGACGCGCTAACGTTGCGCCACGAGGTCGGTTGAAAAGTGTTGTTGCTCCCATACTTCACATGAAAAGTGCATGATAAAATATATGGACACGATCTTGAAATTTGTTACTTATAATCACAGTTTGGAAAAGATATAAACAAGGATGAATTAAGGTCTTCACTTTCAGATTCAGGGATTTCCAATTCAAAATTTAGAATGTAGTAATAAACCCTTTTTTCTTACATATTCAAAGATGACAATGGTATGAACAAATTAATAGGTGTTTCTGACTTGCCACAAATTTCCTGTTTTGAACTCAGTTCCCAATGATATATCTCATCAAAGGATTGTTGAAAAGATTTTATTCAGTAGAATTAAAAAAGCAATTTTTCAAACACTTTCCTGACAGGTGGCAACAAGATCATGATAATCTATTGTCAGTTAGAATACGCAGTTTCTGTTTTCAATCTTAACCCAAACATCGATCAACTTTTAAAAAGATGAAAGAGATACTTGAACATGACATAATTGAAACATGCATCATTCTGACCAGGAGTAAGGCGCACTACCGTCAGTGTATGAGGACAGCTGTAAAACTTGCTTGCTCCCATAATTCACTTGTAAAGTGCATGAGGAAATATACAGACACCATCTTGAAATTTGCTACTTTAAATCACAGTTTAGAAAAGTAATAACAAGGATGAATTAGGATCTTCACGTTCCGATTCAGGGATTTCCAGTTTAAAGTTTAGATTCTAGTAATAAGCCTGATTTTCTTACAAATTCAAAGATGACAATGGTATGAACAAAGCGATAGGTGTTCCTGGCATTTATTACATTTATTAATGTTTTTAACTCAATTCCCAATAATATTTCTCATCAAAGTATTGTTGATAAGATTTTAATCTATAGAATTAAAAAAACACTTTTTTAAAAACTGTTCTGACCTGTGTCAACAACGTTGTGTTAATCTATTTTCAGTTGGATTACCCAGTTTCTGTTTTCAATCTTAACCCAAACATCGATCAAGCTATAAAAATATGAAAGAGCTGCTTTACCATGACGTGATTTGAATACACAACTTTCTGATATGGATTCAGAAGCACTACAGTTGAATTAAGATCTTCACAATCAGATTCAGTGATTTCCAGTCAAAAATTAAGAATCTGGTAATAAACCCTCTTTTCTTACAAATTCAAAGATGCCAATGGTAAAAATAAATTAATAGGAGCTTTTGGCATTAATTACATTTATTAATGTTTGGAACTCAATTCCCAATAACAATTCTTATCAAAGTCCTCTTAAAACGATTATAATCTGTAGAACTAAAAAAATGCAGTTTCTTAAACACTGCAGCCTGGTAGCAACAAAGTCGAGTTAACTTTTGTCAAGTTCGACTACGCAGTTGATGTTTTCAATAATAACCCAAACATCAATCAAGACATGAAAAGACATAAAGAGCTGATTGACCTCGACGTGATTTGAACACGCAATCTTCTGATCTGGAGTCAGACGCGCTACCGTTGCGCCACGAGGTCATTTGAAAAGTGTTGTTGCTCCCATACTTCACATGAAAAGTGCATGATAAAATATTTGGACACCATCTTGAAATTTGCTACTTATAATCACAGTTTGGAAAAGATATAAACAAGGATGAATTAAGGTCTTCACTGTCAGATTCAGGGATTTCCAATTAAAAATTTAGAATATAGTAATAAACCCTTTTTTCTTACAAATTCAAAGATGACAATGGTATGAACAAATTAATAGGTGTTTCTGACTTGCCACAAATTTTCTGTTTTGAACTCAGTTCCCAATGATATATCTCATCAAAGATTGTTGAAAAGATTTTATTCAGTAGAATTAAAAAAGCAATTTTTCAAACACTTTCCTGACAGGTGGCAACAAGATCATGATAATCTATTGTCAGTTAGAATACGCAGTTTCTGTTTTCAATCTTAACCCAAACATCGATCAACTTTTAAAAAGATGAAAGAGATACTTGAACATGACATAATTTAAACATGCATCATTCTGACCAGGAGTAAGGCACACTACCGTCAGTGTATGAGGACAGCTGTAAAACTTGCTTGCTTCCATAATTCACTTGTAAAGTGCATGAGGAAATATACAGACACCATCTTGAAAATTGCTACTTTAAATCACAGTTTAGAAAAGTAATAACAAGGATGAATTAGGATCTTCACGTTCCGATTCAGGGATTTCTAGTTTAAAGTTTAGATTCTAGTAATAAGCCTGATTTTCTTACAAATTCAAAGATGACAATGGTATGAACAAAGCGATAGGTGTTCCTGGCATTTATTACATTTATTAATGTTTTTAACTCAATTCCCAATAATATTTCTCATCAAAGTATTGTTGATAAGATTTTAATCTATAGAATTAAAAAAACACTTTTTTTAAAACTGTTCTGACCTGTGTCAACAACGTTGTGTTAATCAATTTTCAGTTGGATTACCCAGTTTCTGTTTTCAATCTTAACCCAAACATCGATCAAGCTATAAAAATATGAAAGAGCTGCTTGACCATGATGTGATTTGAATACACAACTTTCTGATATGGATTCAGAAGCACTACAGTTGAATTAAGATCTTCACAATCAGATTCAGTGATTTCCAGTCAAAAATTAAGAATCTGGTAATAAACCCTCTTTTCTTACAAATTCAAAGATGGCAATGGTAAAAATAAATTAATAGGTGCTTATGGCATTAATTACATTTATTAATGTTTGGAACTCAATTCCCAATAACAATTCTTATCAAAGTCCTCTTGAAACGATTATAATCTGTAGAACTAAAAAATGCAGTTTCTTAAACACTGCAGCCTGGTAGCAACAAAGTCGAGTTAACTATTGTCAAGTTGGACTATGCAGTTACTGTTTTCAATAATAACCCAAACATCAATCAAGATATGAAAAGACATAAGGAGCTGATTGACCTCGACATGATTTGAACACGCAACCTTCTGATCTGGAGTCAGACGCGCTAACATTGCGCCACGAGGTCAGTTGAAAAGTGTTGTTGCTCCCATACTTCACATGAAAAGTGTATGATAAAATATATGGACACCATCTTGAAATTTGCTACTTATAATCACAGTTTGGAAACGATATAAACAAGGATGAATTAAGGTCTTCACTTTCAGATTCAGGGATTTCCAATTAAAAATTAAGAATCTGGTAATAAACCCTCTTTTCTTACAAATTCAAAGATGGCAATGGTAAAAATAAATTAATAGGTGCTTATGGCATTAATTACATTTATTAATGTTTGGAACTCAATTCCCAATAACAATTCTTATCAAAGTCCTCTTGAAACGATTATAATCTGTAGAACTAAAAAATGCAGTTTCTTAAACACTGCAGCCTGGTAGCAACAAAGTCGAGTTAACTATTGTCAAGTTGGACTATGCAGTTACTGTTTTCAATAATAACCCAAACATCAATCAAGATATGAAAAGACATAAAGAGCTGATTGACCTCGACGTAATTTGAACACGCAACATTCTGATCTGGAGTCAGACGCGCCAACGTTGCGCCACGAGGTCAGTTGAAAAGTGTTGTTGCTCCCATACTTCACATGAAAAGTGTATGATAAAATATATGGACACCATCTTGAAATTTGCTACTTATAATCACAGTTTGGAAACGATATAAACAAGGATGAATTAAGGTCTTCACTTTCAGATTCAGGGATTTCCAATTAAAAATTAAGAATCTGGTAATAAACCCTCAATTGTTGAAAAGATTTCATTCAGTAGAATTAAAAAAGCAATTTTTCAAACACTTTCCTGACAGGTGGCAACAAGATCATGATAATCTATTGTCAGTTAGAATACGCAGTTTCTGTTTTCAATCTTAACCCAAACATCGATCAACTTTTAAAAAGATGAAAGAGATACTTGAACATGACATCATTTAAACATGCATCATTCTGACCAGGAGTAAGGCGCACTACCGTCAGTGTATGAGGACAGCTGTAAAACTTGCTTGCTCCCATAATTCACTTGTAAAGTGCATGAGGAAATATACAGACACCATCTTGAAATTTGCTACTTTAAATCACAGTTTAGAAAAGTAATAACAAGGATGAATTAGGATCTTCACGTTCCGATTCAGGGATTTCCAGTTTAAAGTTTAGATTCTTGTAATAAGCCTGATTTTCTTACAAATTCAAAGATGACAATGGTATGAACAAAGCGATAGGTGTTCCTGGCATTTATTACATTTATTAATGTTTTTAACTCAATTCCCAATAATATTTCTCATCAAAGTATTGTTGATAAGATTTTAATCTATAGAATTAAAAAAACACTTTTTTAAAAACTGTTCTGACCTGTGTCAACAACGTTGTGTTAATCTATTTTCAGTTGGATTACCCAGTTTCTGTTTTCAATCTTAACCCAAACATCGATCAAGCTATAAAAATATGAAAGAGCTGCTTGACCATGACGTGATTTGAATACACAACTTTCTGATATGGATTCAGAAGCACTACAGTTGAATTAAGATCTTCACAATCAGATTCAGTGATTTCCAGTCAAAAATTAAGAATCTGGTAATAAACCCTCTTTTCTTACAAATTCAAAGATGGCAATGGTAAAAATAAATTAATAGGTGCTTATGGCATTAATTACATTTATTAATGTTTGGAACTCAATTCCCAATAACAATTCTTATCAAAGTCCTCTTGAAACGATTATAATCTGTAGAACTAAAAAATGCAGTTTCTTAAACACTGCAGCCTGGTAGCAACAAAGTCGAGTTAACTTTTGTCAAGTTGGACTACGCAGTTGCTGTTTTCAATAATAACCCAAACATCAATCAAGATATGAAAAGACATAAAGAGCTGATTGACCTCGACGTGATTTGAACACTCAACCTTCTGATCTGGAGTCAGACGCGCTACCGTTGCGCCACGAGGTCAGTTGAAACGTGTTGTTGCTCCCATACTTCACATGAAAAGTGCATGATAAAATATATGGACACCATCTTGAAATTTGCTACTTATAATCACAGTTTGGAAAAGATATAAACAAGGATGAATTAAGGTCTTCACTTTCAGATTCAGGGATTTCCAATTAAAAATTTAGAATATAGTAATAAACCCTTTTTTCTTACAAATTCAAAGATGACAATGGTATGAACAAATTAATAGGTGTTTCTGACTTGCCACAAATTTCCTGTTTTGAACTCAGTTCCCAATGATATATCTCATAAAAGGATTGTTGAAAAGATTTTATTCAGTAGAATTAAAAAAGCAATTTTTCAAACACTTTCCTGACAGGTGGCAACAAGATCATGATAATCTATTGTCAGTTAGAATACGCAGTTTCTGTTTTCAATCTTAACCCAAACATCGATCAACTTTTAAAAAGATGAAAGAGATACTTGAACATGACATAATTTAAACATGCATCATTCTGACCAGGAGTAAGGCGCACTACCGTCAGTGTATGAGGACAGCTGTAAAACTTGCTTGCTCCCATAATTCACTTGTAAAGTGCATGAGGAAATATACAGACACCATCTTGAAATTTGCTACTTTAAATCACAGTTTAGAAAAGTAATAACAAGGATGAATTAGGATCTTCACGTTCCGATTCAGGGATTTCCAGTTTAAAGTTTAGATTCTAGTAATAAGCCTGATTTTCTTACAAATTCAAAGATGACAATGGTATGAACAAAGCGATAGGTGTTCCTGGCATTTATTACATTTATTAATGTTTTTAACTCAATTCCCAATAATATTTCTCATCAAAGTATTGTTGATAAGATTTTAATCTATAGAATTAAAAAAACACTTTTTTAAAAACTGTTCTGACCTATGTCAACAACGTTGTGTTAATCTATTTTCAGTTGGATTACCCAGTTTCTGTTTTCAATCTTAACCCAAACATCGATCAAGCTATAAAAATATGAAAGAGCTGCTTGACCATGATGAGATTTGAATACACAACTTTCTGATATGGATTCAGAAGCACTACAGTTGAATTAAGATCTTCACAATCAGATTCAGTGATTTCCAGTCAAAAATTAAGAATCTGGTAATAAACCCTCTTTTCTTACAAATTCAAAGATGCCAATGGTAAAAATAAATTAATAGGAGCTTTTGGCATTAATTACATTTATTAATGTTTGGAACTCAATTCCCAATAACAATTCTTATCAAAGTCCTCTTAAAACGATTATAATCTGTAGAACTAAAAAAATGCAGTTTCTTAAACACTGCAGCCTGGTAGCAACAAAGTCGAGTTAACTTTTGTCAAGTTCGACTACGCAGTTGATGTTTTCAATAATAACCCAAACATCAATCAAGACATGAAAAGACATAAAGAGTTGATTGACCTCGACGTGATTTGAACACGCAATCTTCTGATCTGGAGTCAGACGCGCTACCGTTGCGCCACGAGGTCATTTGAAAAGTGTTGTTGCTCCCATACTTCACATGAAAAGTGCATGATAAAATATTTGGACACCATCTTGAAATTTGCTACTTATAATCACAGTTTGGAAAAGATATAAACAAGGATGAATTAAGGTCTTCACTGTCAGATTCAGGGATTTCCAATTAAAAATTTAGAATATAGTAATAAACCCTTTTTTCTTACAAATTCAAAGATGACAATGGTATGAACAAATTAATAGGTGTTTCTGACTTGCCACAAATTTTCTGTTTTGAACTCAGTTCCCAATGATATATCTCATCAAAGATTGTTGAAAAGATTTTATTCAGTAGAATTAAAAAAGCAATTTTTCAAACACTTTCCTGACAGGTGGCAACAAGATCATGATAATCTATTGTCAGTTAGAATACGCAGTTTCTGTTTTCAATCTTAACCCAAACATCGATCAACTTTTAAAAAGATGAAAGAGATACTTGAACATGACATAATTTAAACATGCATCATTCTGACCAGGAGTAAGGCACACTACCGTCAGTGTATGAGGACAGCTGTAAAACTTGCTTGCTTCCATAATTCACTTGTAAAGTGCATGAGGAAATATACAGACACCATCTTGAAAATTGCTACTTTAAATCACAGTTTAGAAAAGTAATAACAAGGATGAATTAGGATCTTCACGTTCCGATTCAGGGATTTCTAGTTTAAAGTTTAGATTCTAGTAATAAGCCTGATTTTCTTACAAATTCAAAGATGACAATGGTATGAACAAAGCGATAGGTGTTCCTGGCATTTATTACATTTATTAATGTTTTTAACTCAATTCCCAATAATATTTCTCATCAAAGTATTGTTGATAAGATTTTAATCTATAGAATTAAAAAAACACTTTTTTTAAAACTGTTCTGACCTGTGTCAACAACGTTGTGTTAATCAATTTTCAGTTGGATTACCCAGTTTCTGTTTTCAATCTTAACCCAAACATCGATCAAGCTATAAAAATATGAAAGAGCTGCTTGACCATGATGTGATTTGAATACACAACTTTCTGATATGGATTCAGAAGCACTACAGTTGAATTAAGATCTTCACAATCAGATTCAGTGATTTCCAGTCAAAAATTAAGAATCTGGTAATAAACCCTCTTTTCTTACAAATTCAAAGATGGCAATGGTAAAAATAAATTAATAGGTGCTTATGGCATTAATTACATTTATTAATGTTTGGAACTCAATTCCCAATAACAATTCTTATCAAAGTCCTCTTGAAACGATTATAATCTGTAGAACTAAAAAATGCAGTTTCTTAAACACTGCAGCCTGGTAGCAACAAAGTCGAGTTAACTATTGTCAAGTTGGACTATGCAGTTACTGTTTTCAATAATAACCCAAACATCAATCAAGATATGAAAAGACATAAGGAGCTGATTGACCTCGACATGATTTGAACACGCAACCTTCTGATCTGGAGTCAGACGCGCTAACATTGCGCCACGAGGTCAGTTGAAAAGTGTTGTTGCTCCCATACTTCACATGAAAAGTGTATGATAAAATATATGGACACCATCTTGAAATTTGATACTTATAATCACAGTTTGGAAACGATATAAACAAGGATGAATTAAGGTCTTCACTTTCAGATTCAGGGATTTCCAATTAAAAATTAAGAATCTGGTAATAAACCCTCTTTTCTTACAAATTCAAAGATGGCAATGGTAAAAATAAATTAATAGGTGCTTATGGCATTAATTACATTTATTAATGTTTGGAACTCAATTCCCAATAACAATTCTTATCAAAGTCCTCTTGAAACGATTATAATCTGTAGAACTAAAAAATGCAGTTTCTTAAACACTGCAGCCTGGTAGCAACAAAGTCGAGTTAACTATTGTCAAGTTGGACTATGCAGTTACTGTTTTCAATAATAACCCAAACATCAATCAAGATATGAAAAGACATAAAGAGCTGATTGACCTCGACGTAATTTGAACACGCAACATTCTGATCTGGAGTCAGACGCGCCAACGTTGCGCCACGAGGTCAGTTGAAAAGTGTTGTTGCTCCCATACTTCACATGAAAAGTGTATGATAAAATATATGGACACCATCTTGAAATTTGCTACTTATAATCACAGTTTGGAAACGATATAAACAAGGATGAATTAAGGTCTTCACTTTCAGATTCAGGGATTTCCAATTAAAAATTAAGAATCTGGTAATAAACCCTCAATTGTTGAAAAGATTTCATTCAGTAGAATTAAAAAAGCAATTTTTCAAACACTTTCCTGACAGGTGGCAACAAGATCATGATAATCTATTGTCAGTTAGAATACGCAGTTTCTGTTTTCAATCTTAACCCAAACATCGATCAACTTTTAAAAAGATGAAAGAGATACTTGAACATGACATCATTTAAACATGCATCATTCTGACCAGGAGTAAGGCGCACTACCGTCAGTGTATGAGGACAGCTGTAAAACTTGCTTGCTCCCATAATTCACTTGTAAAGTGCATGAGGAAATATACAGACACCATCTTGAAATTTGCTACTTTAAATCACAGTTTAGAAAAGTAATAACAAGGATGAATTAGGATCTTCACGTTCCGATTCAGGGATTTCCAGTTTAAAGTTTAGATTCTTGTAATAAGCCTGATTTTCTTACAAATTCAAAGATGACAATGGTATGAACAAAGCGATAGGTGTTCCTGGCATTTATTACATTTATTAATGTTTTTAACTCAATTCCCAATAATATTTCTCATCAAAGTATTGTTGATAAGATTTTAATCTATAGAATTAAAAAAACACTTTTTTAAAAACTGTTCTGACCTGTGTCAACAACGTTGTGTTAATCTATTTTCAGTTGGATTACCCAGTTTCTGTTTTCAATCTTAACCCAAACATCGATCAAGCTATAAAAATATGAAAGAGCTGCTTGACCATGACGTGATTTGAATACACAACTTTCTGATATGGATTCAGAAGCACTACAGTTGAATTAAGATCTTCACAATCAGATTCAGTGATTTCCAGTCAAAAATTAAGAATCTGGTAATAAACCCTCTTTTCTTACAAATTCAAAGATGGCAATGGTAAAAATAAATTAATAGGTGCTTATGGCATTAATTACATTTATTAATGTTTGGAACTCAATTCCCAATAACAATTCTTATCAAAGTCCTCTTGAAACGATTATAATCTGTAGAACTAAAAAATGCAGTTTCTTAAACACTGCAGCCTGGTAGCAACAAAGTCGAGTTAACTTTTGTCAAGTTGGACTACGCAGTTGCTGTTTTCAATAATAACCCAAACATCAATCAAGATATGAAAAGACATAAAGAGCTGATTGACCTCGACGTGATTTGAACACGCAACCTTCTGATCTGGAGTCAGACGCGCTACCGTTGCGCCACGAGGTCAGTTGAAACTTGTTGTTGCTCCCATACTTCACATGAAAAGTGCATGATAAAATATATGGACACCATCTTGAAATTTGCTACTTATAATCACAGTTTGGAAAAGATATAAACAAGGATGAATTAAGGTCTTCACTTTCAGATTCAGGGATTTCCAATTAAAAATTTAGAATATAGTAATAAACCCTTTTTTCTTACAAATTCAAAGATGACAATGGTATGAACAAATTAATAGGTGTTTCTGACTTGCCACAAATTTCCTGTTTTGAACTCAGTTCCCAATGATATATCTCATAAAAGGATTGTTGAAAAGATTTTATTCAGTAGAATTAAAAAAGCAATTTTTCAAACACTTTCCTGACAGGTGGCAACAAGATCATGATAATCTATTGTCAGTTAGAATACGCAGTTTCTGTTTTCAATCTTAACCCAAACATCGATCAACTTTTAAAAAGATGAAAGAGATACTTGAACATGACATAATTTAAACATGCATCATTCTGACCAGGAGTAAGGCGCACTACCGTCAGTGTATGAGGACAGCTGTAAAACTTGCTTGCTCCCATAATTCACTTGTAAAGTGCATGAGGAAATATACAGACACCATCTTGAAATTTGCTACTTTAAATCACAGTTTAGAAAAGTAATAACAAGGATGAATTAGGATCTTCACGTTCCGATTCAGGGATTTCCAGTTTAAAGTTTAGATTCTAGTAATAAGCCTGATTTTCTTACAAATTCAAAGATGACAATGGTATGAACAAAGCGATAGGTGTTCCTGGCATTTATTACATTTATTAATGTTTTTAACTCAATTCCCAATAATATTTCTCATCAAAGTATTGTTGATAAGATTTTAATCTATAGAATTAAAAAAACACTTTTTTAAAAACTGTTCTGACCTATGTCAACAACGTTGTGTTAATCTATTTTCAGTTGGATTACCCAGTTTCTGTTTTCAATCTTAACCCAAACATCGATCAAGCTATAAAAATATGAAAGAGCTGCTTGACCATGATGAGATTTGAATACACAACTTTCTGATATGGATTCAGAAGCACTACAGTTGAATTAAGATCTTCACAATCAGATTCAGTGATTTCCAGTCAAAAGTTAAGAATCTGGTAATAAACCCTCTTTTCTTACAAATTCAAAGATGGCAATGGTAAAAATAAATTAATAGGTAATTAATTACATTTATTAATGTTTGGAACTCAATTCCCAATAACAATTCTTATCAAAGTCCTCTTGAAACGATTATAATCTGTAGAACTAAAAAACGCAGTTTCTTAAACACTGCAGCCTGGTAGCAACAAAGTCGAGTTAACTTTTGTCAAGTTGGACTACGCAGTTGCTGTTTTCAATAATAACCCAAACATCAATCAAGATATGAAAAGACATAAAGAGCTGATTGACCTCGACGTGATTTGAACACACAACCTTCTGATCTGGAGTCAGACGCGCTACCGTTGCGCCACGAGGTCATTTGAAAAGTGTTGTTGCTCCCATACTTCACATGAAAAGTGCATGATAAAATATATGGACACCATCTTGAAATTTGCTACTTATAATCACAGTTTGGAAAAGATATAAACAAGGATGAATTAAGGTCTTCACTTTCAGATTCAGGGATTTCCAATTAAAAATTTAGAATATAGTAATAAACCCTTTTTTCTTACAAATTCAAAGATGACAATGGTATGAACAAATTAATAGGTGTTTCTGACTTGCCACAAATTTTCTGTTTTGAACTCAGTTCCCAATGATATATCTCATCAAAGATTGTTGAAAAGATTTTATTCAGTAGAATTAAAAAAGCAATTTTTCAAAGACTTTCCTGACAGGTGGCAACAAGATCATGATAATCTTTTGTCAGTTAGAATACGAAGTTTCTGTTTTCAATCTTAACCCAAACATCGATCAACTTTTAAAAAGATGAAAGAGATACTTGAACGTGACATAATTTAAACATGCATCATTCTGACCAGGAGTAAGGCGCACTACCGTCAGTGTATGAGGACAGCTGTAAAACTTGCTTGCTCCCATAATTCACTTGTAAAGTGCATGAGGAAATATACAGACACCATCTTGAAATTTGCTACTTTAAATCACAGTTTAGAAAAGTAATAACAAGGATGAATTAGGATCTTCACGTTCCGATTCAGGGATTTCCAGTTTAAAGTTTAGATTCTAGTAATAAGCCTGATTTTCTTACAAATTCAAAGATGACAATGGTATGAACAAAGCGATAGGTGTTTCTGGCATTTATTACATTTATTAATGTTTTTAACTCAATTCCCAATAATATTTCTCATCAAAGTATTGTTGATAAGATTTTAATCTATAGAATTAAAAAAACACTTTTTTAAAAACTGTTCTGACCTGTGTCAACAACATTGTGTTAATATATTTTCAGTTGGATTACCCAGTTTCTGTTTTCAATCTTAACCCAAACATCGATCAAGCTATAAAAATATGAAAGAGCTGTTTGACCATCACGTGATTTGAATACACAACTTTCTGATATGGAATCAGAAGCACTACAGTTGAATTAAGATCTTCACAATCAGATTCAGTGATTTCCAGTCAAAAATTAAGAATCTGGTAATAAACCCTCTTTTCTTACAAATTCAAAGATGGCAATGGTAAAAATAAATTAATAGGTGCTTATGGCATTAATTACATTTATTAATGTTTGGAACTCAATTCCCAATAACAATTCTTATCAAAGTCCTCTTGAAATGATTATAATCTGTAGAACTAAAAAATGCAGTTTCTTAAACACTGCAGCCTGGTAGCAACAAAGTCGAGTTAACTTTTGTCAAGTTGGACTATGCAGTTACTGTTTTCAATAATAACCCAAACATCAATCAAGATATGAAAAGACATAAAGAGCTGATTGACCTCAACGTGATTTGAACACGCAACCTTCTGATCTGGAGTCAGACGCGCTAACGTTGCTCCACGAGGTCAGTTGAAAAGTGTTGTTGCTCCCATACTTCACATGAAAAGTGCATGATAAAATATATGGACACCATCTTGAAATTTGCTACTTATAATCACAGTTTAGAAACGATATAAACAAGGATGAATTAAGGTCTTCACTTAAAGATTCAGGGATTTCCAATTAAAAATTTAGAATATAGTAATAAACCCTTTTTTCTTACAAATTCAAAGATGACAATGGTATGAACAAATTAATAGGTGTTTCTGACTTGCCACAAATTTCCTGTTTTGAACTCAGTTCCCAATGATATATCTCATCAAAGGATTGTTGAAAAGATTTTATTCAGTAGAATTAAAAAAGCAATTTTTCAAACACTTTCCTGACAGGTGGCAACAAGATCATGATAATCTATTGTCAGTTAGAATACGCAGTTTCTGTTTTCAATCTTAACCCAAACATCGATCAACTTTTAAAAAGATGAAAGAGATACTTGAACATGACATAATTTAAACATGCATCATTCTGACCAGGAGTAAGGCACACTACCGTCAGTGTATGAGGACAGCTGTAAAACTTGCTTGCTTCCATAATTCACTTGTAAAGTGCATGAGGAAATATACAGACACCATCTTGAAAATTGCTACTTTAAATCACAGTTTAGAAAAGTAATAACAAGGATGAATTAGGATCTTCACGTTCCGATTCAGGGATTTCTAGTTTAAAGTTTAGATTCTAGTAATAAGCCTGATTTTCTTACAAATTCAAAGATGACAATGGTATGAACAAAGCGATAGGTGTTCCTGGCATTTATTACATTTATTAATGTTTTTAACTCAATTCCCAATAATATTTCTCATCAAAGTATTGTTGATAAGATTTTAATCTATAGAATTAAAAAAACACTTTTTTTAAAACTGTTCTGACCTGTGTCAACAACGTTGTGTTAATCAATTTTCAGTTGGATTACCCAGTTTCTGTTTTCAATCTTAACCCAAACATCGATCAAGCTATAAAAATATGAAAGAGCTGCTTGACCATGATGTGATTTGAATACACAACTTTCTGATATGGATTCAGAAGCACTACAGTTGAATTAAGATCTTCACAATCAGATTCAGTGATTTCCAGTCAAAAATTAAGAATCTGGTAATAAACCCTCTTTTCTTACAAATTCAAAGATGGCAATGGTAAAAATAAATTAATAGGTGCTTATGGCATTAATTACATTTATTAATGTTTGGAACTCAATTCCCAATAACAATTCTTATCAAAGTCCTCTTGAAACGATTATAATCTGTAGAACTAAAAAATGCAGTTTCTTAAACACTGCAGCCTGGTAGCAACAAAGTCGAGTTAACTATTGTCAAGTTGGACTATGCAGTTACTGTTTTCAATAATAACCCAAACATCAATCAAGATATGAAAAGACATAAGGAGCTGATTGACCTCGACATGATTTGAACACGCAACCTTCTGATCTGGAGTCAGACGCGCTAACATTGCGCCACGAGGTCAGTTGAAAAGTGTTGTTGCTCCCATACTTCACATGAAAAGTGTATGATAAAATATATGGACACCATCTTGAAATTTGATACTTATAATCACAGTTTGGAAACGATATAAACAAGGATGAATTAAGGTCTTCACTTTCAGATTCAGGGATTTCCAATTAAAAATTAAGAATCTGGTAATAAACCCTCTTTTCTTACAAATTCAAAGATGGCAATGGTAAAAATAAATTAATAGGTGCTTATGGCATTAATTACATTTATTAATGTTTGGAACTCAATTCCCAATAACAATTCTTATCAAAGTCCTCTTGAAACGATTATAATCTGTAGAACTAAAAAATGCAGTTTCTTAAACACTGCAGCCTGGTAGCAACAAAGTCGAGTTAACTATTGTCAAGTTGGACTATGCAGTTACTGTTTTCAATAATAACCCAAACATCAATCAAGATATGAAAAGACATAAAGAGCTGATTGACCTCGACGTAATTTGAACACGCAACATTCTGATCTGGAGTCAGACGCGCCAACGTTGCGCCACGAGGTCAGTTGAAAAGTGTTGTTGCTCCCATACTTCACATGAAAAGTGTATGATAAAATATATGGACACCATCTTGAAATTTGCTACTTATAATCACAGTTTGGAAACGATATAAACAAGGATGAATTAAGGTCTTCACTTTCAGATTCAGGGATTTCCAATTAAAAATTAAGAATCTGGTAATAAACCCTCAATTGTTGAAAAGATTTCATTCAGTAGAATTAAAAAAGCAATTTTTCAAACACTTTCCTGACAGGTGGCAACAAGATCATGATAATCTATTGTCAGTTAGAATACGCAGTTTCTGTTTTCAATCTTAACCCAAACATCGATCAACTTTTAAAAAGATGAAAGAGATACTTGAACATGACATCATTTAAACATGCATCATTCTGACCAGGAGTAAGGCGCACTACCGTCAGTGTATGAGGACAGCTGTAAAACTTGCTTGCTCCCATAATTCACTTGTAAAGTGCATGAGGAAATATACAGACACCATCTTGAAATTTGCTACTTTAAATCACAGTTTAGAAAAGTAATAACAAGGATGAATTAGGATCTTCACGTTCCGATTCAGGGATTTCCAGTTTAAAGTTTAGATTCTTGTAATAAGCCTGATTTTCTTACAAATTCAAAGATGACAATGGTATGAACAAAGCGATAGGTGTTCCTGGCATTTATTACATTTATTAATGTTTTTAACTCAATTCCCAATAATATTTCTCATCAAAGTATTGTTGATAAGATTTTAATCTATAGAATTAAAAAAACACTTTTTTAAAAACTGTTCTGACCTGTGTCAACAACGTTGTGTTAATCTATTTTCAGTTGGATTACCCAGTTTCTGTTTTCAATCTTAACCCAAACATCGATCAAGCTATAAAAATATGAAAGAGCTGCTTGACCATGACGTGATTTGAATACACAACTTTCTGATATGGATTCAGAAGCACTACAGTTGAATTAAGATCTTCACAATCAGATTCAGTGATTTCCAGTCAAAAATTAAGAATCTGGTAATAAACCCTCTTTTCTTACAAATTCAAAGATGGCAATGGTAAAAATAAATTAATAGGTGCTTATGGCATTAATTACATTTATTAATGTTTGGAACTCAATTCCCAATAACAATTCTTATCAAAGTCCTCTTGAAACGATTATAATCTGTAGAACTAAAAAATGCAGTTTCTTAAACACTGCAGCCTGGTAGCAACAAAGTCGAGTTAACTTTTGTCAAGTTGGACTACGCAGTTGCTGTTTTCAATAATAACCCAAACATCAATCAAGATATGAAAAGACATAAAGAGCTGATTGACCTCGACGTGATTTGAACACGCAACCTTCTGATCTGGAGTCAGACGCGCTACCGTTGCGCCACGAGGTCAGTTGAAACGTGTTGTTGCTCCCATACTTCACATGAAAAGTGCATGATAAAATATATGGACACCATCTTGAAATTTGCTACTTATAATCACAGTTTGGAAAAGATATAAACAAGGATGAATTAAGGTCTTCACTTTCAGATTCAGGGATTTCCAATTAAAAATTTAGAATATAGTAATAAACCCTTTTTTCTTACAAATTCAAAGATGACAATGGTATGAACAAATTAATAGGTGTTTCTGACTTGCCACAAATTTCCTGTTTTGAACTCAGTTCCCAATGATATATCTCATAAAAGGATTGTTGAAAAGATTTTATTCAGTAGAATTAAAAAAGCAATTTTTCAAACACTTTCCTGACAGGTGGCAACAAGATCATGATAATCTATTGTCAGTTAGAATACGCAGTTTCTGTTTTCAATCTTAACCCAAACATCGATCAACTTTTAAAAAGATGAAAGAGATACTTGAACATGACATAATTTAAACATGCATCATTCTGACCAGGAGTAAGGCGCACTACCGTCAGTGTATGAGGACAGCTGTAAAACTTGCTTGCTCCCATAATTCACTTGTAAAGTGCATGAGGAAATATACAGACACCATCTTGAAATTTGCTACTTTAAATCACAGTTTAGAAAAGTAATAACAAGGATGAATTAGGATCTTCACGTTCCGATTCAGGGATTTCCAGTTTAAAGTTTAGATTCTAGTAATAAGCCTGATTTTCTTACAAATTCAAAGATGACAATGGTATGAACAAAGCGATAGGTGTTCCTGGCATTTATTACATTTATTAATGTTTTTAACTCAATTCCCAATAATATTTCTCATCAAAGTATTGTTGATAAGATTTTAATCTATAGAATTAAAAAAACACTTTTTTAAAAACTGTTCTGACCTATGTCAACAACGTTGTGTTAATCTATTTTCAGTTGGATTACCCAGTTTCTGTTTTCAATCTTAACCCAAACATCGATCAAGCTATAAAAATATGAAAGAGCTGCTTGACCATGATGAGATTTGAATACACAACTTTCTGATATGGATTCAGAAGCACTACAGTTGAATTAAGATCTTCACAATCAGATTCAGTGATTTCCAGTCAAAAATTAAGAATCTGGTAATAAACCCTCTTTTCTTACAAATTCAAAGATGGCAATGGTAAAAATAAATTAATAGGTAATTAATTACATTTATTAATGTTTGGAACTCAATTCCCAATAACAATTCTTATCAAAGTCCTCTTGAAACGATTATAATCTGTAGAACTAAAAAACGCAGTTTCTTAAACACTGCAGCCTGGTAGCAACAAAGTCGAGTTAACTTTTGTCAAGTTGGACTACGCAGTTGCTGTTTTCAATAATAACCCAAACATCAATCAAGATATGAAAAGACATAAAGAGCTGATTGACCTCGACGTGATTTGAACACACAACCTTCTGATCTGGAGTCAGACGCGCTACCGTTGCGCCACGAGGTCATTTGAAAAGTGTTGTTGCTCCCATACTTCACATGAAAAGTGCATGATAAAATATATGGACACCATCTTGAAATTTGCTACTTATAATCACAGTTTGGAAAAGATATAAACAAGGATGAATTAAGGTCTTCACTTTCAGATTCAGGGATTTCCAATTAAAAATTTAGAATATAGTAATAAACCCTTTTTTCTTACAAATTCAAAGATGACAATGGTATGAACAAATTAATAGGTATTTCTGACTTGCCACAAATTTTCTGTTTTGAACTCAGTTCCCAATGATATATCTCATCAAAGATTGTTGAAAAGATTTTATTCAGTAGAATTAAAAAAGCAATTTTTCAAAGACTTTCCTGACAGGTGGCAACAAGATCATGATAATCTTTTGTCAGTTAGAATACGAAGTTTCTGTTTTCAATCTTAACCCAAACATCGATCAACTTTTAAAAAGATGAAAGAGATACTTGAACGTGACATAATTTAAACATGCATCATTCTGACCAGGAGTAAGGCGCACTACCGTCAGTGTATGAGGACAGCTGTAAAACTTGCTTGCTCCCATAATTCACTTGTAAAGTGCATGAGGAAATATACAGACACCATCTTGAAATTTGCTACTTTAAATCACAGTTTAGAAAAGTAATAACAAGGATGAATTAGGATCTTCACGTTCCGATTCAGGGATTTCCAGTTTAAAGTTTAGATTCTAGTAATAAGCCTGATTTTCTTACAAATTCAAAGATGACAATGGTATGAACAAAGCGATAGGTGTTTCTGGCATTTATTACATTTATTAATGTTTTTAACTCAATTCCCAATAATATTTCTCATCAAAGTATTGTTGATAAGATTTTAATCTATAGAATTAAAAAAACACTTTTTTAAAAACTGTTCTGACCTGTGTCAACAACATTGTGTTAATATATTTTCAGTTGGATTACCCAGTTTCTGTTTTCAATCTTAACCCAAACATCGATCAAGCTATAAAAATATGAAAGAGCTGTTTGACCATCACGTGATTTGAATACACAACTTTCTGATATGGAATCAGAAGCACTACAGTTGAATTAAGATCTTCACAATCAGATTCAGTGATTTCCAGTCAAAAATTAAGAATCTGGTAATAAACCCTCTTTTCTTACAAATTCAAAGATGGCAATGGTAAAAATAAATTAATAGGTGCTTATGGCATTAATTACATTTATTAATGTTTGGAACTCAATTCCCAATAACAATTCTTATCAAAGTCCTCTTGAAATGATTATAATCTGTAGAACTAAAAAATGCAGTTTCTTAAACACTGCAGCCTGGTAGCAACAAAGTCGAGTTAACTTTTGTCAAGTTGGACTATGCAGTTACTGTTTTCAATAATAACCCAAACATCAATCAAGATATGAAAAGACATAAAGAGCTGATTGACCTCAACGTGATTTGAACACGCAACCTTCTGATGTGGAGTCAGACGCGCTAACGTTGCTCCACGAGGTCAGTTGAAAAGTGTTGTTGCTCCCATACTTCACATGAAAAGTGCATGATAAAATATATGGACACCATCTTGAAATTTGCTACTTATAATCACAGTTTAGAAACGATATAAACAAGGATGAATTAAGGTCTTCACTTAAAGATTCAGGGATTTCCAATTAAAAATTTAGAATATAGTAATAAACCCTTTTTTCTTACAAATTCAAAGATGACAATGGTATGAACAAATTAATAGGTGTTTCTGACTTGCCACAAATTTCCTGTTTTGAACTCAGTTCCCAATGATATATCTCATCAAAGGATTGTTGAAAAGATTTTATTCAGTAGAATTAAAAAAGCAATTTTTCAAACACTTTCCTGACAGGTGGCAACAAGATCATGATAATCTATTGTCAGTTAGAATACGCAGTTTCTGTTTTCAATCTTAACCCAAACATCGATCAACTTTTAAAAAGATGAAAGAGATACTTGAACATGACATAATTTAAACATGCATCATTCTGACCAGGAGTAAGGCGCACTACCGTCAGTGTATGAGGACAGCTGTAAAACTTGCTTGCTCCCATAATTCACTTGTAAAGTGCATGAGGAAATATACAGACACCATCTTGAAATTTGCTACTTTAAATCACAGTTTAGAAAAGTAATAACAAGGATGAATTAGGATCTTCACGTTCCGATTCAGGGATTTCCAGTTTAAAGTTTAGATTCCAGTAATAAGCCTGATTTTCTTACAAATTCAAAGATGACAATGGTATGAACAAAGCGATAGGTGTTCCTGGCATTTATTACATTTATTAATGTTTTTAACTCAATTCCCAATAATATTTCTCATCAAAGTATTGTTGATAAGATTTTAATCTATAGAATTAAAAAAACACTTTTTTAAAAACTGTTCTGACCTGTGTCAACAACGTTGTGTTAATCTATTTTCAGTTGGATTACCCAGTTTCTGTTTTCAATCTTAACCCAAACATCGATCAAGCTATAAAAATATGAAAGAGCTGCTTGACCATGACGTGATTTGAATACACAACTTTCTGATATGGATTCAGAAGCACTACAGTTGAATTAAGATCTTCACAATCAGATTCAGTGATTTCCAGTCAAAAATTAAGAATCTGGTAATAAACCCTCTTTTCTTACAAATTCAAAGATGGCAATGGTAAAAATAAATTAATAGGTGCTTATGGCATTAATTACATTTATTAATGTTTGGAACTCAATTCCCAATAACAATTCTTATCAAAGTCCTCTTGAAACGATTATAATCTGTAGAACTAAAAAATGAAGTTTCTTAAACACTGCAGCCTGGTAGCAACAAAAAGATTTTATTCAGTAGAATTAAAAAAGCAATTTTTCAAACACTTTCCTGACAGGTGGCAACAAGATCATGATAATCTATTGTCAGTTAGAATACGCAGTTTCTGTTTTCAATCTTAACCCAAACATCGATCAACTTTTAAAAAGATGAAAGAGATACTTGAACATGACATAATTTAAACATGCATCATTCTGACCAGGAGTAAGGCGCACTACCGTCAGTGTATGAGGACAGCTGTAAAACTTGCTTGCTCCCATAATTCACTTGTAAAGTGCATGAGGAAATATACAGACACCATCTTGAAATTTGCTACTTTAAATCACAGTTTAGAAAAGTAATAACAAGGATGAATTAGGATCTTCACGTTCCGATTCAGGGATTTCCAGTTTAAAGTTTAGATTCCAGTAATAAGCCTGATTTTCTTACAAATTCAAAGATGACAATGGTATGAACAAAGCGATAGGTGTTCCTGGCATTTATTACATTTATTAATGTTTTTAACTCAATTCCCAATAATATTTCTCATCAAAGTATTGTTGATAAGATTTTAATCTATAGAATTAAAAAAACACTTTTTTAAAAACTGTTCTGACCTGTGTCAACAACGTTGTGTTAATCTATTTTCAGTTGGATTACCCAGTTTCTGTTTTCAATCTTAACCCAAACATCGATCAAGCTATAAAAATATGAAAGAGCTGCTTGACCATGACGAGATTTGAATACACAACTTTCTGATATGGATTCAGAAGCACTACAGTTGAATTAAGATCTTCACAATCAGATTCAGTGATTTCCAGTCAAAAATTAAGAATCTGGTAATAAACCCTCTTTTCTTAAAAATTCAAAGATGGCAATGGTAAAAATAAATTAATAGGTAATTAATTACATTTATTAATGTTTGGAACTCAATTCCCAATAACAATTCTTATCAAAGTCCTCTTGAAACGATTATAATCTGTAGAACTAAAAAACGCAGTTTCTTAAACACTGCAGCCTGGTAGCAACAAAGTCGAGTTAACTTTTGTCAAGTTGGACTACGCAGTTGCTGTTTTCAATAATAACCCAAACATCAATCAAGATATGAAAAGACATAAAGAGCTGATTGACCTCGACGTGATTTGAACACACAACCTTCTGATCTGGAGTCAGACGCGTTACCGTTGCGCCACGAAGTCATTTGAAAAGTGTTGTTGCACCCATACTTCACATGAAAAGTGCATGATAAAATATATGGACACCATCTTGAAATTTGCTACTTATAATCACAGTTTGGAAAAGATATAAACAAGGATGAAATAAGGTCTTCACTTTCAGATTCAGGGATTTCCAATTAAAAATTTAGAATATAGTAATAAACCCTTTTTTCTTACAAATTCAAAGATGACAATGGTATGAACAAATTAATAGGTGCTTCTGACTTGCCACAAATTTTCTATTTTGAACTCAGTTCCCAATGATATATCTCATCAAAGATTGTTGAAAAGATTTCATTCAGTAGAATTAAAAAAGCAATTTTTCAAACACTTTCCTGACAGGTGGCAACAAGATCATGATAATCTATTGTCAGTTAGAATACGCAGTTTCTGTTTTCAATCTTAACCCAAACATCGATCAACTTTTAAAAAGATGAAAGAGATACTTGAACATGACATAATTTAAACATGCATCATTCTGACCAGGAGTAAGGCGCACTACCGTCAGTGTATGAGGACAGCTGTAAAACTTGCTTGCTCCCATAATTCACTTGTAAAGTGCATGAGGAAATATACAGACACCATCTTGAAATTTGCTACTTTAAATCACAGTTTAGAAAAGTAATAACAAGGATGAATTAGGATCTTCACGTTCCGATTCAGGGATTTCCAGTTTAAAGTTTAGATTCTTGTAATAAGCCTGATTTTCTTACAAATTCAAAGATGACAATGGTATGAACAAAGCGATAGGTGTTTCTGGCATTTATTACAGTTATTAATGTTTTTAACTCAATTCCCAATAATATTTCTCATCAAAGTATTGTTGATAAGATTATAACCTATAGAATTAAAAAAACACTTTTTAAAAAACTGTTCTGACCTGTGTCAACAACATTGTGTTAATATATTTTCAGTTGGATTACCCAGTTTCTGTTTTCAATCTTAACCCAAACATCGATCAAGCTATAAAAATATGAAAGAGCTGCTTGACCATGACGTGATTTGAATACACAACTTTCTGATATGGATTCAGAAGCACTACAGTTGAATTAAGATCTTCACAATCAGATTCAGTGATTTCCAGTCAAAAATTAAGAATCTGGTAATAAACCCTCTTTTCTTACAAATTCAAAGATGGCAATGGTAAAAATAAATTAATAGGTGCTTATGGCATTAATTACATTTATTAATGTTTGGAACTCAATTCCCAATAAGAATTCTTATCAAAGTCCTCTTGAAACGATTATAATCTGTAGAACTAAAAAATGCAGTTTCTTAAACACTGCAGCCTGGTAGCAACAAAGTCGAGTTAACTTTTGTCAAGTTGGACTACGCAGTTGCTGTTTTCAATAATAACCCAAACATCAATCAAGATATGAAAAGACATAAAGAGCTGATTGACCTCGACGTGATTTGAACACGCAACCTTCTGATCTGGAGTCAGACGCGCTACCGTTACGCCACGAGGTCAGTTGAAATGTGTTGTTGCTCCCATACTTCACATGAAAAGTGCATGATAAAATATATGGACACCATCTTGAAATTTGCTACTTATAATCACAGTTTGGAAAAGATATAAACAAGGATGAATTAAGGTCTTCACTTTCAGATTCAGGGATTTCCAATTAAAAATTTAGAATATAGTAATAAACCCTTTTTTCTTACAAATTCAAAGATGACAATGGTATGAACAAATTAATAGGTGTTTCTGACTTGCCACAAATTTCCTGTTTTGAACTCAGTTCCCAATGATATATCTCATAAAAGGATTGTTGAAAAGATTTTATTCAGTAGAATTAAAAAAGCAATTTTTCAAACACTTTCCTGACAGGTGGCAACAAGATCATGATAATCTATTGTCAGTTAGAATACGCAGTTTCTGTTTTCAATCTTAACCCAAACATCGATCAACTTTTAAAAAGATGAAAGAGATACTTGAACATGACATAATTTAAACATGCATCATTCTGACCAGGAGTAAGGCGCACTACCGTCAGTGTATGAGGACAGCTGTAAAACTTGCTTGCTCCAATAATTCACTTGTAAAGTGCATGAGGAAATATACAGACACCATCTTGAAATTTGCTACTTTGAATCACAGTTTAGAAAAGTAATAACAAGGATGAATTAGGATCTTCACGTTCCGATTCAGGGATTTCCAGTTTAAAGTTTAGATTCTTGTAATAAGCCTGATTTTCTTACAAATTCAAAGATGACAATGGTATGAACAAAGCGATAGGTGTTCCTGGCATTTATTACATTTATTAATGTTTTTAACTCAATTCCCAATAATATTTCTCATCAAAGTATTGTTGATAAGATTTTAATCTATAGAATTAAAAAAACACTTTTTTAAAAACTGTTCTGACCTGTGTCAACAACGTTGTGTTAATCTATTTTCAGTTGGATTACCCAGTTTCTGTTTTCAATCTTAACCCAAACATCGATCAAGCTATAAAAATATGAAAGAGCTGCTTGACCATGACGTGATTTGAATACACAACTTTCTGATATGGATTCAGAAGCACTACAGTTGAATTAAGATCTTCACAATCAGATTCAGTGATTTCCAGTCAAAAATTAAGAATCTGGTAATAAACCCTCTTTTCTTACAAATTCAAAGATGGCAATGGTAAAAATAAATTAATAGGTGCTTATGGCATTAATTACATTTATTAATGTTTGGAACTCAATTCCCAATAACAATTCTTATCAAAGTCCTCTTGAAATGATTATAATCTGTAGAACTAAAAAATGAAGTTTCTTAAACACTGCAGCCTGGTAGCAACAAAAAGATTTTATTCAGGAGAATTAAAAAAGCAATTTTTCAAACACTTTCCTGACAGGTGGCAACAAGATCATGATAATCTATTGTCAGTTAGAATACGCAGTTTCTGTTTTCAATCTTAACCCAAACATCGATCAACTTTTAAAAAGATGAAAGAGATACTTGAACATGACATAATTTAAACATGCATCATTCTGACCAGGAGTAAGGCGCACTACCGTCAGTGTATGAGGACAGCTGTAAAACTTGCTTGCTCCCATAATTCACTTGTAAAGTGCATGAGGAAATATACAGACACCATCTTGAAATTTGCTACTTTAAATCACAGTTTAGAAAAGTAATAACAAGGATGAATTAGGATCTTCACGTTCCGATTCAGGGATTTCCAGTTTAAAGTTTAGATTCCAGTAATAAGCCTGATTTTCTTACAAATTCAAAGATGACAATGGTATGAACAAAGCGATAGGTGTTCCTGGCATTTATTACATTTATTAATGTTTTTAACTCAATTCCCAATAATATTTCTCATCAAAGTATTGTTGATAAGATTTTAATCTATAGAATTAAAAAAACACTTTTTTAAAAACTGTTCTGACCTGTGTCAACAACGTTGTGTTAATCTATTTTCAGTTGGATTACCCAGTTTCTGTTTTCAATCTTAACCCAAACATCGATCAAGCTATAAAAATATGAAAGAGCTGCTTGACCATGACGAGATTTGAATACACAACTTTCTGATATGGATTCAGAAGCACTACAGTTGAATTAAGATCTTCACAATCAGATTCAGTGATTTCCAGTCAAAAATTAAGAATCTGGTAATAAACCCTCTTTTCTTACAAATTCAAAGATGGCAATGGTAAAAATAAATTAATAGGTGCTTATGGCATTAATTACATTTATTAATGTTTGGAACTCAATTCCCAATAACAATTCTTATCAAAGTCCTCTTGAAATGATTATAATCTGTAGAACTAAAAAATGAAGTTTCTTAAACACTGCAGCCTGGTAGCAACAAAAAGATTTTATTCAGTAGAATTAAAAAAGCAATTTTTCAAACACTTTCCTGACAGGTGGCAACAAGATCATGATAATCTATTGTCAGTTAGAATACGCAGTTTCTGTTTTCAATCTTAACCCAAACATCGATCAACTTTTAAAAAGATGAAAGAGATACTTGAACATGACATAATTTAAACATGCATCATTCTGACCAGGAGTAAGGCGCACTACCGTCAGTGTATGAGGACAGCTGTAAAACTTGCTTGCTCCCATAATTCACTTGTAAAGTGCATGAGGAAATATACAGACACCATCTTGAAATTTGCTACTTTAAATCACAGTTTAGAAAAGTAATAACAAGGATGAATTAGGATCTTCACGTTCCGATTCAGGGATTTCCAGTTTAAAGTTTAGATTCCAGTAATAAGCCTGATTTTCTTACAAATTCAAAGATGACAATGGTATGAACAAAGCGATAGGTGTTCCTGGCATTTATTACATTTATTAATGTTTTTAACTCAATTCCCAATAATATTTCTCATCAAAGTATTGTTGATAAGATTTTAATCTATAGAATTAAAAAAACACTTTTTTAAAAACTGTTCTGACCTGTGTCAACAACGTTGTGTTAATCTATTTTCAGTTGGATTACCCAGTTTCTGTTTTCAATCTTAACCCAAACATCGATCAAGCTATAAAAATATGAAAGAGCTGCTTGACCATGACGAGATTTGAATACACAACTTTCTGATATGGATTCAGAAGCACTACAGTTGAATTAAGATCTTCACAATCAGATTCAGTGATTTCCAGTCAAAAATTAAGAATCTGGTAATAAACCCTCTTTTCTTACAAATTCAAAGATGGCAATGGTAAAAATAAATTAATAGGTAATTAATTACATTTATTAATGTTTGGAACTCAATTCCCAATAACAATTCTTATCAAAGTCCTCTTGAAACGATTATAATCTGTAGAACTAAAAAACGCAGTTTCTTAAACACTGCAGCCTGGTAGCAACAAAGTCGAGTTAACTTTTGTCAAGTTGGACTACGCAGTTGCTGTTTTCAATAATAACCCAAACATCAATCAATATATGAAAAGACATAAAGAGCTGATTGACCTCGACGTGATTTGAACACACAACCTTCTGATCTGGAGTCAGACGCGCTACCGTTGCGCCACGAAGTCATTTGAAAAGTGTTGTTGCACCCATACTTCACATGAAAAGTGCATGATAAAATATATGGACACCATCTTGAAATTTGCTACTTATAATCACAGTTTGGAAAAGATATAAACAAGGATGAAATAAGGTCTTCACTTTCAGATTCAGGGATTTCCAATTAAAAATTTAGAATATAGTAATAAACCCTTTTTTCTTACAAATTCAAAGATGACAATGGTATGAACAAATTAATAGGTGCTTCTGACTTGCCACAAATTTTCTATTTTGAACTCAGTTCCCAATGATATATCTCATCAAAGATTGTTGAAAAGATTTCATTCAATAGAATTAAAAAAGCAATTTTTCAAACACTTTCCTGACAGGTGGCAACAAGATCATGATAATCTATTGTCAGTTAGAATACGCAGTTTCTGTTTTCAATCTTAACCCAAACATCGATCAACTTTTAAAAAGATGAAAGAGATACTTGAACATGACATAATTTAAACATGCATCATTCTGACCAGGAGTAAGGCGCACTACCGTCAGTGTATGAGGACAGCTGTAAAACTTGCTTGCTCCCATAATTCACTTGTAAAGTGCATGAGGAAATATACAGACACCATCTTGAAATTTGCTACTTTAAATCACAGTTTAGAAAAGTAATAACAAGGATGAATTAGGATCTTCACGTTCCGATTCAGGGATTTCCAGTTTAAAGTTTAGATTCTTGTAATAAGCCTGATTTTCTTACAAATTCAAAGATGACAATGGTATGAACAAAGCGATAGGTGTTTCTGGCATTTATTACAGTTATTAATGTTTTTAACTCAATTCCCAATAATATTTCTCATCAAAGTATTGTTGATAAGATTATAACCTATAGAATTAAAAAAACACTTTTTTAAAAACTGTTCTGACCTGTGTCAACAACATTGTGTTAATATATTTTCAGTTGGATTACCCAGTTTCTGTTTTCAATCTTAACCCAAACATCGATCAAGCTATAAAAATATGAAAGAGCTGCTTGACCATGACGTGATTTGAATACACAACTTTCTGATATGGATTCAGAAGCACTACAGTTGAATTAAGATCTTCACAATCAGATTCAGTGATTTCCAGTCAAAAATTAAGAATCTGGTAATAAACCCTCTTTTCTTACAAATTCAAAGATGGCAATGGTAAAAATAAATTAATAGGTGCTTATGGCATTAATTACATTTATTAATGTTTGGAACTCAATTCCCAATAAGAATTCTTATCAAAGTCCTCTTGAAACGATTATAATCTGTAGAACTAAAAAATGCAGTTTCTTAAACACTGCAGCCTGGTAGCAACAAAGTCGAGTTAACTTTTGTCAAGTTGGACTACGCAGTTGCTGTTTTCAATAATAACCCAAACATCAATCAAGATATGAAAAGACATATAGAGCTGATTGACCTCGACGTGATTTGAACACGCAACCTTTTGATCTGGAGTCAGACGCGCTACCGTTACGCCACGAGGTCAGTTGAAATGTGTTGTTGCTCCCATACTTCACATGAAAAGTGCATGATAAAATATATGGACACCATCTTGAAATTTGCTACTTATAATCACAGTTTGGAAAAGATATAAACAAGGATGAATTAAGGTCTTCACTTTCAGATTCAGGGATTTCCAATTAAAAATTTAGAATATAGTAATAAACCCTTTTTTCTTACAAATTCAAAGATGACAATGGTATGAACAAATTAATAGGTGTTTCTGACTTGCCACAAATTTCCTGTTTTGAACTCAGTTCCCAATGATATATCTCATAAAAGGATTGTTGAAAAGATTTTATTCAGTAGAATTAAAAAAGCAATTTTTCAAACACTTTCCTGACAGGTGGCAACAAGATCATGATAATCTATTGTCAGTTAGAATACGCAGTTTCTGTTTTCAATCTTAACCCAAACATCGATCAACTTTTAAAAAGATGAAAGAGATACTTGAACATGACATAATTTAAATATGCATCATTCTGACCAGGAGTAAGGCGCACTACCGTCAGTGTATGAGGACAGCTGTAAAACTTGCTTGCTCCAATAATTCACTTGTAAAGTGCATGAGGAAATATACAGACACCATCTTGAAATTTGCTACTTTGAATCACAGTTTAGAAAAGTAATAACAAGGATGAATTAGGATCTTCACGTTCCGATTCAGGGATTTCCAGTTTAAAGTTTAGATTCTTGTAATAAGCCTGATTTTCTTACAAATTCAAAGATGACAATGGTATGAACAAAGCGATAGGTGTTCCTGGCATTTATTACATTTATTAATGTTTTTAACTCAATTCCCAATAATATTTCTCATCAAAGTATTGTTGATAAGATTTTAATCTATAGAATTAAAAAAACACTTTTTTAAAAACTGTTCTGACCTGTGTCAACAACGTTGTGTTAATCTATTTTCAGTTGGATTACCCAGTTTCTGTTTTCAATCTTAACCCAAACATCGATCAAGCTATAAAAATATGAAAGAGCTGCTTGACCATGACGTGATTTGATTACACAACTTTCTGATATGGATTCAGAAGCACTACAGTTGAATTAAGATCTTCACAATCAGATTCAGTGATTTCCAGTCAAAAATTAAGAATCTGGTAATAAACCCTCTTTTCTTACAAATTCAAAGATGGCAATGGTAAAAATAAATTAATAGGTGCTTATGGCATTAATTACATTTATTAATGTTTGGAACTCAATTCCCAATAACAATTCTTATCAAAGTCCTCTTGAAATGATTATAATCTGTAGAACTAAAAAATGCAGTTTCTTAAACACTGCAGCCTGGTAGCAACAAAGTCGAGTTAACTTTTGTCAAGTTGGACTACGCAGTTGTTGTTTTCAATAATAACCCAAACATCAATCAAGATATGAAAAGACATAAAGAGCTGATTGACCTCGACGTGATTTGAACACGCAACCTTCTGATCTGGAGTCAGACGCTCTACCGTTGCTCCACGAGGTCAGTTGAAACGTGTTGTTGCTCCCATACTTCACATGAAAAGTCCATGATAAAATATATGGACACCATCTTGAAATTTGCTACTTATAATCACAGTTTGGAAAAGATATAAACAAGGATGAATTAAGGTCTTCACTTTCAGATTCAGGGATTTCCAATTAAAAATTTAGAATATAGTAATAAACCCTTTTTTCTTACAAATTCAAAGATGACAATGGTATGAACAAATTAATAGGTGTTTCTGACTTGCCACAAATTTTCTGTTTTGAACTCAGTTCCCAATGATATATCTCATCAAAGATTGTTGAAAAGATTTTATTCAGTAGAATTAAAAAAGCAATTTTTCAAACACTTTCCTGACAGGTGGCAACAAGATCATGATAATCTATTGTCAGTTAGAATACGAAGTTTCTGTTTTCAATCTTAACCCAAACATCGATCAACTTTTAAAAAGATGAAAGAGATACTTGAACGTGACATAATTTAAACATGCATCATTCTGACCAGGAGTAAGGCGCACTACCGTCAGTGTATGAGGACAGCTGTAAAACTTGCTTGCTCCCATAATTCACTTGTAAAGTGCATGAGGAAATATACAGACACCATCTTGAAATTTGCTACTTTAAATCACAGTTTAGAAAAGTAATAACAAGGATGAATTAGGATCTTCACGTTCCGATTCAAGGATTTCCAGTTTAAAGTTTAGATTCTAGTAATAAGCCTGATTTTCTTACAAATTCAAAGATGACAATGGTATGAAAAAAGCGATAGGTGTTTCTGGCATTTATTACATTTATTAATGTTTTTAACTCAATTCCCAATAATATTTCTCATCAAAGTATTGTTGATAAGATTTTAATCTATAGAATTAAAAAAACACTTTTTTAAAAACTGTTCTGACCTGTGTCAACAACATTGTGTTAATATATTTTCAGTTGGATTACCCAGTTTCTGTTTTCAATCTTAACCCAAACATCGATCAAGCTATAAAAATATGAAAGAGCTGTTTGACCATCACGTGATTTGAATACACAACTTTCTGATATGGATTCAGAAGCACTACAGTTGAATTAAGATCTTCACAATCAGATTCAGTGATTTCCAGTCAAAAATTAAGAATCTGGTAATAAACCCTCTTTTCTTACAAATTCAAAGATGGCAATGGTAAAAATAAATTAATAGGTAATTAATTACATTTATTAATGTTTGGAACTCAATTCCCAATAACAATTCTTATCAAAGTCCTCTTGAAACGATTATAATCTGTAGAACTAAAAAACGCAGTTTCTTAAACACTGCAGCCTGGTAGCAACAAAGTCGAGTTAACTTTTGTCAAGTTGGACTACGCAGTTGCTGTTTTCAATAATAACCCAAACATCAATCAAGATATGAAAAGACATAAAGAGCTGATTGACCTCGACGTGATTTGAACACGCAACCTTCTGATCTGGAGTCAGACGTGCTACCGTTGCGCCACGAGGTCAGTTGAAACGTGTTGTTGCTCCCATACTTCACATGAAAAGTGCATGATAAAATATATGGACACCATCTTGAAATTTGCTACTTATAATCACAGTTTGGAAATGATATAAACAAGGATGAATTAAGGTCTTCACTTTCAGATTCAGGGATTTCCAATTAAAAATTTAGAATATAGTAATAAACCCTTTTTTCTTACAAATTCAAAGATGACAATGGTATGAACAAATTAATAGGTGTTTCTGACTTGCCACAAATTTTCTGTTTTGAACTCAGTTCCCAATGATATATCTCATCAAAGATTGTTGAAAAGATTTTATTCAGTAGAATTAAAAAAGCAATTTTTCAAAGACTTTCCTGACAGGTGGCAACAAGATCATGATAATCTTTTGTCAGTTAGAATACGAAGTTTCTGTTTTCAATCTTAACCCAAACATCGATCAACTTTTAAAAAGATGAAAGAGATACTTGAACGTGACATAATTTAAACATGCATCATTCTGACCAGGAGTAAGGCGCACTACCGTCAGTGTATGAGGACAGCTGTAAAACTTGCTTGCTCCCATAATTCACTTGTAAAGTGCATGAGGAAATATACAGACACCATCTTGAAATTTGCTACTTTAAATCACAGTTTAGAAAAGTAATAACAAGGATGAATTAGGATCTTCACGTTCCGATTCAGGGATTTCCAGTTTAAAGTTTAGATTCTAGTAATAAGCCTGATTTTCTTACAAATTCAAAGATGACAATGGTATGAACAAAGCGATAGGTGTTTCTGGCATTTATTACATTTATTAATGTTTTTAACTCAATTCCCAATAATATTTCTCATCAAAGTATTGTTGATAAGATTTTAATCTATAGAATTAAAAAAACACTTTTTTAAAAACTGTTCTGACCTGTGTCAACAACATTGTGTTAATATATTTTCAGTTGGATTACCCAGTTTCTGTTTTCAATCTTAACCCAAACATCGATCAAGCTATAAAAATATGAAAGAGCTGTTTGACCATCACGTGATTTGAATACACAACTTTCTGATATGGAATCAGAAGCACTACAGTTGAATTAAGATCTTCACAATCAGATTCAGTGATTTCCAGTCAAAAATTAAGAATCTGGTAATAAACCCTCTTTTCTTACAAATTCAAAGATGGCAATGGTAAAAATAAATTAATAGGTGCTTATGGCATTAATTACATTTATTAATGTTTGGAACTCAATTCCCAATAACAATTCTTATCAAAGTCCTCTTGAAATGATTATAATCTGTAGAACTAAAAAATGCAGTTTCTTAAACACTGCAGCCTGGTAGCAACAAAGTCGAGTTAACTTTTGTCAAGTTGGACTATGCAGTTACTGTTTTCAATAATAACCCAAACATCAATCAAGATATGAAAAGACATAAAGAGCTGATTGACCTCAACGTGATTTGAACACGCAACCTTCTGATCTGGAGTCAGACGCGCTAACGTTGCTCCACGAGGTCAGTTGAAAAGTGTTGTTGCTCCCATACTTCACATGAAAAGTGCATGATAAAATATATGGACACCATCTTGAAATTTGCTACTTATAATCACAGTTTAGAAACGATATAAACAAGGATGAATTAAGGTCTTCACTTAAAGATTCAGGGATTTCCAATTAAAAATTTAGAATATAGTAATAAACCCTTTTTTCTTACAAATTCAAAGATGACAATGGTATGAACAAATTAATAGGTGTTTCTGACTTGCCACAAATTTCCTGTTTTGAACTCAGTTCCCAATGATATATCTCATCAAAGGATTGTTGAAAAGATTTTATTCAGTAGAATTAAAAAAGCAATTTTTCAAACACTTTCCTGACAGGTGGCAACAAGATCATGATAATCTATTGTCAGTTAGAATACGCAGTTTCTGTTTTCAATCTTAACCCAAACATCGATCAACTTTTAAAAAGATGAAAGAGATACTTGAACATGACATAATTTAAACATGCATCATTCTGACCAGGAGTAAGGCACACTACCGTCAGTGTATGAGGACAGCTGTAAAACTTGCTTGCTTCCATAATTCACTTGTAAAGTGCATGAGGAAATATACAGACACCATCTTGAAAATTGCTACTTTAAATCACAGTTTAGAAAAGTAATAACAAGGATGAATTAGGATCTTCACGTTCCGATTCAGGGATTTCTAGTTTAAAGTTTAGATTCTAGTAATAAGCCTGATTTTCTTACAAATTCAAAGATGACAATGGTATGAACAAAGCGATAGGTGTTCCTGGCATTTATTACATTTATTAATGTTTTTAACTCAATTCCCAATAATATTTCTCATCAAAGTATTGTTGATAAGATTTTAATCTATAGAATTAAAAAAACACTTTTTTTAAAACTGTTCTGACCTGTGTCAACAACGTTGTGTTAATCAATTTTCAGTTGGATTACCCAGTTTCTGTTTTCAATCTTAACCCAAACATCGATCAAGCTATAAAAATATGAAAGAGCTGCTTGACCATGATGTGATTTGAATACACAACTTTCTGATATGGATTCAGAAGCACTACAGTTGAATTAAGATCTTCACAATCAGATTCAGTGATTTCCAGTCAAAAATTAAGAATCTGGTAATAAACCCTCTTTTCTTACAAATTCAAAGATGGCAATGGTAAAAATAAATTAATAGGTGCTTATGGCATTAATTACATTTATTAATGTTTGGAACTCAATTCCCAATAACAATTCTTATCAAAGTCCTCTTGAAACGATTATAATCTGTAGAACTAAAAAATGCAGTTTCTTAAACACTGCAGCCTGGTAGCAACAAAGTCGAGTTAACTATTGTCAAGTTGGACTATGCAGTTACTGTTTTCAATAATAACCCAAACATCAATCAAGATATGAAAAGACATAAGGAGCTGATTGACCTCGACATGATTTGAACACGCAACCTTCTGATCTGGAGTCAGACGCGCTAACATTGCGCCACGAGGTCAGTTGAAAAGTGTTGTTGCTCCCATACTTCACATGAAAAGTGTATGATAAAATATATGGACACCATCTTGAAATTTGATACTTATAATCACAGTTTGGAAACGATATAAACAAGGATGAATTAAGGTCTTCACTTTCAGATTCAGGGATTTCCAATTAAAAATTAAGAATCTGGTAATAAACCCTCTTTTCTTACAAATTCAAAGATGGCAATGGTAAAAATAAATTAATAGGTGCTTATGGCATTAATTACATTTATTAATGTTTGGAACTCAATTCCCAATAACAATTCTTATCAAAGTCCTCTTGAAACGATTATAATCTGTAGAACTAAAAAATGCAGTTTCTTAAACACTGCAGCCTGGTAGCAACAAAGTCGAGTTAACTATTGTCAAGTTGGACTATGCAGTTACTGTTTTCAATAATAACCCAAACATCAATCAAGATATGAAAAGACATAAAGAGCTGATTGACCTCGACGTAATTTGAACACGCAACATTCTGATCTGGAGTCAGACGCGCCAACGTTGCGCCACGAGGTCAGTTGAAAAGTGTTGTTGCTCCCATACTTCACATGAAAAGTGTATGATAAAATATATGGACACCATCTTGAAATTTGCTACTTATAATCACAGTTTGGAAACGATATAAACAAGGATGAATTAAGGTCTTCACTTTCAGATTCAGGGATTTCCAATTAAAAATTAAGAATCTGGTAATAAACCCTCAATTGTTGAAAAGATTTCATTCAGTAGAATTAAAAAAGCAATTTTTCAAACACTTTCCTGACAGGTGGCAACAAGATCATGATAATCTATTGTCAGTTAGAATACGCAGTTTCTGTTTTCAATCTTAACCCAAACATCGATCAACTTTTAAAAAGATGAAAGAGATACTTGAACATGACATCATTTAAACATGCATCATTCTGACCAGGAGTAAGGCGCACTACCGTCAGTGTATGAGGACAGCTGTAAAACTTGCTTGCTCCCATAATTCACTTGTAAAGTGCATGAGGAAATATACAGACACCATCTTGAAATTTGCTACTTTAAATCACAGTTTAGAAAAGTAATAACAAGGATGAATTAGGATCTTCACGTTCCGATTCAGGGATTTCCAGTTTAAAGTTTAGATTCTTGTAATAAGCCTGATTTTCTTACAAATTCAAAGATGACAATGGTATGAACAAAGCGATAGGTGTTCCTGGCATTTATTACATTTATTAATGTTTTTAACTCAATTCCCAATAATATTTCTCATCAAAGTATTGTTGATAAGATTTTAATCTATAGAATTAAAAAAACACTTTTTTAAAAACTGTTCTGACCTGTGTCAACAACGTTGTGTTAATCTATTTTCAGTTGGATTACCCAGTTTCTGTTTTCAATCTTAACCCAAACATCGATCAAGCTATAAAAATATGAAAGAGCTGCTTGACCATGACGTGATTTGAATACACAACTTTCTGATATGGATTCAGAAGCACTACAGTTGAATTAAGATCTTCACAATCAGATTCAGTGATTTCCAGTCAAAAATTAAGAATCTGGTAATAAACCCTCTTTTCTTACAAATTCAAAGATGGCAATGGTAAAAATAAATTAATAGGTGCTTATGGCATTAATTACATTTATTAATGTTTGGAACTCAATTCCCAATAACAATTCTTATCAAAGTCCTCTTGAAACGATTATAATCTGTAGAACTAAAAAATGCAGTTTCTTAAACACTGCAGCCTGGTAGCAACAAAGTCGAGTTAACTTTTGTCAAGTTGGACTACGCAGTTGCTGTTTTCAATAATAACCCAAACATCAATCAAGATATGAAAAGACATAAAGAGCTGATTGACCTCGACGTGATTTGAACACGCAACCTTCTGATCTGGAGTCAGACGCGCTACCGTTGCGCCACGAGGTCAGTTGAAACGTGTTGTTGCTCCCATACTTCACATGAAAAGTGCATGATAAAATATATGGACACCATCTTGAAATTTGCTACTTATAATCACAGTTTGGAAAAGATATAAACAAGGATGAATTAAGGTCTTCACTTTCAGATTCAGGGATTTCCAATTAAAAATTTAGAATATAGTAATAAACCCTTTTTTCTTACAAATTCAAAGATGACAATGGTATGAACAAATTAATAGGTGTTTCTGACTTGCCACAAATTTCCTGTTTTGAACTCAGTTCCCAATGATATATCTCATAAAAGGATTGTTGAAAAGATTTTATTCAGTAGAATTAAAAAAGCAATTTTTCAAACACTTTCCTGACAGGTGGCAACAAGATCATGATAATCTATTGTCAGTTAGAATACGCAGTTTCTGTTTTCAATCTTAACCCAAACATCGATCAACTTTTAAAAAGATGAAAGAGATACTTGAACATGACATAATTTAAACATGCATCATTCTGACCAGGAGTAAGGCGCACTACCGTCAGTGTATGAGGACAGCTGTAAAACTTGCTTGCTCCCATAATTCACTTGTAAAGTGCATGAGGAAATATACAGACACCATCTTGAAATTTGCTACTTTAAATCACAGTTTAGAAAAGTAATAACAAGGATGAATTAGGATCTTCACGTTCCGATTCAGGGATTTCCAGTTTAAAGTTTAGATTCTAGTAATAAGCCTGATTTTCTTACAAATTCAAAGATGACAATGGTATGAACAAAGCGATAGGTGTTCCTGGCATTTATTACATTTATTAATGTTTTTAACTCAATTCCCAATAATATTTCTCATCAAAGTATTGTTGATAAGATTTTAATCTATAGAATTAAAAAAACACTTTTTTAAAAACTGTTCTGACCTATGTCAACAACGTTGTGTTAATCTATTTTCAGTTGGATTACCCAGTTTCTGTTTTCAATCTTAACCCAAACATCGATCAAGCTATAAAAATATGAAAGAGCTGCTTGACCATGATGAGATTTGAATACACAACTTTCTGATATGGATTCAGAAGCACTACAGTTGAATTAAGATCTTCACAATCAGATTCAGTGATTTCCAGTCAAAAATTAAGAATCTGGTAATAAACCCTCTTTTCTTACAAATTCAAAGATGGCAATGGTAAAAATAAATTAATAGGTAATTAATTACATTTATTAATGTTTGGAACTCAATTCCCAATAACAATTCTTATCAAAGTCCTCTTGAAACGATTATAATCTGTAGAACTAAAAAACGCAGTTTCTTAAACACTGCAGCCTGGTAGCAACAAAGTCGAGTTAACTTTTGTCAAGTTGGACTACGCAGTTGCTGTTTTCAATAATAACCCAAACATCAATCAAGATATGAAAAGACATAAAGAGCTGATTGACCTCGACGTGATTTGAACACACAACCTTCTGATCTGGAGTCAGACGCGCTACCGTTGCGCCACGAGGTCATTTGAAAAGTGTTGTTGCTCCCATACTTCACATGAAAAGTGCATGATAAAATATATGGACACCATCTTGAAATTTGCTACTTATAATCACAGTTTGGAAAAGATATAAACAAGGATGAATTAAGGTCTTCACTTTCAGATTCAGGGATTTCCAATTAAAAATTTAGAATATAGTAATAAACCCTTTTTTCTTACAAATTCAAAGATGACAATGGTATGAACAAATTAATAGGTATTTCTGACTTGCCACAAATTTTCTGTTTTGAACTCAGTTCCCAATGATATATCTCATCAAAGATTGTTGAAAAGATTTTATTCAGTAGAATTAAAAAAGCAATTTTTCAAAGACTTTCCTGACAGGTGGCAACAAGATCATGATAATCTTTTGTCAGTTAGAATACGAAGTTTCTGTTTTCAATCTTAACCCAAACATCGATCAACTTTTAAAAAGATGAAAGAGATACTTGAACGTGACATAATTTAAACATGCATCATTCTGACCAGGAGTAAGGCGCACTACCGTCAGTGTATGAGGACAGCTGTAAAACTTGCTTGCTCCCATAATTCACTTGTAAAGTGCATGAGGAAATATACAGACACCATCTTGAAATTTGCTACTTTAAATCACAGTTTAGAAAAGTAATAACAAGGATGAATTAGGATCTTCACGTTCCGATTCAGGGATTTCCAGTTTAAAGTTTAGATTCTAGTAATAAGCCTGATTTTCTTACAAATTCAAAGATGACAATGGTATGAACAAAGCGATAGGTGTTTCTGGCATTTATTACATTTATTAATGTTTTTAACTCAATTCCCAATAATATTTCTCATCAAAGTATTGTTGATAAGATTTTAATCTATAGAATTAAAAAAACACTTTTTTAAAAACTGTTCTGACCTGTGTCAACAACATTGTGTTAATATATTTTCAGTTGGATTACCCAGTTTCTGTTTTCAATCTTAACCCAAACATCGATCAAGCTATAAAAATATGAAAGAGCTGTTTGACCATCACGTGATTTGAATACACAACTTTCTGATATGGAATCAGAAGCACTACAGTTGAATTAAGATCTTCACAATCAGATTCAGTGATTTCCAGTCAAAAATTAAGAATCTGGTAATAAACCCTCTTTTCTTACAAATTCAAAGATGGCAATGGTAAAAATAAATTAATAGGTGCTTATGGCATTAATTACATTTATTAATGTTTGGAACTCAATTCCCAATAACAATTCTTATCAAAGTCCTCTTGAAATGATTATAATCTGTAGAACTAAAAAATGCAGTTTCTTAAACACTGCAGCCTGGTAGCAACAAAGTCGAGTTAACTTTTGTCAAGTTGGACTATGCAGTTACTGTTTTCAATAATAACCCAAACATCAATCAAGATATGAAAAGACATAAAGAGCTGATTGACCTCAACGTGATTTGAACACGCAACCTTCTGATGTGGAGTCAGACGCGCTAACGTTGCTCCACGAGGTCAGTTGAAAAGTGTTGTTGCTCCCATACTTCACATGAAAAGTGCATGATAAAATATATGGACACCATCTTGAAATTTGCTACTTATAATCACAGTTTAGAAACGATATAAACAAGGATGAATTAAGGTCTTCACTTAAAGATTCAGGGATTTCCAATTAAAAATTTAGAATATAGTAATAAACCCTTTTTTCTTACAAATTCAAAGATGACAATGGTATGAACAAATTAATAGGTGTTTCTGACTTGCCACAAATTTCCTGTTTTGAACTCAGTTCCCAATGATATATCTCATCAAAGGATTGTTGAAAAGATTTTATTCAGTAGAATTAAAAAAGCAATTTTTCAAACACTTTCCTGACAGGTGGCAACAAGATCATGATAATCTATTGTCAGTTAGAATACGCAGTTTCTGTTTTCAATCTTAACCCAAACATCGATCAACTTTTAAAAAGATGAAAGAGATACTTGAACATGACATAATTTAAACATGCATCATTCTGACCAGGAGTAAGGCGCACTACCGTCAGTGTATGAGGACAGCTGTAAAACTTGCTTGCTCCCATAATTCACTTGTAAAGTGCATGAGGAAATATACAGACACCATCTTGAAATTTGCTACTTTAAATCACAGTTTAGAAAAGTAATAACAAGGATGAATTAGGATCTTCACGTTCCGATTCAGGGATTTCCAGTTTAAAGTTTAGATTCCAGTAATAAGCCTGATTTTCTTACAAATTCAAAGATGACAATGGTATGAACAAAGCGATAGGTGTTCCTGGCATTTATTACATTTATTAATGTTTTTAACTCAATTCCCAATAATATTTCTCATCAAAGTATTGTTGATAAGATTTTAATCTATAGAATTAAAAAAACACTTTTTTAAAAACTGTTCTGACCTGTGTCAACAACGTTGTGTTAATCTATTTTCAGTTGGATTACCCAGTTTCTGTTTTCAATCTTAACCCAAACATCGATCAAGCTATAAAAATATGAAAGAGCTGCTTGACCATGACGTGATTTGAATACACAACTTTCTGATATGGATTCAGAAGCACTACAGTTGAATTAAGATCTTCACAATCAGATTCAGTGATTTCCAGTCAAAAATTAAGAATCTGGTAATAAACCCTCTTTTCTTACAAATTCAAAGATGGCAATGGTAAAAATAAATTAATAGGTGCTTATGGCATTAATTACATTTATTAATGTTTGGAACTCAATTCCCAATAACAATTCTTATCAAAGTCCTCTTGAAACGATTATAATCTGTAGAACTAAAAAATGAAGTTTCTTAAACACTGCAGCCTGGTAGCAACAAAAAGATTTTATTCAGTAGAATTAAAAAAGCAATTTTTCAAACACTTTCCTGACAGGTGGCAACAAGATCATGATAATCTATTGTCAGTTAGAATACGCAGTTTCTGTTTTCAATCTTAACCCAAACATCGATCAACTTTTAAAAAGATGAAAGAGATACTTGAACATGACATAATTTAAACATGCATCATTCTGACCAGGAGTAAGGCGCACTACCGTCAGTGTATGAGGACAGCTGTAAAACTTGCTTGCTCCCATAATTCACTTGTAAAGTGCATGAGGAAATATACAGACACCATCTTGAAATTTGCTACTTTAAATCACAGTTTAGAAAAGTAATAACAAGGATGAATTAGGATCTTCACGTTCCGATTCAGGGATTTCCAGTTTAAAGTTTAGATTCCAGTAATAAGCCTGATTTTCTTACAAATTCAAAGATGACAATGGTATGAACAAAGCGATAGGTGTTCCTGGCATTTATTACATTTATTAATGTTTTTAACTCAATTCCCAATAATATTTCTCATCAAAGTATTGTTGATAAGATTTTAATCTATAGAATTAAAAAAACACTTTTTTAAAAACTGTTCTGACCTGTGTCAACAACGTTGTGTTAATCTATTTTCAGTTGGATTACCCAGTTTCTGTTTTCAATCTTAACCCAAACATCGATCAAGCTATAAAAATATGAAAGAGCTGCTTGACCATGACGAGATTTGAATACACAACTTTCTGATATGGATTCAGAAGCACTACAGTTGAATTAAGATCTTCACAATCAGATTCAGTGATTTCCAGTCAAAAATTAAGAATCTGGTAATAAACCCTCTTTTCTTAAAAATTCAAAGATGGCAATGGTAAAAATAAATTAATAGGTAATTAATTACATTTATTAATGTTTGGAACTCAATTCCCAATAACAATTCTTATCAAAGTCCTCTTGAAACGATTATAATCTGTAGAACTAAAAAACGCAGTTTCTTAAACACTGCAGCCTGGTAGCAACAAAGTCGAGTTAACTTTTGTCAAGTTGGACTACGCAGTTGCTGTTTTCAATAATAACCCAAACATCAATCAAGATATGAAAAGACATAAAGAGCTGATTGACCTCGACGTGATTTGAACACACAACCTTCTGATCTGGAGTCAGACGCGTTACCGTTGCGCCACGAAGTCATTTGAAAAGTGTTGTTGCACCCATACTTCACATGAAAAGTGCATGATAAAATATATGGACACCATCTTGAAATTTGCTACTTATAATCACAGTTTGGAAAAGATATAAACAAGGATGAAATAAGGTCTTCACTTTCAGATTCAGGGATTTCCAATTAAAAATTTAGAATATAGTAATAAACCCTTTTTTCTTACAAATTCAAAGATGACAATGGTATGAACAAATTAATAGGTGCTTCTGACTTGCCACAAATTTTCTATTTTGAACTCAGTTCCCAATGATATATCTCATCAAAGATTGTTGAAAAGATTTCATTCAGTAGAATTAAAAAAGCAATTTTTCAAACACTTTCCTGACAGGTGGCAACAAGATCATGATAATCTATTGTCAGTTAGAATACGCAGTTTCTGTTTTCAATCTTAACCCAAACATCGATCAACTTTTAAAAAGATGAAAGAGATACTTGAACATGACATAATTTAAACATGCATCATTCTGACCAGGAGTAAGGCGCACTACCGTCAGTGTATGAGGACAGCTGTAAAACTTGCTTGCTCCCATAATTCACTTGTAAAGTGCATGAGGAAATATACAGACACCATCTTGAAATTTGCTACTTTAAATCACAGTTTAGAAAAGTAATAACAAGGATGAATTAGGATCTTCACGTTCCGATTCAGGGATTTCCAGTTTAAAGTTTAGATTCTTGTAATAAGCCTGATTTTCTTACAAATTCAAAGATGACAATGGTATGAACAAAGCGATAGGTGTTTCTGGCATTTATTACAGTTATTAATGTTTTTAACTCAATTCCCAATAATATTTCTCATCAAAGTATTGTTGATAAGATTATAACCTATAGAATTAAAAAAACACTTTTTAAAAAACTGTTCTGACCTGTGTCAACAACATTGTGTTAATATATTTTCAGTTGGATTACCCAGTTTCTGTTTTCAATCTTAACCCAAACATCGATCAAGCTATAAAAATATGAAAGAGCTGCTTGACCATGACGTGATTTGAATACACAACTTTCTGATATGGATTCAGAAGCACTACAGTTGAATTAAGATCTTCACAATCAGATTCAGTGATTTCCAGTCAAAAATTAAGAATCTGGTAATAAACCCTCTTTTCTTACAAATTCAAAGATGGCAATGGTAAAAATAAATTAATAGGTGCTTATGGCATTAATTACATTTATTAATGTTTGGAACTCAATTCCCAATAAGAATTCTTATCAAAGTCCTCTTGAAACGATTATAATCTGTAGAACTAAAAAATGCAGTTTCTTAAACACTGCAGCCTGGTAGCAACAAAGTCGAGTTAACTTTTGTCAAGTTGGACTACGCAGTTGCTGTTTTCAATAATAACCCAAACATCAATCAAGATATGAAAAGACATAAAGAGCTGATTGACCTCGACGTGATTTGAACACGCAACCTTCTGATCTGGAGTCAGACGCGCTACCGTTACGCCACGAGGTCAGTTGAAATGTGTTGTTGCTCCCATACTTCACATGAAAAGTGCATGATAAAATATATGGACACCATCTTGAAATTTGCTACTTATAATCACAGTTTGGAAAAGATATAAACAAGGATGAATTAAGGTCTTCACTTTCAGATTCAGGGATTTCCAATTAAAAATTTAGAATATAGTAATAAACCCTTTTTTCTTACAAATTCAAAGATGACAATGGTATGAACAAATTAATAGGTGTTTCTGACTTGCCACAAATTTCCTGTTTTGAACTCAGTTCCCAATGATATATCTCATAAAAGGATTGTTGAAAAGATTTTATTCAGTAGAATTAAAAAAGCAATTTTTCAAACACTTTCCTGACAGGTGGCAACAAGATCATGATAATCTATTGTCAGTTAGAATACGCAGTTTCTGTTTTCAATCTTAACCCAAACATCGATCAACTTTTAAAAAGATGAAAGAGATACTTGAACATGACATAATTTAAACATGCATCATTCTGACCAGGAGTAAGGCGCACTACCGTCAGTGTATGAGGACAGCTGTAAAACTTGCTTGCTCCAATAATTCACTTGTAAAGTGCATGAGGAAATATACAGACACCATCTTGAAATTTGCTACTTTGAATCACAGTTTAGAAAAGTAATAACAAGGATGAATTAGGATCTTCACGTTCCGATTCAGGGATTTCCAGTTTAAAGTTTAGATTCTTGTAATAAGCCTGATTTTCTTACAAATTCAAAGATGACAATGGTATGAACAAAGCGATAGGTGTTCCTGGCATTTATTACATTTATTAATGTTTTTAACTCAATTCCCAATAATATTTCTCATCAAAGTATTGTTGATAAGATTTTAATCTATAGAATTAAAAAAACACTTTTTTAAAAACTGTTCTGACCTGTGTCAACAACGTTGTGTTAATCTATTTTCAGTTGGATTACCCAGTTTCTGTTTTCAATCTTAACCCAAACATCGATCAAGCTATAAAAATATGAAAGAGCTGCTTGACCATGACGTGATTTGAATACACAACTTTCTGATATGGATTCAGAAGCACTACAGTTGAATTAAGATCTTCACAATCAGATTCAGTGATTTCCAGTCAAAAATTAAGAATCTGGTAATAAACCCTCTTTTCTTACAAATTCAAAGATGGCAATGGTAAAAATAAATTAATAGGTGCTTATGGCATTAATTACATTTATTAATGTTTGGAACTCAATTCCCAATAACAATTCTTATCAAAGTCCTCTTGAAATGATTATAATCTGTAGAACTAAAAAATGAAGTTTCTTAAACACTGCAGCCTGGTAGCAACAAAAAGATTTTATTCAGGAGAATTAAAAAAGCAATTTTTCAAACACTTTCCTGACAGGTGGCAACAAGATCATGATAATCTATTGTCAGTTAGAATACGCAGTTTCTGTTTTCAATCTTAACCCAAACATCGATCAACTTTTAAAAAGATGAAAGAGATACTTGAACATGACATAATTTAAACATGCATCATTCTGACCAGGAGTAAGGCGCACTACCGTCAGTGTATGAGGACAGCTGTAAAACTTGCTTGCTCCCATAATTCACTTGTAAAGTGCATGAGGAAATATACAGACACCATCTTGAAATTTGCTACTTTAAATCACAGTTTAGAAAAGTAATAACAAGGATGAATTAGGATCTTCACGTTCCGATTCAGGGATTTCCAGTTTAAAGTTTAGATTCCAGTAATAAGCCTGATTTTCTTACAAATTCAAAGATGACAATGGTATGAACAAAGCGATAGGTGTTCCTGGCATTTATTACATTTATTAATGTTTTTAACTCAATTCCCAATAATATTTCTCATCAAAGTATTGTTGATAAGATTTTAATCTATAGAATTAAAAAAACACTTTTTTAAAAACTGTTCTGACCTGTGTCAACAACGTTGTGTTAATCTATTTTCAGTTGGATTACCCAGTTTCTGTTTTCAATCTTAACCCAAACATCGATCAAGCTATAAAAATATGAAAGAGCTGCTTGACCATGACGAGATTTGAATACACAACTTTCTGATATGGATTCAGAAGCACTACAGTTGAATTAAGATCTTCACAATCAGATTCAGTGATTTCCAGTCAAAAATTAAGAATCTGGTAATAAACCCTCTTTTCTTACAAATTCAAAGATGGCAATGGTAAAAATAAATTAATAGGTGCTTATGGCATTAATTACATTTATTAATGTTTGGAACTCAATTCCCAATAACAATTCTTATCAAAGTCCTCTTGAAATGATTATAATCTGTAGAACTAAAAAATGAAGTTTCTTAAACACTGCAGCCTGGTAGCAACAAAAAGATTTTATTCAGTAGAATTAAAAAAGCAATTTTTCAAACACTTTCCTGACAGGTGGCAACAAGATCATGATAATCTATTGTCAGTTAGAATACGCAGTTTCTGTTTTCAATCTTAACCCAAACATCGATCAACTTTTAAAAAGATGAAAGAGATACTTGAACATGACATAATTTAAACATGCATCATTCTGACCAGGAGTAAGGCGCACTACCGTCAGTGTATGAGGACAGCTGTAAAACTTGCTTGCTCCCATAATTCACTTGTAAAGTGCATGAGGAAATATACAGACACCATCTTGAAATTTGCTACTTTAAATCACAGTTTAGAAAAGTAATAACAAGGATGAATTAGGATCTTCACGTTCCGATTCAGGGATTTCCAGTTTAAAGTTTAGATTCCAGTAATAAGCCTGATTTTCTTACAAATTCAAAGATGACAATGGTATGAACAAAGCGATAGGTGTTCCTGGCATTTATTACATTTATTAATGTTTTTAACTCAATTCCCAATAATATTTCTCATCAAAGTATTGTTGATAAGATTTTAATCTATAGAATTAAAAAAACACTTTTTTAAAAACTGTTCTGACCTGTGTCAACAACGTTGTGTTAATCTATTTTCAGTTGGATTACCCAGTTTCTGTTTTCAATCTTAACCCAAACATCGATCAAGCTATAAAAATATGAAAGAGCTGCTTGACCATGACGAGATTTGAATACACAACTTTCTGATATGGATTCAGAAGCACTACAGTTGAATTAAGATCTTCACAATCAGATTCAGTGATTTCCAGTCAAAAATTAAGAATCTGGTAATAAACCCTCTTTTCTTACAAATTCAAAGATGGCAATGGTAAAAATAAATTAATAGGTAATTAATTACATTTATTAATGTTTGGAACTCAATTCCCAATAACAATTCTTATCAAAGTCCTCTTGAAACGATTATAATCTGTAGAACTAAAAAACGCAGTTTCTTAAACACTGCAGCCTGGTAGCAACAAAGTCGAGTTAACTTTTGTCAAGTTGGACTACGCAGTTGCTGTTTTCAATAATAACCCAAACATCAATCAATATATGAAAAGACATAAAGAGCTGATTGACCTCGACGTGATTTGAACACACAACCTTCTGATCTGGAGTCAGACGCGCTACCGTTGCGCCACGAAGTCATTTGAAAAGTGTTGTTGCACCCATACTTCACATGAAAAGTGCATGATAAAATATATGGACACCATCTTGAAATTTGCTACTTATAATCACAGTTTGGAAAAGATATAAACAAGGATGAAATAAGGTCTTCACTTTCAGATTCAGGGATTTCCAATTAAAAATTTAGAATATAGTAATAAACCCTTTTTTCTTACAAATTCAAAGATGACAATGGTATGAACAAATTAATAGGTGCTTCTGACTTGCCACAAATTTTCTATTTTGAACTCAGTTCCCAATGATATATCTCATCAAAGATTGTTGAAAAGATTTCATTCAATAGAATTAAAAAAGCAATTTTTCAAACACTTTCCTGACAGGTGGCAACAAGATCATGATAATCTATTGTCAGTTAGAATACGCAGTTTCTGTTTTCAATCTTAACCCAAACATCGATCAACTTTTAAAAAGATGAAAGAGATACTTGAACATGACATAATTTAAACATGCATCATTCTGACCAGGAGTAAGGCGCACTACCGTCAGTGTATGAGGACAGCTGTAAAACTTGCTTGCTCCCATAATTCACTTGTAAAGTGCATGAGGAAATATACAGACACCATCTTGAAATTTGCTACTTTAAATCACAGTTTAGAAAAGTAATAACAAGGATGAATTAGGATCTTCACGTTCCGATTCAGGGATTTCCAGTTTAAAGTTTAGATTCTTGTAATAAGCCTGATTTTCTTACAAATTCAAAGATGACAATGGTATGAACAAAGCGATAGGTGTTTCTGGCATTTATTACAGTTATTAATGTTTTTAACTCAATTCCCAATAATATTTCTCATCAAAGTATTGTTGATAAGATTATAACCTATAGAATTAAAAAAACACTTTTTTAAAAACTGTTCTGACCTGTGTCAACAACATTGTGTTAATATATTTTCAGTTGGATTACCCAGTTTCTGTTTTCAATCTTAACCCAAACATCGATCAAGCTATAAAAATATGAAAGAGCTGCTTGACCATGACGTGATTTGAATACACAACTTTCTGATATGGATTCAGAAGCACTACAGTTGAATTAAGATCTTCACAATCAGATTCAGTGATTTCCAGTCAAAAATTAAGAATCTGGTAATAAACCCTCTTTTCTTACAAATTCAAAGATGGCAATGGTAAAAATAAATTAATAGGTGCTTATGGCATTAATTACATTTATTAATGTTTGGAACTCAATTCCCAATAAGAATTCTTATCAAAGTCCTCTTGAAACGATTATAATCTGTAGAACTAAAAAATGCAGTTTCTTAAACACTGCAGCCTGGTAGCAACAAAGTCGAGTTAACTTTTGTCAAGTTGGACTACGCAGTTGCTGTTTTCAATAATAACCCAAACATCAATCAAGATATGAAAAGACATATAGAGCTGATTGACCTCGACGTGATTTGAACACGCAACCTTTTGATCTGGAGTCAGACGCGCTACCGTTACGCCACGAGGTCAGTTGAAATGTGTTGTTGCTCCCATACTTCACATGAAAAGTGCATGATAAAATATATGGACACCATCTTGAAATTTGCTACTTATAATCACAGTTTGGAAAAGATATAAACAAGGATGAATTAAGGTCTTCACTTTCAGATTCAGGGATTTCCAATTAAAAATTTAGAATATAGTAATAAACCCTTTTTTCTTACAAATTCAAAGATGACAATGGTATGAACAAATTAATAGGTGTTTCTGACTTGCCACAAATTTCCTGTTTTGAACTCAGTTCCCAATGATATATCTCATAAAAGGATTGTTGAAAAGATTTTATTCAGTAGAATTAAAAAAGCAATTTTTCAAACACTTTCCTGACAGGTGGCAACAAGATCATGATAATCTATTGTCAGTTAGAATACGCAGTTTCTGTTTTCAATCTTAACCCAAACATCGATCAACTTTTAAAAAGATGAAAGAGATACTTGAACATGACATAATTTAAATATGCATCATTCTGACCAGGAGTAAGGCGCACTACCGTCAGTGTATGAGGACAGCTGTAAAACTTGCTTGCTCCAATAATTCACTTGTAAAGTGCATGAGGAAATATACAGACACCATCTTGAAATTTGCTACTTTGAATCACAGTTTAGAAAAGTAATAACAAGGATGAATTAGGATCTTCACGTTCCGATTCAGGGATTTCCAGTTTAAAGTTTAGATTCTTGTAATAAGCCTGATTTTCTTACAAATTCAAAGATGACAATGGTATGAACAAAGCGATAGGTGTTCCTGGCATTTATTACATTTATTAATGTTTTTAACTCAATTCCCAATAATATTTCTCATCAAAGTATTGTTGATAAGATTTTAATCTATAGAATTAAAAAAACACTTTTTTAAAAACTGTTCTGACCTGTGTCAACAACGTTGTGTTAATCTATTTTCAGTTGGATTACCCAGTTTCTGTTTTCAATCTTAACCCAAACATCGATCAAGCTATAAAAATATGAAAGAGCTGCTTGACCATGACGTGATTTGATTACACAACTTTCTGATATGGATTCAGAAGCACTACAGTTGAATTAAGATCTTCACAATCAGATTCAGTGATTTCCAGTCAAAAATTAAGAATCTGGTAATAAACCCTCTTTTCTTACAAATTCAAAGATGGCAATGGTAAAAATAAATTAATAGGTGCTTATGGCATTAATTACATTTATTAATGTTTGGAACTCAATTCCCAATAACAATTCTTATCAAAGTCCTCTTGAAATGATTATAATCTGTAGAACTAAAAAATGCAGTTTCTTAAACACTGCAGCCTGGTAGCAACAAAGTCGAGTTAACTTTTGTCAAGTTGGACTACGCAGTTGTTGTTTTCAATAATAACCCAAACATCAATCAAGATATGAAAAGACATAAAGAGCTGATTGACCTCGACGTGATTTGAACACGCAACCTTCTGATCTGGAGTCAGACGCTCTACCGTTGCTCCACGAGGTCAGTTGAAACGTGTTGTTGCTCCCATACTTCACATGAAAAGTCCATGATAAAATATATGGACACCATCTTGAAATTTGCTACTTATAATCACAGTTTGGAAAAGATATAAACAAGGATGAATTAAGGTCTTCACTTTCAGATTCAGGGATTTCCAATTAAAAATTTAGAATATAGTAATAAACCCTTTTTTCTTACAAATTCAAAGATGACAATGGTATGAACAAATTAATAGGTGTTTCTGACTTGCCACAAATTTTCTGTTTTGAACTCAGTTCCCAATGATATATCTCATCAAAGATTGTTGAAAAGATTTTATTCAGTAGAATTAAAAAAGCAATTTTTCAAACACTTTCCTGACAGGTGGCAACAAGATCATGATAATCTATTGTCAGTTAGAATACGAAGTTTCTGTTTTCAATCTTAACCCAAACATCGATCAACTTTTAAAAAGATGAAAGAGATACTTGAACGTGACATAATTTAAACATGCATCATTCTGACCAGGAGTAAGGCGCACTACCGTCAGTGTATGAGGACAGCTGTAAAACTTGCTTGCTCCCATAATTCACTTGTAAAGTGCATGAGGAAATATACAGACACCATCTTGAAATTTGCTACTTTAAATCACAGTTTAGAAAAGTAATAACAAGGATGAATTAGGATCTTCACGTTCCGATTCAAGGATTTCCAGTTTAAAGTTTAGATTCTAGTAATAAGCCTGATTTTCTTACAAATTCAAAGATGACAATGGTATGAAAAAAGCGATAGGTGTTTCTGGCATTTATTACATTTATTAATGTTTTTAACTCAATTCCCAATAATATTTCTCATCAAAGTATTGTTGATAAGATTTTAATCTATAGAATTAAAAAAACACTTTTTTAAAAACTGTTCTGACCTGTGTCAACAACATTGTGTTAATATATTTTCAGTTGGATTACCCAGTTTCTGTTTTCAATCTTAACCCAAACATCGATCAAGCTATAAAAATATGAAAGAGCTGTTTGACCATCACGTGATTTGAATACACAACTTTCTGATATGGATTCAGAAGCACTACAGTTGAATTAAGATCTTCACAATCAGATTCAGTGATTTCCAGTCAAAAATTAAGAATCTGGTAATAAACCCTCTTTTCTTACAAATTCAAAGATGGCAATGGTAAAAATAAATTAATAGGTAATTAATTACATTTATTAATGTTTGGAACTCAATTCCCAATAACAATTCTTATCAAAGTCCTCTTGAAACGATTATAATCTGTAGAACTAAAAAACGCAGTTTCTTAAACACTGCAGCCTGGTAGCAACAAAGTCGAGTTAACTTTTGTCAAGTTGGACTACGCAGTTGCTGTTTTCAATAATAACCCAAACATCAATCAAGATATGAAAAGACATAAAGAGCTGATTGACCTCGACGTGATTTGAACACGCAACCTTCTGATCTGGAGTCAGACGTGCTACCGTTGCGCCACGAGGTCAGTTGAAACGTGTTGTTGCTCCCATACTTCACATGAAAAGTGCATGATAAAATATATGGACACCATCTTGAAATTTGCTACTTATAATCACAGTTTGGAAATGATATAAACAAGGATGAATTAAGGTCTTCACTTTCAGATTCAGGGATTTCCAATTAAAAATTTAGAATATAGTAATAAACCCTTTTTTCTTACAAATTCAAAGATGACAATGGTATGAACAAATTAATAGGTGTTTCTGACTTGCCACAAATTTCCTGTTTTGAACTCAGTTCCCAATGATATATCTCATCAAAGGATTGTTGAAAAGATTTTATTCAGTAGAATTAAAAAAGCAATTTTTCAAACACTTTCCTGACAGGTGGCAACAAGATCATGATAATCTATTGTCAGTTAGAATACGCAGTTTCTGTTTTCAATCTTAACCCAAACATCGATCAACTTTTAAAAAGATGAAAGAGATACTTGAACATGACATAATTTAAACATGCATCATTCTGACCAGGAGTAAGGCGCACTACCGTCAGTGTATGAGGACAGCTGTAAAACTTGCTTGCTCCCATAATTCACTTGTAAAGTGCATGAGGAAATATACAGACACCATCTTGAAATTTGCTACTTTAAATCACAGTTTAGAAAAGTAATAACAAGGATGAATTAGGATCTTCACGTTCCGATTCAGGGATTTCCAGTTTAAAGTTTAGATTCTAGTAATAAGCCTGATTTTCTTACAAATTCAAAGATGACAATGGTATGAACAAAGCGATAGGTGTTCCTGGCATTTATTACATTTATTAATGTTTTAACTCAATTCCCAATAATATTTCTCATCAAAGTATTGTTGATAAGATTTTAATCTATAGAATTAAAAAAACACTTTTTTAAAAACTGTTCTGACCTATGTCAACAACGTTGTGTTAATCTATTTTCAGTTGGATTACCCAGTTTCTGTTTTCAATCTTAACCCAAACATCGATCAAGCTATAAAAATATGAAAGAGCTGCTTGACCATGATGAGATTTGAATACACAACTTTCTGATATGGATTCAGAAGCACTACAGTTGAATTAAGATCTTCACAATCAGATTCAGTGATTTCCAGTCAAAAATTAAGAATCTGGTAATAAACCCTCTTTTCTTACAAATTCAAAGATGGCAATGGTAAAAATAAATTAATAGGTAATTAATTACATTTATTAATGTTTGGAACTCAATTCCCAATAACAATTCTTATCAAAGTCCTCTTGAAACGATTATAATCTGTAGAACTAAAAAACGCAGTTTCTTAAACACTGCAGCCTGGTAGCAACAAAGTCGAGTTAACTTTTGTCAAGTTGGACTACGCAGTTGCTGTTTTCAATAATAACCCAAACATCAATCAAGATATGAAAAGACATAAAGAGCTGATTGACCTCGACGTGATTTGAACACACAACCTTCTGATCTGGAGTCAGACGCGCTACCGTTGCGCCACGAGGTCATTTGAAAAGTGTTGTTGCTCCCATACTTCACATGAAAAGTGCATGATAAAATATATGGACACCATCTTGAAATTTGCTACTTATAATCACAGTTTGGAAAAGATATAAACAAGGATGAATTAAGGTCTTCACTTTCAGATTCAGGGATTTCCAATTAAAAATTTAGAATATAGTAATAAACCCTTTTTTCTTACAAATTCAAAGATGACAATGGTATGAACAAATTAATAGGTGTTTCTGACTTGTCACAAATTTTCTGTTTTGAACTCAGTTCCCAATGATATATCTCATCAAAGATTGTTGAAAAGATTTTATTCAGTAGAATTAAAAAAGCAATTTTTCAAAGACTTTCCTGACAGGTGGCAACAAGATCATGATAATCTTTTGTCAGTTAGAATACGAAGTTTCTGTTTTCAATCTTAACCCAAACATCGATCAACTTTTAAAAAGATGAAAGAGATACTTGAACGTGACATAATTTAAACATGCATCATTCTGACCAGGAGTAAGGCGCACTACCGTCAGTGTATGAGGACAGCTGTAAAACTTGCTTGCTCCCATAATTCACTTGTAAAGTGCATGAGGAAATATACAGACACCATCTTGAAATTTGCTACTTTAAATCACAGTTTAGAAAAGTAATAACAAGGATGAATTAGGATCTTCACGTTCCGATTCAGGGATTTCCAGTTTAAAGTTTAGATTCTAGTAATAAGCCTGATTTTCTTACAAATTCAAAGATGACAATGGTATGAACAAAGCGATAGGTGTTTCTGGCATTTATTACATTTATTAATGTTTTTAACTCAATTCCCAATAATATTTCTCATCAAAGTATTGTTGATAAGATTTTAATCTATAGAATTAAAAAAACACTTTTTTAAAAACTGTTCTGACCTGTGTCAACAACATTGTGTTAATATATTTTCAGTTGGATTACCCAGTTTCTGTTTTCAATCTTAACCCAAACATCGATCAAGCTATAAAAATATGAAAGAGCTGTTTGACCATCACGTGATTTGAATACACAACTTTCTGATATGGAATCAGAAGCACTACAGTTGAATTAAGATCTTCACAATCAGATTCAGTGATTTCCAGTCAAAAATTAAGAATCTGGTAATAAACCCTCTTTTCTTACAAATTCAAAGATGGCAATGGTAAAAATAAATTAATAGGTGCTTATGGCATTAATTACATTTATTAATGTTTGGAACTCAATTCCCAATAACAATTCTTATCAAAGTCCTCTTGAAATGATTATAATCTGTAGAACTAAAAAATGCAGTTTCTTAAACACTGCAGCCTGGTAGCAACAAAGTCGAGTTAACTTTTGTCAAGTTGGACTATGCAGTTACTGTTTTCAATAATAACCCAAACATCAATCAAGATATGAAAAGACATAAAGAGCTGATTGACCTCAACGTGATTTGAACACACAACCTTCTGATCTGGAGTCAGACGCGCTAACGTTGCTCCACGAGGTCAGTTGAAAAGTGTTGTTGCTCCCATACTTCACATGAAAAGTGCATGATAAAATATATGGACACCATCTTGAAATTTGCTACTTATAATCACAGTTTAGAAACGATATAAACAAGGATGAATTAAGGTCTTCACTTTCAGATTCAGGGATTTCCAATTAAAAATTTAGAATATAGTAATAAACCCTTTTTTCTTACAAATTCAAAGATGACAATGGTATGAACAAATTAATAGGTGTTTCTGACTTGCCACAAATTTCCTGTTTTGAACTCAGTTCCCAATGATATATCTCATCAAAGGATTGTTGAAAAGATTTTATTCAGTAGAATTAAAAAAGCAATTTTTCAAACACTTTCCTGACAGGTGGCAACAAGATCATGATAATCTATTGTCAGTTAGAATACGCAGTTTCTGTTTTCAATCTTAACCCAAACATCGATCAACTTTTAAAAAGATGAAAGAGATACTTGAACATGACATAATTTAAACATGCATCATTCTGACCAGGAGTAAGGCGCACTACCGTCAGTGTATGAGGACAGCTGTAAAACTTGCTTGCTCCCATAATTCACTTGTAAAGTGCATGAGGAAATATACAGACACCATCTTGAAATTTGCTACTTTAAATCACAGTTTAGAAAAGTAATAACAAGGATGAATTAGGATCTTCACGTTCCGATTCAGGGATTTCCAGTTTAAAGTTTAGATTCCAGTAATAAGCCTGATTTTCTTACAAATTCAAAGATGACAATGGTATGAACAAAGCGATAGGTGTTCCTGGCATTTATTACATTTATTAATGTTTTTAACTCAATTCCCAATAATATTTCTCATCAAAGTATTGTTGATAAGATTTTAATCTATAGAATTAAAAAAACACTTTTTTAAAAACTGTTCTGACCTGTGTCAACAACGTTGTGTTAATCTATTTTCAGTTGGATTACCCAGTTTCTGTTTTCAATCTTAACCCAAACATCGATCAAGCTATAAAAATATGAAAGAGCTGCTTGACCATGACGAGATTTGAATACACAACTTTCTGATATGGATTCAGAAGCACTACAGTTGAATTAAGATCTTCACAATCAGATTCAGTGATTTCCAGTCAAAAATTAAGAATCTGGTAATAAACCCTCTTTTCTTACAAATTCAAAGATGGCAATGGTAAAAATAAATTAATAGGTGCTTATGGCATTAATTACATTTATTAATGTTTGGAACTCAATTCCCAATAACAATTCTTATCAAAGTCCTCTTGAAATGATTATAATCTGTAGAACTAAAAAATGAAGTTTCTTAAACACTGCAGCCTGGTAGCAACAAAAAGATTTTATTCAGTAGAATTAAAAAAGCAATTTTTCAAACACTTTCCTGACAGGTGGCAACAAGATCATGATAATCTATTGTCAGTTAGAATACGCAGTTTCTGTTTTCAATCTTAACCCAAACATCGATCAACTTTTAAAAAGATGAAAGAGATACTTGAACATGACATAATTTAAACATGCATCATTCTGACCAGGAGTAAGGCGCACTACCGTCAGTGTATGAGGACAGCTGTAAAACTTGCTTGCTCCCATAATTCACTTGTAAAGTGCATGAGGAAATATACAGACACCATCTTGAAATTTGCTACTTTAAATCACAGTTTAGAAAAGTAATAACAAGGATGAATTAGGATCTTCACGTTCCGATTCAGGGATTTACAGTTTAAAGTTTAGATTCCAGTAATAAGCCTGATTTTCTTACAAATTCAAAGATGACAATGGTATGAACAAAGCGATAGGTGTTCCTGGCATTTATTACATTTATTAATGTTTTTAACTCAATTCCCAATAATATTTCTCATCAAAGTATTGTTGATAAGATTTTAATCTATAGAATTAAAAAAACACTTTTTTAAAAACTGTTCTGACCTGTGTCAACAACGTTGTGTTAATCTATTTTCAGTTGGATTACCCAGTTTCTGTTTTCAATCTTAACCCAAACATCGATCAAGCTATAAAAATATGAAAGAGCTGCTTGACCATGACGAGATTTGAATACACAACTTTCTGATATGGATTCAGAAGCACTACAGTTGAATTAAGATCTTCACAATCAGATTCAGTGATTTCCAGTCAAAAATTAAGAATCTGGTAATAAACCCTCTTTTCTTACAAATTCAAAGATGGCAATGGTAAAAATAAATTAATAGGTAATTAATTACATTTATTAATGTTTGGAACTCAATTCCCAATAACAATTCTTATCAAAGTCCTCTTGAAACGATTATAATCTGTAGAACTAAAAAACGCAGTTTCTTAAACACTGCAGCCTGGTAGCAACAAAGTCGAGTTAACTTTTGTCAAGTTGGACTACGCAGTTGCTGTTTTCAATAATAACCCAAACATCAATCAATATATGAAAAGACATAAAGAGCTGATTGACCTCGACGTGATTTGAACACACAACCTTCTGATCTGGAGTCAGACGCGCTACCGTTGCGCCACGAAGTCATTTGAAAAGTGTTGTTGCACCCATACTTCACATGAAAAGTGCATGATAAAATATATGGACACCATCTTGAAATTTGCTACTTATAATCACAGTTTGGAAAAGATATAAACAAGGATGAAATAAGGTCTTCACTTTCAGATTCAGGGATTTCCAATTAAAAATTTAGAATATAGTAATAAACCCTTTTTTCTTACAAATTCAAAGATGACAATGGTATGAACAAATTAATAGGTGCTTCTGACTTGCCACAAATTTTCTATTTTGAACTCAGTTCCCAATGATATATCTCATCAAAGATTGTTGAAAAGATTTCATTCAATAGAATTAAAAAAGCAATTTTTCAAACACTTTCCTGACAGGTGGCAACAAGATCATGATAATCTATTGTCAGTTAGAATACGCAGTTTCTGTTTTCAATCTTAACCCAAACATCGATCAACTTTTAAAAAGATGAAAGAGATACTTGAACATGACATAATTTAAACATGCATCATTCTGACCAGGAGTAAGGCGCACTACCGTCAGTGTATGAGGACAGCTGTAAAACTTGCTTGCTCCCATAATTCACTTGTAAAGTGCATGAGGAAATATACAGACACCATCTTGAAATTTGCTACTTTAAATCACAGTTTAGAAAAGTAATAACAAGGATGAATTAGGATCTTCACGTTCCGATTCAGGGATTTCCAGTTTAAAGTTTAGATTCTTGTAATAAGCCTGATTTTCTTACAAATTCAAAGATGACAATGGTATGAACAAAGCGATAGGTGTTTCTGGCATTTATTACAGTTATTAATGTTTTTAACTCAATTCCCAATAATATTTCTCATCAAAGTATTGTTGATAAGATTATAACCTATAGAATTAAAAAAACACTTTTTTAAAAACTGTTCTGACCTGTGTCAACAACATTGTGTTAATATATTTTCAGTTGGATTACCCAGTTTCTGTTTTCAATCTTAACCCAAACATCGATCAAGCTATAAAAATATGAAAGAGCTGCTTGACCATGACGTGATTTGAATACACAACTTTCTGATATGGATTCAGAAGCACTACAGTTGAATTAAGATCTTCACAATCAGATTCAGTGATTTCCAGTCAAAAATTAAGAATCTGGTAATAAACCCTCTTTTCTTACAAATTCAAAGATGGCAATGGTAAAAATAAATTAATAGGTGCTTATGGCATTAATTACATTTATTAATGTTTGGAACTCAATTCCCAATAACAATTCTTATCAAAGTCCTCTTGAAACGATTATAATCTGTAGAACTAAAAAATGCAGTTTCTTAAACACTGCAGCCTGGTAGCAACAAAGTCGAGTTAACTTTTGTCAAGTTGGACTACGCAGTTGCTGTTTTCAATAATAACCCAAACATCAATCAAGATATGAAAAGACATATAGAGCTGATTGACCTCGACGTGATTTGAACACGCAACCTTTTGATCTGGAGTCAGACGCGCTACCGTTACGCCACGAGGTCAGTTGAAATGTGTTGTTGCTCCCATACTTCACATGAAAAGTGCATGATAAAATATATGGACACCATCTTGAAATTTGCTACTTATAATCACAGTTTGGAAAAGATATAAACAAGGATGAATTAAGGTCTTCACTTTCAGATTCAGGGATTTCCAATTAAAAATTTAGAATATAGTAATAAACCCTTTTTTCTTACAAATTCAAAGATGACAATGGTATGAACAAATTAATAGGTGTTTCTGACTTGCCACAAATTTCCTGTTTTGAACTCAGTTCCCAATGATATATCTCATAAAAGGATTGTTGAAAAGATTTTATTCAGTAGAATTAAAAAAGCAATTTTTCAAACACTTTCCTGACAGGTGGCAACAAGATCATGATAATCTATTGTCAGTTAGAATACGCAGTTTCTGTTTTCAATCTTAACCCAAACATCGATCAACTTTTAAAAAGATGAAAGAGATACTTGAACATGACATAATTTAAACATGCATCATTCTGACCAGGAGTAAGGCGCACTACCGTCAGTGTATGAGGACAGCTGTAAAACTTGCTTGCTCCAATAATTCACTTGTAAAGTGCATGAGGAAATATACAGACACCATCTTGAAATTTGCTACTTTGAATCACAGTTTAGAAAAGTAATAACAAGGATGAATTAGGATCTTCACGTTCCGATTCAGGGATTTCCAGTTTAAAGTTTAGATTCTTGTAATAAGCCTGATTTTCTTACAAATTCAAAGATGACAATGGTATGAACAAAGCGATAGGTGTTCCTGGCATTTATTACATTTATTAATGTTTTTAACTCAATTCCCAATAATATTTCTCATCAAAGTATTGTTGATAAGATTTTAATCTATAGAATTAAAAAAACACTTTTTTAAAAACTGTTCTGACCTGTGTCAACAACGTTGTGTTAATCTATTTTCAGTTGGATTACCCAGTTTCTGTTTTCAATCTTAACCCAAACATCGATCAAGCTATAAAAATATGAAAGAGCTGCTTGACCATGACGTGATTTGATTACACAACTTTCTGATATGGATTCAGAAGCACTACAGTTGAATTAAGATCTTCACAATCAGATTCAGTGATTTCCAGTCAAAAATTAAGAATCTGGTAATAAACCCTCTTTTCTTACAAATTCAAAGATGGCAATGGTAAAAATAAATTAATAGGTGCTTATGGCATTAATTACATTTATTAATGTTTGGAACTCAATTCCCAATAACAATTCTTATCAAAGTCCTCTTGAAATGATTATAATCTGTAGAACTAAAAAATGCAGTTTCTTAAACACTGCAGCCTGGTAGCAACAAAGTCGAGTTAACTTTTGTCAAGTTGGACTACGCAGTTGTTGTTTTCAATAATAACCCAAACATCAATCAAGATATGAAAAGACATAAAGAGCTGATTGACCTCGACGTGATTTGAACACGCAACCTTCTGATCTGGAGTCAGACGCTCTACCGTTGCGCCACGAGGTCAGTTGAAACGTGTTGTTGCTCCCATACTTCACATGAAAAGTCCATGATAAAATATATGGACACCATCTTGAAATTTGCTACTTATAATCACAGTTTGGAAAAGATATAAACAAGGATGAATTAAGGTCTTCACTTTCAGATTCAGGGATTTCCAATTAAAAATTTAGAATATAGTAATAAACCCTTTTTTCTTACAAATTCAAAGATGACAATGGTATGAACAAATTAATAGGTGTTTCTGACTTGCCACAAATTTTCTGTTTTGAACTCAGTTCCCAATGATATATCTCATCAAAGATTGTTGAAAAGATTTTATTCAGTAGAATTAAAAAAGCAATTTTTCAAACACTTTCCTGACAGGTGGCAACAAGATCATGATAATCTATTGTCAGTTAGAATACGAAGTTTCTGTTTTCAATCTTAACCCAAACATCGATCAACTTTTAAAAAGATGAAAGAGATACTTGAACGTGACATAATTTAAACATGCATCATTCTGACCAGGAGTAAGGCGCACTACCGTCAGTGTATGAGGACAGCTGTAAAACTTGCTTGCTCCCATAATTCACTTGTAAAGTGCATGAGGAAATATACAGACACCATCTTGAAATTTGCTACTTTAAATCACAGTTTAGAAAAGTAATAACAAGGATGAATTAGGATCTTCACGTTCCGATTCAAGGATTTCCAGTTTAAAGTTTAGATTCTAGTAATAAGCCTGATTTTCTTACAAATTCAAAGATGACAATGGTATGAAAAAAGCGATAGGTGTTTCTGGCATTTATTACATTTATTAATGTTTTTAACTCAATTCCCAATAATATTTCTCATCAAAGTATTGTTGATAAGATTTTAATCTATAGAATTAAAAAAACACTTTTTTAAAAACTGTTCTGACCTGTGTCAACAACATTGTGTTAATATATTTTCAGTTGGATTACCCAGTTTCTGTTTTCAATCTTAACCCAAACATCGATCAAGCTATAAAAATATGAAAGAGCTGTTTGACCATCACGTGATTTGAATACACAACTTTCTGATATGGATTCAGAAGCACTACAGTTGAATTAAGATCTTCACAATCAGATTCAGTGATTTCCAGTCAAAAATTAAGAATCTGGTAATAAACCCTCTTTTCTTACAAATTCAAAGATGGCAATGGTAAAAATAAATTAATAGGTAATTAATTACATTTATTAATGTTTGGAACTCAATTCCCAATAACAATTCTTATCAAAGTCCTCTTGAAACGATTATAATCTGTAGAACTAAAAAACGCAGTTTCTTAAACACTGCAGCCTGGTAGCAACAAAGTCGAGTTAACTTTTGTCAAGTTAGACTACGCATTGCTGTTTTCAATAATAACCCAAACATCAATCAAGATATGAAAAGACATAGAGAGCTGATTGACCTTGACGTGATTTGAACACACAACCTTCTGATCTGGAGTCAGACGCGCTACCGTTGCGCCACGAGGTCATTTGAAAAGTGTTGTTGCTCCCATACTTCACATGAAAAGTGCATGATAAAATATATGGACACCATCTTGAAATTTGCTACTTATAATCACAGTTTGGAAAAGATATAAACAAGGATGAATTAAGGTCTTCAATTTCAGATTCAGGGATTTCCAATTAAAAATTTAGAATATAGTAATAAACCCTTTTTTCTTACAAATTCAAAGATGACAATGGTATGAACAAATTAATAGGTGCTTCTGACTTGCCACAAATTTTCTATTTTGAACTCAGTTCCCAATGATATATCTCATCAAAGATTGTTGAAAAGATTTCATTCAGTAGAATTAAAAAAGCAATTTTTCAAACACTTTCCTGACAGGTGGCAACAAGATCATGATAATCTATTGTCAGTTAGAATACGCAGTTTCTGTTTTCAATCTTAACCCAAACATCGATCAACTTTTAAAAAGATGAAAGAGATACTTGAACATGACATAATTTAAACATGCATCATTCTGACCAGGAGTAAGGCGCACTACCGTCAGTGTATGAGGACAGCTGTAAAACTTGCTTGCTCCCATAATTCACTTGTAAAGTGCATGAGGAAATATACAGACACCATCTTGAAATTTGCTACTTTAAATCACAGTTTAGAAAAGTAATAACAAGGATGAATTAGGATCTTCACGTTCCGATTCAGGGATTTCCAGTTTAAAGTTTAGATTCTTGTAATAAGCCTGATTTTCTTACAAATTCAAAGATGACAATGGTATGAACAAAGCGATAGGTGTTTCTGGCATTTATTGCAGTTATTAATGTTTTTAACTCAATTCCCAATAATATTTCTCATCAAAGTATTGTTGATAAGATTATAACCTATAGAATTAAAAAAACACTTTTTTAAAAACTGTTCTGACCTGTGTCAACAACATTGTGTTAATATATTTTCAGTTGGATTACCCAGTTTCTGTTTTCAATCTTAACCCAAACATCGATCAAGCTATAAAAATATGAAAGAGCTGCTTGACCATGACGTGATTTGAATACACAACTTTCTGATATGGATTCAGAAGCACTACAGTTGAATTAAGATCTTCACAATCAGATTCAGTGATTTCCAGTCAAAAATTAAGAATCTGGTAATAAACCCTCTTTTCTTACAAATTCAAAGATGGCAATGGTAAAAATAAATTAATAGGTGCTTATGGCATTAATTACATTTATTAATGTTTGGAACTCAATTCCCAATAAGAATTCTTATCAAAGTCCTCTTGAAACGATTATAATCTGTAGAACTAAAAAATGCAGGTTCTTAAACACTGCAGCCTGGTAGCAACAAAGTCGAGTTAACTTTTGTCAAGTTGGACTACGCAGTTGCTGTTTTCAATAATAACCCAAACATCAATCAAGATATGAAAAGACATATAGAGCTGATTGACCTCGACGTGATTTGAACACGCAACCTTTTGATCTGGAGTCAGACGCGCTACCGTTACGCCACGAGGTCAGTTGAAATGTGTTGTTGCTCCCATACTTCACATGAAAAGTGCATGATAAAATATATGGACACCATCTTGAAATTTGCTACTTATAATCACAGTTTGGAAAAGATATAAACAAGGATGAATTAAGGTCTTCACTTTCAGATTCAGGGATTTCCAATTAAAAATTTAGAATATAGTAATAAACCCTTTTTTCTTACAAATTCAAAGATGACAATGGTATGAACAAATTAATAGGTGTTTCTGACTTGCCACAAATTTCCTGTTTTGAACTCAGTTCCCAATGATATATCTCATAAAAGGATTGTTGAAAAGATTTTATTCAGTAGAATTAAAAAAGCAATTTTTCAAACACTTTCCTGACAGGTGGCAACAAGATCATGATAATCTATTGTCAGTTAGAATACGCAGTTTCTGTTTTCAATCTTAACCCAAACATCGATCAACTTTTAAAAAGATGAAAGAGATACTTGAACATGACATAATTTAAACATGCATCATTCTGACCAGGAGTAAGGCGCACTACCGTCAGTGTATGAGGACAGCTGTAAAACTTGCTTGCTCCAATAATTCACTTGTAAAGTGCATGAGGAAATATACAGACACCATCTTGAAATTTGCTACTTTGAATCACAGTTTAGAAAAGTAATAACAAGGATGAATTAGGATCTTCACGTTCCGATTCAGGGATTTCCAGTTTAAAGTTTAGATTCTTGTAATAAGCCTGATTTTCTTACAAATTCAAAGATGACAATGGTATGAACAAAGCGATAGGTGTTCCTGGCATTTATTACATTTATTAATGTTTTTAACTCAATTCCCAATAATATTTCTCATCAAAGTATTGTTGATAAGATTTTAATCTATAGAATTAAAAAAACACTTTTTTAAAAACTGTTCTGACCTGTGTCAACAACGTTGTGTTAATCTATTTTCAGTTGGATTACCCAGTTTCTGTTTTCAATCTTAACCCAAACATCGATCAAGCTATAAAAATATGAAAGAGCTGCTTGACCATGACGTGATTTGATTACACAACTTTCTGATATGGATTCAGAAGCACTACAGTTGAATTAAGATCTTCACAATCAGATTCAGTGATTTCCAGTCAAAAATTAAGAATCTGGTAATAAACCCTCTTTTCTTACAAATTCAAAGATGGCAATGGTAAAAATAAATTAATAGGTGCTTATGGCATTAATTACATTTATTAATGTTTGGAACTCAATTCCCAATAACAATTCTTATCAAAGTCCTCTTGAAATGATTATAATCTGTAGAACTAAAAAATGCAGTTTCTTAAACACTGCAGCCTGGTAGCAACAAAGTCGAGTTAACTTTTGTCAAGTTGGACTACGCAGTTGTTGTTTTCAATAATAACCCAAACATCAATCAAGATATGAAAAGACATAAAGAGCTGATTGACCTCGACGTGATTTGAACACGCAACCTTCTGATCTGGAGTCAGACGCTCTACCGTTGCGCCACGAGGTCAGTTGAAACGTGTTGTTGCTCCCATACTTCACATGAAAAGTCCATGATAAAATATATGGACACCATCTTGAAATTTGCTACTTATAATCACAGTTTGGAAAAGATATAAACAAGGATGAATTAAGGTCTTCACTTTCAGATTCAGGGATTTCCAATTAAAAATTTAGAATATAGTAATAAACCCTTTTTTCTTACAAATTCAAAGATGACAATGGTATGAACAAATTAATAGGTGTTTCTGACTTGCCACAAATTTTCTGTTTTGAACTCAGTTCCCAATGATATATCTCATCAAAGATTGTTGAAAAGATTTTATTCAGTAGAATTAAAAAAGCAATTTTTCAAACACTTTCCTGACAGGTGGCAACAAGATCATGATAATCTATTGTCAGTTAGAATACGAAGTTTCTGTTTTCAATCTTAACCCAAACATCGATCAACTTTTAAAAAGATGAAAGAGATACTTGAACGTGACATAATTTAAACATGCATCATTCTGACCAGGAGTAAGGCGCACTACCGTCAGTGTATGAGGACAGCTGTAAAACTTGCTTGCTCCCATAATTCACTTGTAAAGTGCATGAGGAAATATACAGACACCATCTTGAAATTTGCTACTTTAAATCACAGTTTAGAAAAGTAATAACAAGGATGAATTAGGATCTTCACGTTCCGATTCAAGGATTTCCAGTTTAAAGTTTAGATTCTAGTAATAAGCCTGATTTTCTTACAAATTCAAAGATGACAATGGTATGAAAAAAGCGATAGGTGTTTCTGGCATTTATTACATTTATTAATGTTTTTAACTCAATTCCCAATAATATTTCTCATCAAAGTATTGTTGATAAGATTTTAATCTATAGAATTAAAAAAACACTTTTTTAAAAACTGTTCTGACCTGTGTCAACAACATTGTGTTAATATATTTTCAGTTGGATTACCCAGTTTCTGTTTTCAATCTTAACCCAAACATCGATCAAGCTATAAAAATATGAAAGAGCTGTTTGACCATCACGTGATTTGAATACACAACTTTCTGATATGGATTCAGAAGCACTACAGTTGAATTAAGATCTTCACAATCAGATTCAGTGATTTCCAGTCAAAAATTAAGAATCTGGTAATAAACCCTCTTTTCTTACAAATTCAAAGATGGCAATGGTAAAAATAAATTAATAGGTAATTAATTACATTTATTAATGTTTGGAACTCAATTCCCAATAACAATTCTTATCAAAGTCCTCTTGAAACGATTATAATCTGTAGAACTAAAAAACGCAGTTTCTTAAACACTGCAGCCTGGTAGCAACAAAGTCGAGTTAACTTTTGTCAAGTTAGACTACGCATTGCTGTTTTCAATAATAACCCAAACATCAATCAAGATATGAAAAGACATAGAGAGCTGATTGACCTCGACGTGATTTGAACACACAACCTTCTGATCTGGAGTCAGACGCGCTACCGTTGCGCCACGAGGTCATTTGAAAAGTGTTGTTGCTCCCATACTTCACATGAAAAGTGCATGATAAAATATATGGACACCATCTTGAAATTTGCTACTTATAATCACAGTTTGGAAAAGATATAAACAAGGATGAATTAAGGTCTTCAATTTCAGATTCAGGGATTTCCAATTAAAAATTTAGAATATAGTAATAAACCCTTTTTTCTTACAAATTCAAAGATGACAATGGTATGAACAAATTAATAGGTGCTTCTGACTTGCCACAAATTTTCTATTTTGAACTCAGTTCCCAATGATATATCTCATCAAAGATTGTTGAAAAGATTTCATTCAGTAGAATTAAAAAAGCAATTTTTCAAACACTTTCCTGACAGGTGGCAACAAGATCATGATAATCTATTGTCAGTTAGAATACGCAGTTTCTGTTTTCAATCTTAACCCAAACATCGATCAACTTTTAAAAAGATGAAAGAGATACTTGAACATGACATCATTTAAACATGCATCATTCTGACCAGGAGTAAGGCGCACTACCGTCAGTGTATGAGGACAGCTGTAAAACTTGCTTGCTCCCATAATTCACTTGTAAAGTGCATGAGGAAATATACAGACACCATCTTGAAATTTGCTACTTTAAATCACAGTTTAGAAAAGTAATAACAAGGATGAATTAGGATCTTCACGTTCCGATTCAGGGATTTCCAGTTTAAAGTTTAGATTCTTGTAATAAGCCTGATTTTCTTACAAATTCAAAGATGACAATGGTATGAACAAAGCGATAGGTGTTCCTGGCATTTATTACATTTATTAATGTTTTTAACTCAATTCCCAATAATATTTCTCATCAAAGTATTGTTGATAAGATTTTAATCTATAGAATTAAAAAAACACTTTTTTAAAAACTGTTCTGACCTGTGTCAACAACGTTGTGTTAATCTATTTTCAGTTGGATTACCCAGTTTCTGTTTTCAATCTTAACCCAAACATCGATCAAGCTATAAAAATATGAAAGAGCTGCTTGACCATGACGTGATTTGAATACACAACTTTCTGATATGGATTCAGAAGCACTACAGTTGAATTAAGATCTTCACAATCAGATTCAGTGATTTCCAGTCAAAAATTAAGAATCTGGTAATAAACCCTCTTTTCTTACAAATTCAAAGATGGCAATGGTAAAAATAAATTAATAGGTGCTTATGGCATTAATTACATTTATTAATGTTTGGAACTCAATTCCCAATAACAATTCTTATCAAAGTCCTCTTGAAACGATTATAATCTGTAGAACTAAAAAATGCAGTTTCTTAAACACTGCAGCCTGGTAGCAACAAAGTCGAGTTAACTTTTGTCAAGTTGGACTACGCAGTTGCTGTTTTCAATAATAACCCAAACATCAATCAAGATATGAAAAGACATAAAGAGCTGATTGACCTCGACGTGATTTGAACACGCAACCTTCTGATCTGGAGTCAGACGCGCTACCGTTGCGCCACGAGGTCAGTTGAAACGTGTTGTTGCTCCCATACTTCACATGAAAAGTGCATGATAAAATATATGGACACCATCTTGAAATTTGCTACTTATAATCACAGTTTGGAAATGATATAAACAAGGATGAATTAAGGTCTTCACTTTCAGATTCAGGGATTTCCAATTAAAAATTTAGAATATAGTAATAAACCCTTTTTTCTTACAAATTCAAAGATGACAATGGTATGAACAAATTAATAGGTGTTTCTGACTTGCCACAAATTTCCTGTTTTGAACTCAGTTCCCAATGATATATCTCATCAAAGGATTGTTGAAAAGATTTTATTCAGTAGAATTAAAAAAGCAATTTTTCAAACACTTTCCTGACAGGTGGCAACAAGATCATGATAATCTATTGTCAGTTAGAATACGCAGTTTCTGTTTTCAATCTTAACCCAAACATCGATCAACTTTTAAAAAGATGAAAGAGATACTTGAACATGACATAATTTAAACATGCATCATTCTGACCAGGAGTAAGGCGCACTACCGTCAGTGTATGAGGACAGCTGTAAAACTTGCTTGCTCCCATAATTCACTTGTAAAGTGCATGAGGAAATATACAGACACCATCTTGAAATTTGCTACTTTAAATCACAGTTTAGAAAAGTAATAACAAGGATGAATTAGGATCTTCACGTTCCGATTCAGGGATTTCCAGTTTAAAGTTTAGATTCTAGTAATAAGCCTGATTTTCTTACAAATTCAAAGATGACAATGGTATGAACAAAGCGATAGGTGTTCCTGGCATTTATTACATTTATTAATGTTTTAACTCAATTCCCAATAATATTTCTCATCAAAGTATTGTTGATAAGATTTTAATCTATAGAATTAAAAAAACACTTTTTTAAAAACTGTTCTGACCTATGTCAACAACGTTGTGTTAATCTATTTTCAGTTGGATTACCCAGTTTCTGTTTTCAATCTTAACCCAAACATCGATCAAGCTATAAAAATATGAAAGAGCTGCTTGACCATGATGAGATTTGAATACACAACTTTCTGATATGGATTCAGAAGCACTACAGTTGAATTAAGATCTTCACAATCAGATTCAGTGATTTCCAGTCAAAAATTAAGAATCTGGTAATAAACCCTCTTTTCTTACAAATTCAAAGATGGCAATGGTAAAAATAAATTAATAGGTAATTAATTACATTTATTAATGTTTGGAACTCAATTCCCAATAACAATTCTTATCAAAGTCCTCTTGAAACGATTATAATCTGTAGAACTAAAAAACGCAGTTTCTTAAACACTGCAGCCTGGTAGCAACAAAGTCGAGTTAACTTTTGTCAAGTTGGACTACGCAGTTGCTGTTTTCAATAATAACCCAAACATCAATCAAGATATGAAAAGACATAAAGAGCTGATTGACCTCGACGTGATTTGAACACACAACCTTCTGATCTGGAGTCAGACGCGCTACCGTTGCGCCACGAGGTCATTTGAAAAGTGTTGTTGCTCCCATACTTCACATGAAAAGTGCATGATAAAATATATGGACACCATCTTGAAATTTGCTACTTATAATCACAGTTTGGAAAAGATATAAACAAGGATGAATTAAGGTCTTCACTTTCAGATTCAGGGATTTCCAATTAAAAATTTAGAATATAGTAATAAACCCTTTTTTCTTACAAATTCAAAGATGACAATGGTATGAACAAATTAATAGGTGTTTCTGACTTGTCACAAATTTTCTGTTTTGAACTCAGTTCCCAATGATATATCTCATCAAAGATTGTTGAAAAGATTTTATTCAGTAGAATTAAAAAAGCAATTTTTCAAAGACTTTCCTGACAGGTGGCAACAAGATCATGATAATCTTTTGTCAGTTAGAATACGAAGTTTCTGTTTTCAATCTTAACCCAAACATCGATCAACTTTTAAAAAGATGAAAGAGATACTTGAACGTGACATAATTTAAACATGCATCATTCTGACCAGGAGTAAGGCGCACTACCGTCAGTGTATGAGGACAGCTGTAAAACTTGCTTGCTCCCATAATTCACTTGTAAAGTGCATGAGGAAATATACAGACACCATCTTGAAATTTGCTACTTTAAATCACAGTTTAGAAAAGTAATAACAAGGATGAATTAGGATCTTCACGTTCCGATTCAGGGATTTCCAGTTTAAAGTTTAGATTCTAGTAATAAGCCTGATTTTCTTACAAATTCAAAGATGACAATGGTATGAACAAAGCGATAGGTGTTTCTGGCATTTATTACATTTATTAATGTTTTTAACTCAATTCCCAATAATATTTCTCATCAAAGTATTGTTGATAAGATTTTAATCTATAGAATTAAAAAAACACTTTTTTAAAAACTGTTCTGACCTGTGTCAACAACATTGTGTTAATATATTTTCAGTTGGATTACCCAGTTTCTGTTTTCAATCTTAACCCAAACATCGATCAAGCTATAAAAATATGAAAGAGCTGTTTGACCATCACGTGATTTGAATACACAACTTTCTGATATGGAATCAGAAGCACTACAGTTGAATTAAGATCTTCACAATCAGATTCAGTGATTTCCAGTCAAAAATTAAGAATCTGGTAATAAACCCTCTTTTCTTACAAATTCAAAGATGGCAATGGTAAAAATAAATTAATAGGTGCTTATGGCATTAATTACATTTATTAATGTTTGGAACTCAATTCCCAATAACAATTCTTATCAAAGTCCTCTTGAAATGATTATAATCTGTAGAACTAAAAAATGCAGTTTCTTAAACACTGCAGCCTGGTAGCAACAAAGTCGAGTTAACTTTTGTCAAGTTGGACTATGCAGTTACTGTTTTCAATAATAACCCAAACATCAATCAAGATATGAAAAGACATAAAGAGCTGATTGACCTCAACGTGATTTGAACACACAACCTTCTGATCTGGAGTCAGACGCGCTAACGTTGCGCCACGAGGTCAGTTGAAAAGTGTTGTTGCTCCCATACTTCACATGAAAAGTGCATGATAAAATATATGGACACCATCTTGAAATTTGCTACTTATAATCACAGTTTAGAAACGATATAAACAAGGATGAATTAAGGTCTTCACTTTCAGATTCAGGGATTTCCAATTAAAAATTTAGAATATAGTAATAAACCCTTTTTTCTTACAAATTCAAAGATGACAATGGTATGAACAAATTAATAGGTGTTTCTGACTTGCCACAAATTTCCTGTTTTGAACTCAGTTCCCAATGATATATCTCATCAAAGGATTGTTGAAAAGATTTTATTCAGTAGAATTAAAAAAGCAATTTTTCAAACACTTTCCTGACAGGTGGCAACAAGATCATGATAATCTATTGTCAGTTAGAATACGCAGTTTCTGTTTTCAATCTTAACCCAAACATCGATCAACTTTTAAAAAGATGAAAGAGATACTTGAACATGACATAATTTAAACATGCATCATTCTGACCAGGAGTAAGGCGCACTACCGTCAGTGTATGAGGACAGCTGTAAAACTTGCTTGCTCCCATAATTCACTTGTAAAGTGCATGAGGAAATATACAGACACCGTCTTGAAATTTGCTACTTTAAATCACAGTTTAGAAAAGTAATAACAAGGATGAATTAGGATCTTCACGTTCCGATTCAGGGATTTCCAGTTTAAAGTTTAGATTCCAGTAATAAGCCTGATTTTCTTACAAATTCAAAGATGACAATGGTATGAACAAAGCGATAGGTGTTCCTGGCATTTATTACATTTATTAATGTTTTTAACTCAATTCCCAATAATATTTCTCATCAAAGTATTGTTGATAAGATTTTAATCTATAGAATTAAAAAAACACTTTTTTAAAAACTGTTCTGACCTGTGTCAACAACGTTGTGTTAATCTATTTTCAGTTGGATTACCCAGTTTCTGTTTTCAATCTTAACCCAAACATCGATCAAGCTATAAAAATATGAAAGAGCTGCTTGACCATGACGTGATTTGAATACACAACTTTCTGATATGGATTCAGAAGCACTACAGTTGAATTAAGATCTTCACAATCAGATTCAGTGATTTCCAGTCAAAAATTAAGAATCTGGTAATAAACCCTCTTTTCTTACAAATTCAAAGATGGCAATGGTAAAAATAAATTAATAGGTGCTTATGGCATTAATTACATTTATTAATGTTTGGAACTCAATTCCCAATAACAATTCTTATCAAAGTCCTCTTGAAACGATTATAATCTGTAGAACTAAAAAATGAAGTTTCTTAAACACTGCAGCCTGGTAGCAACAAAAAGATTTTATTCAGTAGAATTAAAAAAGCAATTTTTCAAACACTTTCCTGACAGGTGGCAACAAGATCATGATAATCTATTGTCAGTTAGAATACGCAGTTTCTGTTTTCAATCTTAACCCAAACATCGATCAACTTTTAAAAAGATGAAAGAGATACTTGAACATGACATAATTTAAACATGCATCATTCTGACCAGGAGTAAGGCGCACTACCGTCAGTGTATGAGGACAGCTGTAAAACTTGCTTGCTCCCATAATTCACTTGTAAAGTGCATGAGGAAATATACAGACACCATCTTGAAATTTGCTACTTTAAATCACAGTTTAGAAAAGTAATAACAAGGATGAATTAGGATCTTCACGTTCCGATTCAGGGATTTCCGGTTTAAAGTTTAGATTCCAGTAATAAGCCTGATTTTCTTACAAATTCAAAGATGACAATGGTATGAACAAAGCGATAGGTGTTCCTGGCATTTATTACATTTATTAATGTTTTTAACTCAATTCCCAATAATATTTCTCATCAAAGTATTGTTGATAAGATTTTAATCTATAGAATTAAAAAAACACTTTTTTAAAAACTGTTCTGACCTGTGTCAACAACGTTGTGTTAATCTATTTTCAGTTGGATTACCCAGTTTCTGTTTTCAATCTTAACCCAAACATCGATCAAGCTATAAAAATATGAAAGAGCTGCTTGACCATGACGAGATTTGAATACACAACTTTCTGATATGGATTCAGAAGCACTACAGTTGAATTAAGATCTTCACAATCAGATTCAGTGATTTCCAGTCAAAAATTAAGAATCTGGTAATAAACCCTCTTTTCTTACAAATTCAAAGATGGCAATGGTAAAAATAAATTAATAGGTAATTAATTACATTTATTAATGTTTGGAACTCAATTCCCAATAACAATTCTTATCAAAGTCCTCTTGAAACGATTATAATCTGTAGAACTAAAAAACGCAGTTTCTTAAACACTGCAGCCTGGTAGCAACAAAGTCGAGTTAACTTTTGTCAAGTTGGACTACGCAGTTGCTGTTTTCAATAATAACCCAAACATCAATCAAGATATGAAAAGACATAAAGAGCTGATTGACCTCGACGTGATTTGAACACACAACCTTCTGATCTGGAGTCAGACGCGTTACCGTTGCGCCACGAAGTCATTTGAAAAGTGTTGTTGCACCCATACTTCACATGAAAAGTGCATGATAAAATATATGGACACCATCTTGAAATTTGCTACTTATAATCACAGTTTGGAAAAGATATAAACAAGGATGAAATAAGGTCTTCACTTTCAGATTCAGGGATTTCCAATTAAAAATTTAGAATATAGTAATAAACCCTTTTTTCTTACAAATTCAAAGATGACAATGGTATGAACAAATTAATAGGTGCTTCTGACTTGCCACAAATTTTCTATTTTGAACTCAGTTCCCAATGATATATCTCATCAAAGATTGTTGAAAAGATTTCATTCAGTAGAATTAAAAAAGCAATTTTTCAAACACTTTCCTGACAGGTGGCAACAAGATCATGATAATCTATTGTCAGTTAGAATACGCAGTTTCTGTTTTCAATCTTAACCCAAACATCGATCAACTTTTAAAAAGATGAAAGAGATACTTGAACATGACATAATTTAAACATGCATCATTCTGACCAGGAGTAAGGCGCACTACCGTCAGTGTATGAGGACAGCTGTAAAACTTGCTTGCTCCCATAATTCACTTGTAAAGTGCATGAGGAAATATACAGACACCATCTTGAAATTTGCTACTTTAAATCACAGTTTAGAAAAGTAATAACAAGGATGAATTAGGATCTTCACGTTCCGATTCAGGGATTTCCAGTTTAAAGTTTAGATTCTTGTAATAAGCCTGATTTTCTTACAAATTCAAAGATGACAATGGTATGAACAAAGCGATAGGTGTTTCTGGCATTTATTACAGTTATTAATGTTTTTAACTCAATTCCCAATAATATTTCTCATCAAAGTATTGTTGATAAGATTATAACCTATAGAATTAAAAAAACACTTTTTAAAAAACTGTTCTGACCTGTGTCAACAACATTGTGTTAATATATTTTCAGTTGGATTACCCAGTTTCTGTTTTCAATCTTAACCCAAACATCGATCAAGCTATAAAAATATGAAAGAGCTGCTTGACCATGACGTGATTTGAATACACAACTTTCTGATATGGATTCAGAAGCACTACAGTTGAATTAAGATCTTCACAATCAGATTCAGTGATTTCCAGTCAAAAATTAAGAATCTGGTAATAAACCCTCTTTTCTTACAAATTCAAAGATGGCAATGGTAAAAATAAATTAATAGGTGCTTATGGCATTAATTACATTTATTAATGTTTGGAACTCAATTCCCAATAAGAATTCTTATCAAAGTCCTCTTGAAACGATTATAATCTGTAGAACTAAAAAATGCAGTTTCTTAAACACTGCAGCCTGGTAGCAACAAAGTCGAGTTAACTTTTGTCAAGTTGGACTACGCAGTTGCTGTTTTCAATAATAACCCAAACATCAATCAAGATATGAAAAGACATAAAGAGCTGATTGACCTCGACGTGATTTGAACACGCAACCTTCTGATCTGGAGTCAGACGCGCTACCGTTACGCCACGAGGTCAGTTGAAATGTGTTGTTGCTCCCATACTTCACATGAAAAGTGCATGATAAAATATATGGACACCATCTTGAAATTTGCTACTTATAATCACAGTTTGGAAAAGATATAAACAAGGATGAATTAAGGTCTTCACTTTCAGATTCAGGGATTTCCAATTAAAAATTTAGAATATAGTAATAAACCCTTTTTTCTTACAAATTCAAAGATGACAATGGTATGAACAAATTAATAGGTGTTTCTGACTTGCCACAAATTTCCTGTTTTGAACTCAGTTCCCAATGATATATCTCATAAAAGGATTGTTGAAAAGATTTTATTCAGTAGAATTAAAAAAGCAATTTTTCAAACACTTTCCTGACAGGTGGCAACAAGATCATGATAATCTATTGTCAGTTAGAATACGCAGTTTCTGTTTTCAATCTTAACCCAAACATCGATCAACTTTTAAAAAGATGAAAGAGATACTTGAACATGACATAATTTAAACATGCATCATTCTGACCAGGAGTAAGGCGCACTACCGTCAGTGTATGAGGACAGCTGTAAAACTTGCTTGCTCCAATAATTCACTTGTAAAGTGCATGAGGAAATATACAGACACCATCTTGAAATTTGCTACTTTGAATCACAGTTTAGAAAAGTAATAACAAGGATGAATTAGGATCTTCACGTTCCGATTCAGGGATTTCCAGTTTAAAGTTTAGATTCTTGTAATAAGCCTGATTTTCTTACAAATTCAAAGATGACAATGGTATGAACAAAGCGATAGGTGTTCCTGGCATTTATTACATTTATTAATGTTTTTAACTCAATTCCCAATAATATTTCTCATCAAAGTATTGTTGATAAGATTTTAATCTATAGAATTAAAAAAACACTTTTTTAAAAACTGTTCTGACCTGTGTCAACAACGTTGTGTTAATCTATTTTCAGTTGGATTACCCAGTTTCTGTTTTCAATCTTAACCCAAACATCGATCAAGCTATAAAAATATGAAAGAGCTGCTTGACCATGACGTGATTTGATTACACAACTTTCTGATATGGATTCAGAAGCACTACAGTTGAATTAAGATCTTCACAATCAGATTCAGTGATTTCCAGTCAAAAATTAAGAATCTGGTAATAAACCCTCTTTTCTTACAAATTCAAAGATGGCAATGGTAAAAATAAATTAATAGGTGCTTATGGCATTAATTACATTTATTAATGTTTGGAACTCAATTCCCAATAACAATTCTTATCAAAGTCCTCTTGAAATGATTATAATCTGTAGAACTAAAAAATGCAGTTTCTTAAACACTGCAGCCTGGTAGCAACAAAGTCGAGTTAACTTTTGTCAAGTTGGACTACGCAGTTGTTGTTTTCAATAATAACCCAAACATCAATCAAGATATGAAAAGACATAAAGAGCTGATTGACCTCGACGTGATTTGAACACGCAACCTTCTGATCTGGAGTCAGACGCTCTACCGTTGCGCCACGAGGTCAGTTGAAACGTGTTGTTGCTCCCATACTTCACATGAAAAGTCCATGATAAAATATATGGACACCATCTTGAAATTTGCTACTTATAATCACAGTTTGGAAAAGATATAAACAAGGATGAATTAAGGTCTTCACTTTCAGATTCAGGGATTTCCAATTAAAAATTTAGAATATAGTAATAAACCCTTTTTTCTTACAAATTCAAAGATGACAATGGTATGAACAAATTAATAGGTGTTTCTGACTTGCCACAAATTTTCTGTTTTGAACTCAGTTCCCAATGATATATCTCATCAAAGATTGTTGAAAAGATTTTATTCAGTAGAATTAAAAAAGCAATTTTTCAAACACTTTCCTGACAGGTGGCAACAAGATCATGATAATCTATTGTCAGTTAGAATACGAAGTTTCTGTTTTCAATCTTAACCCAAACATCGATCAACTTTTAAAAAGATGAAAGAGATACTTGAACGTGACATAATTTAAACATGCATCATTCTGACCAGGAGTAAGGCGCACTACCGTCAGTGTATGAGGACAGCTGTAAAACTTGCTTGCTCCCATAATTCACTTGTAAAGTGCATGAGGAAATATACAGACACCATCTTGAAATTTGCTACTTTAAATCACAGTTTAGAAAAGTAATAACAAGGATGAATTAGGATCTTCACGTTCCGATTCAAGGATTTCCAGTTTAAAGTTTAGATTCTAGTAATAAGCCTGATTTTCTTACAAATTCAAAGATGACAATGGTATGAAAAAAGCGATAGGTGTTTCTGGCATTTATTACATTTATTAATGTTTTTAACTCAATTCCCAATAATATTTCTCATCAAAGTATTGTTGATAAGATTTTAATCTATAGAATTAAAAAAACACTTTTTTAAAAACTGTTCTGACCTGTGTCAACAACATTGTGTTAATATATTTTCAGTTGGATTACCCAGTTTCTGTTTTCAATCTTAACCCAAACATCGATCAAGCTATAAAAATATGAAAGAGCTGTTTGACCATCACGTGATTTGAATACACAACTTTCTGATATGGATTCAGAAGCACTACAGTTGAATTAAGATCTTCACAATCAGATTCAGTGATTTCCAGTCAAAAATTAAGAATCTGGTAATAAACCCTCTTTTCTTACAAATTCAAAGATGGCAATGGTAAAAATAAATTAATAGGTAATTAATTACATTTATTAATGTTTGGAACTCAATTCCCAATAACAATTCTTATCAAAGTCCTCTTGAAACGATTATAATCTGTAGAACTAAAAAACGCAGTTTCTTAAACACTGCAGCCTGGTAGCAACAAAGTCGAGTTAACTTTTGTCAAGTTAGACTACGCATTGCTGTTTTCAATAATAACCCAAACATCAATCAAGATATGAAAAGACATAGAGAGCTGATTGACCTCGACGTGATTTGAACACACAACCTTCTGATCTGGAGTCAGACGCGCTACCGTTGCGCCACGAGGTCATTTGAAAAGTGTTGTTGCTCCCATACTTCACATGAAAAGTGCATGATAAAATATATGGACACCATCTTGAAATTTGCTACTTATAATCACAGTTTGGAAAAGATATAAACAAGGATGAATTAAGGTCTTCAATTTCAGATTCAGGGATTTCCAATTAAAAATTTAGAATATAGTAATAAACCCTTTTTTCTTACAAATTCAAAGATGACAATGGTATGAACAAATTAATAGGTGCTTCTGACTTGCCACAAATTTTCTATTTTGAACTCAGTTCCCAATGATATATCTCATCAAAGATTGTTGAAAAGATTTCATTCAGTAGAATTAAAAAAGCAATTTTTCAAACACTTTCCTGACAGGTGGCAACAAGATCATGATAATCTATTGTCAGTTAGAATACGCAGTTTCTGTTTTCAATCTTAACCCAAACATCGATCAACTTTTAAAAAGATGAAAGAGATACTTGAACATGACATCATTTAAACATGCATCATTCTGACCAGGAGTAAGGCGCACTACCGTCAGTGTATGAGGACAGCTGTAAAACTTGCTTGCTCCCATAATTCACTTGTAAAGTGCATGAGGAAATATACAGACACCATCTTGAAATTTGCTACTTTAAATCACAGTTTAGAAAAGTAATAACAAGGATGAATTAGGATCTTCACGTTCCGATTCAGGGATTTCCAGTTTAAAGTTTAGATTCTTGTAATAAGCCTGATTTTCTTACAAATTCAAAGATGACAATGGTATGAACAAAGCGATAGGTGTTCCTGGCATTTATTACATTTATTAATGTTTTTAACTCAATTCCCAATAATATTTCTCATCAAAGTATTGTTGATAAGATTTTAATCTATAGAATTAAAAAAACACTTTTTTAAAAACTGTTCTGACCTGTGTCAACAACGTTGTGTTAATCTATTTTCAGTTGGATTACCCAGTTTCTGTTTTCAATCTTAACCCAAACATCGATCAAGCTATAAAAATATGAAAGAGCTGCTTGACCATGACGTGATTTGAATACACAACTTTCTGATATGGATTCAGAAGCACTACAGTTGAATTAAGATCTTCACAATCAGATTCAGTGATTTCCAGTCAAAAATTAAGAATCTGGTAATAAACCCTCTTTTCTTACAAATTCAAAGATGGCAATGGTAAAAATAAATTAATAGGTGCTTATGGCATTAATTACATTTATTAATGTTTGGAACTCAATTCCCAATAACAATTCTTATCAAAGTCCTCTTGAAACGATTATAATCTGTAGAACTAAAAAATGCAGTTTCTTAAACACTGCAGCCTGGTAGCAACAAAGTCGAGTTAACTTTTGTCAAGTTGGACTACGCAGTTGCTGTTTTCAATAATAACCCAAACATCAATCAAGATATGAAAAGACATAAAGAGCTGATTGACCTCGACGTGATTTGAACACGCAACCTTCTGATCTGGAGTCAGACGCGCTACCGTTGCGCCACGAGGTCAGTTGAAACGTGTTGTTGCTCCCATACTTCACATGAAAAGTGCATGATAAAATATATGGACACCATCTTAAAATTTGCTACTTATAATCACAGTTTGGAAATGATATAAACAAGGATGAATTAAGGTCTTCACTTTCAGATTCAGGGATTTCCAATTAAAAATTTAGAATATAGTAATAAACCCTTTTTTCTTACAAATTCAAAGATGACAATGGTATGAACAAATTAATAGGTGTTTCTGACTTGCCACAAATTTCCTGTTTTGAACTCAGTTCCCAATGATATATCTCATCAAAGGATTGTTGAAAAGATTTTATTCAGTAGAATTAAAAAAGCAATTTTTCAAACACTTTCCTGACAGGTGGCAACAAGATCATGATAATCTATTGTCAGTTAGAATACGCAGTTTCTGTTTTCAATCTTAACCCAAACATCGATCAACTTTTAAAAAGATGAAAGAGATACTTGAACATGACATAATTTAAACATGCATCATTCTGACCAGGAGTAAGGCGCACTACCGTCAGTGTATGAGGACAGCTGTAAAACTTGCTTGCTCCCATAATTCACTTGTAAAGTGCATGAGGAAATATACAGACACCATCTTGAAATTTGCTACTTTAAATCACAGTTTAGAAAAGTAATAACAAGGATGAATTAGGATCTTCACGTTCCGATTCAGAGATTTCCAGTTTAAAGTTTAGATTCTAGTAATAAGCCTGATTTTCTTACAAATTCAAAGATGACAATGGTATGAACAAAGCGATAGGTGTTCCTGGCATTTATTACATTTATTAATGTTTTAACTCAATTCCCAATAATATTTCTCATCAAAGTATTGTTGATAAGATTTTAATCTATAGAATTAAAAAAACACTTTTTTAAAAACTGTTCTGACCTATGTCAACAACGTTGTGTTAATCTATTTTCAGTTGGATTACCCAGTTTCTGTTTTCAATCTTAACCCAAACATCGATCAAGCTATAAAAATATGAAAGAGCTGCTTGACCATGATGAGATTTGAATACACAACTTTCTGATATGGATTCAGAAGCACTACAGTTGAATTAAGATCTTCACAATCAGATTCAGTGATTTCCAGTCAAAAATTAAGAATCTGGTAATAAACCCTCTTTTCTTACAAATTCAAAGATGGCAATGGTAAAAATAAATTAATAGGTAATTAATTACATTTATTAATGTTTGGAACTCAATTCCCAATAACAATTCTTATCAAAGTCCTCTTGAAACGATTATAATCTGTAGAACTAAAAAACGCAGTTTCTTAAACACTGCAGCCTGGTAGCAACAAAGTCGAGTTAACTTTTGTCAAGTTGGACTACGCAGTTGCTGTTTTCAATAATAACCCAAACATCAATCAAGATATGAAAAGACATAAAGAGCTGATTGACCTCGACGTGATTTGAACACACAACCTTCTGATCTGGAGTCAGACGCGCTACCGTTGCGCCACGAGGTCATTTGAAAAGTGTTGTTGCTCCCATACTTCACATGAAAAGTGCATGATAAAATATATGGACACGATCTTGAAATTTGCTACTTATAATCACAGTTTGGAAAAGATATAAACAAGGATGAATTAAGGTCTTCACTTTCAGATTCAGGGATTTCCAATTAAAAATTTAGAATATAGTAATAAACCCTTTTTTCTTACAAATTCAAAGATGACAATGGTATGAACAAATTAATAGGTGTTTCTGACTTGTCACAAATTTTCTGTTTTGAACTCAGTTCCCAATGATATATCTCATCAAAGATTGTTGAAAAGATTTTATTCAGTAGAATTAAAAAAGCAATTTTTCAAAGACTTTCCTGACAGGTGGCAACAAGATCATGATAATCTTTTGTCAGTTAGAATACGAAGTTTCTGTTTTCAATCTTAACCCAAACATCGATCAACTTTTAAAAAGATGAAAGAGATACTTGAACGTGACATAATTTAAACATGCATCATTCTGACCAGGAGTAAGGCGCACTACCGTCAGTGTATGAGGACAGCTGTAAAACTTGCTTGCTCCCATAATTCACTTGTAAAGTGCATGAGGAAATATACAGACACCATCTTGAAATTTGCTACTTTAAATCACAGTTTAGAAAAGTAATAACAAGGATGAATTAGGATCTTCACGTTCCGATTCAGGGATTTCCAGTTTAAAGTTTAGATTCTAGTAATAAGCCTGATTTTCTTACAAATTCAAAGATGACAATGGTATGAACAAAGCGATAGGTGTTTCTGGCATTTATTACATTTATTAATGTTTTTAACTCAATTCCCAATAATATTTCTCATCAAAGTATTGTTGATAAGATTTTAATCTATAGAATTAAAAAAACACTTTTTAAAAACTGTTCTGACCTGTGTCAACAACATTGTGTTAATATATTTTCAGTTGGATTACCCAGTTTCTGTTTTCAATCTTAACCCAAACATCGATCAAGCTATAAAAATATGAAAGAGCTGTTTGACCATCACGTGATTTGAATACACAACTTTCTGATATGGAATCAGAAGCACTACAGTTGAATTAAGATCTTCACAATCAGATTCAGTGATTTCCAGTCAAAAATTAAGAATCTGGTAATAAACCCTCTTTTCTTACAAATTCAAAGATGGCAATGGTAAAAATAAATTAATAGGTGCTTATGGCATTAATTACATTTATTAATGTTTGGAACTCAATTCCCAATAACAATTCTTATCAAAGTCCTCTTGAAATGATTATAATCTGTAGAACTAAAAAATGCAGTTTCTTAAACACTGCAGCCTGGTAGCAACAAAGTCGAGTTAACTTTTGTCAAGTTGGACTATGCAGTTACTGTTTTCAATAATAACCCAAACATCAATCAAGATATGAAAAGACATAAAGAGCTGATTGACCTCAACGTGATTTGAACACACAACCTTCTGATCTGGAGTCAGACGCGCTAACGTTGCTCCACGAGGTCAGTTGAAAAGTGTTGTTGCTCCCATACTTCACATGAAAAGTGCATGATAAAATATATGGACACCATCTTGAAATTTGCTACTTATAATCACAGTTTAGAAACGATATAAACAAGGATGAATTAAGGTCTTCACTTTCAGATTCAGGGATTTCCAATTAAAAATTTAGAATATAGTAATAAACCCTTTTTTCTTACAAATTCAAAGATGACAATGGTATGAACAAATTAATAGGTGTTTCTGACTTGCCACAAATTTCCTGTTTTGAACTCAGTTCCCAATGATATATCTCATCAAAGGATTGTTGAAAAGATTTTATTCAGTAGAATTAAAAAAGCAATTTTTCAAACACTTTCCTGACAGGTGGCAACAAGATCATGATAATCTATTGTCAGTTAGAATACGCAGTTTCTGTTTTCAATCTTAACCCAAACATCGATCAACTTTTAAAAAGATGAAAGAGATACTTGAACATGACATAATTTAAACATGCATCATTCTGACCAGGAGTAAGGCGCACTACCGTCAGTGTATGAGGACAGCTGTAAAACTTGCTTGCTCCCATAATTCACTTGTAAAGTGCATGAGGAAATATACAGACACCATCTTGAAATTTGCTACTTTAAATCACAGTTTAGAAAAGTAATAACAAGGATGAATTAGGATCTTCACGTTCCGATTCAGGGATTTCCAGTTTAAAGTTTAGATTCCAGTAATAAGCCTGATTTTCTTACAAATTCAAAGATGACAATGGTATGAACAAAGCGATAGGTGTTCCTGGCATTTATTACATTTATTAATGTTTTTAACTCAATTCCCAATAATATTTCTCATCAAAGTATTGTTGATAAGATTTTAATCTATAGAATTAAAAAAACACTTTTTTAAAAACTGTTCTGACCTGTGTCAACAACGTTGTGTTAATCTATTTTCAGTTGGATTACCCAGTTTCTGTTTTCAATCTTAACCCAAACATCGATCAAGCTATAAAAATATGAAAGAGCTGCTTGACCATGACGTGATTTGAATACACAACTTTCTGATATGGATTCAGAAGCACTACAGTTGAATTAAGATCTTCACAATCAGATTCAGTGATTTCCAGTCAAAAATTAAGAATCTGGTAATAAACCCTCTTTTCTTACAAATTCAAAGATGGCAATGGTAAAAATAAATTAATAGGTGCTTATGGCATTAATTACATTTATTAATGTTTGGAACTCAATTCCCAATAACAATTCTTATCAAAGTCCTCTTGAAACGATTATAATCTGTAGAACTAAAAAATGAAGTTTCTTAAACACTGCAGCCTGGTAGCAACAAAAAGATTTTATTCAGTAGAATTAAAAAAGCAATTTTTCAAACACTTTCCTGACAGGTGGCAACAAGATCATGATAATCTATTGTCAGTTAGAATACGCAGTTTCTGTTTTCAATCTTAACCCAAACATCGATCAACTTTTAAAAAGATGAAAGAGATACTTGAACATGACATAATTTAAACATGCATCATTCTGACCAGGAGTAAGGCGCACTACCGTCAGTGTATGAGGACAGCTGTAAAACTTGCTTGCTCCCATAATTCACTTGTAAAGTGCATGAGGAAATATACAGACACCATCTTGAAATTTGCTACTTTAAATCACAGTTTAGAAAAGTAATAACAAGGATGAATTAGGATCTTCACGTTCCGATTCAGGGATTTCCGGTTTAAAGTTTAGATTCCAGTAATAAGCCTGATTTTCTTACAAATTCAAAGATGACAATGGTATGAACAAAGCGATAGGTGTTCCTGGCATTTATTACATTTATTAATGTTTTTAACTCAATTCCCAATAATATTTCTCATCAAAGTATTGTTGATAAGATTTTAATCTATAGAATTAAAAAAACACTTTTTTAAAAACTGTTCTGACCTGTGTCAACAACGTTGTGTTAATCTATTTTCAGTTGGATTACCCAGTTTCTGTTTTCAATCTTAACCCAAACATCGATCAAGCTATAAAAATATGAAAGAGCTGCTTGACCATGACGAGATTTGAATACACAACTTTCTGATATGGATTCAGAAGCACTACAGTTGAATTAAGATCTTCACAATCAGATTCAGTGATTTCCAGTCAAAAATTAAGAATCTGGTAATAAACCCTCTTTTCTTACAAATTCAAAGATGGCAATGGTAAAAATAAATTAATAGGTAATTAATTACATTTATTAATGTTTGGAACTCAATTCCCAATAACAATTCTTATCAAAGTCCTCTTGAAACGATTATAATCTGTAGAACTAAAAAACGCAGTTTCTTAAACACTGCAGCCTGGTAGCAACAAAGTCGAGTTAACTTTTGTCAAGTTGGACTACGCAGTTGCTGTTTTCAATAATAACCCAAACATCAATCAAGATATGAAAAGACATAAAGAGCTGATTGACCTCGACGTGATTTGAACACACAACCTTCTGATCTGGAGTCAGACGCGTTACCGTTGCGCCACGAAGTCATTTGAAAAGTGTTGTTGCACCCATACTTCACATGAAAAGTGCATGATAAAATATATGGACACCATCTTGAAATTTGCTACTTATAATCACAGTTTGGAAAAGATATAAACAAGGATGAAATAAGGTCTTCACTTTCAGATTCAGGGATTTCCAATTAAAAATTTAGAATATAGTAATAAACCCTTTTTTCTTACAAATTCAAAGATGACAATGGTATGAACAAATTAATAGGTGCTTCTGACTTGCCACAAATTTTCTATTTTGAACTCAGTTCCCAATGATATATCTCATCAAAGATTGTTGAAAAGATTTCATTCAGTAGAATTAAAAAAGCAATTTTTCAAACACTTTCCTGACAGGTGGCAACAAGATCATGATAATCTATTGTCAGTTAGAATACGCAGTTTCTGTTTTCAATCTTAACCCAAACATCGATCAACTTTTAAAAAGATGAAAGAGATACTTGAACATGACATAATTTAAACATGCATCATTCTGACCAGGAGTAAGGCGCACTACCGTCAGTGTATGAGGACAGCTGTAAAACTTGCTTGCTCCCATAATTCACTTGTAAAGTGCATGAGGAAATATACAGACACCATCTTGAAATTTGCTACTTTAAATCACAGTTTAGAAAAGTAATAACAAGGATGAATTAGGATCTTCACGTTCCGATTCAGGGATTTCCAGTTTAAAGTTTAGATTCTTGTAATAAGCCTGATTTTCTTACAAATTCAAAGATGACAATGGTATGAACAAAGCGATAGGTGTTTCTGGCATTTATTACAGTTATTAATGTTTTTAACTCAATTCCCAATAATATTTCTCATCAAAGTATTGTTGATAAGATTATAACCTATAGAATTAAAAAAACACTTTTTAAAAAACTGTTCTGACCTGTGTCAACAACATTGTGTTAATATATTTTCAGTTGGATTACCCAGTTTCTGTTTTCAATCTTAACCCAAACATCGATCAAGCTATAAAAATATGAAAGAGCTGCTTGACCATGACGTGATTTGAATACACAACTTTCTGATATGGATTCAGAAGCACTACAGTTGAATTAAGATCTTCACAATCAGATTCAGTGATTTCCAGTCAAAAATTAAGAATCTGGTAATAAACCCTCTTTTCTTACAAATTCAAAGATGGCAATGGTAAAAATAAATTAATAGGTGCTTATGGCATTAATTACATTTATTAATGTTTGGAACTCAATTCCCAATAAGAATTCTTATCAAAGTCCTCTTGAAACGATTATAATCTGTAGAACTAAAAAATGCAGTTTCTTAAACACTGCAGCCTGGTAGCAACAAAGTCGAGTTAACTTTTGTCAAGTTGGACTACGCAGTTGCTGTTTTCAATAATAACCCAAACATCAATCAAGATATGAAAAGACATAAAGAGCTGATTGACCTCGACGTGATTTGAACACGCAACCTTCTGATCTGGAGTCAGACGCGCTACCGTTACGCCACGAGGTCAGTTGAAATGTGTTGTTGCTCCCATACTTCACATGAAAAGTGCATGATAAAATATATGGACACCATCTTGAAATTTGCTACTTATAATCACAGTTTGGAAAAGATATAAACAAGGATGAATTAAGGTCTTCACTTTCAGATTCAGGGATTTCCAATTAAAAATTTAGAATATAGTAATAAACCCTTTTTTCTTACAAATTCAAAGATGACAATGGTATGAACAAATTAATAGGTGTTTCTGACTTGCCACAAATTTCCTGTTTTGAACTCAGTTCCCAATGATATATCTCATAAAAGGATTGTTGAAAAGATTTTATTCAGTAGAATTAAAAAAGCAATTTTTCAAACACTTTCCTGACAGGTGGCAACAAGATCATGATAATCTATTGTCAGTTAGAATACGCAGTTTCTGTTTTCAATCTTAACCCAAACATCGATCAACTTTTAAAAAGATGAAAGAGATACTTGAACATGACATAATTTAAACATGCATCATTCTGACCAGGAGTAAGGCGCACTACCGTCAGTGTATGAGGACAGCTGTAAAACTTGCTTGCTCCAATAATTCACTTGTAAAGTGCATGAGGAAATATACAGACACCATCTTGAAATTTGCTACTTTGAATCACAGTTTAGAAAAGTAATAACAAGGATGAATTAGGATCTTCACGTTCCGATTCAGGGATTTCCAGTTTAAAGTTTAGATTCTTGTAATAAGCCTGATTTTCTTACAAATTCAAAGATGACAATGGTATGAACAAAGCGATAGGTGTTCCTGGCATTTATTACATTTATTAATGTTTTTAACTCAATTCCCAATAATATTTCTCATCAAAGTATTGTTGATAAGATTTTAATCTATAGAATTAAAAAAACACTTTTTTAAAAACTGTTCTGACCTGTGTCAACAACGTTGTGTTAATCTATTTTCAGTTGGATTACCCAGTTTCTGTTTTCAATCTTAACCCAAACATCGATCAAGCTATAAAAATATGAAAGAGCTGCTTGACCATGACGTGATTTGAATACACAACTTTCTGATATGGATTCAGAAGCACTACAGTTGAATTAAGATCTTCACAATCAGATTCAGTGATTTCCAGTCAAAAATTAAGAATCTGGTAATAAACCCTCTTTTCTTACAAATTCAAAGATGGCAATGGTAAAAATAAATTAATAGGTGCTTATGGCATTAATTACATTTATTAATGTTTGGAACTCAATTCCCAATAACAATTCTTATCAAAGTCCTCTTGAAACGATTATAATCTGTAGAACTAAAAAATGCAGTTTCTTAAACACTGCAGCCTGGTAGCAACAAAGTCGAGTTAACTTTTGTCAAGTTGGAATACGCAGTTGCTGTTTTCAATAATAACCCAAACATCAATCAAGATATGAAAAGACATAAAGAGCTGATTGACCTCGACGTGATTTGAACACGCAACCTTCTGATCTGGAGTCAGACGCTCTACCGTTGCGCCACGAGGTCAGTTGAAATGTGTTGTTGCTCCCATACTTCACATGAAAAGTCCATGATAAAATATATGGACACCATCTTGAAATTTGCTACTTATAATCACAGTTTGGAAAAGATATAAACAAGGATGAATTAAGGTCTTCACTTTCAGATTCAGGGATTTCCAATTAAAAATTTAGAATATAGTAATAAACCCTTTTTTCTTACAAATTCAAAGATGACAATGGTATGAACAAATTAATAGGTGTTTCTGACTTGCCACAAATTTTCTGTTTTGAACTCAGTTCCCAATGATATATCTCATCAAAGATTGTTGAAAAGATTTTATTCAGTAGAATTAAAAAAGCAATTTTTCAAACACTTTCCTGACAGGTGGCAACAAGATCATGATAATCTATTGTCAGTTAGAATACGAAGTTTCTGTTTTCAATCTTAACCCAAACATCGATCAACTTTTAAAAAGATGAAAGAGATACTTGAACGTGACATAATTTAAACATGCATCATTCTGACCAGGAGTAAGGCGCACTACCGTCAGTGTATGAGGACAGCTGTGAAACTTGCTTGCTCCCATAATTCACTTGTAAAGTGCATGAGGAAATATACAGACACCATCTTGAAATTTGCTACTTTAAATCACAGTTTAGAAAAGTAATAACAAGGATGAATTAGGATCTTCACGTTCCGATTCAGGGATTTCCAGTTTAAAGTTTAGATTCTTGTAATAAGCCTGATTTTCTTACAAATTCAAAGATGACAATGGTATGAACAAAGCGATAGGTGTTCCTGGCATTTATTACATTTATTAATGTTTTTAACTCAATTCCCAATAATATTTCTCATCAAAGTATTGTTGATAAGATTTTAATCTATAGAATTAAAAAAACACTTTTTTAAAAACTGTTCTGACCTGTGTCAACAACGTTGTGTTAATCTATTTTCAGTTGGATTACCCAGTTTCTGTTTTCAATCTTAACCCAAACATCGATCAAGCTATAAAAATATGAAAGAGCTGCTTGACCATGACGTGATTTGAATACACAACTTTCTGATATGGATTCAGAAGCACTACAGTTGAATTAAGATCTTCACAATCAGATTCAGTGATTTCCAGTCAAAAATTAAGAATCTGGTAATAAACCCTCTTTTCTTACAAATTCAAAGATGGCAATGGTAAAAATAAATTAATAGGTGCTTATGGCATTAATTACATTTATTAATGTTTGGAACTCAATTCCCAATAACAATTCTTATCAAAGTCCTCTTGAAACGATTATAATCTGTAGAACTAAAAAATGCAGTTTCTTAAACACTGCAGCCTGGTAGCAACAAAGTCGAGTTAACTTTTGTCAAGTTGGACTACGCAGTTGCTGTTTTCAATAATAACCCAAACATCAATCAAGATATGAAAAGACATAAAGAGCTGATTGACCTCGACGTGATTTGAACACGCAACCTTCTGATCTGGAGTCAGACGCGCTACCGTTGCGCCACGAGGTCAGTTGAAACGTGTTGTTGCTCCCATACTTCACATGAAAAGTGCATGATAAAATATATGGACACCATCTTGAAATTTGCTACTTATAATCACAGTTTGGAAAAGATATAAACAAGGATGAATTAAGGTCTTCACTTTCAGATTCAGGGATTTCCAATTAAAAATTTAGAATATAGTAATAAACCCTTTTTTCTTACAAATTCAAAGATGACAATGGTATGAACAAATTAATAGGTGTTTCTGACTTGCCACAAATTTCCTGTTTTGAACTCAGTTCCCAATGATATATCTCATAAAAGGATTGTTGAAAAGATTTTATTCAGTAGAATTAAAAAAGCAATTTTTCAAACACTTTCCTGACAGGTGGCAACAAGATCATGATAATCTATTGTCAGTTAGAATACGCAGTTTCTGTTTTCAATCTTAACCCAAACATCGATCAACTTTTAAAAAGATGAAAGAGATACTTGAACATGACATAATTTAAACATGCATCATTCTGACCAGGAGTAAGGCGCACTACCGTCAGTGTATGAGGACAGCTGTAAAACTTGCTTGCTCCCATAATTCACTTGTAAAGTGCATGAGGAAATATACAGACACCATCTTGAAATTTGCTACTTTAAATCACAGTTTAGAAAAGTAATAACAAGGATGAATTAGGATCTTCACGTTCCGATTCAGGGATTTCCAGTTTAAAGTTTAGATTCTAGTAATAAGCCTGATTTTCTTACAAATTCAAAGATGACAATGGTATGAACAAAGCGATAGGTGTTCCTGGCATTTATTACATTTATTAATGTTTTTAACTCAATTCCCAATAATATTTCTCATCAAAGTATTGTTGATAAGATTTTAATCTATAGAATTAAAAAAACACTTTTTTAAAAACTGTTCTGACCTATGTCAACAACGTTGTGTTAATCTATTTTCAGTTGGATTACCCAGTTTCTGTTTTCAATCTTAACCCAAACATCGATCAAGCTATAAAAATATGAAAGAGCTGCTTGACCATGACGAGATTTGAATACACAACTTTCTGATATGGATTCAGAAGCACTACAGTTGAATTAAGATCTTCACAATCAGATTCAGTGATTTCCAGTCAAAAATTAAGAATCTGGTAATAAACCCTCTTTTCTTACAAATTCAAAGATGGCAATGGTAAAAATAAATTAATAGGTAATTAATTACATTTATTAATGTTTGGAACTCAATTCCCAATAACAATTCTTATCAAAGTCCTCTTGAAACGATTATAATCTGTAGAACTAAAAAACGCAGTTTCTTAAACACTGCAGCCTGGTAGCAACAAAGTCGAGTTAACTTTTGTCAAGTTGGACTACGCAGTTGCTGTTTTCAATAATAACCCAAACATCAATCAAGATATGAAAAGACATAAAGAGCTGATTGACCTCGACGTGATTTGATCACACAACCTTCTGATCTGGAGTCAGACGCGCTACCGTTGCGCCACGAGGTCATTTGAAAAGTGCTGTTGCTCCCATACTTCACATGAAAAGTGCATGATAAAATATATGGACACCATCTTGAAATTTGCTACTTATAATCACAGTTTGGAAAAGATATAAACAAGGATGAATTAAGGTCTTCACTTTCAGATTCAGGGATTTCCAATTAAAAATTTAGAATATAGTAATAAACCCTTTTTTCTTACAAATTCAAAGATGACAATGGTATGAACAAATTAATAGGTGCTTCTGACTTGCCACAAATTTTCTATTTTGAACTCAGTTCCCAATGATATATCCCATCAAAGATTGTTGAAAAGATTTCATTCAGTAGAATTAAAAAAGCAATTTTTCAAACACTTTCCTGACAGGTGGCAAGAAGATCATGATAATCTATTGTCAGTTAGAATACGCAGTTTCTGTTTTCAATCTTAACCCAAACATCGATCAACTTTTAAAAAGATGAAAGAGATACTTGAACATGACATAATTTAAACATGCATCATTCTGACCAGGAGTAAGGCGCACTACCGTCAGTGTATGAGGACAGCTGTAAAACTTGCTTGCTCCCATAATTCACTTGTAAAGTGCATGAGGAAATATACAGACACCATCTTGAAATTTGCTACTTTAAATCACAGTTTAGAAAAGTAATAACAAGGATGAATTAGGATCTTCACGTTCCGATTCAGGGATTTCCAGTTTAAAGTTTAGATTCTTGTAATAAGCCTGATTTTCTTACAAATTCAAAGATGACAATGGTATGAACAAAGCGATAGGTGTTCCTGGCATTTATTACATTTATTAATGTTTTTAACTCAATTCCCAATAATATTTCTCATCAAAGTATTGTTGATAAGATTTTAATCTATAGAATTAAAAAAACACTTTTTTAAAAACTGTTCTGACCTGTGTCAACAACGTTGTGTTAATCTATTTTCAGTTGGATTACCCAGTTTCTGTTTTCAATCTTAACCCAAACATCGATCAAGCTATAAAAATATGAAAGAGCTGCTTGACCATGACGTGATTTGAATACACAACTTTCTGATATGGATTCAGAAGCACTACAGTTGAATTAAGATCTTCACAATCAGATTCAGTGATTTCCAGTCAAAAATTAAGAATCTGGTAATAAACCCTCTTTTCTTACAAATTCAAAGATGGCAATGGTAAAAATAAATTAATAGGTGCTTATGGCATTAATTACATTTATTAATGTTTGGAACTCATTTCCCAATAACAATTCTTATCAAAGTCCTCTTGAAACGATTATAATCTGTAGAACTAAAAAATGCAGTTTCTTAAACACTGCAGCCTGGTAGCAACAAAGTCGAGTTAACTTTTGTCAAGTTGGACTACGCAGTTGCTGTTTTCAATAATAACCCAAACATCAATCAAGATATGAAAAGACATAAAGAGCTGATTGACCTCGACGTGATTTGAACACGCAACCTTCTGATCTGGAGTCAGACGCGCTACCGTTGCGCCACGAGGTCAGTTGAAACGTGTTGTTGCTCCCATACTTCACATGAAAAGTGCATGATAAAATATATGGACACCATCTTGAAATTTGCTACTTATAATCACAGTTTGGAAAAGATATAAACAAGGATGAATTAAGGTCTTCACTTTCAGATTCAGGGATTTCCAATTAAAAATTTAGAATATAGAAATAAACCCTTTTTTCTTACAAATTCAAAGATGACAATGGTATGAACAAATTAATAGGTGTTTCTGACTTGCCACAAATTTTCTGTTTTGAACTCAGTTCCCAATGATATATCTCATCAAAGATTGTTGAAAAGATTTTATTCAGTAGAATTAAAAAAGCAATTTTTCAAAGACTTTCCTGACAGGTGGCAACAAGATCATGATAATCTATTGTCAGTTAGAATACGAAGTTTCTGTTTTCAATCTTAACCCAAACATCGATCAACTTTTAAAAAGATGAAAGAGATACTTGAACGTGACATAATTTAAACATGCATCATTCTGACCAGGAGTAAGGCGCACTACCGTCAGTGTATGAGGACAGCTGTAAAACTTGCTTGCTCCCATAATTCACTTGTAAAGTGCATGAGGAAATATACAGACACCATCTTGAAATTTGCTACTTTAAATCACAGTTTAGAAAAGTAATAACAAGGATGAATTAGGATCTTCACGTTCCGATTCAGGGATTTCCAGTTTAAAGTTTAGATTCTAGTAATAAGCCTTATTTTCTTACAAATTCAAAGATGACAATGGTATGAACAAAGCGATAGGTGTTTCTGGCATTTATTACATTTATTAATGTTTTTAACTCAATTCCCAATAATATTTCTCATCAAAGTATTGTTGATAAGATTTTAATCTATAGAATTAAAAAAACACTTTTTTAAAAACTGTTCTGACCTGTGTCAACAACATTGTGTTAATATATTTTCAGTTGGATTACCCAGTTTCTGTTTTCAATCTTAACCCAAACATCGATCAAGCTATAAAAATATGAAAGAGCTGTTTGACCATCACGTGATTTGAATACACAACTTTCTGATATGGATTCAGAAGCACTACAGTTGAATTAAGATCTTCACAATCAGATTCAGTGATTTCCAGTCAAAAATTAAGAATCTGGTAATAAACCCTCTTTTCTTACAAATTCAAAGATGGCAATGGTAAAAATAAATTAATAGGTGCTTATGGCATTAATTACATTTATTAATGTTTGGAACTCAATTCCCAATAACAATTCTTATCAAAGTCCTCTTGAAACGATTATAATCTGTAGAACTAAAAAATGCAGTTTCTTAAACACTGCAGCCTGGTAGCAACAAAGTCGAGTTAACTTTTGTCAAGTTGGACTACACAGTTACTATTTTCAATAATAACCCAAACATCAATCAAGATATGAAAAGACATAAAGAGCTGATTGACCCCGACGTGATTTGAACACGCAACCTTCTGATCTGAAGTCAGACGCTACCGTTGCCCAACGAGGTCAGTTGAAAAGTGTTGTTGCTCCCATACTTCACATGAAAAGTGCATGATAAAATATATGGACACCATCTTGAAATTTGCTACTTATAATCATAGTTTGGAAAAGATATAAACAAGGATGAATTAAGGTCTTCACTTTCAGATTCAGGGATTTCCAATTAAAAATTTAGAATATAGTAATAAACCCTTTTTTCTTACAAATTCAAAGATGACAATGGTTTGAACAAATTAATAGGTGTTTCTGACTTGCCACAAATTTTCTGTTTTGAACTCAGTTCCCAATGATATATCTCATCAAAGATTGTTGAAAAGATTTTATTCAGTAGAATTAAAAAAGCAATTTTTCAAACACTTTCCTGACAGGTGGCAACAAGATCATGATAATCTATTGTCAGTTAGAATACGCAGTTTCTGTTTTCAATCTTAACCCAAACATCGATCAACTTTTAAAAAGATGAAAGAGATACTTGAACGTGACATAATTTAAACATGCATCATTCTGACCAGGAGTAAGGCGCACTACCATCAGTGTATGAGGACAGCTGTAAAACTTGCTTGCTCCCATAATTCACTTGTAAAGTGCATGAGGAAATATACAGACACCATCTTGAAATTTGCTACTTTAAATCACAGTTTAGAAAAGTAATAACAAGGATGAATTAGGATCTTCATGTTTCGATTTAGGGATTTCCAGTTTAAAGTTTAGATTCTAGTAATAAGCCTGATTTTCTTACAAATTCAAAGATGACAATGGTATGAACAAAGCGATAGGTGTTCCTGGCATTTATTACATTTATTAATGTTTTTAACTCAATTCCCAATAATATTTCTCATCAAAGTATTGTTGATAAGATTTTAATCTATAGAATTAAAAAAATACTTTTTCAAAAACTGTTCTGACCTGTGTCAACAATGTTGTGTTAATCTATTTTCAGTTGGATTACCCAGTTTCTGTTTTCAATCTTAACCCAAACATCGATCAAGCTATAAAAATATGAAAGAGCTGCTTGACCATGACGTGATTTGAATACACAACTTTCTGATATGGATTCAGAAGCACTACAGTTGAATTAAGATATTCACAATCAGATTCAGTGATTTCCAGTCAAAAATTAAGAATCGGGTAATAAACCCTCCTTTCTTACAAATTCAAAGATGGCAATGGTAAAAATAAATTAATAGGTGCTTATGGCATTAATTACATTTATTAATGTTTGGAACTCCATACCCAATAACAATTCTTATCAAAGTCCTCTTGAAACGATTATAATCTGTAGAACTAAAAAATGCAGTTTCTTAAACACTGCAGCCTGGTAGCAACAAAGTCGAGTTAACTTTTGTCAAGTTGGACTACGCAGTTACTGTTTTCATTAATAACCCAAACATCAATCAAGATATGAAAAGACATAAAAAGCTCATTGACCCCGATGTGATTTGAATACGCAACTGTCAATCTGGAGTCAGACGCGCTACCGTTGCGCCACGAGGTCAGTTGAAAAGTATTGTTGCTCCCATACTTCACATGAAAAGTGCATGATAAAATATATGGACACCATCTTGAAATTTGCTACTTATAATCACAGTTTGGAAAAGATATAAACAAGGATGAATTAAGGTCTTCACTTTCAGATTCAGGGATTTCCAATTAAAAATTTAGAATATAGTAATAAACCCTTTTTTCTTACAAATTCAAAGATGACAAAGGTATGAACAAATTAATAGGGGTTTCTGACTTGCTCCAAATTTTCTGTTTTGAACTCAGTTCCCAATGATATATCTCATCAAAGATTGTTGAAAAGATTTTATTCGGTATAATTAAAAAATCAATTTTTCATACACTTTCCTGACAGGTGGCAACAAGATCATGATAATCTATTGTCAGTTAGAATACGCAGTTTCTGTTTTCAATCTTAACCCAAACATCGATCAACTTTTAAAAAGATGAAAGAGATACTTGAACGTGACATAATTTAAACATGCATCATTCTGACCAGGAGTAAGGCGCACTACCGTCAGTGTATGAGGACAGCTGTAAAACTTGCTTGCTCCCATAATTCACTTGTAAAGTGCATGAGGAAATATGCAGACACCATCTTGAAATTTGCTACTTTAAATCACAGTTTAGAAAAGTAATAACAAGGATGAATTAGGATCTTCACGTTCCGATTCAGGGATTTCCAGTTTAAAGTTTAGATTCTAGTAATAAGCCTGATTTTCTTACAAATTCAAAGATGACAATGGTATGAACAAAGCGATAGGTGTTCCTGGCATTTATTACATTTATTAATGTTTTTAACTCAATTCCCAATAATATTTCTCATCAAAGTATTGTTGATAAGATTTTAATCTATAGAATTAAAAAAACACTTTTTTAAAAACTGTTCTGACCTGTGTCAACAACGTTGTGTTAATCTATTTTCAGTTGGATTACCCAGTTTCTGTTTTCAATCTTAACCCAAACATCGATCAAGCTATAAAAATATGAAAGAGCTGCTTGACCATGACGTGATTTGAATACACAACTTTCTGATATGGATTCAGAAGCACTACAGTTGAATTAAGATCTGCACAATCAGATTCAGTGATTTCCAGTCAAAAATTAAGAAACTAGTAATAAACCCTCTTTTCTTACGAATTCAAAGATGGCAATGGTAAAATTAAATTAATAGGTGCTTATGGCATTAATTACATTTATTAATATTTGGAACTCAATTCCCAATAACAATTCTTATCAAAGTCCTCTTGAAACGATTATAATCTGTAGAACTAAAAAATGCAGCTTCTTTAACACTGCAGCCTGGTAGCAACAAAGTCGAGTTAACTTTTGTCAAGTTGGACTACGCAGTTACTGTTTTCAATAATAACCCAAACATCAATCAAGATATGAAAAGACATAAAGCGCTGATTGACCTCGACGTGATTTGAACACGCAACCTTCTGATCTGGAGTCAGACGCGCTACCGTTGCGCCACGAGGTCAGTTGAAACGTGTCATTGCTCCCATACTTCACATGAAAAGTGCATGATAAAATATATGGACACCATCTTGAAATTTGCTACTTATAATCACAGTTTGGAAAAGGTATAAACAAGGATGAATTAAGGTCTTCACTTTCAGATTCAGGGATTTCCAATTAAAAATTTAGAATATAGTAATAAACCCTTTTTTCTTACAAATTCAAAGATGACAATGGTATGAACAAATTAATAGGTGTTTCTGACTTGCCACAAATTTTCTGTTTTGAACTCAGTTCCCAATGATATATCTCATCAAAGGATTGTTGAAAAGATTTTATTCAGTAAAATTAAAAAAGCAATTTTTCAAACACTTTCCTGACAGGTGGCAACAAGATCATGATAATCTATTGTCAGTTAGAATACGCAGTTTCTGTTTTCAATCTTAACCCAAACATCGATCAACTTTTAAAAAGATGAAAGAGATACATGAACGTGACATAATTTAAACATGCATCATTCTGACCAGGAGTAAGGCGCACTACCGTCAGTGTATGAGGACAGCTGTAAAACTTGCTTGCTCCCATAATTCACTTGTAAAGTGCATGAGGAAATATACAGACACCATCTTGAAATTTGCTACTTTATATCACAGTTTAGAAAATTAATAACAAGGATGAATTAGGATCTTCACTTTCCGATTCAGGGATTTCCAGTTTAAAGTTTAGATTCTAGTAATAAGCCTGATTTTCTTACAAATTCAAAGATGACAATGGTATGAACAAAGCGATAGGTGTTCCTGGCATTTATTACATTTATTAATGTTTTTAACTCTATTCCCAATAATATTTCTCATCAAAGTATTGTTGATAAGATTTTAATCTATAGAATTAAAAAAACACTTTTTTAAAAACTGTTCTGACCTGTGTCAACAACGTTGTGTTAATCTATTTTCAGTTGGATTACCCAGTTTCTGTTTTCAATCTTAACCCAAACATCGATCAAGCTATAAAAATATGAAAGAGCTGCTTGACCATGACGTGATTTGAATACACAACTTTCTGATATGGATTCAGAAGCACTACAGTTGAATTAAGATCTTCACAATCAGATTCAGTGATTTAAAGTCAAAAATTAAGAATCTGGTAATAAACCCTTTTTTCTTACAAATTCAAAGATGACAATGGTATGAACAAATTAATAGGGGTTTCTGACTTGCCCCAAATTTTCTGTTTTGAACTCAGTTCCCAATGATATATCTCATCAAAGGATTGTTGAAAAGATTTTATTCGGTAGAATTAAAAAAGCAATTTTTCAAACACTTTCCTGACAGGTGGCAACAAGATCATGATAATCTATTGTCAGTTAGAATACGCAGTTTCTGTTTTCAATCTTAACCCAAACATCGATCAACTTTTAAAAAGATGAAAGAGATACTTGAACGTGACATAATTTAAACATTTAAACACTTTTTTAAAAACTGTTCTGACCTATGTCAACAACGTTGTGTTAATCTATTTTCAGTTGGATTACCCAGTTTCTGTTTTCAATCTTAACCCAAACATCGATCAAGCTATAAAAATATGAAAGAGCTGCTTGACCATGACGTGATTTGAATACACAACTTTCTGATATGGATTCAGAAGCACTACAGTTGAATTAAGATCTTCACAATCAGATTCAGTGATTTCCAGTCAAAAATTAAGAATCTGGTAATAAACCCTCTTTTGACCTGTGTCAACAACATTGTGTTAATCTATTTTCAGTTGGATTACCCAGTTTCTGCTTTCAATCTTAACCCAAACATCGATCAAGCTATAAAAATATGAAAGAGCTGCTTGACAATGATGTGATTTGAATACACAACTTTCTGATATGGATTCAGAAGCACTACAGTTGAATTAAGATCTTCACATTCAGATTCAGTGATTTCCAGTCAAAAATTAAGAATCTGGTAATAAACCCTCTTTTCTTACAAATTCAAAGATGGCAATGGTAAAAATAAATTAATAGGTGCTTATGGCATTAATTACATTTATTAATGTTTGGAACTCAATTCCAAATAACAATTCTTATCAAAGTACTCTTGAAACGATTATAATCTGTAGAACTAAAAAATGCAGTTTCTTAAACACTGCAGTCTGGTAGCAACAAAGTCGAGTTACCTTTTGTCAAGTTGGACTACGAAGTTACTGTTTTCAATAATAACCCAAACATGAATCACGATATGAAAAGACATAAACAGCTGATTGACCCCGACGTGATTTGATCACGCAACCTTCTGATGTGGAGTCAGACGCGCTACCGTTGCGCCACGAGGTCAGTTGAAAAGTGTTGTAGCTCCCATACTTCACATGAAAAGTGCATGATAAAATATATGGACACCATCTTGAAATTTGCTACTTATAATCACAGTTTGGAAAAGATATAAACAAGGATGAATTAAGGTCTTCACTTTCAGATTCAGGGATTTCCAATTAAAAATATAGAATATAGTAATAAACGCTTTTTTCTTACAAATTCAAAGATGACAATGGTATGAACAAATTATTAGGTGTTTCTGACTTGCCACAAATTTCCTGTTTTGAACTCAGTTCCCAATGATATATCTAATCAAAGGATTGTTGAAAAGATTTTATTCAGTATAATTAAAAAAGCAATTTTTCAAACACTTTCCTGACAGGTGGCAACAAGATCATGATAATCTATTGTTAGTTAGAATACGCAGTTTCTGTTTTCAATCTTAACCCAAACATCGATCAACTTTTAAAAAGATGAAAGAGATACTTGAACATGACATAATTTAAACATGCATCATTCTGACCAGGAGTAAGGCGCACTACCGTCAGTGTATAAAACAGCTGTAAAACTTGCTTGCTCCCATAATTCACTTGTAAAGTGCATGAGGAAATATACAGACACCATCTTGAAATTTGCTACTTTAAATCACAGTTTAGAAAAGTAATAACAAGGATGAATTAGGATCTTCACGTTCCGATTCAAGGATTTCCAGTTTAAAGTTTAGATTCTAGTAATAAGCCTGATTTTCTTACAAATTCAAAGATGACAATGGTATGAACAAAGCGATAGGTGTTCCTGGCATTTATTACATTTATTAATGTTTTTAACTCAATTCCCAATAATATTTCTCATCAAAGTATTGTTGATAAGATTTTAATCTATAGAATTAAAAAAACACTTTTTTAAAAACTGTTCTGACCTGTGTCAACAACGTTGTGTTAATCTATTTTCAGTTGGATTACCCAGTTTCTGTTTTCAATCTTAACCCAAACATCGATCAAGCTATAAAAATATGAAAGAGCTGCTTGACCATGACGTGATTTGAATACACAACTTTCTGATATGGATTCAGAAGCACTACAGTTGAATTAAGATCTTCACAGTCAGATTCAGTGATTTCCAGTCAAAAATTAAGAAACTAGTAATAAACCCTCTTTTCTTACGAATTCAAAGATGGCAATGGTAAAATTAAATTAATAGGTGCTTATGGCATTAATTACATTTATTAATGTTTGGAACTCAATTCCCAATAACAATTCTTATCAAAGTCCTCTTGAAACGATTATAATCTGTAGAACTAAAAAATGCAGTTTCTTAAACACTGCAGCCTGGTAGCAACAAAGTCGAGTTAACTTTTGTCAAGTTGGACTACACAGTTACTATTTTCAATAATAACCCAAACATCAATCAAGATATGAAAAGACATAAAGAGCTGATTGACCCCGACGTGATTTGAACACGCAACCTTCTGATCTGAAGTCAGACGCTACCGTTGCCCAACGAGGTCAGTTGAAAAGTGTTGTTGCTCCCATACTTCACATGAAAAGTGCATGATAAAATATATGGACACCATCTTGAAATTTGCTACTTATAATCATAGTTTGGAAAAGATATAAACAAGGATGAATTAAGGTCTTCACTTTCAGATTCAGGGATTTCCAATTAAAAATTTAGAATATAGTAACAAACCCTTTTTTCTTACAAATTCAAAGATGACAATGGTTTGAACAAATTAATAGGTGTTTCTGACTTGCCACAAATTTTCTGTTTTGAACTCAGTTCCCAATGATATATCTCATCAAAGATTGTTGAAAAGATTTTATTCAGTAGAATTAAAAAAGCAATTTTTCAAACACTTTCCTGACAGGTGGCAACAAGATCATGATAATCTATTGTCAGTTAGAATACGCAGTTTCTGTTTTCAATCTTAACCCAAACATCGATCAACTTTTAAAAAGATGAAAGAGATACTTGAACATGACATAATTTAAACATGCATCATTCTGACCAGGAGTAAGGCGCACTACCGTCAGTGTATGAGGACAGCTGTAAAACTTGCTTGCTCCCATAATTCACTTGTAAAGTGCATGAGGAAATATACAGACACCATCTTGAAATTTGCTACTTTAAATCACAGTTTAGAAAAGTAATAACAAGGATGAATTAGGATCTTCACGTTCCGATTCAGGGATTTCCAGTTTAAAGTTTAGATTCTAGTAATAAGCCTGATTTTCTTACAAATTCAAAGATGACAATGGTATGAACAAAGCGATAGGTGTTCCTGGCATTTATTACATTTATTAATGTTTTTAACTCAATTCCCAATAATATTTCTCATCAAAGTATTGTTGATAAGATTTTAATCTATAGAATTAAAAAAACACTTTTTTAAAAACTGTTCTGACCTGTGTCAACAACGTTGTGTTAATCTATTTTCAGTTGGATTACCCAGTTTCTGTTTTCAATCTTAACCCAAACATCGATCAAGCTATAAAAATATGAAAGAGCTGCTTGACCATGACGTGATTTGAATACACAACTTTCTGATATGGATTCAGAAGCACTACAGTTGAATTAAGATCTTCACAATCAGATTCAGTGATTTCCAGTCAAAAATTAAGAAACTAGTAATAAACCCTCTTTTCTTACGAATTCAAAGATGGCAATGGTAAAATTAAATTAATAGGTGCTTATGGCATTAATTACATTTATTAATGTTTGGAACTCAATTCCCAATAACAATTCTTATCAAAGTCCTCTTGAAACGATTATAATCTGTAGAACTAAAAAATGCAGCTTCTTAAACACTGCAGCCTGGTAGCAACAAAGTCGAGTTAACTTTTGTCAAGTTGGACTACGCAGTTACTGTTTTCAATAATAACCCAAACATCAATCAAGATATGAAAAGACATAAAGAGCTGATTGACCTCGACGTGATTTGAACACGCAACCTTCTGATCTGGAGTCAGACGCGCTACCGTTGCGCCACGAGGTCAGTTGAAACGTGTCGTTGCTCCCATACTTCACATGAAAAGTGCATGATAAAATATATGGACACCATCTTGAAATTTGCTACTTATAATCACAGTTTGGAAAAGGTATAAACAAGGATGAATTAAGGTCTTCACTTTCAGATTCAGGGATTTCCAATTAAAAATTTAGAATATAGTAATAAACCCTTTTTTCTTACAAATTCAAAGATGACAATGGTATGAACAAATTAATAGGTGTTTCTGACTTGCCACAAATTTTCTGTTTTGAACTCAGTTCCCAATGATATATCTCATCAAAGGATTGTTGAAAAGATTTTATTCAGTAGAATTAAAATAGCAATTTTTCAAACACTTTCCTGACAGGTGGCAACAAGATCATGATAATCTATTGTCAGTTAGAATACGCAGTTTCTGTTTTCAATCTTAACCCAAACATCGATCAACTTTTAAAAAGATGAAAGAGATACTTGAACATGACATAATTTAAACATGCATCATTCTGACCAGGAGTAAGGCACACTACCGTCAGTGTATGAGGACAGCTGTAAAACTTGCTTGCTCCCATAATTCACTTGTAAAGTGCATGAGGAAATATACAGACACCATCTTGAAATTTGCTACTTTAAATCACAGTTTAGAAAATTAATAACAAGGATGAATTAGGATCTTCACTTTCCGATTCAGGGATTTCCAGTTTAAAGTTTAGATTCTAGTAATAAGCCTGATTTTCTTACAAATTCAAAGATGACAATGGTATGAACAAAGCGATAGGTGTTCCTGGCATTTATTACATTTATTAATGTTTTTAACTCAATTCCCAATAATATTTCTCATCAAAGTATTGTTGATAAGATTTTAATCTATAGAATTAAAAAAACACTTTTTTAAAAACTGTTCTGACCTGTGTCAACAACGTTGTGTTAATCTATTTTCAGTTGGATTACCCAGTTTCTGTTTTCAATCTTAACCCAAACATCGATCAAGCTATAAAAATATGAAAGAGCTGCTTGACCATGACGTGATTTGAATACACAACTTTCTGATATGGATTCAGAAGCACTACAGTTGAATTAAGATCTTCACAATCAGATTCAGTGATTTCCAGTCAAAAATTAAGAATCTGGTAATAAACCCTTTTTTCTTACAAATTCAAAGATGACAATGGTATGAACAAATTAATAGGGGTTTCTGACTTGCCCCAAATTTTCTGTTTTGAACTCAGTTCCCAATGATATATCTCATCAAAGGATTGTTGAAAAGATTTTATTCGGTAGAATTAAAAAAGCAATTTTTCAAACACTTTCCTGACAGGTGGCAACAAGATCATGATAATCTATTGTCAGTTAGAATACGCAGTTTCTGTTTTCAATCTTAACCCAAACATCGATCAACTTTTAAAAAGATGAAAGAGATACTTGAACGTGACATAATTTAAACATTTAAACACTTTTTTAAAAACTGTTCTGACCTATGTCAACAACGTTGTGTTAATCTATTTTCAGTTGGATTACCCAGTTTCTGTTTTCAATCTTAACCCAAACATCGATCAAGCTATAAAAATATGAAAGAGCTGCTTGACCATGACGTGATTTGAATACACAACTTTCTGATATGGATTCAGAAGCACTACAGTTGAATTAAGATATTCACAATCAGATTCAGTGATTTCCAGTCAAAAATAAAGAATCTGGTAATAAACCCTCTTTTGACCTGTGTCAACAACATTGTGTTAATCTATTTTCAGTTGGATTACCCAGTTTCTGCTTTCAATCTTAACCCAAACATCGATCAAGCTATAAAAATATGAAAGAGCTGCTTGACAATGATGTGATTTGAATACACAACTTTCTGATATGGATTCAGAAGCACTACAGTTGAATTAAGATCTTCACATTCAGATTCAGTGATTTCCAGTCAAAAATTAAGAATCTGGTAATAAACCCTCTTTTCTTACAAATTCAAAGATGGCAATGGTAAAAATAAATTAATAGGTGCTTATGGCATTAATTACATTTATTAATGTTTGGAACTCAATTCCAAATAACAATTCTTATCAAAGTACTCTTGAAACGATTATAAGCTGTAGAACTAAAAAATGCAGTTTCTTAAACACTGCAGTCTGGTAGCAACAAAGTCTAGTTACCTTTTGTCAAGTTGGACTACGAAGTTACTGTTTTCAATAATAACCCAAACATGAATCGCGATATGAAAAGACATAAACAACTGATTGACCCCGACGTGATTTGATCACGCAACCTTCTGATGTGGAGTCAGATGCGCTACCGTTGCGCCACGAGGTCAGTTGAAAAGTGTTGTAGCTCCCATACTTCACATGAAAAGTGCATGATAAAATGTATGGACACCATCTTGAAATTTGCTACTTATAATCACAGTTTGGAAAAGATATAAACAAGGATGAATTAAGGTCTTCACTTTCAGATTCAGGGATTTCCAATTAAAAATATAGAATATAGTAATAAACCCTTTTTTCTTACAAATTCAAAGATGACAATGGTATGAACAAATTAATAGGTGTTTCTGACTTGCCACAAATTTCCTGTTTTGAACTCAGCTCCCAATGATATATCTCATCAAAGGATTGTTGAAAAGATTTTATTCAGTATAATTAAAAAAGCAATTTTTCAAACACTTTCCTGACAGGTGGCAACAAGATCATGATAATCTATTGTCAGTTAGAATACGCAGTTTCTGTTTTCAATCTTAACCCAAACATCGATCAACTTTTAAAAAGATGAAAGAGATACTTGAACATGACATAATTTAAACATGCATCATTCTGACCAGGAGTAAGGCGCACTACCGTCAGTGTATGAGGACAGCTGTAAAACTTGCTTGCTCCCATAATTCACTTGTAAAGTGCATGAGGAAATATACAGACACCATCTTGAAATTTGCTACTTTAAATCACAGTTTAGAAAAGTAATAACAAGGATGAATTAGGATCTTCACGTTCCGATTCAGGGATTTCCAGTTTAAAGTTTAGATTCTAGTAATAAGCCTGATTTTCTTACAAATTCAAAGATGACAATGGTATGAACAAAGCGATAGGTGTTCCTGGCATTTATTACATTTATTAATGTTTTTAACTCAATTCCCAATAATATTTCTCATCAAAGTATTGTTGATAAGATTTTAATCTATAGAATTAAAAAAACACTTTTTTAAAAACTGTTCTGACCTGTGTCAACAACGTTGTGTTAATCTATTTTCAGTTGGATTACCCAGTTTCTGTTTTCAATCTTAACCCAAACATCGATCAAGCTATAAAAATATGAAAGAGCTGCTTGACCATGACGTGATTTGAATACACAACTTTCTGATATGGATTCAGAAGCACTACAGTTGAATTAAGATCTTCACAATCAGATTCATTGATTTCCAGTCAAAAATTAAGAATCGGGTAATAAACCCTCCTTTCTTACAAATTCAAAGATGGCAATGGTAAAAATAAATTAATAGGTGCTTATGGCATTAATTACATTTATTAATGTTTGGAACTCCATACCCAATAACAATTCTTATCAAAGTCCTCTTGAAACGATTATAATCTGTAGAACTAAAAAATGCAGTTTCTTAAACACTGCAGCCTGGTAGCAACAAAGTCGAGTTAACTTTTGTCAAGATGGACTACGCAGTTACTGTTTTCAATAATAACCCAAACATCAATCAAGATATGAAAAGACATAAAAAGCTGAATGACCCCGACGTGATTTGAATACGCAACTGTCAATCTGGAGTCAGACGCGCTACCGTTGCGCCACGAGGTCAGTTGAAAAGTATTGTTGCTCCCATACTTCACATGAAAAGTGCATGATAAAATATATGGACACCATCTTGAAATTTGCTACTTATAATCACAGTTTGGAAAAGATATAAACAAGGATGAATTAAGGTCTTCACTTTCAGATTCAGGGATTTCCAATTAAAAATTTAGAATATAGTAATAAACCCTTTTTTCTTACAAATTCAAAGATGACAATGGTATGAACAAATTAATAGGGGTTTCTGACTTGCTCCAAATTTTCTGTTTTGAACTCAGTTCCCAATGATATATCTCATCAAAGGATTGTTGAAAAGATTTTATTCGGTATAATTAAAAAATCAATTTTTCATACACTTTCCTGACAGGTGGCAACAAGATCATGATAATCTATTGTCAGTTAGAATACGCAGTTTCTGTTTTCAATCTTAACCCAAACATCGATCAACTTTTAAAAAGATGAAAGAGATACTTGAACGTGACATAATTTAAACATGCATCATTCTGACCAGGAGTAAGGCGCACTACCGTCAGTGTATGAGGACAGCTGTAAAACTTGCTTGCTCCCATAATTCACTTGTAAAGTGCATGAGGAAATATGCAGACACCATCTTGAAATTTGCTACTTTAAATCACAGTTTAGAAAAGTAATAACAAGGATGAATTAGGATCTTCACGTTCTGATTCAAGGATTTCCAGTTTAAAGTTTAGATTCTAGTAATAAGCCTGATTTTCTTACAAATTCAAAGATGACAATGGTATGAACAAAGCGATAGGTGTTCCTGGCATTTATTACATTTATTAATGTTTTTAACTCAATTCCCAATAATATTTCTCATCAAAGTATTGTTGATAAGATTTTAATCTATAGAATTAAAAAAACACTTTTTTAAAAACTGTTCTGACCTGTGTCAACAACGTTGTGTTAATCTATTTTCAGTTGGATTACCCAGTTTCTGTTTTCAATCTTAACCCAAACATCGATCAAGCTATAAAAATATGAAAGAGCTGCTTGACCATGACGTGATTTGAATACACAACTTTCTGATATGGATTCAGAAGCACTACAGTTGAATTAAGATCTTCACAATCAGATTCAGTGATTTCCAGTCAAAAATTAAGAAACTAGTAATAAACCCTCTTTTCTTACGAATTCAAAGATGGCAATGGTAAAATTAAATTAAGAGGTGCTTATGGCATTAATTACATTTATTAATGTTTGGAACTCAATTCCCAATAACAATTCTTATCAAAGTCCTCTTGAAACGATTATAATCTGTAGAACTAAAAAATGCAGCTTCTTAAACACTGCAGCCTGGTAGCAACAAAGTCGAGTTAACTTTTGTCAAGTTGGACTACGCAGTTACTGTTTTCAATAATAACCCAAACATCAATCAAGATATGAAAAGACATGAAGAGCTGATTAACCTCGACGTGATTTGAACACGCAACCTTCTGATCTGGAGTCAGACGCGCTACCGTTGCGCCACGAGGTCAGTTGAAACGTGTCGTTGCTCCCATACTTCACATGAAAAGTGCATGATAAAATATATGGACACCATCTTGAAATTTGCTACTTATAATCACAGTTTGGAAAAGGTATAAACAAGGATGAATTAAGGTCTTCACTTTCAGATTCAGGGATTTCCAATTAAAAATTTAGAATATAGTAATAAACCCTTTTTTCTTACAAATTCAAAGATGACAATGGTATGAACAAATTAATAGGTGTTTCTGACTTGCCACAAATTTTCTGTTTTGAACTCAGTTCCCAATGATATATCTCATCAAAGGATTGTTGAAAAGATTTTATTCAGTAGAATTAAAAAAGCAATTTTTCAAACACTTTCCTGACAGGTGGCAACAAGATCATGATAATCTATTGTCAGTTAGAATACGCAGTTTCTGTTTTCAATCTTAACCCAAACATCGATCAACTTTTAAAAAGATGAAAGAGATACTTGAACGTGACATAATTTAAACATGCATCATTCTGACCAGGAGTAAGGCGCACTACCGTCAGTGTATGAGGACAGCTGTAAAACTTGCTTGCTCCCATAATTCACTTGTAAAGTGCATGAGGAAATATACAGACACCATCTTGAAATTTGCTACTTTATATCACAGTTTAGAAAAGTAATAACAAGGATGAATTAGGATCTTCACTTTCCGATTCAGGGATTTCCAGTTTAAAGTTTAGATTCTAGTAATAAGCCTGATTTTCTTACAAATTCAAAGATGACAATGGTATGAACAAAGCGATAGGTGTTCCTGGCATTTATTACATTTATTAATGTTTTTAACTCAATTCCCAATAATATTTCTCATCAAAGTATTGTTGATAAGATTTTAATCTATAGAATTAAAAAAACACTTTTTTAAAAACTGTTCTGACCTGTGTCAACAACGTTGTGTTAATCTATTTTCAGTTGGATTACCCAGTTTCTGTTTTCAATCTTAACCCAAACATCGATCAAGCTATAAAAGTATGAAAGAGCTGCTTGACCATGACGTGATTTGAATACACAACTTTCTGATATGGATTCAGAAGCACTACAGTTGAATTAAGATCTTCACAATCAGATTCAGTGATTTCCAGTCAAAAATTAAGAATCTGGTAATAAACCCTTTTTTCTTACAAATTCAAAGATGACAATGGTATGAACAAATTAATAGGGGTTTCTGACTTGCCCCAAATTTTCTGTTTTGAACTCAGTTCCCAATGATATATCTCATCAAAGGATTGTTGAAAAGATTTTATTCGGTAGAATTAAAAAAGCAATTTTTCAAACACTTTCCTGACAGGTGGCAACAAGATCATGATAATCTATTGTCAGTTAGAATACGCAGTTTCTGTTTTCAATCTTAACCCAAACATCGATCAACTTTTAAAAAGATGAAAGAGATACTTGAACGTGACATAATTTAAACATTTAAACACTTTTTTAAAAACTGTTCTGACCTATGTCAACAACGTTGTGTTAATCTATTTTCAGTTGGATTACCCAGTTTCTGTTTTCAATCTTAACCCAAACATCGATCAAGCTATAAAAATATGAAAGAGCTGCTTGACCATGACGTGATTTGAATACACAACTTTCTGATACGGATTCAGAAGCACTACAGTTGAATTAAGATCTTCACAATCAGATTCAGTGATTTCCAGTCAAAAATTAAGAATCTGGTAATAAACCCTCTTTTGACCTGTGTCAACAACATTGTGTTAATCTATTTTCAGTTGGATTACCCAGTTTCTGCTTTCAATCTTAACCCAAACATCGATCAAGCTATAAAAATATGAAAGAGCTGCTTGACAATGATGTGATTTGAATACACAACTTTCTGATATGGATTCAGAAGCACTACAGTTGAATTAAGATCTTCACATTCAGATTCAGTGATTTCCAGTCAAAAATTAAGAATCTGGTAATAAACCCTCTTTTCTTACAAATTCAAAGATGGCAATGGTAAAAATAAATTAATAGGTGCTTATGGCATTAATTACATTTATTAATGTTTAGAACTCAATTCCAAATAACAATTCTTATCAAAGTACTCTTGAAACGATTATAATCTGTAGAACTAAAAAATGCAGTTTCTTAAACACTGCAGTCTGGTAGCAACAAAGTCGAGTTACCTTTTGTCAAGTTGGACTACGAAGTTACTGTTTTCAATAATAACCAAAACATGAATCACGATATGAAAAGACATAAACAGCTGATTGACCCCGACGTGATTTGATCACGCAACCTTCTGATGTGGAGACAGACGCGCTAACGTTGCGCCACGAGGTCAGTTGAAAAGTGTTGTAGCTCCCATACTTCACATGAAAAGTGCATGATAAAATATATGGACACCATCTTGAAATTTGCTACTTATAATCACAGTTTGGAAAAGATATAAACAAGGATGAAATAAGGTCTTCACTTTCAGATTCAGGGATTTCCAATTAAAAATATAGAATATAGTAATAAACCCTTTTTTCTTACAAATTCAAAGATGACAATGGTATGAACAAATTAATAGGTGTTTCTGACTTGCCACAAATTTCCTGTTTTGAACTCAGTTCCCAATGATATATCTAATCAAAGGATTGTTGAAAAGATTTTATTCAGTATAATTAAAAAAGCAATTTTTCAAACACTTTCCTGACAGGTGGCAACAAGATCATGATAATCTATTGTCAGTTAGAATACGCAGTTTCTGTTTTCAATCTTAACCCAAACATCGATCAACTTTTAAAAAGATGAAAGAGATACTTGAACATGACATAATTTAAACATGCATCATTCTGACCAGGAGTAAGGCGCACTACCGTCAGTGTATGAGGACAGCTGTAAAACTTGCTTGCTCCCATAATTCACTTGTAAAGTGCATGAGGAAATATACAGACACCATCTTGAAATTTGCTACTTTAAATCACAGTTTAGAAAAGTAATAACAAGGATGAATTAGGATCTTCACGTTCCGATTCAGGGATTTCCAGTTTAAAGTTTAGATTCTAGTAATAAGCCTGATTTTCTTACAAATTCAAAGATGACAATTGTATGAACAAAGCGATAGGTGTTCCTGGCATTTATTACATTTATTAATGTTTTTAACTCAATTCCCAATAATATTTCTCATCAAAGTATTGTTGATAAGATTTTAATCTATAGAATTAAAAAAACACTTTTTTAAAAACTGTTCTGACCTGTGTCAACAACGTTGTGTTAATCTATTTTCAGTTGGATTACCCAGTTTCTGTTTTCAATCTTAACCCAAACATCGATCAAGCTATAAAAATATGAAAGAGCTGCTTGACCATGACGTGATTTGAATACACAACTTTCTGATATGAATTCAGAAGCACTACAGTTGAATTAAGATCTTCACAATCAGATTCAGTGATTTCCAGTCAAAAATTAAGAAACTAGTAATAAACCCTCTTTTCTTACGAATTCAAAGATGGCAATGGTAAAATTAAATTAATAGGTGCTTATGGCATTAATTACATTTATTAATGTTTGGAACTCAATTCCCAATAACAATTCTTATCAAAGTCCTCTTGAAACGATTATAATCTGTAGAACTAAAAAATGCAGCTTCTTAAACACTGCAGCCTGGTAGCAACAAAGTCGAGTTAACTTTTGTCAAGTTGGACTACGCAGTTACTGTTTTCAATAATAACCCAAACATCAATCAAGATATGAAAAGACATAAAGAGCTGATTGACCTCGACGTGATTTGAACACGCAACCTTCTGATCTGGAGTCAGACGCGCTACCGTTGCGCCACGAGGTCAGTTGAAACGTGTAGTTGCTCCCATACTTCACATGAAAAGTGCATGATAAAATATATGGACACCATCTTGAAATTTGCTACTTATAATCACAGTTTGGAAAAGGTATAAACAAGGATGAATTAAGGTCTTCACTTTCAGATTCAGGGATTTCCAATTAAAAATTTAGAATATAGTAATAAACCCTTTTTTCTTACAAATTCAAAGATGACAATGGTATGAACAAATTAATAGGTGTTTCTGACTTGCCACAAATTTTCTGTTTTGAACTCAGTTCCCAATGATATATCTCATCAAAGGATTGTTGAAAAGATTTTATTCAGTAGAATTAAAATAGCAATTTTTCAAACACTTTCCTGACAGGTGGCAACAAGATCATGATAATCTATTGTCAGTTAGAATACGCAGTTTCTGTTTTCAATCTTAACCCAAACATCGATCAACTTTTAAAAAGATGAAAGAGATACTTGAACATGACATAATTTAAACATGCATCATTCTGACCAGGAGTAAGGCGCACTACCGTCAGTGTATGAGGACAGCTGTAAAACTTGCTTGCTCCCATAATTCACTTGTAAAGTGCATGAGGAAATATACAGACACCATCTTGAAATTTGCTACTTTAAATCACAGTTTAGAAAAGTAATAACAAGGATGAATTAGGATCTTCACTTTCCGATTCAGGGATTTCCAGTTTAAAGTTTAGATTCTAGTAATAAGCCTGATTTTCTTACAAATTCAAAGATGACAATGGTATGAACAAAGCGATAGGTGTTCCTGGCATTTATTACATTTATTAATGTTTTTAACTCAATTCCCAATAATATTTCTCATCAAAGTATTGTTGATAAGATTTTAATCTATAGAATTAAAAAAACACTTTTTTAAAAACTGTTCTGACCTGTGTCAACAACGTTGTGTTAATCTATTTTCAGTTGGATTACCCAGTTTCTGTTTTCAATCTTAACCCAAACATCGATCAAGCTATAAAAATATGAAAGAGCTGCTTGACCATGACGTGATTTGAATACACAACTTTCTGATATGGATTCAGAAGCACTACAGTTGAATTAAGATCTTCACAATCAGATTCAGTGATTTCCAGTCAAAAATTAAGAATCGGGTATTAAACCCTCCTTTCTTACAAATTCAAAGATGGCAATGGTAAAAATAAATTAATAGGTGCTTATGGCATTAATTACATTTATTAATGTTTGGAACTCCATACCCAATAACAATTCTTATCAAAGTCCTCTTGAAACGATTATAATCTGTAGAACTAAAAAAAATGCAGTTTCTTAAACACTGCAGCCTGGTAGCAACAAAGTCGAGTTAACTTTTGTCAAGTTGGACTACGCAGTTACTGTTTTCAATAATAACCCAAACATCAATCAAGATATGAAAAGACATAAAAAGCTGATTGACCCCGACGTGATTTGAATACGCAACTGTCAATCTGGAGTCAGACGCGCTACCGTTGCGCCACGAGGTCAGTTGAAAAGTATTGTTGCTCCCATACTTCACATGAAAAGTGCATGATAAAATATATGGACACCATCTTGAAATTTGCTACTTATAATCACAGTTTGGAAAAGATATAAACAAGGATGAATTAAGGTCTTCACTTTCAGATTCAGGGATTTCCAATTAAAAATTTAGAATATAGTAATAAACCCTTTTTTCTTACAAATTCAAAGATGACAATGGTATGAACAAATGAATAGGTGTTTCTGACTTGCTCCAAATTTTCTGTTTTGAACTCAGTTCCCAATGATATATCTCATCAAAGGATTGTTGAAAAGATTTTATTCGGTATAATTAAAAAATCAATTTTTCATACACTTTCCTGACAGGTGGCAACAAGATCATGATAATCTATTGTCAGTTAGAATACGCAGTTTCTGTTTTCAATCTTAACCCAAACATCGATCAACTTTTAAAAAGATGAAAGAGATACTTGAACGTGACATAATTTAAACATGCATCATTCTGACCAGGAGTAAGGCGCACTACCGTCAGTGTATGAGGACAGCTGTAAAACTTGCTTGCTCCCATAATTCACTTGTAAAGTGCATGAGGAAATATGCAGACACCATCTTGAAATTTGCTACTTTAAATCACAGTTTAGAAAAGTAATAACAAGGATGAATTAGGATCTTCACGTTCTGATTCAAGGATTTCCAGTTTAAAGTTTAGATTCTAGTAATAAGCCTGATTTTCTTACAAATTCAAAGATGACAATGGTATGAACAAAGCGATAGGTGTTCCTGGCATTTATTACATTTATTAATGTTTTTAACTCAATTCCCAATAATATTTCTCATCAAAGTATTGTTGATAAGATTTTAATCTATAGAATTAAAAAAACACTTTTTTAAAAACTGTTCTGACCTGTGTCAACAACGTTGTGTTAATCTATTTTCAGTTGGATTACCCAGTTTCTGTTTTCAATCTTAACCCAAACATCGATCAAGCTATAAAAATATGAAAGAGCTGCTTGACCATGACGTGATTTGAATACACAACTTTCTGATATGGATTCAGAAGCACTACAGTTGAATTAAGATCTTCACAATCAGATTCAGTGATTTCCAGTCAAAAATTAAGAAACTAGTAATAAACCCTCTTTTCTTACGAATTCAAAGATGGCAATGGTAAAATTAAATTAAGAGGTGCTTATGGCATTAATTACATTTATTAATGTTTGGAACTCAATTCCCAATAACAATTCTTATCAGTCCTCTTGAAACGATTATAATCTGTAGAACTAAAAAATGCAGCTTCTTAAACACTGCAGCCTGGTAGCAACAAAGTCGAGTTAACTTTTGTCAAGTTGGACTACGCAGTTACTGTTTTCAATAATAACCCAAACATCAATCAAGATATGAAAAGACATAAAGAGCTGATTGACCCCGACGTGATTTGAACATGCAACCTTCTGATCTGGAGTTTGGAAAAGATATAAACAAGGATGAATTAAGGTCTTCACTTTCAGATTTAGGGATTTCCAAATCAAAATTTAGAATATAGTAATAAACCCTTTTTTCTTACAAATTCAAAGATGACAATGGTATGAACAAATTAATAGGTGTTTCTGACTTGCCCCAAATTTTCTGTTTTGAACTCAGTTCCCAATGATATATCTCATCAAAGGATTGTTGAAAAGATTTTATTCGGTAGAATTAAAAAAGCAATTTTTCAAACACTTTCCTGACAGGTGGCAACAAGATCATGATAATCTATTGTCAGTTAGAATACGCAGTTTCTGTTTTCAATCTTAACCCAAACATCGATCAACTTTTAAAAAGATGAAAGAGATACTTGAACGTGACATAATTTAAACATGCATCATTCTGACCAGGAGTAAGGCGCACTACCGTCAGTGTATGAGGACAGCTGTAAAACTTGCTTGCTCCCATAATTCACTTGTAAAGTGCATGAGGAAATATACAGACACCATCTTGAAATTTGCTACTTTAAATCACAGTTTAGAAAAGTAATAACACGGATGAATTAGGATCTTCACGTTCTGATTCAGGGATTTCCAGTTTAAAGTTTAGATTCTAGTAATAAGCCTGATTTTCTTACAAATTCAAAGATGACAATGGTATGAACAAAGCGATAGGTGTTCCTGGCATTTATTACATTTATTAATGTTTTTAACTCAATTCCCAATAATATTTCTCATCAAAGTATTGTTGATAAGATTTTAATCTATAGAATTAAAAAAACACTTTTTTAAAAACTGTTCTGACCTGTGTCAACAACGTTGTGTTAATCTATTTTCAGTTGGATTACCCAGTTTCTGTTTTCAATCTTAACCCAAACATCGATCAAGCTATAAAAATATGAAAGAGCTGCTTGACCATGACGTGATTTGAATACAAAACTTTCTGATATGGATTCAGAAGCACTACAGTTGAATTAAGATCTTCACAATCAGATTCAGTGATTTCCAGTCAAAAATTAAGAATCTGGTAATAAACCCTTTTTTCTTACAAATTCAAAGATGACAATGGTATGAACAAATTAATAGGGGTTTCTGACTTGCCCCAAATTTTCTGTTTTGAACTCAGTTCCCAATGATATATCTCATCAAAGGATTGTTGAAAAGATTTTATTCGGTAGAATTAAAAAAGCAATTTTTCAAACACTTTCCTGACAGGTGGCAACAAGATCATGATAATCTATTGTCAGTTAGAATACGCAGTTTCTGTTTTCAATCTTAACCCAAACATCGATCAACTTTTAAAAAGATGAAAGAGATACTTGAACGTGACATAATTTAAACATTTAAACACTTTTTTAAAAACTGTTCTGACCTATGTCAACAACGTTGTGTTAATCTATTTTCAGTTGGCTTACCCAGTTTCTCTTTTCAATCTTAACCCAAACATCGATCAAGCTATAAAAATATGAAAGAGCTGCTTGACCATGACGTGATTTGAATACACAACTTTCTGATATGGATTCAGAAGCACTACAGTTGAATTAAGATCTTCACAATCAGATTCAGTGATTTCCAGTCAAAAATTAAGAATCTGGTAATAAACCCTCTTTTGACCTGTGTCAACAACATTGTGTTAATCTATTTTCAGTTGGATTACCCAGTTTCTGCTTTCAATCTTAACCCAAACATCGATCAAGCTATAAAAATATGAAAGAGCTGCTTGACCATGATGTGATTTGAATACACAACTTTCTGATATGGATTCAGAAGCACTACAGTTGAATTAAGATCTTCACATTCAGATTCAGTGATTTCCAGTCAAAATTTAAGAATCTGGTAATAAACCCTCTTTTCTTACAAATTCAAAGATGGCAATGGTAAAAATAAATTAATAGGTGCTTATGGCATTAATTACATTTATTAATGTTTGGAACTCAATTCCAAATAACAATTCTTATCAAAGTACTCTTGAAACAATTATAATCTGTAGAACTAAAAAATGCAGTTTCTTAAACACTGCAGTCTGGTAGCAACAAAGTCGAGTTAACTTTTGTCAAGTTGGACTACGCAGTTACTGTTTTCAATAATAACCCAAACATCAATCAAGATATGAAAAGACATAAACAGCTGATTGACCCCGACGTGATTTGAACACGCAACCTTCTGATGGGGAGTCAGACGCGCTACCGTTGCGCCACGAGGTCAGTTGAAAAGTGTTGTTGCTCCCATACTTCACATGAAAAGTGCATGATAAAATATATGGACACCATCTTGAAATTTGCTACTTATAATCACAGTTTGGAAAAGATATAAACAAGGATGAATTAAGGTCTTCACTTTCAGATTCAGGGATTTCCAATTAAAAATTTAGAATATAGTAATAAACCCTTTTTTCTTACAAATTCAAAGATGACAATGGTATGAACAAATTAATAGGTGTTTCTGATTTGCCCCAAATTTTCTGTTTTGAACTCAGTTCCCAATGATATATCTCATCAAAGGATTGTTGAAAAGATTTTATTTGGTTGAATTAAAAAAGCAATTTTTCAAACACTTTCCTGACAGGTGGCAACAAGATCATGATAATCCATTGTCAGTTAGAATACGCAGTTTCTGTTTTCAATCTTAACCCAAACATCGATCAACTTTTAAAAAGATGAAAGAGATACTTGAACGTGACATAATTTAAACATGCATCATTCTGACCAGGAGTAAGGCGCACTACCGTCAGTGTATGAGGACAGCTGTAAAACTTGCTTGCTCCCATAATTCACTTGTAAAGTGCATGAGGAAATATACAAACACCATCTTGAAATTTGCTACTTTAAATCACAGTTTAGAAAAGTAATAACAAGGATGAATTAGGATCTTCACGTTCCGATTCAGGGATTTCCAGTTTAAAGTTTAGATTCTAGTAATAAGCCTGATTTTCTTACAAATTCAAAGATGACAATGGTATGAACAAAGCGATAGGTGTTCCTGGCATTTATTACATTTATTAATGTTTTTAACTCAATTCCCAATAATATTTCTCATCAAAGTATTGTTGATAAGATTTTAATCTATAGAATTAAAAAAACACTTTTTTAAAAACTGTTCTGACCTGTGTCAACAACGTTGTGTTAATCTATTTTCAGTTGGATTACCCAGTTTCTGTTTTCAATCTTAACCCAAACATCGATCAAGCTATAAAAATATGAAAGAGCTGCTTGACCATGACGTGATTTGAATACACAACTTTTTGATATGGATTCAGAAGCACTACAGTTGAATTAAGATCTTCACAATCAGATTCAGTTATTTCCAGTCAAAAATTAAGAATCTGGTAATAAACCCTCTTTTCTTACAAATTCAAAGATGGCAATGGTAAAAATAAATTAATAGGTGCTTATGGCATTAATTACATTTATTAATGTTTGGATCTCAATTCCCAATAACAATTCTTATCAAAGTCCTCTTGAAACGATTATAATCTGTAGAACTAAACAATGCAGTTTCTTAAACACTGCAGCCTGGTAGCAACAAAGTCGATTTAACTTTTGTCAGTTGGACTACGCAGTTACTGTTTTCAATAATAACCCAAACATCAATCAAGATATGAAAAGACATAAAGAGCTGATTGACCCCGACGTGATTTGAACACACAACCTTCTGATCTGGAATCAGACGCGCTACCGTTGCGCCACGAGGTCAGTTGAAAAGTTTTGTTGCTCCCATACCTCACATGAAAAGTGCATGATAAAATATATGGACACCATCTTGAAATTTGTTACTTATAATCACAGTTTGGAAAAGATATAAACAAGGATGAATTAAGGTCTTCACTTTCAGATTCAGGGATTTCCAATTCAAAATTTAGAATATAGTAATAAACCCTTTTTTCTTACAAATTCAAAGATGACAATGGTATGAACAAATTAATAGGTGTTTCTGACTTGCCCCAAATTTTCTGTTTTGAACTCAGTTCCCAATGATATATCTCATCAAAGGATTGTTGAAAAGATTTTATTCGGTAGAATTAAAAAAGCAATTTTTCAAACACTTTCCTGACAAGTGGCAACAAGATCATGATAATCCATTGTCAGTTAGAATACGCAGTTTCTGTTTTCAATCTTAACCCAAACATCGATCAACTTTTAAAAATATGAAAGAGATACTTGAACGTGACATAATTTAAACATGCATCATTCTGACCAGGAGTAAGGCGCACTACCGTCAGTGTATGAGGACAGCTGTAAAACTTGCTTGCTCCCATAATTCACTTGTAAAGTGCATGAGGAAATATACAGACACCATCTTGAAATTTGCTACTTTAAATCACAGTTTAGAAAAGTAATAACAAGGATGAATTAGGATCTTCACGTTCCGATTCAGGGATTTCCAGTTTAAAGTTTAGATTCTAGTAATAAGCCTGATTTTCTTACTAATTCAAAGATGACAATGGTATGAACAAAGCGATAGGTGTTCCTGGCATTTATTACATTTATTAATGTTTTTAACTCAATTCCCAATAATATTTCTCATCAAAGTATTGTTGATAAGATTTTAATCTATAGAATTAAAAAAACACTTTTTTAAAAACTGTTCTGACTTGTGTCAACAACGTTGTGTTAATCTATTTTCAGCTGGATTACCCAGTTTCTGTTTTCAATCTTAACCCAAACATCGATCAAGCTATAAAAATATGAAAGAGCTGCTTGACCATGACGTGATTTGAATACACAACTTTTTGATATGGATTCAGAAGCACTACAGTTGAATTAAGATCTTCACAATCAGATTCAGTGATTTCCAGTCAAAAATTAAGAATCTGGTAATAAACCCTCTTTTCTTACAAATTCAAAGATGGCAATGGTAAAAATAAATTAATAGGTGCTTATGGCATTAATTACATTTATTAATGTTTGGAACTCAATTCCCAATAACAATTCTTATCAAAGTCCTCTTGAAACGATTATAATCAGTAGAACTAAAAAATGCAGTTTCTTAAACACTGCAGTCTGGTAGCAACAAAGTCGAGTTAACTTTTGTCAAGTTGGACTACGCAGTTACTGTTTTCAATAATAACCCAAACATCAATCAAGATATGAAAAGACATAAAGAGCTGATTGACCCCGACGTGATTTGAACACGCAACCTTCTGATCTGGAGTTTGGAAAAGATATAAACAAGGATGAATTAAGGTCTTCACTTTCAGATTCAGGGTTTTCCAATTCAAAATTTAGAATATAGTAATAAACCCTTTTTTCTTACAAATTCAAAGATGACAATGGTATGAACAAATTAATAGGTGTTTCTGACATGCCCCAAATTTTCTGTTTTGAACTCAGTTCCCAATGATATATCTCATCAAAGGATTGTTGAAAAGATTTTATTCGGTAGAATTAAAAAAGCAATTTTTCAAACACTTTCCTGACAGGTGGCAACAAGATCATGATAATCTATTGTCAGTTAGAATACGCAGTTTCTGTTTTCAATCTTAACCCAAACATCGATCAACTTTTAAAAAGATGAAAGAGATACTTGAACGTGACATAATTTAAACATGCATCATTCTGACCAGGAGTAAGGCGCACTACCGTCAGTGTATTAGGACAGCTGTAAAACTTGCTTGCTCCCATAATTCACTTGTAAAGTGCATGAGGAAATATACAGACACCATCATGAAATTTGCTACTTTAAATCACAGTTTAGAAAAGTAATAACAAGGATAAATTAGGATCTTCACGTTCCGATTCAGGGATTTCCAGTTTAAAGTTTAGATTCTAGTAATAAGCCTGATTTTCTTACAAATTCAAAGATGACAATGGTATGAACAAAGCGATAGGTGTTCCTGGCATTTATTACATTTATTAATGTTTTTAACTCAGTTCCCAATAATATTTCTCATCAAAGTATTGTTGATAAGATTTTAATCTATAGAATTAAAAAAATACTTTTTTAAAAACTGTTCTGACCTGTGTCAACAACGTTGTGTTAATCTATTTTCAGTTGGATTACCCAGTTTCTGTTTTCAATCTTAACCCAAACATCGATCAAGCTATAAAAATATGAAAGAGCTGCTTGACCATGACATGATTTGAATACACAACTTTCTGATATGGATTCAGAATCACTACAGTTGAATTAAGATCTACACAATCGGATTCAGTGATTTCCAGTCAAAAATTAAGAATCTGGTAATAAACCCTCTTTTCTTACAAATTCAAAGATGGCAATGGTAAAAATAAATTAATAGGTGCTTATGGCATTAATTACATTTATTAATGTTTGGAACTCAATTCCCAATAACAATTCTTATCAAAGTCCTCTTGAAACGATTATAATCTGTAGAACTAAACAATGCAGTTTCTTAAACACTGCAGCCTGGTAGCAACAAAGTCGATTTAACTTTTGTCAGTTGGACTACGCAGTTACTGTTTTCAATAATAACCCAAACATCAATCAAGATATGAAAAGACATAAAGAGCTGATTGACCCCGACGTGATTTGAACACACAACCGTCTGATCTGGAGTCAGACGCGCTACCGCTGCGCCACGAGGTCAGTTGAAAAGTGTTGTTGCTCCCAAACTTCACATGAAAAGTGCATGATAAAATATATGGACACCATCTTGAAATTTGCTACTTATAATCACAGTTTGGAAAAGATATAAACAAGGATGAATTAAGGTCTTAACTTTCAGATTCAGGGATTTCCAATTAAAAATTTAGAATATAGTAATAAACCCTTTTTTCTTACAAATTCAAAGATGACAATGGTATGAACAAATTAATAGGTGTTTCTGACTTGCCCCAAATTTTCTGTTTTGAACTCAGTTCCCAATGATATATCTCATCAAAGGATTGTTGAAAAGATTTTATTCGGTAGAATTAAAAAAGCATTTTTTCAAACACTTTCCTGACAGGTGGCAACAAGATCATGATAATCTATTGTCAGTTAGAATACGCAGTTTCTGTTTTCAATCTTAACCCAAACATCGATCAACTTTTAAAAAGATGAAAGAGATACTTGAACGTGACATAATTTAAACATGCATCATTCTGACCAGGAGTAAGGCGCACTACCGTCAGTGTATAAGGACAGCTGTAAAACTTGCTTGCTCTCATATTTCACTTGTAAAGTGCATGAGGAAATATACAGACACCATCTTGAAATTTGCTACTTTAAATCACAGTTTAGAAAAGTAATAACAAGGATGAATTAGGATCTTCACGTTCCGATTCAGGGATTTCCAGTTTAAAGTTTAGATTCTAGTAATAAGCATGATTTTCTTACAAATTCAAAGATGACAATGGTATGAACAAAGCGATAGGTGTTCCTGGCATTTATTACATTTATTAATGTTTTTAACTCAATTCCCAATAATATTTCTCATCAAAGTATTGTTGATAAGATTTTAATCTATAGAATTAAAAAAACACTTTTTTAAAAACTGTTCTGACCTGTGTCAACTACGTTGTGTTAATCTATTTTCAGTTGGATTACCCAGTTTCTGTTTTCAATCTTAACCCAAACATCGATCAAGCTATAAAAATATGAAAGAGCTGCTTGACCATGACGTGATTTGAATACACAACTTTCTGATATGGATTCAGAAGCACTACAGTTGAATTAAGATCTTCACAATCAGATTCAGTGATTTCCAGTCAAAAATTAAGAATCTGGTATTAAACCCTTTTTTCTTACAAATTCAAAGATGACAATGGTATGAACAAATTAATAGGTGTTTCTGACTTGCCCCAAATTTTCTGTTTTGAACTCAGTTCCCAATGATATATCTCATCAAAGGATTGTTGAAAAGATTTTATTCGGTAGAATTAAAAAAGCAATTTTTCAAACACTTTCCTGACAGGTGGCAACAAGATCATGATAATTCATTGTCAGTTAGAATACCCAGTTTCTGTTTTCAATCTTAACCCAAACATCGATCAACTTTTAAAAATATGAAAGAGATACTTGAACGTGACATAATTTAAACATGCATCATTCTGACCAGGAGTAAGGCGCACTACCGTCAGTGTATGAGGACAGCTGTAAAACTTGCTTGCTCCCATAATTCACTTGTAAAGTGCATGAGGAAATATACAGACACCATCTTGAAATTTGCTACTTTAAATCACAGTTTAGAAAAGTAATAACAAGGATGAATTAGGATCTTCACGTTCCGATTCAGGGATTTCCAGTTTAAAGTTTAGATTCTAGTAATAAGCCTGATTTTCTTACAAATTCAAAGATGACAATGGTATGAACAAAGCGATAGGTGTTCCTGGCATTTATTACATTTATTAATGTTTTTAACTCAATTCCCAATAATATTTCTCATCAAAGTATTGTTGATAAGATTTTAATCTATAGAATTAAAAAAACACTTTTTTAAAAACTGTTCTGACCTGTGTCAACAACGTTGTGTTAATCTATTTTCAGTTGGATTACCCAGTTTCTGTTTTCAATCTTAACCCAAACATCGATCAAGCTATAAAAATATGAAAGAGCTGCTTGACCATGACGTGATTTGAATACACAACTTTTTGATATGGATTCAGAAGCACTACAGTTGAATTAAGATCTTCACAATCAGATTCAGTGATTTCCAGTCAAAAATTAAGAATCTGGTAATAAACCCTCTTTTCTTACAAATTCAAAGATGGCAATGGTAAAAATAAATTAATAGGTGCTTATGGCATTAATTACATTTATTAATGTTTGGAACTCAATTCCCAATAACAATTCTTATCAAAGTCCTCTTGAAACGATTATAATCTGTAGAACTAAAAAATGCAGTTTCTTTAACCCTGCAGCCTGGTAGCAACAAAGTCGAGTTAACTTTTGTCAAGTTGAACAACGCAGTTACTGTTTTCAATAATAACCCAAACATCAATCAAGATATGAAAAGACATAAAGAGCTGATTGACCCCGACATGATTTGAACACGCAACCTTTTGATCTGGAGTTAGATGCGCTACCGTTGCGCCACGAGGTCAGTTGAAAAGTGTTATTGCTCCCATACTTCACATGAAAAGTGCATGATAAAATATATGGACACCATCTTGAAATTTGCTACTTATAATCACAGTTTGGAAAAGATATAAACAAGGATGAATTAAGGTCTTCACTTTCAGATTCAGGGATTTCCAATTAAAAATTTAGAATATAGTAATAAACCCTTTTTTCTTACAAATTCAAAGATGACAATGGTATGAACAAATTAATAGGTGTTTCTGACTTGCCACAAAATTTCTGTTTTGAACTCAGTTCCCAATGATATATCTCATCAAAGGATTGTTGAAAAGATTTTATTCAGTAGAATTAAAAAAGCAATTTTTCAAACACTTTCCTGACAGGTGGCAACAAGATCATGATAATCTATTGTCAGTTAGAATACGCAGTTTCTGTTTTCAATCTTAACCCAAACATCGATCAACTTTTAAAAAGGTGAAAGAGATACTTGAACGTGACATAATTTAAACATGCATCATTCTGACCAGGAGTAAGGCGAACTACCGTCAGTGTATGAGGACAGCTGTAAAACTTGCTTGCTCCCATAATTCACTTGTAAAGTGCATGAGGAAATATACAGACACCATCTTGAAATTTGCTACTTTAAATCACAGTTTAGAAAAGTAATAACAAGGATGAATTAGGATCTTCACGTTCCGATTCAGGGATTTCCAGTTTAAACTTTAGATTCTAGTAATAAGCCTGATTTTCTTACAAATTCAAAGATGACAATGGTATGAACAAAGCGATAGGTGTTCCTGGCATTTATTACATTTATTAATGTTTTTAACTCAATTCCCAATAATATTTCTCATCAAAGTATTGTTGATAAGATTTTAATCTATAGAATTAAAAAAACACTTTTTTAAAAACTGTTCTGACCTGTGTCAACAACGTTGTGTTAATCTTTTTTCAGTTGGATTACCCAGTTTCTGTTTTCAATCTTAACCCAAACATCGATCAAGCTATAAAAATATGAAAGAGCTGCTTGACCATGACGTGATTTGAATACACAACTTTCTGATATGGATTCAGAAGCACTACAGTTGAATTAAGATCTTCACAATCAGATTCAGTGATTTCCAGTCAAAAATTAAGAATCTGGTAATAAACCCTCTTTTCTTACAAATTCAAAGATGGCAATGGTAAAAATAAATTAATAGGTGCTTATGGCATTAATTACATTTATTAATGTTTGGAACTCAATTCCCAATAACAATTCTTATCAAAGTCCTCTTGAAACGATTATAATCTGTAGAACTAAAAAATGCAGTTTCTTTAACACTGCAGCCTGGTAGCAACAAAGTCGAGTTAACTTTTGTCAAGTTGGACTACGCAGTTACTGTTTTCAATAATAACCCAAACATCCATCAAGATATGAAAAGACATAAAGAACTGATTGACCCTGACGTGATTTGAACACGCAACCCTCTGATGTGGAGTCAGACGCACTACTGTTGCACCACGAGGTCAGTTGAAAAGTGTTGTTGCTCCCATACTTCACATGAAAAGTGCATGATAAAACATATGGACACCATCTTGAAATTTGCTACTTATAATCACAGTTTGGAAAAGATATAAACAAGGATGAATTAAGGTCTTCACTTTCAGATTCAGGGATTTCCAATTAAAAATTTAGAATACAGTAATAAACCCTTTTTTCTTACAAATTCAAAGATGACAATGGTATGAACAAATTAATAGGTGTTTCTGACTTGCCACAAATTTTCTGTTTTGAACTCAGTTCCCAATGATATATCTCATCAAAGGATTGTTGAAAAGATTTTATTCAGTAGAATTAAAAAAGCAATTTTTCAAACACTTTCCTGACAGGTGGCAACAAGATCATGATAATCTATTGTCAGTTAGAATACGCAGTTTCTGTTTTCAATCTTAACCCAAACATCGATCAACTTTTAAAAAGATGAAAGAGATACTTGAACGTGACATAATTTAAACATGCATCATTCTGGCCAGGAGTAAGGCGCACTACCGTCAGTGTATGAGGACTGCTGTAAAACTTGCTTGCTCCCATAATTCACTTGTAAAGTGCATGAGGAAATATACAGACACCATCAACTCCCAATAATTCAAAGATGACAATGGTATGAACAAAGCGATAGGTGTTCCTGGCATTTATTACATTTATTAATGTTTTTAACTCAATTCCCAATAATATTTCTCATCAAAGTATTGTTGATAAGATTTTAATCTATAGAATTAAAAAAACACTTTTTTAAAAACTGTTCTGACCTGTGTCAACAACGTTGTGTTAATCTATTTTCAGTTGGATTACCCAGTTTCTGTTTTCAATCTTAACGCAAACATCGTTACGATTGAATTAAGGTCTTCACTTTCAGATTCAGGGATTTCCAATTAAAAATTTAGAATATAGTAATAAATAGAGTTGAGCGAAACGGGTCGAAAAATTTCAAAAGTCGCCGACTTTTGGCAAAGTCGGGTTTCATGAAACGAAACCCGACCCTAGGATGAGGTCGGCCACGAGGTCGGCGACTTACGCGCCAAATTCGCGTTTCAAAAGTTTGTTTTGCGCTCTTTTTCAGCCAATCAGGATCCACGGACACTGTGGGCAACGTGATGACATAGGCAGGGGTCACCACCATCTTTCAGAAGGGCATGCAAGTGATTGGCTTGCTTTGGTGGGCGTCACAGGGGGTAAAAAAGGGCGTGCACGCCGACCGCCATCTTACTTCTGCCGATCTCAGTATAGGGAGAGGTTGCTGATTCTGTATGGAGAGCGTTAGGCAGGGAAGAAGACAAAAAAACTGCTTCTGCTGCTAGCGATTTGGCCTGCACAACACACCAGTCACTGTGTGTGCAGTGCAAGGGGAGGCTATATAGTGGTGTATCAGTGGTGTTGGTTGTTGGGCTGCCTTCTAAGGCTTCCTGACATTCCTGCATTGCTGTTTACCCACTGCTCCGCAAACTGCTTTTTTAAAAGCAATCCAATCTCCCTTATCCTCTAGTCACTTTTGTCACAGCTGTGCCAATGAGCCTGTGACATAGCGCTCAGATATCAGTGGGCCTCACACAATACAAAAGTGTCCAGTGTCCAAAAGTGTGTGCAGAGATTCAAAATCTCCCTTATCCTCTAGTCACTTTGGTCACAGCTGTGCCATCGAGCCTGTCACATAGCGCTCAGATATTCATTGGGCCTCACACAATCCAAAAGTGTCCAGTGTCCAAAAGTGTGTGCAGAGATTCAAAATCTCCCTTATACTCTAGTCACTTTGGTCACAGCTGTGCCATCGAGCCTGTCACATAGTGCTCAGATATTCATTGGGCCTCACACAATCCAAAAGTGTCCAGTGTCCAAAAGTGTGTGCAGAGATTCAAAATCTCCCTTATCCTCTAGTCACTTTGGTCACAGCTGTGCCATCGAGCCTGTGACATAGCGCTCAGATATCAGTGGGCCTCACACAATCCAAAAGTGTCCAGTGTCCAAAAGTGTGTGCAGATTCAAAATCTCCCTTATCCTCTAGTCACTTTGGTCACAGCTGTGCCATCGAGCCTGTCACATAGCGCTCAGATATTCATTGGGCCTCACACAATCCAAAAGTGTCCAGTGTCCAAAAGTGTGTGCAGAGATTCAAAATCTCCCTTATCCTCTAGTCACTTTGGTCACAGCTGTGCCATCGAGCCTGTGACATAGCGCTCAGATATCAGTGGGCCTCACACAATCCAAAAGTGTCCAGTGTCCAAAAGTGTGTGCAGAGATTTAAAATCTCCCTTATCCTCTAGTCACTTTGGTCACAGCTGTGCCATCGAGCCTGTCACATAGCGCTCAGATATTCATTGGGCCTCACACAATCCAAAAGTGTCCAGTGTCCAAAAGTGTGTGCAGAGATTCAAAATCTCCCTTATCCTCTAGTCACTTTGGTCACAGCTGTGCCATCGAGCCTGTGACATAGCGCTCAGATATCAGTGGGCCTCACACAATCCAAAAGTGTCCAGTGTCCAAAAGTGTGTGCAGAGATTCAAAATCTCCCTTATCCTCTAGTCACTTTGGTCACAGCTGTGCCATCGAGTCTGTCACATAGCGCTCAGATATCAGTGGGCCTCACACAATCCAAAAGTGTCCAGTGTCCAAAAGTGTGTGCAGAGATTCAAAATCTCCCTTATCCTCTAGTCACTTTGGTCACAGCTGTGCCATCGAGCCTGTCACATAGTGCTCAGATATCAGTGGGCCTCACACAATCCAAAAGTGTCCAGTGTCCAAAAGTGTGTGCAGAGATTCAAAATCTCCCTTATCCTCTAGTCACTTTGGTCACAGCTGTGCGATCGAGCCTGTCACATAGCGCTCAGATATTCATTGGGCCTCACACAATCCAAAAGTGTCCAGTGTCCAAAAGTGTGTGCAGAGATTCAAAATCTCCCTTATCCTCTAGTCACTTTGGTCACAGCTGTGCCATCGAGCCTGTCACATAGCGCTCAGATATTCATTGGGCCTCACACAATCCAAAAGTGTCCAGTGTCCAAAAGTGTGTGCAGAGATTCAAAATCTCCCTTATCCTCTAGTCACTTTGGTCACAGCTGTGCCATCGAGCCTGTCACATAGCGCTCAGATATCAGTGGGCCTCACACAATCCAAAAGTGTCCAGTGTCCAAAAGTGTGTGCAGAGATTCAAAATCTCCCTTATCCTCTAGTCACTTTGGTCACAGCTGTGCCATCGAGCCTGTGACATAGCGCTCAGATATCAGTGGGCCTCACACAATCCAAAAGTGTCCAGTGTCCAAAAGTGTGTGCAGAGATTCAAAATCTCCCTTATCCTCTAGTCACTTTGGTCACAGCTGTGCCATCGAGCCTGTCACATAGCGCTCAGATAGCAGTGGGCCTCACACAATCCAAAAGTGTCCAGTGTCCAAAAGTGTGTGCAGAGATTCAAAATCTCCCTTATCCTCTAGTCACTTTGGTCACAGCTGTGCCATCGAGCCTGTCACATAGCGCTCAGATATCAGTGGGCCTCACACAATCCAAAAGTGTCCAGTGTCCAAAAGTGTGTGCAGAGATTCAAAATCTCCCTTATCCTCTAGTCACTTTGGTCACAGCTGTGCCATCGAGCCTGTCACATAGCGCTCAGATATTCATTGGGCCTCACACAATCCAAAAGTGTCCAGTGTCCAAAAGTGTGTGCAGAGATTCAAAATCTCCCTTATCCTCTAGTTACTTTGGTCACAGCTGTGCCATCGAGCCTGTCACATAGCGCTCAGATATTCATTGGGCCTCACACAATCCAAAAGTGTCCAGTGTCCAAAAGTGTGTGCAGAGATTCAAAATCTCCCTTATCCTCTAGTCACTTTGGTCACAGCTGTGCCATCGAGCCTGTGACATAGCGCTCAGATATCAGTGGGCCTCACACAATCCAAAAGTGTCCAGTGTCCAAAAGTGTGTGCAGAGATTCAAAATCTCCCTTATCCTCTAGTCACTTTGGTTACAGCAGCTGTGCCATCGAGCCTGTCACATAGCGCTCAGATATTCATTGGGCCTCACACAATCCAAAAGTGTCCAGTGTCCAAAAGTGTGTGCAGAGATTCAAAATCTCCCTTATCCTCTAATCACTTTGGTCACAGCTGTGCCATCGAGCCTGTGAAATAGTGCTCAGATATCAGTGGGCCTCACACAATCCAAAAGTGTCCAGTGTCCAAAAGTGTGTGCAGAGATTCAAAATCTCCCTTATCCTCTAGTCACTTTGGTTACAGCAGCTGTGCCATCGAGTCTGTCACATAGCGCTCAGATATTCATTGGGCCTCACACAATCCAAAAGTGACCAGTGTCCAAAAGTGTGTGCAGAGATTCAAAATCTCCCTTATCCTCTAGTCACTTTGGTCACAGCTGTGCCATCGAGCCTGTGACATAGCGCTCAGATATCAGTGGGCCTCACACAATCCAAAAGTATCCAGTGTCCAAAAGTGTGTGCAGAGATTCAAAATCTCCCTTATCCTCTAGTCACTTTGGTCACAGCTGTGCCATCGTGCCTGTCACATAGCGCTCAGATATCAGTGGGCCTCACACAATCCAAAAGTGTCCACTGTCCACAAGTGTGTGCAGAAATTCAAAATCTCCCCTGTCCTATAGACACCTTGTACCTTGTTTTACATTACTTTATAGTTTGTTGGATTTTGTTTACAATTCTACCAAAAATGAGGAAGGCTGGTGGAAGAGGCCGTGGAATTGGGCGGGGGTTGGCAGCTGGTAATGATGGTGTTGGTGGTGGATCTGATGGTAGTGGCAAGAGCAAAATAGGACCGAATGCAGGAGGTGTTGAGTCTGCGTCATCGTCTGGCTACATAAGGCCTCGAATGCTTAGTTTTCTAGGAGTTGGCAAACCGCTTTTAAAGCCAGAGCATCAGGAAAAAGTTTTGTCTTACATTGCTGACTCAGCCTCCAGCTCTATCGCCTCCTCTTCTTCAGTTGTAAAAAGTAAAAGCACTGAGTCGTCATTGGAGGCTCATGTTCATGAACCACACCTTTCCTTGTGTCCTTCACCCCAACCAAGATTGAAGGATGACGCAGGCCATACTACTGATTACTCCATGGAGCTGTTTTCACATACCATGCCTGGATTATCAAGTCAAATGGTGAATTACCCAGGCCAAGATGAATCTGACATGGAGTGCACTGATGCACAGCCGCTGATGGATGATTCTGCTGGTACATTCACTCAGAGCACTACATTGTCCTCGCAGTGTACAGAGCCAGATTCTGACCCTGATGAGACTCAGGTGCCCCTTCCCGGACACTATGCCACCATACACGGTGACACAGAGGAAGGTGCACATGACATAGAAGAGGAGGTGATGGATGACCCAGTTGTTGACCCAGATTGGCATCCATTGGGGGAAGAGGGTGCTGCTTCCAATTGCTCAGATGAGGAGCATCCACAGCAGACATCGACATCGCAACAGCTGTTATCTGGCAGGCCCGTAGCACTCCAAAGACAGGTTCCAAACATCAAAAGAGTTGCTGGACAGCTTGTCCAGAGGGTCAAAAGATCACAGCGTGCTAGGCCGCAAAATGTCTGCCAAAGTAGGAAGAGTGTAGTGTGGCACTTTTTTGAACAAAATCCTCATGATCAGGCCAAGGTTATCTGTAAGAAGTGCGCAAAGACCTTTAGCCGAGGGAAAAATCTGAAAAATTTGAATACCAGTTGCATGCTTAGATATTTAACCAGCATGCACTTGCAAGCGTGGACACAACACCAAACCTCAAGTGCCACATGTGCAACTGATCACAACGAAGGTAGTCAGCAACGCTACATTGTTTCCCCCACTGTAAGCCCACCGGTTAGCACAGCAGCAAATGTTGAGGTGTCGTTGCAAGGCCACAGCAGTCAGGGAATCCCACTGTTATATCAACGAAAGACTGATTCTAGGCCATCAGAAAGAACACCAACTCCATCACCATCATCAACCCTCTCTCAGTCCACCCTGTCCACCGCTACTTCCACCATATGCAGCTCTCAAGTCCAGCTCACCCTCCCAGACACTATGAGTAGGTCAAGAAAGTACTCAGTCTCTCATCCGCGTACACTGGGTTTGAACGCCCACATTGCCAAACTAATCTCGTTTGAGATGATGCCCTTTCGGTTGGTGGAAAGCACAGCTTTCCGCGAACTCATGGCCTATGCAGTACCACGCTATGACCTACCCAGTTGCCACTTCTTCTCTCGCAAAGCCATCCCAGCCCTCCACCATCATGTGAAAGACCGCATTGTCCATGCACTCAAGCAGTCAGTGAGCGGAAAGGTGCACCTCACAACTGATGCATGGTCCAGTCGGCATGGCCAGGGCCGTTACGTGTCCATCACTGCGCACTGGGTTAATGTGGTGGATGCAGGGTCCACAGGGGACAGCGGTGGTGGGACAGTGCTGCCTAGCCCACGGTATAGGAAACAGTTGGCTGTAGGCGTTCGACCCTCCTCCTCCTCCTCCTCCAGAAGCGAAAGCTCGTCCACAGAGCGCAGTCGTACGAGCACTCCATCTGCAGCTGCCACTGATGCACACGATGTGTCCCCCTATCGAGCAGCTAGTGGAAAGCTTCAGCAGGCTGTGTTGCAGATGATGTGTTTGGGCAACAGACACACCGCCGAGGTGCTGGCCGAGTACTTGAAGCGACAAACTGAGTCATGGCTGGGCAGTGTACATCTTGAGGCAGGCAAGGTAGTTAGTGATAACGGCCGTAATTTTGTGGCAGCCATAGCCCTTTCAAAACTCAGCCACATACCTTGCTTGGCTCACACCTTGAACCTGGTGGTGCAGTGCTTCCTCAAAAATTATCCGGAGTTAACAGCCCTGCTCCAGAAGGTGCGAAGACTGTGCGCGCACATCCGCCGGTTGCCTGTACACTCCGTTCGTATGCAGAAGCTGCAGCGATTGCTCCACCTTCCCAACCACCGCCTCATTATCGACATTGCAACAAGGTGGAACTCCACCCTGCACATGGTGGAGCGGCTGTGCGAGCAGAGGCAGGCCATAATGCATTTGTGGGAGGATACACGGCCAGGCACTTTGAGAGCAGACATGGAGTTGACAGGTGTGCAGTGGTCGAAGCTGAAAGACCTCTGTAAAGTCCTTCAGTGTTTTGAGGAATGCACACGGCTGGTAAGCGCAGACGACGCCATCCTAAGCATGAGCACCCGACTTGTGCGTCTGCTCATGCAAACTTTGACGCACCTTAAGGATCAGGCGTCTGTAGCCAATGTTGATGAGGAGGAAGAGGAGGAGGGAATCCTTGATGACATTCAGCCATTGTCTGCTCAGGGACCTCTCCTGGACGAGGTGGAGGAAGAAGAGGAGGAGGAGGATGATGATGGGGATGATTACTTAGGGGAGGAGGATGCATCTTGTGGGGCAAGTGAAAATGTTGGCGTGGCAAGGTCTGGTACAGGGTTTGTGCGTGACTGGAGGGATGTGGATTTGCCAAAAAGTGCTCCTCCACCCAGCACTCGCAGTGCATCATTGACACCGGGAACATGGGCCCACATGTCAGATTATGCCTTGCAGATCCTAAAAAGGGACCCCCGCATTGCCAAAAAGATGAACGATGACGACTACTGGTTGGCCAGCATCCTGGATCCACGCTATAAAGGCAAATTACAAAACATCATGCCACAGGAGAACCTTGACCTAATATTGGCTAATAAACAAGCAACTCTGGTAAATCGGTTGCTTGAGGCATTCCCAGCACACAGCAGCGGTGATGGTTCTCACACGAGCCATAGGGGCCGGGGGCAGCTTGGCAGAGGTGTTCGTGGTGCACACAGCAGAAGTGGCGTTGGAGACAGGGGTTTCATGACAATGTTGTGGACTGATTTTTCAAATACCGCTCACACAACTGGTAATACTGCATCGATGGAAAGTGACAGGAGACAGCAGTTGTCAACTATGGTTACAAACTACTTTTCCTCCCATATCGATGTTCTCCCACACAGGTCATTCCCCTTAGACTATTGGGCCGCTAAACTGGACACCTGGCCTGAATTGGCCAATTATGCCTTACAGGAGCTCGCTTGCCCAGCTGCAAGTGTGCTATCGGAAAGAGTCTTCAGTGCAGCTGGATCAATCCTGACAGAAAAAAGGACCCGTCTGTCAACCCAAAATGTGGATGATCTAACCTTCATTAAAATGAACCATGCATGGGTTTCCAAGGATTTTGTCCCACCTTCCCCTGATGACACATAGGGTGACAGAAAAAGGGCTTGCTTTGGTCCACCTCTTCCTGGGACTTCACCTATTTCACCTTTTGCATCAGCTGAATGTCCAACATCAACATATGCCACTTTCTAAAACTCCCTAACTGTGCAGCCTCCCCCCCATGGCCGAGGTCACCACCTAGCGCACGACACCGTGCGAGTGCCGTTGCCCTGGACAGGTGGGTAGGCCGACTCTTGGGCGCGGGCACTGGCACAGGGTCCCTCATAGTGCAATCAAGTGTCTCTGATGGTGGTGGTGCACACCCGCCGTCAGACACACCGCTGTACTATGAGGGGCCCAGTGCCAGTACCGACGCCCACGAGTTGGCCCCCCTTGCTTGGGCAGGGCCCCAACATTTGCAATCTTTACCTCTCCCTGCTCCTCCGCTGTGTAATCTGGGCCGTCAAATCCATACTGTGCCTGACACCGTCTGAGCCTGCCTCCTGATGTATAGACATATATTTTGAATGTGTACGCTATCCATACATGTTATCCGGGGAAACAGTACCCTTTCTAACCTTTGTGCAATCACGTGCAATCCATACTGGGCCTAACACCGTCTGAGCCTGCCTCCTAAGACATATATTTTGAATGTGTACGCTATCCATACATGTTATCCAGGGACACGGTACCCTTTCTAACCTTTGTGCAATCACGTGCAATCCATACTGTGCCTGACACCGTCTGAGCCTGCCTCCTGATGTATAGACATATATTTTGAATGTGTACGCTATCCATACATGTTATCCGGGGATATGGTACCCTTTCTAACCTTTGTGCAATCACGTGCAATCCATACTGGGCCTAACACCGTCTGAGCCTGCCTCCTGAGACATATATTTTGAATGTGTACGCTATCCATACATGTTATCCGGGGATACGGTACCCTTTCAAACCTTTGTGCAATCACGTGCAATCCATACTGGGCCTGACACCGTCTGAGCCTGCCTCCTGATGTATAGACATATATTTTGAATGTGTACGCTATCCATACATGTTATCTGGGGATACGGTACCCTTTCTAACCTTTGTGCAATCACGTGCAATCCATACTGGGCCTGACACCATCTGAGCCTGCCTCCTGATGTATAGACATATATTTTGAATGTGTACGCTATCCATACATGTTATCCAGGGATACGGTACCCTTTCTAACCTTTGTGCAATCACGTGCAATCCATACTGGGCCTGACACCGTCTGAGCCTGCCTCCTGAGACATATATTTTGAATGTGTACGCTATCCATACATGTTATCCAGGGATACGGTACCCTTTCTAACCTTTGTGCAATCACGTGCAATCCATACTGGGCCTAACACCGTCTGAGCCTGCCTCCTGAGACATATATTTTGAATGTGTACGCTATCCATACATGTTATCTGGGGATACGGTACCCTTTCTAACCTTTGTGCAATCACGTGCAATCCATACTGGGCCTGACACCGTCTGAGCCTGCCTCCTGATGTATAGACATATATTTTGAATGTGAACGCTATCCATACATGTTATCCGGGGAAACGGTACCCTTTTAACCTTTGTGCAATCACGTGCAATCCATACTGGGCCTAACACCGTCTGAGCCTGCCTCCTGAGACATATATTTTGAATGTGTACGCTATCCATACATGTTATCCGAGGATACGGTACCCTTTCTAACCTTTGTGCAATCATGTGCAATCCATACTGGGCCTGACACCTTCTGAGCCTGCCTCCTGATGTATAGACATATATTTTGAATGTGTACGCTATCCATACATGTTATCTGGGGATACGGTACCCTTTCTAACCTTTGTGCAATCACGTGCAATCCATAATGGGCCTAACACCGTCTTAGCCTGCCTCCTGAGACATATATTTTGAATGTGTACGCTATCCATACATGTTATCCAGGGATACGGTACCCTTTCTAACCTTTGTGCAATCACGTGCAATCCATACTGGGCCTAACACCGTCTGAGCCTGCCTCCTGAGACATATATTTTGAATGTGTACGCTATCCATACATGTTATCCAGGGATACGGTACCCTTTCTAACCTTTGTGTAATCACGTGCAATCCATACTGGGCCTAACACCGTCTGAGCCTGCCTCCTGAGACATATATTTTGAATGTGTACGCTATTCATACATGTTATCCAGGGATACGGTACCCTTTCTAACCTTTGTGCAATCACGTGCAATCCATACTGTGCCTGACACCGTCTGAGCCTTCCTCCTGATGTATAGACATATATTTTGAATGTGTACGCTATCCATACATGTTATCCGGGGATACGGTACCCTTTCTAACCTTTGTGCAATCACGTGCAATCCATACTGGGCCTGACACCGTCTGAGCCTGCCTCCTGATGTATAGACATATATTTTGAATGTGTACGCTATCCATACATGTTATCTGGGGATACGGTACCCTTTCTCACCTTTGTGTAATCACGTGTAATCCATACAGGGCGTGAGAACGGCTGGCGAGCTGTTAAGCAAGCTACAGCACCTGTGGTTTGCACACGTAAGTTTTTCATTTTTTCAGTAATGACGGTTAGGCCTAATTCCGGAACTGCGGTTGACCTGCACTTACTGGGAAATCATTGTTCGCGGGTAATAATTGTAATCAGTGATCCCCATCACTAACGTTGTTCAGCGGGTTATCTGCACCTGTAAGCGACAAACGCTGGCCTTTTCAGTGTAGCGCACATGCAGCCACGGACATGTAAGGGCATGACACACCAGTTATTGGCCAATCTCATGTGCCAGATCCTCACGTGTCCCTCTAGTAAGCCGGACTCGGACCGCGGGGCATGACGGAGTCTCGTTCGTTAACGGAATTAAGCTTGCAATGTGTGCATCTGTTCTGTAGCTGGCATGGTTGAGGTTTCCCAGGTGGAGTCGAATTTAACCGTAGGCTCGACTCCTGGTGGTGCCCTTCTGGACATTCCTTTAAGGTTCAGCTTTGCAACCATACTGCCCACATAAAACAAACACTTTGCCTTCATGAGCGCTGTTTGGAGGGTCATGACTCGTGGGAATAACGCCGCCCAATCATTTAACCTGCTAGAGAGATCCTTTGTTGCTCCCAAGCATGACATCACACTCCCTAGGAAGAAGGTAATGCCACTGTGGCGGCCGTACTCCTGGGGGCGACACAAGTGCACTGATGCCCAGCCACTGCTCGATGAATCTGCTGGTACATTGACCCAGACCACTACATTCCCCTCGCACGCTACCCGGCCTGAATCTGACCCTGATGAAACTCAGATTACCCTTCCCATATACAGTTCCATCTTACACGGTGACAAAGAGGAAGCTGCAGATGAAAGTGCAGGTTCGGCCCACCCGCCATCAGACACACCACCGTACTATCAGGGGCCCTGTGCCAGTGCCATCGCCAACGAGTGGGCCCCCCTTGCTTGCCCAGGATCACACCACTTGCAAAGTTGAAATACAGTGCAGTGAGATGGAAGATGGGGACGACGAGGAGTCTAGACTAGTACATGGATTCCCTAGCGAGGAGACTTATTTGATTGTTTTCAATGTTGGGACAGCAATTTTTGGGGAGCACTATACTCTGGAGAATGATAGATGGGGCCCACCATACACTGGAACATTCCAAAGGTGGACATCAGACACTGGAGCAGCATTTAAAGGGCTCATTATACACTAGAGCATTAGAAATGGGGCCCATTATGTTTGGAGCATTATTTGGGCCCATAAGACAGTGGAGCTTCATCCATGGGGACCAACATATACTGTAGCATTATGTGGAGCTCATCACATACTGTTTCAAACATTATATGGGACCAATGATTCTGTATGGAGAAATAGATGGGCCTCGTCATGAGATGTAAAAAGTGAGGTATTTTTCATTGTACTATACCGCTATTTCTATGCTGTATCGGAGCATGATGAGTTGTGGTATGTGTTAAAGGGGCGCTCTTTCGCTCAGGGCACATGAAAACCTGGAGCCAGCCCTACCCCCCCACAACTTTAGCCAAATAACCCCCATTTTTCATTGCGTAACTTGTATTATGAAGTTAATTAAGGTTGACAAGCTTAAGAAGAATTGATGCTTTTGGCATTCAAATGGGCACTGTAGGTGTGTTTCCTGTCCTCCTCTCACTGCCGACTTTTATTCCCCATTGACTTACATTGGGTTTCGTGTTTCGGGACGACCCCGACTTTTCCCTATAATCGGACGATCTTGCTCGACCCGACTTTTGGAAAAGTCGGGTTTCACGAGACGAAACTCGACCCTAAAAAACCAAAAGTCGCTCAACTCTAGTAATAAACCCTTTTTTCTTACAAATTCAAAGATAAAAATGGTATGAACAAATTAATAGTTGTTTCTGACTTGCCCCAAATTTTATGTTTTGAACTCAGTTCCCAATGATATATCTCATCAAAGGATTGTTGAAAAGATTTTATTCGGTAGAATTAAAAAAGCAATTTTTCAAACACTTTCCTGACAGGTGGCAACAAGATCATGATAATCTATTGTCAGTTAGAATACGCAGTTTCTGTTTTCAATCTTAACCCAAACATCGATCAACTTTTAAAAAGATGAAAGAGATACTTGAACGTGACATAATTTAAACATGCATCATTCTGACCAGGAGTAAGGCGCACTACCGTCAGTGTATGAGGACAGCTGTAAAACTTGCTTGCTCCCATAATTCACTTGTAAAGTGCATGAGGAAATATACAGACACCATCTTGAAATTTGCTACTTTAAATCACAGTTTAGAAAAGTAATAACAAGGATGAATTAGGATCTTCACGTTCCGATTCTGGGATTTCCAGTTTAAAGTTTAGATTCCAGTAATAAGCCTGATTTTCTTACAAATTCAAAGATGACAATGGTATGAACAAAGCGATAGGTGTTCCTGGCATTTATTACATTTATTAATGTTTTTAACTCAATTCCCAATAATATTTCTCATCAAAGTATTGTTGATAAGATTTTAATCTATAGAATTAAAAAAACACTTTTTTAAAAACTGTTCTGACCTGTGTCAACAACGTTGTGTTAATCTATTTTCAGTTGGATTACCCAGTTTCTGTTTTCAATCTTAATCCAAACATCGATCAAGCTATAAAAATATGAAAGAGCTGCTTGACCATGACGTGATTTGAATACACAACTTTCTGATATGGATTCAGAAGCACTACAGTTGAATTAAGATCTTCACAATCAGATTCAGTGATTTCCAGTCAAAAATTAAGAATCTGGTAATAAACCCTCTTTTCTTACAAATTCAAAGATGGCAAAGGTAAAAATAAATTAATAGGTGCTTATGGCATTAATTACATTTATTAATGTTTGGAACTCAATTCCCAATAACAATTCTTATCAAAGTCCTCTTGAAATGATTATAATCTGTAGAACTAAAATATGCAGTTTCTTAAACACTGCAGCCTGGTAGCAACAAAGTCGAGTTAACTTTTGTCAGTTGGACTACGCAGTTACTGTTTTCAATAATAACCCAAACATCAATCAAGATATGAAAAGACATAAAGAGCTGATTGACCCCGACGTGATTTGAACACGCAACCTTCTGATCTGGAATCAGACGCGCTACCGTTGCGCCACCGTTGCGCCATGAGGTTAGTTGAAAAGTGTTGTTACTCCCATACTTCACATGAAAAGTGCATGATAAAATATATGGACACCATCTTGAAATTTGCTACTTATAATCACAGTTTGGAAAAGATATAAACAAGGATGAATTAAGGTCTTCACTTTCAGATTCAGGGATTTCCAATTAAAAATTTAGAATATATTAATAAAAAACCCTTTTTTCTTGCAAATTCAAAGATGACAATGGTATGAACAAATTAATAGGTGTTTCTGACTTGCCCCAAATTTTCTGTTTTGAACTCAGTTCCCAATGACATATCTCATCAAAGGATTGTTGAAAAGATTTTATTCAGTAGAATTAAAAAAGCAATTTTTCAAACACTTTCCTGACAGGTGGCAACAAGATCATGATAATCTATTGTCAGTTAGAATACGCAGTTTCTGTTTTCAATCTTAACCCAAACATCGATCAACTTTTAAAAAGATTAAAGAGATACTTGAACGTGACATAATTTAAACATGCATCATTCTGACCAGGAGTAAGGCGCACTACCGTCAGTGTATGAGGACAGCTGTAAAACTTGCTTGCTCCCACAATTCACTTGTAAAGTGCATGAGGAAATATACAGACACCATATTGAAATTTGCTACTTTAAATCACAGTTTAGAAAAGTAATAACAAGGATGAATTAGGATCTTCACGTTCCGATTCAGGGATTTCTAGTTTAAAGTTTAGATTCTAGTAATAAGCCTGATTTTCTTACAAATTCAAAGATGACAATGGTATGAACAAAGCGATAGGTGTTCCTGGCATTTATTACATTTATTAATGTTTTTAACTCAATTCCCAATAATATTTCTCATCAAAGTATTGTTGATAAGATTTTAATCTATAGAATTAAAAAACACTTTTTTAAAAACTGTTCTGAAATGTGTCAACAACGTTGTGTTAATCTATTTTCAGTTGGATTACCCAGTTTCTGTTTTCAATCTTAACCCAAACATCGACCAAGCTATAAAAATATGAAAGAGCTGCTTGACCATGACGTGATTTGAATACACAACTTTCTGATATGGATTCAGAAGCACTACAGTTGAATTAAGATCTTCACAATCAGATTCAGTGATTTGCAGTCAAAAATTAAGAATCTGGTAATAAACCCTCTTTTCTTACAAATTCAAAGATGGCAATGGTAAAAAATAAATTAATAGCTGCTTATGGCATTAATTACATTTATTAATGTTTGGAACTCAATTCCCAATAACAATTCTTATCAAAGTCCTCTTGAAACGATTATAATCTGTAGAACTAAAAAATGCAGTTTCTTAAACACTGGAGCTTGGTAGCAACAAAGTCGAATTAACTTTTGTCAGTTGGACTACGCAGTTAATGTTTTCAATAATAACCCAAACATCAATCAAGATATGAAAAGACATAAAGAGCTGATTGACCCCGACGTGATTTGAACACACAACCTTTTGATCTGGAGTCAGACGCGCTACCATTGCACCACGAGGTCAGTTGAAAAGTGTTGTTGCTCCCATACTTCACATGAAAAGTGCATGATAAAATATATGGACACCATCTTAAAATTTGCTACTTATAATCACAGTTTGGAAAAGATATAAACAAGGAGGAATTAAGGTCTTGACTTTCAGATTCAGGGATTTCCAATTAAAAATTTAGAATATAGTAATAAATCCTTTTTTAAATCACAGTTTAGAAAAGTAATAACAAGGATGAATTAGGATCTTTACGTTCCGATTCAGGGATTTCCAGTTTAAAGTTTAGATTCTAGTAATAAGCCTGATTTTCTTACAAATTCAAAGATGACAATGGTATGAACAAAGCGATAGGTGTTCCTGGCATTTATTACATTTATTAATGTTTTTAACTCAATTCCCAATAATATTTCTCATCAAAGTATTGTTGATAAGATTTTAATGTATAGAATTAAAAAAACACTTTTTTAAAAACTGTTCTGACCTGTGTCAACAACGTTGTGTTAATCTTTTTTCAGTTGGATTACCCAGTTTCTGTTTTCAATCTTAACCCAAACATCGATCAAGCTATAAAAATATGAAAGAGCTGCTTGACCATGACGTGATTTGAATACACAACTTTCTGATATGAATTCAGAAGCACTACAGTTGAATTAAGATCTTCACAATCAGATTCAGTGATTTCCAGTCAAAAATTAAGAATCGGGTAATAAACCCTCCTTTCTTAGAAATTCAAAGATGGCAATGGTAAAAATAAATTAATAGGTGCTTATTGCATTAATTACATTTATTAATGTTTGGAACTCCATTCCCAATAACAATTCTTATCAAAGTCCTCTTGAAACGATTATAATCTGTAGAACTAAAAAATGCAGTTTCTTAAACACTGCAGACTGGTAGCAACAAAGTCGAGTTAACTTTTGTCAAGTTGGACTACGCAGTTACTGTTTTCAATAATAACCCAAACATCAATCAAGATATGAAAAGACATAAAGAGCTGATTGACCCCGACGTGATTTGAACACACAACCTTCTGATCTGGAGTCAGACGCGGTAATGTTCCACCACGAGGTCAGTTGAGAAGTGTTGTTGCTCCCATACTTCACATGAAAAGTGCATGATAAAATATATGGACACAATCTTGAAATTTGCTACTTATAATCACAGTTTGGAAAAGATATAAACAAGGAAGAATTAAGGTCTTCACTTTCAGATTCAGGGATTTCCAATTAAAAATTTAGAATATAGTAATAAACCCTTTTTTCTTACAAATTCAAAGATGACAATGGTATGAACAAATTAATAGGTGTTTCTGACTTGCCCCAAATTTTCTGTTTTGAACTCAGTTCCCAATGATATATCTCATCAAAGGATTGTTGAAAAGATTTTATTTGGTAGAATTAAAAAAGCAATTTTTCAAACACTTTCCTGACAGGTGGCAACAAGATCATGATAATCTATTGTCAGTTAGAATACGCAGTTTCTGTTTTCAATCTTAACCCAAACATCGATCAACTTTTAAAAAGATTAAAGAGATACTTGAACGTGACATAATTTAAACATGCATCATTCTGACCAGGAGTAAGGCGCACTACCGTCATTGTATGAGGACAGCAGTAAAACTTGCTTGCTCCCATAATTCACTTGTAAAGTGCATGAGGAAATATACAGACACCATCTTGAAATTTGCTACTTTAAATCACAGTTTAGAAAAGTAATAACAAGGATGAATTAGGATCTTCACGTTCCGATTCAGGGATTTCCAGTTTAAAGTTTAGATTCTAGTAATAAGCCTGATTTTCTTACAAATTCAAAGATGACAATGGTATGAACAAAGCGATAGGTGTTCCTGGCATTTATTACATTTATTAATGTTTTTAACTCAATTCCCAATAATATTTCTCATCAAAGTATTGTTGATAAGATTTTAATCTATAGAATTAAAAAAACACTTTTTTAAAAACTGTTCTGACCTGTGTCAACAACGTTGTGTTAATCTTTTTTCAGTTGGATTACCCAGTTTCTGTTTTCAATCTTAACCCAAACATCGATCAAGCTATAAAAATATGAAAGAGCTGCTTGACCATGACGTGATTTGAATACACAACTTTCTGATATGGATTCAGAAGCACTACAGTTGAATTAAGATCTTCACAATCAGATTCAGTGATTTCCAGTCAAAAATTAAGAATCTGGTAATAAACCCTCTTTTCTTACAAATTCAAAGATGGCAATGGTAAAAATAAATTAATAGGTGCTTATGGCATTAATTACATTTATTAATGTTGGGAACTCAATTCCCAATAACAATTCTTATCAAAGTCCTCTTGAAACGATTATAATCTGTAGAACTAAAAAATGCAGTTTCTTAAACACTGCAGCCTGGTAGCAACAAAGTCGAGTTAACTTTTGTCAGTTGGACTACGCAGTTACTGTTTTCAATAATAACCCAAACATCAATCAAGATATGAAAAGACATAAAGATCTGATTGACCCCGATGTGATTTGAACACGCAACCTTCTGATCAGGAGTCAGACGCGCTACCATTGCGCCACAAGGTCAGTTGAAAAGTGTTGTTGCTCCCATACTTCACATGAAAAGTGCATGATAAAATATATGGACACAATCTTGAAATTTGCTACTTATAATCACAGTTTGGAAAAGATATAAACAAAGATGAATTAAGGTCTTCACTTTCAGATTCAGGGATTTCCAATTAAAAATTTAGAATATAGTAATAAACCCTTTTTTCTTACAAATTCAAAGATGACAATGGTATGAACAAATTAATAGGTGTTTCTGACTTGCCCCAAATTTTCTGTTTTGAACTCAGTTCCCAATGATATATCTCATCAAAGGATTGTTGAAAAGATTTTATTCGGTAGAATTAAAAAAGCAATTTTTCAAACACTTTCCTGACAGGTGGCAACAAGATCATGATAATCTATTGTCAGTTAGAATACGCAGTTTCTGTTTTCAATCTTAACCCAAACATCGATCAACTTTTAAAAAGATGAAAGAGATATTGAACGTGACATAATTTAAACATGCATCATTCTGACCAGGAGTAAGGCGCACTACCGTCAGTGTATGAGGACAGCTGTAAAACTTGCTTGCTCCCATAATTCACTTGTAAAGTGCATGAGGAAATATACAGACACCATCTTGAAATTTGCTACTTTAAATCACAGTTTAGAAAAGTAATAACAAGGATGAATTAGGATCTTCACGTTCCGATTCAGGGATTTCCAGTTTAAAGTTTAGATTCTAGTAATAAGCCTGATTTTCTTACAAATTCAAAGATGACAATGGTATGAACAAAGCGATAGGTGTTCCTGGCATTTATTACATTTATTAATGTTTTTAACTCAATTCCCAATAATATTTCTCATCAAAGTATTGTTGATAAGATTTTAATCTATAGAATTAAAAAAACACTTTTTTAAAAACTGTTCTGACCTGTGTCAAAAACATTGTGCTCAGTTGGATTACCCAGTTTCTGTTTTCAATCTTAACCCAAACAACGATCAAGCTATAAAAATATGAAAGAGCTGCTTGACCATGCCATGATTTGAATACACAACTTTCTGATATGGATTCAGAAGCACTACAGTTGAATTAAGATCTTCACAATCAGATTCAGTGATTTCCAGTCAAAAATTAAGAATCTGGTAATAAACCCTCTTTTCTTACAAATTCAAAGATGGCAATGGTAAAAATAAATTAATAGGTGCTTATGGCATTAATTACATTTATTAATGTTTGGAACTCAATTCCCAATAACAATTCTTATCAAAGTCCTCTTGAAACGATTATAATCTGTAGAACTGAAAAAATGCAGTTTCTTAAACACTGCAGCCTGGTAGCTACAAAGTCGAGTTAACTTTTGTCAGTTGGACTACGCAGTTACTGTTTTCAGTAATAACCCAAACATCAATCAAGATATGAAAAGACATAAAGAGCTGATTGACCCCGACGTGATTTGAACACACAACCTCGTGATCTAGAGTCAGACGCGCTACCATTACGCCACGAGGTCAGTTGAAAAGTGTTGTTGCTCCTATATTTCACATGAAAAGTGCATGATAAAATATATGGACACCATCTTGAAATTTGCTACTTATAATCACAGTTTGGAAAAGATATAAACAAGGATGAATTAAGGTCTTCACTTTCAGATTCAGGGATTTCCAATTAAAAATTTAGAATATAGTAATAAACCCTTTTTTCTTACAAATTCAAAGATGACAATGGTATGAACAAATTAATAGGTGTTTCTGACTTGCCCCAAATTTTCTGTTTTGAACTCAGTTCCCAATGATATATCTCATCAAAGGATTGTTGAAAAGATTTTATTCGGTAGAATTAAAAAAGCAATTTTTCAAACACTTTACTGACAGGTGGCAACAAGATCATGATAATCTATTGTCAGTTAGAATACGCAGTTTCTGTTTTCAATCTTAACCCAAACATCGATCAACTTTTAAAAAGATGAAAGAGATACTTGAACGTGACATAATTTAAACATGCATCATTCTGACCAGGAGTAAGGCGCACTACCGTCAGTGTATGAGGACAGCTGTAAAACTTGCTTGCTCCCATAATTCACTTGTAAAGTGCATGAGGAAATATACAGACACCATCTTGAAATTTGCTACTTTAAATCACAGTTTAGAAAAGTAATAACAAGGATGAATTAGGATCTTCACGTTCCGATTCAGGGATTTCCAGTTTAAAGTTTAGATTCTAGTAATAAGCCTGATTTTCTTACAAATTCAAAGATAATAATAATAATAATAATAATAATAATAAATTTTATTTTTATAGCGCCGACATATTCCGCAGCACTTTACATTTCAGAGTGGATTTGTACAGACAATAGACATTACAGCATAACAATAATCACATACAGTAGATTATGACAAATACCAAGAGGAGTGAGGGCCCTGCTCGCAATGATGACAATGGTATGAACAAAGCGATAGGTGTTCCTGGCATTTATTACATTTATTAATGTTTTTAACTCAATTCCCAATAATATTTCTCATCAAAGTATTGTTGATAAGATTTTAATCTATAGAATTAAAAAAACACTTTTTTAAAAACTGTTCTGACCTGTGTCAACAACGTTGTGTTAATCTATTTTCAGTTGGATTACCCAGTTTCTGTTTTCAATCTTAACCCAAACATCGATCAAGCTATAAAAATATGAAAGAGCTGCTTGACCATGACGTGATTTGAATACACAACTTTCTGATATGGATTCAGAAGCACTACAGTTGAATTAAGATCTTCACAATCAGATTCAGTGATTTCCAGTCAAAAATTAAGAATCTGGTAATAAACCCTCTTTTCTTACAAATTCAAAGATGGCAATGGTAAAAATAAATTAATAGGTGCTTATGGCATTAATTACATTTATTAATGTTTGGAACTCAATTCCCAATAACAATTCTTATCAAAGTCCTCTTGAAACGATTATAATCTGTAGAACTAAAAAATGCAGTTTCTTAAACACTGCAGCCTGGTAGCAACAAAGTCGAGTTAACTTTTGTCAGTTGGACTACGCAGTTACTGTTTTCAATAATAACCCAAACATCAATCAAGATATGAAAAGACATAAAGATCTGATTGACCCCGATGTGATTTGAACACGCAACCTTCTGATCTGGAGTCAGACGCGCTACCATTGCGCCACAAGGTCAGTTGAAAAGTGTTGTTGCTCCCATACTTCACATGAAAAGTGCATGATAAAATATATGGACACAATCTTGAAATTTGCTACTTATAATCACAGTTTGGAAAAGATATAAACAAAGATGAATTAAGGTCTTCACTTTCAGATTCAGGGATTTCCAATTAAAAATTTAGAATATAGTAATAAACGCTTTTTTCTTACAAATTCAAAGATGACAATGGTATGAACAAATTAATAGGTGTTTCTGACTTGCCCCAAATTTTCTGTTTTGAACTCAGTTCCCAATGATATATCTCATCAAAGGATTGTTGAAAAGATTTTATTCGGTAGAATTAAAAAAGCAATTTTTCAAACACTTTCCTGACAGGTGGCAACAAGATCATGATAATCTATTGTCAGTTAGAATACGCAGTTTCTGTTTTCAATCTTAACCCAAACATCGATCAACTTTTAAAAAGATGAAAGAGATACTTGTACGTGACATAATTTAAACATGCATCATTCTGACCAGGAGTAAGGCGCACTACCGTCAGTGTATGAGGACAGCTGTAAAACTTGCTTGCTCCCATAATTCACTTGTAAAGTGCATGAGGAAATATACAGACACCATCTTGAAATTTGCTACTTTAAATCACAGTTTAGAAAAGTAATAACAAGGATGAATTAGGATCTTCACGTTCCGATTCAGGGATTTCCAGTTTAAAGTTTAGATTCTAGTAATAAGCCTGATTTTCTTACAAATTCAAAGATGACAATGGTATGAACAAAGCGATAGGTGTTCCTGGCATTTATTACATTTATTAATGTTTTTAACTCAATTCCCAATAATATTTCTCATCAAAGTATTGTTGATAAGATTTTAATCTATAGAATTAAAAAAACACTTTTTTAAAAACTGTTCTGACCTGTGTCAAAAACATTGTGTTCAGTTGGATTACCCAGTTTCTGTTTTCAATCTTAACCCAAACATCGATCAAGCTATAAAAATATGAAAGAGCTGCTTGACCATGCCATGATTTGAATACACAACTTTCTGATATGGATTCAGAAGCACTACAGTTGAATTAAGATCTTCACAATCAGATTCAGTGATTTCCAGTCAAAAATTAAGAATCTGGTAATAAACCCTCTTTTCTTACAAATTCAAAGATGGCAATGGTAAAAATAAATTAATAGGTGCTTATGGCATTAATTACATTTATTAATGTTTGGAACTCAATTCCCAATAACAATTCTTATCAAAGTCCTCTTGAAACGATTATAATCTGTAGAACTGAAAAAATGCAGTTTCTTAAACACTGCAGCCTGGTAGCTACAAAGTCGAGTTAACTTTTGTCAGTTGGACTACGCAGTTACTGTTTTCAGTAATAACCCAAACATCAATCAAGATATGAAAAGACATAAAGAGCTGATTGACCCCGACGTGATTTGAACACACAACCTCGTGATCTAGAGTCAGACGCGCTACCGTTACACCACGAGGTCAGTTGAAAAGTGTTGTTGCTCCTATATTTCACATGAAAAGTGCATGATAAAATATATGGACACCATCTTGAAATTTGCTACTTATAATCACAGTTTGGAAAAGATATAAACAAGGATGAATTAAGGTCTTCACTTTCAGATTCAGGGATTTCCAATTAAAAATTTAGAATATAGTAATAAACCCTTTTTTCTTACAAATTCAAAGATGACAATGGTATGAACAAATTAATAGGTGCTTCTGACTTTCCCCAAATTTTCTGTTTTGAACTCAGTTCCCAATGATATATCTCATCAAAGGATTGTTGAAAAGATTTTATTCGGTAGAATTAAAAAAGCAATTTTTCAAACACTTTACTGACAGGTGGCAACAAGATCATGATAATCTATTGTCAGTTAGAATACGCAGTTTCTGTTTTCAATCTTAACCCAAACATCGATCAACTTTTAAAAAGATGAAAGAGATACTTGAACGTGACATAATTTAAACATGCATCATTCTGACCAGGAGTAAGGCGCACTAACGTCAGTGTATGAGGACAGCTGTAAAACTTGCTTGCTCCCATAATTCACTTGTAAAGTGCATGAGGAAATATACAGACACCATCTTGAAATTTGCTACTTTAAATCACAGTTTAGAAAAGTAATAACAAGGATGAATTAGGATCTTCACGTTCCGATTCAGGGATTTCCAGTTTAAAGTTTAGATTCTAGTAATAAGCCTGATTTTCTTACAAATTCAAAGATAATAATAATAATAATAATAATAATAAATTTTATTTTTATAGCGCCGACATATTCCGCAGCACTTTAGATTTCAGAGTGGATTTGTACAGACAATAGACATTACAGCATAACAATAATCACATACAGTAGATTATGACAAATACCAAGAGGAGTGAGGGCCCTGCTCGCAATGATGACAATGGTATGAACAAAGCGATAGGTGTTCCTGGCATTTATTACATTTATTAATGTTTTTAACTCAATTCCCAATAATATTTCTCATCAAAGTATTGTTGATAAGATTTTAATCTATAGAATTAAAAAAACACTTTTTTAAAAACTGTTCTGACCTGTGTCAACAACGTTGTGTTAATCTATTTTCAGTTGGATTACCCAGTTTCTGTTTTCAATCTTAACCCAAACATCGATCAAGCTATAAAAATATGAAAGAGCTGCTTGACCATGACGTGATTTGAATACACAACTTTCTGATATGGATTCAGAAGCACTACAGTTGAATTAAGATCTTCACAATCAGATTCAGTGATTTCCAGTCAAAAATTAAGAATCTGGTAATAAACCCTCTTTTCTTACAAATTCAAAGATGGCAATGGTAAAAATAAATTAATAGGTGCTTATGGCATTAATTACATTTATTAATGTTTGGAACTCAATTCCCAATAACAATTCTTATCAAAGTCCTCTTGAAACGATTATAATCTGTAGAACTAAAAAATGCAGTTTCTTAAACACTGCAGCCTGGTAGCAACAAAGTCGAGTTAACTTTTATCAGTTGGACTACGCAGTTACTGTTTTCAGTAATAACCCAAACATCAATCAAGATATGAAAAGACATAAAGAGCTGATTGACCCCGACGTGATTTCACTTGTAAAGTGCATGAGGAAATATACAGACACCATCTTGAAATTTGCTAATTTAAATCACAATTTAGAAAAGTAATAACAAGGATGAATTAGTATCTTCACGTTCCTATTCAGGGATTTCCAGTTTAAAGTTTAGATTCTAGTAATAAGCCTGATTTTCTTACAAATTCAAAGATGACAATGGTATGAACAAAGCGATAGGTGTTCCTGGCATTTATTACATTTATTAATGTTTTTAACTCAATTCCCAATAATATTTCTCATCAAAGTATTGTTGATAAGATTTTAATCTATAGAATTAAAAAAACACTTTTTTAAAAACTGTTCTGACCTGTGTCAACAACGTTGTGTTAATCTATTTTCAGTTGCATTACCCAGTTTCTGTTTTCAATCTTAACCCAAACATCGATCAAGCTATAAAAATATGAAAGAGCTGCTTGACCATGACGTGATTTGAATACACAACTTTCTGATATGGATTCAGAAGCACTACAGTTGATTTAAGATCTTCACAATCAGATTCAGTGATTTCCAGTCAAAAATTAAGAATCTGGTAATAAACCCTCTTTTCTTACAAATTCAAAGATGGCAATGGTAAAAATAAATTAATAGGTGCTTAGGGCATTAATTACATTTATTAATGTTTGGAACTCAATTCCCAATAACAATTCTTATCAAAGTCCTCTTGAAACGATTATAATCTGTAGAACTAAAAAAATGCAGTTTTTTAAACACTGCAGCCTGGTAGCAACAAAGTCGAGTTAACTTTTGTAAAGTTGGACTACGCAGTTACTGTTTTCAATAATAACCCAAACATCAATCAAGATATGAAAAGACATAAAGAGCTGATTGACCCCGACGTGATTTTAACACGCAACCTTCTGATCTGGAGCCAGACGCGCTACCGTTACGCCACGAGGTCAGTTGAAAAGTGTTGTTGCTCCCATACTTCACATGAAAAGTGCATGATAAAATATATGGACACCATCTTGAAATTTGCTACTTATAATCACAGTTTGGAAAAGATATAAACAAGGATGAATTAAGGTCTTCACTTTCAGATTCAGGGATTTCCAATTAAAAATTTAGAATATAGTAATAAACCCTTTTTTCTTACAAATTCAAAGATGACAATGGTATGAACAAATTAATAGGTGTTTCTGACTTGCCCCAAATTTTCTGTTTTGAACTCAGTTCCCAATGATATATCTCATCAAAGGATTGCTGAAAAGACTTTATTCGGTAGAATTAAAAAAGCAATTTTTCAAACACTTTCCTGACAGGTGGCAACAAGATCATGATAATCTATTGTCAGTTAGAATACGCAGTTTCTGTTTTCAATCTTAACCCAAACATCGATCAACTTTTAAAAAGATGAAAGAGATACTTGTACGTGACATAATTTAAACATGCATCATTCTGACCAGGAGTAAGGCGCACTACCGTCAGTGTATGAGGACAGCTGTAAAACTTGCTTGCTCCCATAATTCACTTGTAAAGTGCATGAGGAAATATACAGACACCATCTTGAAATTTGCTACTTTAAATCACAGTTTAGAAAAGTAATAACAAGGATGAATTAGGATCTTCACGTTCCGATTCAGGGATTTCCAGTTTAAAGTTTAGATTCTAGTAATAAGCCTGATTTTCTTACAAATTCAAAGATGACAATGGTATGAACAAAGCGATAGGTGTTCCTGGCATTTATTACATTTATTAATGTTTTTAACTCAACTCCCAATAATATTTCTCATCAAAGTATTGTTGATAAGATTTTAATCTATAGAATTAAAAAAACACTTTTTTAAAAACTGTTCTGACCTGTGTCAACAACGTTGTGTTAATCTATTTTCAGTTGCATTACCCAGTTTCTGTTTTCAATCTTAACCCAAACATCGATCAAGCTATAAAAATATGAAAGAGCTGCTTGACCATGACGTGATTTGAATACACAACTTTCTGATATGGATTCAGAAGCACTACAGTTGAATTAAGATCTTCACAATCAGATTCAGTGATTTCCAGTCAAAAATTAAGAATCTGGTAATAAACCCTTTTTTCTTACAAATTCAAAGATGGCGATGGTAAAAATAAATTAATAGGTGCTTATGGCATTAATTACATTTATTAATGTTTGGAACTCAATTCCCAATAACAATTCTTATCAAAGTCCTCTTGAAACGATTATAATCTGTAGAACTAAAAAATGCAGTTTCTTAAACACTGCAGCCTGGTAGCAACAAAGTCGAGTTAACTTTTGTCAGTTGGACTACGCAGTTACTGTTTTCAATAATAACCCAAACATCAATCAAGATATGAAAAGACATAAAGAGCTGATTGACCCCGACGTGATTTCACTTGTAAAGTGCATGAGGAAATATACAGACAGCATCTTGAAATTTGCTACTTTAAATCACAGTTTAGAAAAGTAATAACAAGGATGAATTAGGATCTTCACGATCCGATTCAGGGATTTCCAGTTTAAAGTTTAGATTCTAGTAATAAGCCTGATTTTCTTACAAATTCAAAGATGACAATGGTATGAACAAAGCGATAGGTGTTCCTGGCATTTATTACATTTATTAATGTTTTTAACGCAATTCCCAATAATATTTCTCATCAAAGTATTGTTGATAAGATTTTAATCTATAGAATTAAAAAAACACTTTTTTAAAAACTGTTCTGATCTGTGTCAACAACGTTGTGTTAATATATTTTCAGTTGCATTACCCAGTTTCTGTTTTCAATCTTAACTCAAACATCGATCAAGCTATAAAAATATGAAAGAGCTGCTTGACCCTGACATGATTTGAATACACAACTTTCTGATATGGATTCAGAAGCACTACAGTTGAATTAAGATCTTCACAATCAGATTCAGTGATTTCCAGTCAAAAATTAAGAATCTGGTAATAAACCCTCTTTTCTTACAAATTCAAAGATGGCAATGGTAAAAATAAATTAATAGGTGCTTATGGCATTAATTACATTTATTAATGTTTGGAACTCAATTCCCAATAACAATTCTTATCAAAGTCCTCTTGAAACGATTATAATTTGTAGAACTAAAAAATGCAGTTTCTCAAACACTGCAGCCTGGTAGCAACAAAGTCGAGTTAACTTTTGTCAGTTGGACTACGCAGTTACTGTTTTCAATAATAACCCAAACATCAATCAAGATATGAAAAGACATAAAGAGCTGATTGACCCCGACGTGATTTGAACACACAACCTTCTGATCTGGAGACAGACGCGTTACCGTTGCGCCACGAGGTCAGTTGAAAAGTGTTGTTGCTCCCATACTTCACATGAAAAGTGCATGATAAAATATATGGACACCATCTTGAAATTTGCTACTTATAATCACAGTTTGGAAAAGATATAAACAAGGATGAATTAAGGTCTTCACTTTCAGATTCAGGGATTTCCAATTAAAAATTTAGAATATAGTAATAAACCCTTTTTTCTTACAAATTCAAAGATGACAATGGTATGAACAAATTAATAGGTGTTTCTGACTTGCCCCAAATTTTCTGTTTTGAACTCAGTTCCGAATGATATATCTCATCAAAGGATTGTTGAAAAGATTTTATTCGGTAGAATTAAAAAAGCAATTTTTCAAACACTTTCCTAACAGGTGGCAACAAGATCATGATAATCTATTGTCAGTTATAATACGCAGTTTCTGTTTTCAATCTTAACCCAAACATCGATCAACTTTTAAAAAGATGAAAGAGATACTTGAACGTGACATAATTTAAACATGCATCATTCTGACCAGGAGTAAGGCGCACTACAGTCAGTGTATGAGGACAGCTGTAAAACTTGCTTGCTCCCATAATTCACTTGTAAAGTGCATGAGGAAATATACAGACACCATCTTGAAATTTGCTACTTTAAATCACAATTTAGAAAAGTAATAACAAGGATGAATTAGGATCTTCACGTTCCGATTCAGGGATTTCCAGTTTAAAGTTTAGATTCTAGTAATAAGCCTGATTTTCTTACAAATTCAAAGATGACAATGGTATGAACAAAGCGATAGGTGTTCCTGGCATTTATTACATTTATTAATGTTTTTAACTCAATTCCCAATAATATTTCTCATCAAAGTATTGTTGATAAGATTTTAATCTATAGAATTAAAAAAACACTTTTTTAAAAACTGTTCTGACCTGTGTCAACAACGTTGTGTTAATCTATTTTCAGTTGCATTACCCAGTTTCTGTTTTCAATCTTAACCCAAACATTGATCAAGCTATAAAAATATGAAAGAGCTGCTTGACCATGACGTGATTTGAATACACAACTTTCTGATATGGATTCAGAAGCACTACAGTTGAATTAAGATCTTCACAATCAGATTCAGTGATTTCCAGTCAAAAATTAAGAATCTGGTAATAAACCCTCTTTTCTTACAAATTCAAAGATGGCAATGGTAAAAATAAATTAATAGGTGCTTATGGCATTAATTACATTTATTAATGTTTGGCACTCAATTCCCAATAACAATTCTTATCAAAGTCCTCTTGAAACGATTATAATCTGTAGAACTAAAAAATGCAGTTTCTTAAACACTGCAGCCTGGTAGCAACAAAGTCGAGTTAACTTTTGTAAAGTTGGACTACGCAGTTACTGTTTTCAATAATAACCCAAACATCAATCAAGATATGAAAAGACATAAAGAGCTGATTGACCCCGACGTGATTTTAACACGCAACCTTCTGATCTGGAGTCAGACGCGCTACCGTTACGCCACGAGGTCAGTTGGAAAGTGTTGTTGCTCCCATACTTCACATGAAAAGTGCATGATAAAATATATGGACACCATCTTGAAATTTGCTACTTATAATCACAGTTTGGAAAAGATATAAACAAGGATGAATTAAGGTCTTCACTTTCAGATTCAGGGATTTCCAATTAAAAGTTTAGAATATAGTAATAAACCCTTTTTTCTTACAAATTCAAAGATGACAATGGTATGAACAAATTAATAGGTGTTTCTGACTTGCCCCAAATTTTCTGTTTTGAACTCAGTTCCCAATGATATATCTCATCAAAGGATTGTTGAAAAGATTTTATTCGGTAGAATTAAAAAAGCAATTTTTCAAACACTTTCCTGACAGGTGGCAACAAGATCATGATAATCTATTGTCAGTTAGAATACGCAGTTTCTGTTTTCAATCTTAACCCAAACATCGATCAACTTTTAAAAAGATGAAAGAGATACTTGAACGTGACATAATTTAAACATGCCTCATTCTGACCAGGAGTAAGGCGCACTACCGTCAGTGTATGAGGACAGCTGTAAAACTTGCTTGCTCCCATAATTCACTTGTAAAGTGCATGAGGAAATATACAGACACCATCTTGAAATTTGCTACTTTAAATCACAGTTTAGAAAAGTAATAACAAGTATGAATTAGGATCTTCATGTTCCGATTCAGGGATTTCCAGTTTAAAGTTTAGATTCTAGTAATAAGCCTGGTTTTCTTACAAATTCAAAGATGACAATGGTATGAACAAAGCGATAGGTGTTCCTGGCATTTATTACATTTATTAATGTTTTTAACTCAATTCCCAATAATATTTCTCATCAAAGTATTGTTGATAAGATTTTAATCTATAGAATTAAAAAAACACTTTTTTAAAAACTGTTCTGACCTGTGTCAACAACATTGTGTTCAGTTGGATTACCCAGTTTCTGTTTTCAATCTTAATCCAAACATCGATCAAGCTATAAAAATATGAAAGAGCTGCTTGACCATGACGTGATTTGAATACACAACTTTCTGATATGGATTCAGAAGCACTACAGTTGAATTAAGATCTTCACAATCAGATTCAGTGATTTCCAGTCAAAAATTAAGAATCTGGTAATAAACCCTCTTTTCTTACAAACTCAAAGATGGCAATGGTAAAAATAAATTAATAGGTGCTTATGGCATTAATTACATTTATTAATGTTTGGAACTCAATTCCCAATAACAATTCTTATCAAAGTCCTCTTGAAACGATTATAATCTGTAGAACTGAAAAAATGCAGTTTCTTAAACACTGCAGTCTGGTAGCTACAAAGTCGAGTTAACTTTTGTCAGTTGGACTACGCAGTTACTGTTTTCAATAATAACCCAAACATAAAGACCTGATTGACCCCGACGTGATTTGAACACACAACCTCCTGATCTAGAGTCAGACGCGCTACCGTTGCACCACGAGGTCGGTTGAAAAGTGTTGTTGCTCCCATACTTCACATGAAAAGTGCATGATAAAATATATGGACACCATCTTGAAATTTGCTAATTTGCTAATGTTTGGAACTCAATTCCCAATAACAATTCTTATCAAAGTCCTCTTGAAACGATTATAATCTGTAGCACTAAAAAATGCAGTTTTTCAAACACTTGAAACCATCTTGAAATTTGCTACTTTAAATCACAGTTTAGAAAAGTAATAACAAGGATGAATTAGGATCTTCACGTTCCAATTCAGGGATTTCCAGTTTAAAGTTTAGATTCTAGTAATAAGCCTGATTTTCTTACAAATTCAAAGAAGACAATGGTATGAACAAAGCGATAGGTGTTCCTGGCATTTATTACATTTATTAATGTTTTTAACTCAATTCCAAATAATATTTCTCATCAAAGTATTGTTGATAAGATTTTAATTTATAGAATTAAAAAAACACTTTTTTAAAAACTGTTCTTACCTGTGTCAACAACGTTGTGTTAATCTATTTTCAGTTGGATTACCCAGTTTCTGTTTTCAATCTTAACCCAAACATCGATCAAGCTATAAAAATATGAAAGAGCTGCTTGACCATAACGTGATTTGAATACACAACTTTCTGATATGGATTCAGAAGCACTACAGTTGAATTAAGATCTTCACAATCAGATTCAGTGATTTCCAGTCAAAAATTAAGAATCTGGTAATAAACCCTCTTTTCTTACAAATTCAAAGATGGCAATGGTAAAAATAAATTAATAGGTGCTTATGGCATTAATTACATTTACTAATGTTTGGAACTCAATTCCCAAAAACAATTCTTATCAAAGTCCTCTTGAAATAATTATAATCTGTAGAACTAAAAAATGCAGTTTCTTAAACACTGCAGCCTGGCAACAAAGTCGAGTTAACTTTTGTCAAGTTGGACTACGCAGTTACTGTTTTCAATAATTACCCAAACATCAATCAAGATATGAAAAGACTTAAAGAGCTGATTGACCCCGACGTGATTTGAACACGCAACCTTCTGATCTGGAGTCAGACGCAATATCGTTGCGCCACGAGGTCAGTTGAAAAGTGTTGTTGCTCCCATACTTCACATGAAAAGTGCATGATAAAATATATGGACACCATCTTGAAATTTGCTACTTATAATCACAGTTTGATTTGAACCTTTGTGCAATCACGTGCAATCCATACTGGGCCTAACACCGTCTGAGTCTTCCTCCTGAGACATACATTTTGAATGTGTATGCTATCCATACATGTTATCCAGGGATACGGTACCCTTTCTAACCTTTGTGCAATCACGTGCAATCCATACTGGGCCTAACACCGTCTGAGCCTGCCTCATGCTGTATAGACATATATTTTGAATGTGTACGCTATCCATACATGTTATCCAGGGATACGGTACCCTTTCTAACCTTTGTGCAATCACGTGCAATCCATACTGGGCCTAACACCGTCTGAGCCTGCCTCATGCTGTATAGACATATATTTTGAATGTGTACGCTATCCATACATGTTATCCGGGGATACGGTACCCTTTCTAACCTTTGTGCAATCACGTGCAATCCATACTGGGCCTAACACCGTCTGAGCCTGCCTCCTGAGACATATATATTGAATGTGTACGCTATCCATACATGTTATCCAGGGATACGGTACCCGTCCTAACCTTTGTGCAATCACGTGCAATCCATACTGGGCCTTACACCGTCTGAGCCTGCCTCATGCTGTATAGACATATATTTTGAATGTGTACGCTATCCATACATGTTATCCGGGGATACGGTACCCTTTCTAACCTTTGTGCAATCACGTGCAATCCATACTGGGCCTAACACCGTCTGAGCCTGCCTCCTGAGACATATATTTTGAATGTGTACGCTATCCATACATGTTATCCAGGGATACGGTACCCTTTCTAACCTTTGTGCAATCACGAGCAATCCATACTGGGCCTAACACCGTCTGAGCCTGCCTGATGCTGTATAGACATATATTTTGAATGTGTACGCTATCCATACATGTTATCCAGGGATACGGTACCCTTTCTAACCTTTGTGCAATCACGTGCAATCCATACTGGGCCTAACACCGTCTGAGCCTGCCTCATGCTGTATAGACATATATTTTGAATGTGTACGCTATCCATACATGTTATCCGGGGATACGGTACCCTTTCTAACCTTTGTGCAATCACGTGCAATCCATACTGGGCCTAACACCGTCTGAGCCTGCCTCCTGAGACATATATTTTGAATGTGTACGCTATCCATACATGTTATCCAGGGATACGGTACACTTTCTAACCTTTGTGCAATCACGTGCAATCCATACTGGGCCTAACACCGTCTGAGCCTGCCTCATGCTGTATAGACATATATTTTGAATGTGTACGCTATCCATACATGTTATCCGGGGATACGGTACCCTTTCTAACCTTTGTGCAATCACGTGCAAACCATACTGGGCCTAACACCGTCTGAGCCTGCCTCCTGAGACATATATTTTGAATGTGTACGCTATCCATACATGTTATCCAGGGATACGGTACCCTTTCTAACCTTTGTGCAATCACGTGCAATCCATACTGGGCTTAACACCGTCTGAGCCTGCCTCATGCTGTATAGACATATATTTTGAATGTGTACGCTATCCATACATGTTATCCGGGGATACGGTACCCTTTCTAACCTTTGTGCAATCACGTGCAATCCATACTGGGCCTAACACCATCTGAGCCTGCCTCCTGAGACAAATATTTTGAATGTGTACGCTATCCATACATGTTATCTGGGGATACGGTACACTTTCTCACCTTTGTGCAATCACGTGTAATCCATACTGGGCGTGAGAACGGCTGGCGAGCTGTTAAGCATGCTACAGCACCTGTCCAGACAAGTACAGGGATTCCCTAGCGAGGAGACTTATTTGATTGTTTTCAATGTTGGGACAGCAATTTTTGGGGAGCACTATACTCTGGAGAATGATAGATGGGGCCCACCATACACTGGAACATTCCAAAGGTGGACATCAGACACTGGAGCAGCATTTACAGGGCCCATTATACACTAGAGCATTAGAAATGGGGCCCATTATGTTTGTAGCATTATTTGGGCCCATAAGACAGTGGAGCTTCATCCATGGGGACCAACATATACTGTAGCATTATGTGGAGCTCATCATATACTGTTTCAAACATTATATGGGACCAATGATTCTTTATGGAGAAATAGATGGGCCTCGTCATGAGATGTAAAAAGTGAGGTATTTTTCATTGTACTATACCGCTATTTCTCTGCCGTATCGGAGCATGATGAGTTGTGGTATGTGTTAAAGGGGCGCTCTTTCGACCAGGGCACATGAAAACCTGGAGCCAGCCCTCCCCCCCCACAGTTTGTAGCCAAATAACCCCCATTTTTCAGTGCGTAACTTGTATTATGAAGTTAATTAAGGTTGACAAGCTTAAGAAAGAAGAATTGATGCTTTTGGCATTCAAATGGGCACTGTAGGTGTGTTTCCTGTCCTCCTCTCACTGCCGACTTTTATTCCCCATTGACTTACATTGGGTTTCGTGTTTTGGGAGGACCCCGACTTTTCCCTATAATCGGACGATCTTGCTCGACCCGACTTTTGGAAAAGTCGGGTTTCACGAAACGAAACGCGACCCTAAAAAACCAAAAGTCGCTCAACTCTAGTAATAAACCCTTTTTTCTTACAAATTCAAAGATGACAATGGTATGAACAAATTAATAGGTGTTTCTGACTTGCCCCAAATTTTCTGTTTTGAACTCAGTTCCCAATGATATATCTCATCAAAGGATTGTTGAAAAGATTTTATTCGGTAGAATTAAAAAAGCAATTTTTCAAACACTTTCCTGACAGGTGGCAACAAGATCATGATAATCTATTGTCAGTTAGAATACGCAGTTTCTGTTTTCAATCTTAACCCAAACATCGATCAACTTTTAAAAAGATGAAAGAGATACTTGAACATGACATAATTTAAACATGCATCATTCTGACCAGGAGTAAGGCGCACTACCGTCAGTGTATGAGGACAGCTGTAAAACTTGCTTACTCCCATAATTCACTTGTAAAGTGCATGAGGAAATATACAGACACCATCTTGAAATTTGCTACTTTAAATCACAGTTTAGAAAAGTAATAACAAGGATGAATTAGGATCTTCACGTTCCGATTCAGGGATTTCCAGTTTAAAGTTTAGATTCTAGTAATAAGCCTGATTTTCTTACAAATTCAAAGATGACAATGGTATGAACAAAGCGATAGGTGTTCCTGGCATTTATTACATTTATTAATGTTTTTAACTCAATTCCCAATAATATTTCTCATCAAAGTATTGTTGATAAGATTTTAATCTATAGAATTAAAAAAACACTTTTTTAAAAACTGTTCTGACCTGTGTCAACAACGTTGTGTTAATCTATTTTCAGTTGGATTACCCAGTTTCTGTTTTCAATCTTAACCCAAACATCGATCAAGCTATAAAAATATGAAAGAGCTGCTTGACCATGACGTGATTGGAATACACAACTTTCTGATATGGATTCAGAAGCACTACAGTTGAATTAAGATCTTCACAATCAGATTCAGTGATTTCCAGTCAAAAATTAAGAATCTGGTAATAAACCCTCTTTTCTTACAAATTCAAAGATGGCAATGGTAAAAATAAATTAATAGGTGCTTATGGCATTAATTACATTTATTAATGTTTGGAACTCAATTCCCAATAACAATTCTTATCAAAGTCCTCTTGAAACGATTATAACCTGTAGAACTAAAAAATGCAGTTTCTTAAACACTGCAGCCTGGTAGCAACAAAGTCAAGTTAACTTTTGTCAAGTTGGACTACGCAGTTACTGTTTCCAATAATAACCCAAACATCAATCAAGATATGAAAAGACATAAAGAGCTAATTGACCCCGACGTGATTTGAACACGCAACCTTCTGATCTGGAGTCAGACGCTCTACCGTTGCTCCACGAGGTCATTTGAAAAGTGTTGTTGCTCCCATACTTCACATGAAAAGTGCATGATAAAATATATGGACGCCATCTTGAAATTTGCTACTTAAAATCACAGTTTGGAAAAGATATAAACAAGCATGAATTAAGGTCTTCACTTTCAGATTCAGGGATTTCCAATTAAAAATTTAGAATATAGTAATAAATAGAGTTGAGCGAAACGGGTCGAAAAAATTCAAAAGTCGCCGACTTTTGGCAAAGTCGGGTTTCATGAAACGAAACCCGACCCTAGGATGAGGTCGGCCACGAGGTCGGAGACTTACGCGCCAAAGTCGCTTTTCAAAAGTTTGTTTTGCGCTCTTTTTCAGCCAATCAGGATCCACGGACACTGTGGGCAACGTGATGACATAGGCACGGGTCACCACCATCTTTCAGAAGGGCATGCAAGTGATTGGCTTGCTTTGGTGGGCGTCACAGGGGGTATAAAAGGGCGTGCACGCCGACCGCCAGCTTACTTCTGCCGATCTTAGTATAGGGAGAGGTTGCTGCTGATTCTGTAGGGAGAGCATTAGGCAGGGAAGAAGACAAAAAAACTGCTTCTGCTGCTAGCGATTTGGCCTGCACAACACACCAGTCACTGTGTGTGCAGCGCAAGGGGAGTCTATATAGTGGTGAATCAGTGGTGTTGGTTGTTGGGCTGCCTTTTAAGGCTTCCTGACAGGCTGGCATTGCTGTTTACCCACTGCTCCGCAAACTGCTTTTTTAAAAGCAATCCCAATTTTTTTTTTGTCCTGCTGAGAAGAAAAAAAAACTGCTTCTGCTGCTAGCAATTTGGCCTGCACAACACACCAGTCACTGTGTGTGCAGTGCAAGGGGAGGCTATATAGTGGTGTATCAGTGGTGTTGGTTGTTGGGCTGCCTTCTAAGGCTTCCTGACAGGCTGGCATTGCTGTTTACCCACTGCTCCGCAAACTGCTTTTTTAAAAGCAATCCAATCTCCCTTATCCTCTAGTCACTTTTGTCACAGCTGTGCCATCGAGCCTGTCACATAGCGCTCAGATATTCATTGGGCCTCACACAATCCAAAAGTGTCCAGTGTCCAAAAGTGTGTACAGAGATTCAAAATCTCCCTTATCCTCTAGTCACTTTTGTCACAGCAGTGCCATCGAGCCTGTCACACAGCGCTCAGATATCAGTGGGCCTCACACAATCCAAAAGTGTCCAGTGTCCAAAAGTGTGTGCAGATATTCAAAATCTCCCTTACCTCTAGTCACTTTTGTCACAGCAGTGCCATCGAGCCTGTCACATAGCGCTCAGATATCAGTGGGCCTCACACAATCCAAAAGTGTCCACTGTCCACAAGTGTGTGCAGATATTCAAAATCTCCCTTATCCTCTAGTCACTTTTGTCACAGCTGTGCCATCGAGCCTGTCACATAGCGCTCAGATATCAGTGGGCCTCACACAATCCAAAAGTGTCCAGTGTCCAAAAGTGTGTGCAGATATTCAAAATCTCCCTTATCCTCTAGTCACTTTTGTCACAGCAGTGCCATCGAGCCTGTCACATAGCGCTCAGATATCAGTGGGCCTCACACAATCCAAAAGTGTCCAGTGTCCAAAAGTGTGTGCAGATATTCAAAATCTCCCTTATCCTCTAGTCACTTTTGTCACAGCAGTGCCATCGAGCCTGTCAAATAGCGCTCAGATATCAGTGGGCCTCACACAATCCAAAAGTGTCCAGTGTCCAAAAGTGTGTGCAGATATTCAAAATCTCCCTTATCCTCTAGTCACTTTTGTCACAGCAGTGCCATCGAGCCTGTCACATAGCGCTCAGATATCAGTGGGCCTCACACAATCCAAAAGTGTCCACTGTCCACAAGTGTGTGCAGAAATTCAAAATCTCCCTTATCCTCTAGTCACTTTTGTCACAGCTGTGCCATCGAGCCTGTCACATAGCGCTCAGATATCAGTGGGCCTCACACAATCCAAAAGTGTCCAGTGTCCAAAAGTGTGTGCAGATATTCAAAATCTCCCTTATCCTCTAGTCACTTTTGTCACAGCAGTGCCATCGAGCCTGTCACATAGCACTCAGATATCAGTGGGCCTCACACAATCCAAAAGTGTCCAGTGTCCAAAAGTGTGTGCAGATATTCAAAATCTCCCTTATCCTCTAGTCACTTTTGTCACAGCAGTGCCATCGAGCCTGTCACATAGCGCTCAGATATCAGTGGGCCTCACACAATCCAAAAGTGTCCAGTGTCCAAAAGTGTGTGCAGATATTCAAAATCTCCCTTATCCTCTAGTCACTTTTGTCACAGCAGTGCCATCGAGCCTGTCACATAGCGCTCAGATATCAGTGGGCCTCACACAATCCAAAAGTGTCCAGTGTCCAAAAGTGTGTGCAGATATTCAAAATCTCCCTTATCCTCTAGTCACTTTTGTCACAGCAGTGCCATTGAGCCTGCCACATAGCACTCAGATATCAGTGGGCCTCACACAATCCAAAAGTGTCCAGTGTCCAAAAGTGTGTGCAGATATTCAAAATCTCCCTTATCCTCTAGTCACTTTTGTCACAGCAGTGCCATCGAGCCTGTCACATAGCGCTCAGATATCAGTGGGCCTCACACAATCCAAAAGTGTCCAGTGTTCAAAAGTGTGTGCAGATATTCAAAATCTCCCTTATCCTCTAGTCACTTTTGTCACAGCAGTGCCATCGAGCCTGTCACATAGCGCTCAGATATCAGTGGGCCTCACACAATCCAAAAGTGTCCACTGTCCACAAGTGTGTGCAGAAATTCAAAATCTCCCCTGCCCTATAGACACCTTGTACCTTGTTTTACATTACTATATAGTTTGTTGGATTTTGTCTACATTTCTACCAAAAATGAGGAAGGCTGGTGGAAGAGGCCGTGGAATTGGGCGGGGGTTGGCAGCTGGTAATGATGGTGTTGGTGGTGGATCTGATGGTAGTTGCAAGAGCAAAATAGGACCGAATGCAGGAGGTGCTGACCCTGCGTCATCGTCTGGCTACATAAGGTCTCGAACGCTTAGTTTTCTAGGAGTTGGCAAACTGCTTTTAAAGCCAGAGCATCAGGAAAAAGTTTTGTCTTACATTGCTGACTCAGCCTCCAGCTCTATCGCCTCCTCTTCTTCAGTTGTAAAAAGTAAAAGCACTGAGTCGTCATTGGAGGCTCATGTTCATGAACCACACCTTTCCTTGTGTCCTTCACCCCAACCAAGATTGAAGGATGACGCAGGCCATACTACTGATTACTCCATGGAGCTGTTTTCACATACCATGCCTGGATTATCAAGTCAAATGGTGAATTACCCAGGCCAAGATTAATCTGACATGGAGTGCACTGATGCACAGCCGCTGATGGATGATTCTGCTGGTACATTCACTCAGAGCACTACATTGTCCTCGCAGTGTACAGAGCCAGATTCTGACCCTGATGAGACTCAGGTGCCCCTTCCCGCACACTATACCACCATACACGGTGACACAGAGGAAGGTGCACATGACATAGAAGAGGAGGTGATGGATGACCCAGTTGTTGACCCAGATTGGCATCCATTGGGGGAAGAGGGTGCTGCTTCCAATAGCTCAGATGAGGAGCATCCACAGCAGACATCGACATCGCAACAGCTGTTATCTGGCAGGAACGGAGCACTCCAAAGACAGGTTCCAAACATCAAAAGAGTTGCTGGACAGCTTGTCCAGAGGGTCAAAAGATCACAGCATGCTAGGCCGCAAAATGTCTGCCAAAGTAGGAAGAGTGCAGTGTGGCACTTTTTTGAGCAAAATCCTCATGATCAGGCCAAGGTTATCTGTAAGAAGTGCGCAAAGACCTTTAGCTGAGGGAAAAATCTGAAAAATTTGAATACCAGTTGCATGCTTAGACATTTAACCAGCATGCACTTGCAAGCGTGGACACAACACCAAACCTCAAGTGCCACATGTGCAACTGATCACAACGAAGGTAGTCAGCAACGCTACATTGTTTCCCCCACTGTAAGCCCACCGGTTAGCACAGCAGCAAATGTTGAGGTGTCGTTGCAAGGCCACAGCAGTCAGGGAATCCCAATGTTATATCAACGAAAGACTGATTCTAGGCCAACAGAAAGAACACCAACTCCATCACCATCATCAACCCTCTCTCAGTCCGCCCTGTCCACCGCTACTTCCACCATATGCAGCTCTCAAGTCCAGCTCACCCTCCCAGACACTATTAGTAGGTCAAGAAAGTACTCAGTCTCTCATCCGCGTACACTGGGTTTGAACGCCCACATTGCCAAACTAATCTCGTTTGAGATGATGCCCTTTCGGTTGGTGGAAAGCACAGCTTTCCGTGAACTCATGGCCTATGCAGTACCACGCTATGACCTACCCAGTCGCCACTTCTTCTCTCGCAAAGCCATCCCAGCCCTCCACCATCATGTGAAAGACCGCATAGTCCATGCACTCAAGCAGTCAGTGAGCGGAAAGGTGCACCTCACTACTGATGCATGGTCCAGTCGGCATGGCCAGGGCCGTTACGTGTCCATCACTGCGCACTGGGTTAATGTGGTGGATTCAGGGTCCACAGGGGACAGTGGTGGTGGGACAGTGCTGCCTAGCCCACGGTATAGGAAACAGTTGGCTGTAGGCGTTCCACCCTCCTCCTCCTCCTCCTCCTCCAGAAGCGAAAGCTCGTCCACAGAGCGCAGTCGTACGAGCACTCCATCTGCAGCTGCCACTGTTGCACACGATGTGTCCCCCTATCGAGCAGCTAGTGGAAAGCGTCAGCAGGCTGTGTTGCAGATGATGTGTTTGGGCGACAGACATACCGCCGAGGTGCTGGCCGAGTACTTGAAGCGACAAACTGAGTCATGGCTGGGCAGTGTACATCTTGAGGCAGGCAAGGTAGTTAGTGATAACGGCCGTAATTTTGTGGCAGCCATAGCCCTTTCAAAACTCAGCCACATACCTTGCTTGGCTCACACCTTGAACCTGGTGGTGCAGTGCTTCCTCAAAAATTATCCGGAGTTAACAGCCCTGCTCCAGAAGGTGCGAAGACTGTGCGCGCACATCCGCCGGTCGCCTGTACACTCCGTTCGTATGCAGAAGCTGCAGCGATTGCTCCACCTTCCCAACCACCGCCTCATTATCGACATTGCACCAAGGTGGAACTCCACCCTGCACATGGTGGAGCGGCTGTGCGAGCAGAGGCAGGCCATAATGCATTTGTGGGAGGATACACGGCCAGGCACTTTGAGAGCAGACATGGAGTTGACAGGTGTGCAGTGGTCGAAGCTGAAAGACCTCTGTAAAGTCCTTCAGTGTTTTCAGGAATGCACACGGCTGGTAAGCGCAGACAACGCCATCCTAAGCATGAGCATCCCACTTATGCATCTGCTCATGCAAACTTTGACGCACCTTAAGGAGCAGGCGTCTGCAGCCAATGTTGATGAGGAGGAAGAGGAGGAGGGAATCCTTGATGACATTCAGCCATTGTCTGCTCAGGGATCTCTCCTGGACGAGGTGGAGGAAGAAGAGGAGGAGGAGGAGGATGATGGGGATGATTACTTAGGGGAGGAGGATGCATCTCGTGGGGCAAGTGAAAATGTTGGCGTGGCAAGGTCTGGTACAGGGTTTGTGCGTGACTGGAGGGATGTGGATTTGCCAGAAAGTGCTCCTCCACCCAGCACTCGCAGTGCATCATTGACACCGGGAACATTGGCCCACATGTCAGATTATGCCTTGCGGATTCTAAAAAGGGACCCCCGCATTGCCAAAATGATGAACGATGACGACTACTGGTTGGCCAGCATCCTGGATCCACGCTATAAAGGCAAATTACAAAACATCATGCCACAGGAGAACCTTGACCTAATATTGGCTAATAAACAAGCAACTCTGGTAAATCGGTTGCTTGAGGCATTCCCAGCACACAGCAGCGGTGATGGTTCTCACACGAGCCGTACGGGCCGGGGGCAGCTTGGCAGAGGTGTTTGTGGTGCACACAGCAGAAGTGGCGTTGGAGACAGGGGTTTCATGACAATGTTGTGGACTGATTTTTCAAATACCGCTCACACAACTGGTAATAATGCATCGATGGAAAGTGACAGGAGACAGCAGTTGTCAACTATGGTAACAAACTACTTTTCCTCCCATATCGATGTTCTCCCACACAGGTCATTCCCCTTTGACTATTGGGCCGCTAAACTGGACACCTGGCCTGAATTGGCCCAATATGCCTTACTGGAGCTCGCTTGCCCAGCTGCAAGTGTGCTATCGGAAAGAGTCTTCAGTGCAGCTGGATCAATCCTGACAGAAAAAAGGACCCGTCTGTCAACCCAAAATGTGGATGATCTAACCTTCATTAAAATGAACCACGCATGGGTTTCCAAGGATTTTGTCTCACCTTCCCCTGATGACACATAGGGTGACAGAAAAATGGCTTGCTTTGGTCAACCTCTTCCTGGTACTTCACCTATTTCGCCTTTTGCATCAGCTGAATGTCCAACATCAACATATGCCACTTTCTAAAACTCCCTAACTGTGCTGCCTCCCCCCCATGGCCGGGGTCACCACCTACCGCACGACACCGTGCGAGTGCCGTTGCCCTGGACAGGTGGGTAGGCCGACTCTTGGGCGCGGGCACTGGCACAGGGTCCCTCATAGTGCAATCAAGTGTCTCTGACGGTGGTGGCGCACACCTGCCGTCAGACACACCGCTGTACTATGAGGGGCCCAGTGCCAGTACCGACGCCCACGAGTAGGCCCCCCTTGCTTGGGCAGGGCCACAGCATTTGCAATCTTTACCTCTCCCTGCTCCTCCGCTGTGTAATCTGGGCCGTCAAATCCATACTGTGCCTGACACGGTCTGAACCTGCCTCCTGAGACATATATTTTGAATGTGTATGCTATCCATACATGTTATCCAGGGATACGGTACCCTTTCTAACCTTTGTGCAATCACGTGCAATCCATACTGGGCCTAACACCGTCTGAGCCTGCCTCCTGAGACATATATTTTGAATGTGTACGCTATCCATACATGTTATCCAGGGATATGGTACCCTTTCTAACCTTTGTGCAATCACGTGCAATCCATACTGGGCCTAACACCATCTGAGCCTACCTCATGCTGTATAGACATATATTTTGAATGTGTACGCTATCCATACATGTTATCCGGGGATACGGTACCCTTTCTAACCTTTGTGCAATCACGTGCAATCCATACTGGGCCTAACACCGTCTGAGCCTGCCTCATGCTGTATAGACATATATTTTGAATGTGTACGCTATCCATACATGTTATCCAGGGATACGTACCCTTTCTAACCTTTGTGCAATCACGTGCAATCCATACTGGGCCTAACACCGTCTGAGCCTGCCTCCTGAGACATATATTTTGAATGTGTACGCTATCCATACATGTTATCCAGGGATACGGTACCCTTTCTAACCTTTGTGCAATCACGTGCAATCCATACTGGGCCTAACACCGTATGAGCCTGCCTCCTGAGACATATATTTTGAATGTGTACGCTATCCATACATGTTATCCAGGGATACGGTACCCTTTCTAACCTTTGTGCAATCACGTGCAATCCATACTGGGCCTAACACCATCTGAGTCTGCCTCCTGAGACATATATTTTGAATGTGTACGCTATCCATACATGTTATCCAGGGATACGGTACCCTTTCTAACCTTTGTGCAATCACGTGCAATCCATACTGGGCCTAACACCGTCTGAGCCTGCCTCATGCTGTATAGACATATATTTTGAATGTGTACGCTATCCATACATGTTATCCGGGGATACGGTACCCTTTCTAACCTTTGTGCAATCACGTGCAATCCATACTGGGCCTAACACCGTCTGAGCCTGCCTCATGCTGTATAGACATATATTTTGAATGTGTACGCTATCCATACATGTTATCCAGGGATACGGTACCCTTTCTAACCTTTGTGCAATCACGTGCAATCCATACTGGGCCTAACACCGTCTGAGCCTGCCTCCTGAGACATATATTTTGAATGTGTACGCTATCCATACATGTTATCCAGGGATATGGTACCATTTCTAACCTTTGTGCAATCACGTGCAATCCATACTGGGCCTAACACCGTCTGAGCCTGCCTCCTGAGACATATATTTTGAATGTGTACGCTATCCATACATGTTATCCAGGGATACGGTACCCTTTCTAACCTTTGTGCAATCACGTGCAATCCATACTGGGCCTAACACCATCTGAGCCTGCCTCCTGAGACATATATTTTGAATGTGTACGCTATCCATACATGTTATCCAGGGATACGGTACCCTTTCTAACCTTTGTGCAATCACGTGCAATCCATACTGGGCCTAACACCGTCTGAGCCTGCCTCATGCTGTATAGACATATATTTTGAATGTGTACGCTATCCATACATGTTATCCGGGGATACGGTACCCTTTCTAACCTTTGTGCAATCACGTGCAATCCATACTGGGCCTAACACCGTCTGAGCCTGCCTCCTGAGACATATATTTTGAATGTGTACGCTATCCATACATGTTATCCAGGGATACGGTACCCTTTCTAACCTTTGTGCAATCACGTGCAATCCATACTGGGCCTAACACCGTCTGAGCCTGCCTCCTGAGACATATATTTCGAATGTGTACGCTATCCATACATGTTATCCAGTGATACGGTACCCTTTCTAACCTTTGTGCAATCACGTGCAATCCATACTGGGCCTAACACCGTCTGAGCCTGCCTCCTGAGACATATATTTTGAATGTGTACGCTATCCATACATGTTATCCAGGGATACGGTACCCTTTCTAACCTTTGTGCAATCACGTGCAATCCATACTGGGCCTAACACTGTCTGAGTCTGCCTCCTGAGACATACATTTTGAATGTGTACGCTATCCATACATGTTATCCAGGGATACGGTACCCTTTCTAACCTTTGTGCAATCACGTGCAATCCATACTGGGCCTAACACCGTCTGAGTCTGCCTCCTGAGACATACATTTTGAATGTGTACGCTATCCATACATGTTATCCAGGGATACGGTACCCTTTCTAACCTTTGTGCAATCACGTGCAATCCATACTGGGCCTAACACCGTCTGAGCCTGCCTCATGCTGTATAGACATATATTTTGAATGTGTACGCTATCCATACATGTTATCCAGGGATATGGTACCCTTTCTAACCTTTGTGCAATCACTTGCAATCCATACTGGGCCTAACACCGTCTGAGCCTGCCTCATGCTGTATAGACATATATTTTGAATGTGTACGCTATCCATACATGTTATCCGGGGATACGGTACCCTTTCTAACCTTTGTGCAATCACGTGCAATCCATACTGGGCCTAACACCGTCTGAGCCTGCCTCCTGAGACATATATATTGAATGTGTACGCTATCCATACATGTTATCCAGGGATACGGTACCCGTCCTAACCTTTGTGCAATCACGTGCAATCCATACTGGGCCTTACACCGTCTGAGCCTGCCTCATGCTGTATAGACATATATTTTGAATGTGTACGCTATCCATACATGTTATCCGGGGATACGGTACCCTTTCTAACCTTTGTGCAATCACGTGCAATCCATACTGGGCCTAACACCGTCTGAGCCTGCCTCCTGAGACATATATTTTGAATCTGTACGCTATCCATACATGTTATCCAGGTATACGGTACCCTTTCTAACCTTTGTGCAATCACGAGCAATCCATACTGGGCCTAACACCGTCTGAGCCTGCCTGATGCTGTATAGACATATATTTTGAATGTGTACGCTATCCATACATGTTATCCAGGGATACGGTACCCTTTCTAACCTTTGTGCAATCACGTGCAATCCATACTGGGCCTAACACCGTCTGAGCCTGCCTCATGCTGTATAGACATATATTTTGAATGTGTACGCTATCCATACATGTTATCCGGGGATACGGTACCCTTTCTAACCTTTGTGCAATCACGTGCAATCCATACTGGGCCTAACACCGTCTGAGCCTGCCTCCTGAGACATATATTTTGAATGTGTACGCTATCCATACATGTTATCCAGGGATACGGTACACTTTCTAACCTTTGTGCAATCACGTGCAATCCATACTGGGCCTAACACCGTCTGAGCCTGCCTCATGCTGTATAGACATATATTTTGAATGTGTACGCTATCCATACATGTTATCCGGGGATACGGTACCCTTTCTAACCTTTGTGCAATCACGTGCAATCCATACTGGGCCTAACACCGTCTGAGCCTGCCTCCTGAGACATATATTTTGAATGTGTACGCTATCCATACATGTTATCCATGGATACGGTACCCTTTCTAACCTTTGTGCAATCACGTGCAATCCATACTGGGCTTAACACCGTCTGAGCCTGCCTCATGCTGTATAGACATATATTTTGAATGTGTACGCTATCCATACATGTTATCCGGGGATACGGTACCCTTTCTAACCTTTGTGCAATCACGTGCAATCCATACTGGGCCTAACACCATCTGAGCCTGCCTCCTGAGACAAATATTTTGAATGTGTACGCTATCCATACATGTTATCTGGGGATACGGTACACTTTCTCACCTTTGTGCAATCATGTGTAATCCATACTGGGCGTGAGAACGGCTGGCGAGCTGTTAAGCAAGCTACAGCACCTGTCCAGACAAGTACAGGGATTCCCTAGCGAGGAGACTTATTTGATTGTTTTCAATGTTGGGACAGCAATTTTTGGGGAGCACTATACTCTGGAGAATGATAGATGGGGCCCACCATACACTGGAACATTCCAAAGGTGGACATCAGACACTGGAGCAGCATTTACAGGGCCCATTATACACTAGAGCATTAGAAATGGGGCCCATTATGTTTGGAGCATTATTTGGGCCCATAAGACAGTGGAGCTTCATCCATGGGGACCAACATATACTGTAGCATTATGTGGAGCTCATCATATACTGTTTCAAACATTATATGGGACCAATGATTCTGTATGGAGAAATAGATGGGCCTCGTCATGAGATGTAAAAAGTGAGGTATTTTTCATTGTACTATACCGCTATTTCTCTGCCGTATCGGAGCATGATGAGTTGTGGTATGTGTTAAAGGGGCGCTCTTTCGACCAGGGCACATGAAAACCTGGAGCCAGCCCTCCCCCCCCACAGTTTGTAGCCAAATAACCCCCATTTTTCAGTGCGTAACTTGTATTATGAAGTTAATTAAGGTTGACAAGCTTAAGAAAGAAGAATTGATGCTTTTGGCATTCAAATGGGCACTGTAGGTGTGTTTCCTGTCCTCCTCTCACTGCCGACTTTTATTCCCCATTGACTTACATTGGGTTTCGTGTTTCGGGAGGACCCCGACTTTTCCCTATAATCGGACGATCTTGCTCGACCCGACTTTTGGAAAAGTCGGGTTTCACGAAACGAAACGCGACCCTAAAAAACCAAAAGTCGCTCAACTCTAGTAATAAACCCTTTTTTCTTACAAATTCAAAGATGACAATGGTATGAACAAATTAATAGGTGTTTCTGACTTGCCCCAAATTTTCTGTTTTGAACTCAGTTCCCAATGATATATCTCATCAAAGGATTGTTGAAAAGATTTTATTCGGTAGAATTAAAAAAGCAATTTTTCAAACACTTTCCTGACAGGTGGCAACAAGATCATGATAATCTATTGTCAGTTAGAATACGCAGTTTCTGTTTTCAATCTTAACCCAAACATCGATCAACTTTTAAAAAGATGAAAGAGATACTTGAACATGACATAATTTAAACATGCATCATTCTGACCAGGAGTAAGGCGCACTACCGTCAGTGTATGAGGACAGCTGTAAAAATTGCTTACTCCCATAATTCACTTGTAAAGTGCATGAGGAAATATACAGACACCATCTTGAAATTTGCTACTTTAAATCACAGTTTAGAAAAGTAATAACAAGGATGAATTAGGATCTTCACGTTCCGATTCAGGGATTTCCAGTTTAAAGTTTAGATTCTAGTAATAAGCCTGATTTTCTTACAAATTCAAAGATGACAATGGTATGAACAAAGCGATAGGTGTTCCTGGCATTTATTACATTTATTAATGTTTTTAACTCAATTCCCAATAATATTTCTCATCAAAGTATTGTTGATAAGATTTTAATCTATAGAATTAAAAAAACACTTTTTTAAAAACTGTTCTGACCTGTGTCAACAACGTTGTGTTAATCTATTTTCAGTTGGATTACCCAGTTTCTGTTTTCAATCTTAACCCAAACATCGATCAAGCTATAAAAATATGAAAGAGCTGCTTGACCATGACGTGATTTGAATACACAACTTTCTGATATGGATTCAGAAGCACTACAGTTGAATTAAGATCTTCACAATCAAATTCAGTGATTTCCAGTCAAAAATTAAGAATCTGGTAATAAACCCTCTTTTCTTACAATTTCAATGATGGCAATGGTAAAAATAAATTAATAGGTGCTTATGGCATTAATTACATTTATTAATGTTTGGAACTCAATTCCCAATAACAATTCTTACCAAAGTCCTCTTGAAACGATTATAATCTGTAGAACTAAAAAATGCAGTTTCTTAAACACTGCAGCCTGGTAGCAACAAAGTCGAGTTAACTTTTGTCAGTTGGACTACGCAGTTACTGTTTTCAATAATAACCCAAACATCAATCAAGATATGAAAAGACATAAAGAGCTGATTGATCCCGACGTGATTTCAACACGCAACCTTCTGATCTGGAGTCAGACGCACTACCATTGCGCCACAAGGTCAGTTGTAAAGTGTTACTGCTCCCATACTTCACATGAAAAGTGCATGATAAAATATATGGCCACCATCTTGAAATTTGCTACTTATAATCACAGTTTGGAAAAGATATAAACAAGGATGAATTAAGGTCTTCACTTTCAGATTCAGGGATTTCCAATTAAAAATTTAGAACATAGTAATAAACCCTTTTTTCTTACAAATTCAAAGATGACAATGGTATGAACAAATTAATAGGTGTTTCTGACTTGCCCCAAATCTTCTGTTTTGAACTCAGTTCCCAATGATATATCTCATCAAAGGATTGTTGAAAAGATTTTATTTGGTAGAATTAAAAAAGCAATTTTTCAAACACTTTCCTGACAGGTGGCAACAAGATCATGATAATCTATTGTCAGCTAGAATACGCAGTTTCTGTTTTCAATCTTAACCCAAACATCGATCAACTTTTTAAAAGATGAAAGAGATACTTGAACGTGACATAATTTAAACATGCATCATTCTCACCAGGAGTAAGGCGCACTACCGTCAGTGTATGAGGATAGCTGTAAAACTTGCTTGCTCCAATAATTCACTTGTAAAGTGCATGAGGAAATATACAGACACCATCTTGAAATTTGCTACTTTAAATCACAGTTTAGAAAAGTAATAACAAGGATGAATTAGGATCTTCACGTTCCGATTCAGGGATTTCCAGTTTAAAGTTTAGATTCTAGTAATAAGCCTGATTTTCTTACAAATTCAAAGATGACAATGGTATGAACAAAGCGATAGGTGTTCCTGGCATTTATTACATTTATTAATGTTTTTAACTCAATTCCCAATAATATTTCTCATCAAAGTATTGTTGATAAGATTTTAATCTATAGAATTAAAAAAACACTTTTTTAAAAACTGTTCTGACCTGTGTCAACAACGTTGTGTCAATTTTTTTCAGTTGGATTACCCAGTTTCTGTTTTCAATCTTAACCCAAACATCGATCAAGCTATAAAAATATGAAAGAGCTGCTTGACCATGACGTGATTTGAATACACAACTTTCTGATATGGATTCAGAAGCACTACAGTTGAATTAAGATCTTCACAATCAGATTCAGTGATTTCCAGTCAAAAATTAAGAATCTGGTAATAAACCCTCTTTTCTTACAAATTCAAAGATGGCAATGGTAAAAATAAATTAATAGGTGCTTATGGCATTAATTACATGTATTAATGTTTGGAACTCAATTCCCAATAACAATTCTTATCAAAGTCCTCTTGAAACGATTATAATCTGTAGAACTAAAAAATGCAGTTTCTTAAACACTGCAGCCTGGTAGCAACAAAGTCGAGTTTACTTTTGTCAAGTTGGACTACGCAGTTACTGTTTTCAATAATAACCCAAACATCAATCAAGATATGAAAAGACAAAAAGAGCAGATTGACCCGGATGTGATTTCAACACACAACCTTCTGATCTGGAGACAGACGCGCTACCGTTACGCCACGAGGTCAGTTGAAAAGTGTTGTTGCTCCCATACTTCACATGAAAAGTGCATGATAAAATATATGGACACCATCTTGTAATTTGCTACTTATAATCTCAGTTTGGAAAAGATATAAACAAGGATGAATTAAGGTCTTCACTTTCAGATTCAGGGATTTCCAATTAAAAATTTAGAATATAGTAATAAACCCTTTTTTCTTACAAATTCAAAGATGACAATGGTATGAACAAATTAATAGGTGTTTCTGACTTGCCCCAAATTTTCTGTTTTGAACTCAGTTCCCAATGATATATCTCATCAAAGGATTGTTGAAAAGATTTTATTCGGTAGAATTAAAAAAGCAATTTTTCAAACACTTTCCTGACAGGTGGCAACAAGATCATGATAATCTATTGTCAGTTAGAATACGCAGTTTCTGTTTTCAATCTTAACCCAAACATCGATCAACTTTTAAAAAGATGAAACAGATACTTGAATGTGACATAATTTAAACATGCATCATTCTGACCAGGAGTAAGGCGCACTACCGTCAGTGTATGAGGACAGCTGTAAAACTTGCTTGCTCCCATAATTTACTTGTAAAGCGCATGAGGAAGTATACAGACACCATCTTGAAATTTGCTACTTTAAATCACAGTTTAGAAAAGTAATAACAAGGATGAAATAGGATCTTCCACCGGCACGGTGGCTCAGTGGTTAGCCACTGGGTTCGAATCCCACCAAGGACAACATCTGCAAGAAGTTTGTATGTTCTCCCCGTGTTTGCGTGGGTTTCCTCCAGGTACTCCGGTTTCCTCCCACATTCTAAAGACATACTGATAGGGAATTTAGATTGTGAGCCCCATCAGGGACAGTGATGATAATGTGTGCAAACTGTAAAGCGCTGTGGAATATGTTAGCGCTATATAAAAATAAAGATTATTATTATTATTATCTTCACTTTCCGATTCAGGGATTTCCAGTTTAAAGTTTAGTTTCAAGTAATAAGCCTGATTTTCTTACAAATTCAAAGATGACAATGGTATGAACAAAGCGATAGGTGTTCCTGGCATTTATTACATTTATTAATGTTTTTAACTCAATTCCCAATAATATTTCTCATCAAAGTATTGTTGATAAGATTTTAACCCCTTCCTGACATGAGACGTACTATCCCGTCCACGGTACCCGGGCCCGTATGACCGGGGACGGGATAGTACGTCTACCGCGATCAGCGGCGCCCACGTGGTGAGCGCCGCTGATCGCGGCCGGGTGTCAGCTGATTATCACAGCTGACACCCGGCACAATGTGTCAGGGGCGGTCACGGACCGCCCCCGACACGTTAACCCCTTGCACACCGCGATCAAATGCGATCGCGGTGTATCGGGAGTTAAAGGGAAGCATCGGCAGGGAGGGGGCTCCCTCCGTGCTTCCCTGAGCCCCCCACGGCAGCGCAATGTGCAGCGCTGCTGCGGGGGACTCCTTTCCTCCAGGCCCCCAAATCCAAGATGGCGACGGGGGCCTTCGGGGGCCTGGGGAAGCTGGCTTCCTCAGTGCCTGCAAAGCGCAGGCATGAGGAAGCCTTGTGCACTGCCTGTGACAGATTGCTGATCTGTCACAGTGATCTGTGATGTGACAGATCAGCGATCTGTCACAGGACAGTGATGTCCCACCTGGGACTATGTAATAAAGTAAAAAAAAAATTAAAAAAAGTGTAAAAATAAATTTTAAAAAATCGCCAAATAAATTAGTAAAAAAAAAAAAAAATATTCCCCAATAAATTCATTTTTTGAAAATAATAAAAAAAAAAACAATAAAAGTACACATATTAGGTATCGCCGCGTCCGTAACGACCTGCCCTATAAAATAACAATAATGCGCGATCAAAAAGACGCATATAAATATCCATGGTACCGCTGAAAACGTCATCTTGTCCGTCAAAAAACAAGCCGCCACACAGCATCATCAGCGAAAAAATAAAAAAGTTATAACTCGCAGAATAAAGCGATGCAAAAATAATTATTTTTTATATAAAATAGTTTTCATTGCATAAAACCGACAAAAACATAAAAAAAGACCTAAATGAGGTATCGCTGTAACCGTACTGACCCGAAGAATAAAACCGCTTTATCAATTTTACCGCACGCCGAATGGTGTAAACGCACCCCCCCAAAAGAAATTCATGAAACGCTGGTTTTTGTTCATTCTGCATCCCAAAAATCGGAATAAAAAGCGATCAAAAAATTTCACGTGCCCGAAAATGGTACCAATAAAAACGTCAACTCGTCCCACAAAAAATAAGACCTCACATGACTCGGTGGGTCAAAATAAGGAAAAATTATAGCTCTCAATATGTGGTGATGCAAAAACTATTTTTACAATAAAAAGCGTCTTTTAGCGTGCGACAGCTGCCAAACATAAAAACCGCCATAAATAGTAAATCAAACCCCCCGTTATCAACCCCTTAGTTAGGGAAAAATAATAAAATAAAAAAAATGTATTTATTTCCATTTTTCCATTAGGGTTAGGGCTAGGGTTAGGGCTAGGGGTGTGTTGGGGTAGGGTTGGGGTAGGGTTAGGGCTAGGGTTAGGGCTAGGGTTAGGGCTAGGGCTAGGGTTAGGGCTAGGGTTAGGGCTAGGGTTAGGGGCGTGTTGGGGTTCGGGTTGGAGTTAGAATTGGGGTTTCCACTGTTTGGGCACATCAGGGGCTCTCCAAATGCAACATGGCGTCTGATCTCAATTCCAGCCAATTCTGAGTTGAAAAAGTCAAATGGTGCTCCTTCCCTTCCAAGCTCTGCTATGCGCCCAAACAGTGTTTTACCCCCACATGTAGGGTAGCAGCCTACTCAGGACAAATTGCAAAACAATGTTTGGGGTCCAATTTCTCCTGTTACCCTTAGGAAAATAAAAAATTGGGGGCAAAAATATCATTTTTGTGGAAAAAAATGATTTTTTTATTTTCACATCCGAGTGTTATAAACTTCTGTGAAGCACTTGGGGGTTCAAAGTGCTCACCACACATCTAGATAAGTTCCGTGGGGGGTCTAGTGTCCAAAATGGGGTCAGTTGTGGGGAGTTTCAATAGTTTAGGTACATCAGGGGCTCTCCAAACGCACATGACACCCGCAGACCATTCCATCAAAGTCTGCATTCCAAAACGTCACTGCTTCCCTTCCGAGCCCCGACGTGTGTCCATACAGTAGTTTTCTCCCACATATGGGGTGTCAGTGTACTCAGGACAAATTGGACAACAACTTTTGGGGTCCAATTTCTCCTGGTACCCTTGGGAAAATAAAAAAATTTTGACTAAATATTATGTTTGTGGAAAAAATACGAATTTTTTATTTTCACGCCCGGGCGTTGTAAACTTCTGTGAAGCACTGGGGGGGTCAAAGTGCTCACCACACATCTAGATAAGTTCCTTGGGGGGTCTAGTTTACAAAATGGTGTCATTTATGGGGGGTTTCCACTGTTTAGGTACATTAGGGGCTCTCCAAAGGCAACATGACACCCGCAGACCATTCCATCAAAGTCTGCATTCCAAAACATCACTACTTCCCTTCCGAGCCCCGACGTGTGCCCATACAGTAGTTTTCTCCCACATATGGGGTGTCAGCATACTCAGGACAAATTGGACAACAACTTTTGGGGTCCAATTTCTCCTGGTACCCTTGGGAAAATAAAAAAATGGTGACTAAAAGATCATGTTTGTGGAAAAAATACGAATTTTTTATTTTCACGCCCGGGCGTTGTAAACTTCTGTGAAGCACTGGGGGGGTCAAAGTGCTCACCACACATCTAGATAAGTTCCTTGGGGGGTCTAGTTTACAAAATGGTGTCATTTGGGGGGGTTTCCACTGTTTAGGTACATTAGGGGCTCTCCAAAGGCAACATGACACCCGCAGACCATTCCATCAAAGTCTGCATTCCAAAACGTCACTACTTCCCTTCCGAGCCCCGACGTGTGCCCATACAGTAGTTTTCTCCCACATATGGGGTAGCAGCGTACTCAGGACAAATTGAACAACAACTTTTGGGGTCCAATTTATCCTGGTACCCTTGGGAAAATAAAAAAATGGTGACTAAAAGATCATGTTTGTGGAAAAAATACGAATTTTTTATTTTCACGCCCGGGCGTTGTAAACTTCTGTGAAGCACTGGGGGGGTCAAAGTGCTCACCACACATCTAGATAAGTTCCTTGGGGGGTCTAGTTTACAAAATGGTGTCATTTGTGGGGGGTTTCCACTGTTTAGGTACATTAGGGGCTCTCCAAAGGCAACATGACACCCGCAGACCATTCCATCAAAGTCTGCATTCCAAAACGTCACTACTTCCCTTCCGAGCCCCGACGTGTGCCCATACAGTAGTTTTCTCCCACATATGGGGTGTCAGCGTACTCAGGACAAATTGGACAACAACTTTTGGGGTCCAATTTCTCCTGGTACCCTTGGGAAAATAAAAAAATGGTGACTAAAAGATCATGTTTGTGGAAAAAATACGAATTTTTTATTTTCACGCCCGGGCGTTGTAAACTTCTGTGAAGCACTGGGGGGGTCAAAGTGCTCACCACACATCTAGATAAGTTCCTTGGGGGGTCTAGTTTACAAAATGGTGTCATTTGGGGGGGTTTCCACTGTTTAGGTACATTAGGGGCTCTCCAAAGGCAACATGACACCCGCAGACCATTCCATCAAAGTCTGCATTCCAAAACGTCACTACTTGACTTCCGAGCCCCGATGTGTGCCCATACAGTAGTTTTCTCCCACATATGGGGTAGCAGCGTACTCAGGACAAATTGGACAACAACTTTTGGGGTCCAATTTATCCTGGTACCCTTGGGAAAATAAAAAAATGGTGACTAAAAGATCATGTTTGAGGAAAAAATACGAATTTTTTATTTTCACGCCCGGGCGTTGTAAACTTCTGTGAAGCACTGGGGGGGTCAAAGTGCTCACCACACATCTAGATAAGTTCCTTGGGGGGTCTAGTTTACAAAATGGTGTCATTTGTGGGGGGTTTCCACTGTTTAGGTACATTAGGGGCTCTCCAAAGGCAACATGACACCCGCAGACCATTCCATCAAAGTCTGCATTCCAAAACGTCACTACTTCCCTTCCGAGCCCCGACGTGTGCCCATACAGTAGTTTTCTCCCACATATGGGGTGTCAGCGTACTCAGGACAAATTGGACAACAACTTTTGGGGTCCAATTTCTCCTGGTACCCTTGGGAAAATAAAAAAATGGTGACTAAAAGATCATGTTTGTGGAAAAAATACGAATTTTTTATTTTCACGCCCGGGCGTTGTAAACTTCTGTGAAGCACTGGGGGGGTCAAAGTGCTCACCACACATCTAGATAAGTTCCTTAGGGGGTCTAGTTTCCAAAATGGTGTCATTTGTGGGGGGGTTCCACTGTTTTGGTACATCAGGAGTTTTCCAAACGCGACATGGTGTCCGATCTCAATTCCAGCCAAAAACGTCAAATGGCGCTGCTTCCCTTCCGAGCTCTGCCATGCGCCCAAATAGTGGTTTACCCCCACATGTGGGGTATCAGCGTACTCAGGACAAATTGCACAATAACTTTTAGGGTCCTGTTACCCTTGGAAAAATAAGAATTGAGGGTGAAAAGATCATTTTTGTGGAAAAAATATGATTTTTTAATTGTATGGCTTTATGTTATAAACTTCTGTGAAGCCCATGGGGGTTCAAAGTTCTCACCACACATCTAGATAAGTTCCTTAGGGGGTCTAGTTTCCAAAATGGTGTCATTTGTGGGGGGTTTCCACTGTTTTGGTACATCAGGGGTTTTCCAAACGCGACATGGTGTCCGATCTCAATTCCAGCCAAAAACGTCAAATGGCGCTGCTTCCCTTCCGAGCTCTGCCATGCGCCCAAATAGTGGTTTACCCCCACTTGTGGGGTATCAGCGTACTCAGGACAAATTGCACAATAACTTTTAGGGTCCTGTTACCCTTGGAAAAATAAGAATTGAGGGTGAAAAGATCATTTTTTGTTGAAAAAATATGATTTTTTAATTGTATGGCTTTATGTTATAAACTTCTGTGAAGCCCATGGGGGTTCAAAGTTCTCACCACATATCTAGATAAGTTCCTTAGGGGGTCTAGTTTCCAAAATGGTGTCATTTGTGGGGGGTTTCCACTGTTTTGGTACATCAGGGGTTTTCCAAACGCGACATGGTGTCCGATCTCAACTCCAGCCAAAAACGTCAAATGGCGCTGCTTCCCTTCCGAGCTCTGCCATGCGCCCAAATAGTGGTTTACCCCCACATGTGGGGTATCAGCGTACTCAGGACAAATTGCACAATAACTTTTAGGGTCCTGTTACCCTTGGAAAAATAAGAATTGAGGGTGAAAAGATCATTTTTGTGGAAAAAATATGATTTTTTAATTGTATGGCTTTATGTTATAAACTTCTGTGAAGCCCATGGGGGTTCAAAGTTCTCACCACACATCTAGATAAGTTCCTTAGGGGGTCTATTTTCCAAAATGGTGTCATTTGTGGGGGGTTTTCACTGTTTTGGTACATCAGGGGTTTTCCAAACGCGACATGGTGTCCGATCTCAATTCCAGCCAAAAACGCCAAATGGCGCTGCTTCCCTTCCGAGCTCTGCCATGCGCCCAAATAGTGGTTTACCCCCACATGTGGGGTATCAGCGTACTCAGGACAAATTGCACAATAACTTTTAGGGTCCTGTTACCCTTGGAAAAATAAGAATTGAGGGTGAAAAGATCATTTTTGTTGAAAAAATATGATTTTTTAATTGTATGGCTTTATGTTATAAACTTCTGTGAAGCCCATGGGGGTTCAAAGTTCTCACCACACATCTAGATAAGTTCCTTAGGGGGTCTATTTTCCAAAATGGTGTCATTTGTGGGGGGTTTCCACTGTTTTGGTACATCAGGGGTTTTCCAAACGCGACATGGTGTCCGATCTCAATTCCAGCCAAAAACGTCAAATGGCGCTGCTTCCCTTCCGAGCTCTGCCATGCGCCCAAATAGTGGTTTACCCCCACATGTGGGGTATCAGCGTACTCAGGACAAATTGCACAATAACTTTTAGGGTCCTGCTACCCTTGGGAAAATAAAAATTGGGGTGAAAAGATCATTTTTGTGGAAAAAATATGATTTTTTAATTGTACCGCTGTACGTTATAAACTTCTGTAAAGCCCTTGTGGGTTCAAAGTTCTCACCACATATCTAGATAAGTTCCTTGGGGGGTCTAGTTTCCAAAATGGGGTCACTTGTAGGGGGTTTCCACTGTTTAGGTACATCAGGGACTCTCCAAACGTGACATGGCGTCCAATCTGAATTCCAGCCAATTTTGCATTGAAAAAGTCAAACGGCGCTCCTTCCATTCTGAGCTCTGCCATGCGCCGAAACAGTCGTTCCCCCCACATATCAGGTATCTGCGTACTCAGGACAAATTGCACAATAACTTTTGCAGTTCAATTTCTCCTGTTACCCTTGGTAAAATAAAAAAAATTGAACCTGAAGTATTTTTTTTATGAAAAAAAGTTAGATGTTCATTTTTTTTTAAATATTCAAAAAAATTCCTGTGACGCACCTAAAGGGTTAATAAACTTCTTGAATGTGGTTTTGAGCACCTTAAGGGGTGCAGTTTTTAGAATGGTGTCACTTTTGGGTATTTTCTATCATATAGACCCCTCAAAGTGGCTTCAAATGTGATGTGGTCCTAAAAATAAAATGGTGTTGTAAAAATGAGAAATCGCTGGTCAACTTTTAACCCTTATAACTTCCTAACAAAAAAAAATTTTGGTTCCAAAATTGTGCTGATGTAAAGTAAACATGTGGGAAATGTTAGTTATCAAGTTTTTTGTGTGCTGTATCTCTGTGATTTAAGGGCATAAAAATTCAAAGTTGGAAAATTGTGAAATTTTAAAAATTTTCGCCAAATTTCCGTTTTTCTCACAAATAAACGCAAGTTATTTGAATGAAATTTTACTACTATCATGAAGTACAATATGTCACGAGAAAACAATGTCAGAATCACCGGGATCCATGGAAGCGTTCGAGAGTTATGACCTCATAAAGTACAGTGGTCAGAATTGTAAAAATTGGCCCGGTCATGAACGTGCAAACCACCCTTGGGGGTGAAGGGGTTAATCTATAGAATTAAAAAAACACTTTTTTAAAAACTGTTCTGACCTGTGTCAACAACGTTGTGTTAATCTATTTTCAGTTGGATTACCCAGTTTCTGTTTTCAATCTTAACCCAAACATCGATCAAGCTATAAAAATATGAAAGAGCTGCTTGACCATGACGTGATTTGAATACACAACTTTCTGATATGGATTCAGAAGCACTACAGTTGAATTAAGATCTTCACAATCAGATTCAGTGATTTCCAGTCAAAAATTAAGAATCTGGTAATAAACCCTCTTTTCTTACAATTTCAATCATGGCAATGGTAAAAATAAATTAATAGGTGCTTATGGCATTAATTACATTATTAATGTTTGGAACTCAATTCCCAATAACAATTCTTATCAAAATCCTCTTGAAACGATTATAATCTGTAGAACTAAAAAATGCAGTTTCTTAAACACTGCAGCCTGGTAGCAACAAAGTCGAGTTTACTTTTGTCAAGTTGGACTACGCAGTTACTGTTTTCAATAATAACCCAAACATCAATCAAGATATGAAAAGACATAAAGAGCTGATTGACCCGGACGTGATTTCAACAAGAAACCTTCTGATCTGGAGTCAGATGCGCTACCGTTGCGCCACGAGGTCAGTTGAAAAGTGTTGTTGCTCCCATACTTCACATGAAAAGTGCATGATAAAATATATGGACACCATCTTGAAATTTGCTACTTATAATCTCAGTTTGGAAAAGATATAAACAAGGATGAATTAAGGTCTTCATTTTCAGATTCAGGGATTTCCAATTAAAAATTTAGAATATAGTAATAAACCCTTTTTTCTTACAAATTCAAAGATGACAATGGTATGAACAATTAATAGGTGTTTCTGACTTGCCCCAAATTTTCTGTTTTGAACTCAGTTCCCAATGATATATCTCATCAAAGGATTGTTGAAAAGATTTTATTCGGTAGAATTAAAAAAGCAATTTTTCAAACACTTTCCTGACAGGTGGCAACAAGATCATGATAATCTATTGTCAGGTAGAATACGCAGTTTCTGTTTTCAATCTTAACTAGAGTTGAGCGATACCGTCCGATACTTCAAAGTATCGGATCGGAATGGATCGGCCGATCTTAAAAAAAAGTATCGGTATCGCCGATTCCGATACCGGAAGTCCCATTCAATTCTATGGGACTTCCGGTATCGGAATAAGAAAAATCCTGTTTTTCCCTTGTACAGCCTCTCTGGGGTCTGTACGGGCCTTTCGGGGGGCTGTGCCGGCCTGCCAGGGGGTCTGTGCAGGCTCCGGTGGTCTGTGCCAGCCTGCCGGGGGGCTGTGCCGGCCTGCCGGGGGGCTGTGCAGACTCCGGTGGGCTGTGCCGGCCTGCCGGGGGGCTGTGCCGGCCTGACGGTGGTCTGTGCAGGCTCCGGTGGGCTGTGCAGGCATCGTCCGATGGGACTACAAGTCCCATCGGGCGATGCCTGCTACCATGACAGTGATTGACACATTAGCCAATGATGGGACAGTAGTAGTCCCATCATCCGGCTAATGTGTTGAATGTAAAAAAAAAAAAAAAAAATTACATGCTACATTCATACTACATATATACTACATGCATGCTACATACATACTACATGCTACATACATACTACATATATACTACATGCATGCTACATACATACTACATACATACTACATGCTACATAAATACCACATATATACTACATACATACTACATACAATACATTCATACAATACATACATAGACATACAGTACATATAACATAGAGTAACATACTTACCAATACTTGTCACATTGTTCCCCGAAGCCATTGTCTTTTACGGAATAAATATTAACATAACAAATGACAAAAATACTCACCCACGATCCGAAGCAGTCCACGAGTGTGTCCCACGACGATCTTGGGTAGAGAACTGCAGCATCAGCTGTTGCTGCCGTTCTCTACGGGCTGCAGGAATCCAATGACGGAAGGTAGGTATCCTTCCGCACTGTATTCCTCCGCCACTTAAAAAAAAAAAGTCCCTAGTCTCACTTTATGCCATTGCTGTGTGGGAATTTCCCACGCAGCAATGGCATAAAGTGAGACTAGGGACTTTTTTTTTTTAAGTGGCGGAGGAATACAGTGCGGAAGGATACATACCTTCCGTCATTGGATTCCTGCAGCCCGTAAAGAACGGCAGCAACAGCTGATGCTGCAGTTCTCTACCCAAGATCGTCGTGGGACACACTCGTGGACTGCTTCAGATCGTGGGTGAGTATTTTTGTGGTTTGTTATGTTAATATTTATTCCGTAAAAGACAATGGCTTCGGGGAACAATGTGACAAGTATTGGTAAGTATGTTACTCTATGTTATATGTACTGTATGTCTATGTATGTATTGTATGAATGTATTGTATGTAGTATGTATGTAGCATGCATGTAGTATGTATGTAGTATGTATGTAGCATTCATGTAGTATGTATGTAGTATGTATGTAGCATGCATGTAGTATGTATGTAGTATATATGTGGTATGTATGTAGTATGTATGTAGCATGCATGTAGTATGTATGTGGTATGTATGTGGTATGTATGTAGTATGTATGTAGTATGTATGTAGCATGCAGTATGTATGTAGCATGCATGTAGTATGTATGTAGTATGTATGTATGTAGTATGTATGTAGCATGCATGTAGTATGTATGTAGTATGTATGTAGTATATATGTAGTATGTATGTAGCATGTAGTATGTATGTAGCATGCATGTAGTATATATGTAGTATGTATGTAGCATGTAGTATGTATGTAGCATGCATGTAGTATGTATGTAGTATGTATGTAGTATGTATGTAGCATGCATGTAGTATTTTTTTTTTTTTTTTTTTTTAACATTTAACACATTAGCCGGATGATGGGACTACTACTGTCCCATCATTGGCTAATGTGTCAATCACTGTCATGGTAGACCCCCGGACATCAGCACAGCCCCCCGGCAGGCTGGCACAACCCCCCGGCAGGCCGGTACAGACCCCCACAGGGTGCACAGACCACCGGCAGGCCGGCACAGCCCCCCGGCAGGCCGGTACAGACCCCGGGCAGTCCACACAGCCCCCCGGCAGGCCGGTACAGACCCGCACAGGGTGCACAGACCACCGGCAGGCCGGCACAGCCCCCCGGCAGGCTGGTACAGACCCCGGGCAGTCCACACAGCCCCCCGGCAGGCCGGCACAGCCCCCCGGCAGGCCGGCAGAGACCCCCGGAAGGCCCGAAATGACGGCGCATCATGATGCGCACACACCGCGCATCATGATGACGTCAGGCTGTCAATCAACTTTGAACTTCCGATTCCGATGCCGACTTCCGATATTGAAAAAATATCAGAAGTCGGTATCGGAATTCCGATACAGCAAGTATCGGCCGATACCCGATACTTGCGGTATCGGAATGCTCAACACTAATCTTAACCCAAACATCGATCAACTTTTAAAAAGATGAAAGAGATACTTGAACGTGACATAATTTAAACATGCATCATTCTGACCAGGAGTAAGGCGCACTACCGTCAGTGTATGAGGACAGCTGTAAAACTTGCTTGCTCCCATAATTCACTTGTAAAGTGCATGAGGAAATATACAGACACCATCTTGAAATTTGCTACTTTAAATCACAGTTTAGAAAAGTAATAACAAGGATGAAATAGGATCTTCACATTCCGATTCAGGGATTTCCAGTTTAAAGTTTAGATTCTAGTAATAAGCCTGATTTTCTTACAAATTCAAAGATGACAATGGTATGAACAAAGCGATAGGTGTTCCTGGCATTTATTACATTTATTAATGTTTTTAACTCAATTTCCAATAATATTTCTCATCAAAGTATTGTTGATAAGATTTTAATCTATAGAATTAAAAAAACACTTTTTTAAAAACTGTTCTGACCTGTGTCAACAACGTTGTGTTAATCTATTTTCAGTTGGATTACCCAGTTTCTGTTTTCAATCTTAACCCAAACATCGATCAAGCTATAAAAATATGAAAGAGCTGCTTGACCATGACGTTATTTGAATACACAACTTTCTGATACGGATTCAGAAGCACTACAGTTGAATTAAGATCTTCACAATCAGATTCAGTGATTTCCAGTCAAAAATTAAGAATCTGGTAATAAACCCTCTTTTCTTACAATTTCAATGATGGCAATGGTAAAAATAAATTAATAGGTGCTTATGGCATTAATTACATTTATTAATGTTTGGAACTCAATTCCCAATAACAATTCTTATCAAAGTCCTCTTGAAACGATTATAATCTGTAGAACTAAAAAATGCAGTTTCTTAAACACTACAGCCTGGTAGCAACAAAGTCGAGTTAACTATTGTCAAGTTGGACTACGCAGTTACTGTTCTGAATAATAACCCAAACATCAATCAAGATATGAAAAGACATAAAGAGCTGATTGACCCCGACGTGATTTGAACACGCACCCTTCTGATATGGAGTCAGACGCGCTACCGTTGCGCCACAAGGTCAGTTGAAAAGTGTTGTTGCTCCCATACTTCACATGAAAAGTGCATGATAAAATATATGGACACCATCTTGAAATTTGCTACTTATAATCACAGTTTGGAAAAGATATAAACAAGGATGAATTAAGGTCTTCACTTTCAGATTCAGGGATTTCCAATTAAAAATTTAGAATATAGTAATAAACCCTTTTTTCTTACAAATTCAAAGATGACAATGGTATGAACAAATTAATAGGTGTTTCTGACTTGCCCCAAATCTTCTGTTTTGAACTCAGTTCCCAATGATATATCTCATCAAAGGATTGTTGAAAAGATTTTATTTGGTAGAATTAAAAAAGCAATTTTTCAAACACTTTCCTGACAGGTGGCAACAAGATCATGATAATCTATTGTCAGTTAGAATACGCAGTTTCTGTTTTCAATCTTAACCCAAACATCGATCAACTTTTTAAAAGATGAAAGAGATACTTGAACGTCGCGTAATTTAATCATGCATCATTCATCATTCTGACCAGGAGTAAGGCGCACAACCGTCAGTCTATGAGGATAGCTGTAAAACTTGCTTGCTCCAATAATTCACTTGTAAAGTGCATGAGGAAATATATAGACACCATCTTGAAATTTGCTACTTTAAATCACAGTTTAGAAAAGTAATAACAAGGATGAATTAGGATCTTCACGTTCCAATTCAGGGATTTCCAGTTTAATGTTTAGATTCTAGTATTAAGCCCGATTTTCTTACAAATTCAAAGATGACAATGGTATGAACAAAGTGATAGGTGTTCCTCGCATTTATTACATTTGTTAATGTTTTTAACTCAAGTCCCAATAATATTTCTCATCGAAGTATTGATGATAAAATTTTAATCTATAGAATTAAAAAAAGGACTTTTTTAAAAACTGTTCTGACAGGTGTCAACAATGTTGTGTTAATCTATTTTCAGTTGGATTACCCAGTTTCTGTTTTCAATCTTAACTCAAACATCTATCAAGCTGTAAAAATATGAAAGAGCTGCTTGACCATGACGTTATTTGAATACACAACTTTCTGATATGAAGTCAGAAGCACTACAGTTGTAATAAGATCTTCACATTCAGATTTAGTGATTTCCAGTCAAAAATTAAGAATCTGGTAATAAACCTTCTTTTCTTACAAATTCAAAGATAGCAATGGTAAAAATAAATTAATAGGTGCTTATGGCATTAATTACATTTACTAATGTTTGGAACTCAATTCCCATAACAATTCTTATCAAAGTACTCTTCAAAAGGTTATAATCTATGGAATTAAAAAATGCAATTTCTTAAACACTGCAGACTGGTTGCAACAAAGTCAAGTTAACTTTTGTCAGCTAGACTGCGCAGTTACTGCTTTCAATAATAACCCAAACATCTATCAAAATATGAAAAGATATCAGAGCTGCTTGAACTTGTCGTGGTTTCAACACGCAACCTTCTGATTTTGAGTCAGACGCACTACCGTTGCGCCACGAGGTCAGTTGAAAAGTGTTGTTGCTCCCATACTTCACATGAAAAGTGCATGATAAAATATATGGACACCATCTTGAAATTTGCTACTTATAATCACAGTTTGGAAAAGATATAAACAAGGATGAATTAAGGTCTTCACTTTCAGACTCAGGGATTTCCAATTAAAAATTTAGAATATAGTAATAAACCCTTTTTTCTTACAAATTCAAAGATGACAATGGTATGAACAAATTAATAGGTGTTTCTGACTTGCCACAAGTTTTCTGTTTTGAACTCAATTCCCAATGATATATCTCATCAAAGGATTGTTGAAAAAATTTTATTCAGTAGAATTAAAAAAAACAATTTTTCAAACAATTTCCTGACAGGTGGCAACAAGATCATGATAATCTATTGTCAGTTAGAATGCGCAGTTTCTGTTTTCAATCTTAACCCAAACATCGATCAAATTTTAAAACATGAAAGAGATACTTGAACGTCGCGTAATTTAATCATGCATCATTCATCATTCTGACCAGGAGTAAGGTGCACTACCGTCAGTCTATGAGGTCAGCTGTAAAGCTTCTTGCTCCCATAATTCACATGTGTAGTGCATGAGGAAATATATAGACACCATCTTGAACTTTGCTACTTTAAATCACAGTTTAGAAAAGTAATAACAAGGATGAATTAGGATCTTCACGTTCCAATTCAGGGATTTCCAGTTTAGTGTTTAGATTCTAGTAGTAAGCCTGATATTCTTACAAATTCAAAGATGACAATGGTATGAACAAAGTGATAGGTGTTCCTGGCATTTATTACATTTATTAATGTTTTGAACTCAATTCCCAATAATATTTCTCATCAAAGTATTGTTGATAAGATTTTAATCTATAGAATTTAAAAAAAAACTTTTTTAAAAACTGTTCTGACAGGTGTCAACAATGTTGCGTTAATCTATTTTCAGTAGGATTAGACAGTTTCTGTTTTCAAACTTAACCCAAACATCTATCAAGCTGTAAAAATATGAAAGAGCTGCTTGACCATGACGTTATTTGAATACACAACTTTCTGATATGAAGTCAGAAGCACTACAGTTGAATTAAGATCTTCACATTCAGATTCAGTGATTTCCAGTCAAAAATTAAGAATCTGGTAATAAACCCTCTTTTCTTACAAAATCAAAGATGGCAATGGTAAAAATAAATTAATAGGTGCTTCTGGCGTTAATTACATTTACTAATGTTTGAAACTCAATTCCCATAACAATTCTTATCAAAGTACTCTTGAAAAGGTTATAATCTATAGAATTAAAAAATGCAATTTCTTAAACTTTGCAGACTGGTTGCAACAAAGTCGAGTTAACTTTTGTCAGTTAGACTGCCCAGTTACGGTTTTCAATAATTACCCAACATCAATCAAGATATAAATAGCTGATTGACCCCGACGTGAGTTGAACGCGCAACCTCCTTATCCGGAGTCAGACGCGCTACCGTTGCACCACAAGGTCAGTTGAAAAGTGTTGTTGCTCCCATACTTCACATGAAAAATGCATGATAAAATATATGGACACCATCTTGAAATTTGCTACTTATAGTCACTGTTTGGAAAAGATATAAACAAGGATGAATTAAGGTCTTCACTTTCAGATTCAGTGATTTCCAATTAAAAATTTAGAATATAGTAATAAACCCTTTTTTCTTACAAATTCAAAGATGAAATTTGCTACTTTAAATCACAGTTTAGAAAAGTAATAACAAGGATGAATTAGGATCTTCATGTTCCGATTCAGGGATTTCCAGTTTAAAGTTTAGATTCTAGTAATAAGCCCGATTTTCTTACAAATTCAAAGATGACAATGGTATGAACAAAGTGATAGGTGTTCCTGGCATTTATTACATTTATTAATGTTTTGAACTCAATTCCCAATAATATTTCTCATCAAAGTATTGTTGATAAGATTTTAATCTATAGAAATAAAACCCCCACAGTTTTAAACACTGTTCTGACCTGTGTCAACAACGTTGTGTTAATCTATTTTCAGTTGGATTACCCAGATTCTGCTTTCAATCTAAACCCAAACATCGATCAAGCTATAAAAATATGAAAGAGCTGCTTGACTATGACGTGATTTGAATACACAACTTTCTGATATGGAGTCAGAAGTACAACAGTTGAATTAAGATCTTCACATTCAGATTCAGTGTTTTCCAGTCAAAAATTAATGTCAGAGATACCGCACTGAACTTGCTCACTGAGCCAGTGCACGTGCCCTGAGTAAAGCGAAAGCGTGCTCAAAGATACCTGTGGAGCGGGCAGCAACCGAATAGATGCATACTTCAGAGCTGCATGGCCTGAAGCACGTGACTGCTAGAGGCGTGGCCTAAATTCCACAGAGCTAGGAGCTGCAAGACAATTCCTAGCAGAGTAACTGCGAGACAAAGTTACCAAGGGGCATAGACAGGGAGAATAGTCAGGATGTAGTCAATGAGTCACATATAGAGATAGCTGCAAGGTACCAGAGGGGCGAGCAGAGAGTAGTCAGGTGACAGGCAATGAGTCATACACAGATAGCTGCAAGGTACAAGAGGGGCGAGCAGAGAGGAGTCAGGTCACAGGCAAAGAGTCATATACAGATAATAACGCAGTACAAAAACAACAGGCAAACTCACAACGGGAAACAGAATCTAGTCAGAACCATATAAACAAGCTATAGCAACAAACAGGCACACGGTGGTCAGCACACAAGGCCAAAGGCAAAAGTATAACTGGCAGGGATTGAAGCTACCCAGAGGTTTATGAAGCTCTCCCAGAACCAGAAAGAGGCCACAATCATTAACCCCAGGTGTGCAGCTCAAAAACCTGCACTGGGATCATGACAGTACCCCCCTCTCAACGGGGGGCCTCTGGACCCCCAGCCTTCCCCGGGTACTTGGCATGGAATGCCTGAACCAGGCGATCTGCATGTACCGAACGAGCAGGGACCCATGAGCGCTCTTCTGGTCCATATCCCTTCCAGTGGACCAGGTACTTCAAAGAGCGGCGCACCCGCCGAGAGTCCACAATATGTCTGACCTCATACTCCAATTGACCCTCCACCAGCACTGGAGGAACAGCAGTCTCAGAGTTCTCTTTGACAGATCCTGCTGGTTTCAACAGAGACTTAGGGAACACATTAGATATTTTTAAGGAGGCGGGGAGACGCAACCTATATGCCACAGGGTTGACTATCTCCATAATCTCGTACGGACCAATGAACTTTGGTCCCAACTTAACTGATGGTACCTTTAAGTTGATGTTATGCGTGGAGAGCCAAACCTTCTCTCCCACCTGAAACATGTCTCCTGAGGCTCTCTTTTTGTCCGCAAAATATTTGTATCTCCCCTGGGCCCGAGAGATATTATGCCGGACTTCAGCCCAGAGGTTTTTTAACCGCTGAACGGACCCCTCTGCTCCTGGACAACCGGAATCCACCCGAGAAAACTCCCCAAAATGCGGATTAAAGCCGTAGTTAATCAGGAATGGGGACATGTTGGTGGACTGACTCACCCGGTTGTTAAAAGCGAATTCAGCCAACGGTAACGCATCACACCAATCCTCCTGTCTGGCGGAGGTCAGACACCTGAGAATTTGTTCCAGGGATTGATTGGTGCGTTCCGTCTGACCATTGCTCTCCGGGTGATATGCTGACGAGAAGGAGAGTGAGATGCCCAATTTCATACAGAACACCCTCCAAAATTTGGCCACAAACTGCACACCTCTGTCAGACACAACATTCAGGGGTACCCCTTGCAATCGGACCACATGCTGCACAAACAACCTTGACAATGTTTCTGCTGAAGGTAATGCTGCCAAGGGAATGAAATGGGCCTGTTTAGAAAACCTGTCCACCACCACACAGATCACGGTATTGCCCCTAGAAGGTGGAAGACTGGTAATAGAATCCATGGAAAGCTGAGTCCATGGCCTATCAGGAACCGGTAAAGGTATGAGTTCCCCAGCCGGTCGGTTATGCGAGCTTTTGGAACGGGCACACATGCCACAAGCAGAAACAAATTCCTTGACATCGGACCTTAATGAAGGCCACCAAAATCCCCTGGTTACTGCCTCTCTAGTGGCCGTGATACCTGGATGAGCACTCAGCCTAGAATCATGAAACTCCTGCAGAAGTCTAGGCCGCAATGAATCAGGAACAAACAGTTTATCGCTTGGCCTGGTTGCCGGAGCTAGGGCCTGAGCCCTTAGGATTTCTTGTTCCAACTCAGTTGAGACCCCCGCCACTACCACCCCTGGGGGAAGAATGGAGGACGGCGGCTCAGGGGGAGACACTGGATCCAAACTTCTGGACAGGGCATCCGCTTTAACATTTTTGGATCCCGGTCAAAAAGTAATTGAGAACTGAAATCGTGAAAAAAAAAGTGACCAACGGGCCTGTCTAGGAGTAAGCCTCTTAGCAGATTCAAGGTATGCCAAATTTTTGTGATCCGTGACAACCGTGATAGGGTGAGCCGCCCCTTCCAAAAAGTGCCTCCATTCCTTAAATGCCAGCTTGACCACAAGAAGTTCCCTATTGCCTACATCATAGTTTTTCTCAGCTGAAGAGAACTTCTTGGAGAAGAAGGCACAGGGTTTGAGATTGGTAAGGGTGGCTGGACCCTGGGACAGCACAGCCCCCACCCCCACTTCAGAAGCATCCACCTCCACAATGAATGGTTTGGACGGGTCAGGTTGCACCAACACCGGGGCAGACATAAAACATTTCTTAATAGCTGAGAAGGATTCCTTAGTGAGTACAGACCAATTTTTTACATCAGCTCCCTTCTGGGTAAGATCCATGAGTGGTTTAACCACTTGTGAGAAACCTTTAATGAATCTCCGGTAATAGTTCGCAAATCCTAAGAAGCGCTAGAGCCCCTTGAGATCTCGAGGCTTAACCCAGTCAGAGATCGCCAGCACCTTCTTAGGATCCATACGAAACCCGTCACAAGATACAATCAACCCCAAAAAAGACAGCTCCTGTACAAAAAACGAACATTTTTCCAATTTGGCGAACAATTGGTTCTCCCTGAGTCTCTGGAGAACTGTCTTTAGATGTTGCAAGTGAGATTGACTGTCCGGGGAATACACCAAAATATCATCCAAATAAATAATAACAAAACGGCCTATCAGATCAGAAAACACAACATTGATGAAATTTTGGAAAATAGCAGGTGCATTAGTTAACCCAAATGGCATTACCAGGTTCTCGAAGAGTCCTTCTGATGTGAGGAATGCCGTTTTCCACTCGTCCCCTGCCCGAACCCTTATCAGATTGTAGGCCCCCTGCAGATCCAACTTGGAGAACCATTGGGCCCCAGCTAACTGGTTACATAAGTCTGGGATGAGGGGAAGCGGATAAGAGTTCCTAATCGTTATCTTGTTCAGTTCCCGAAAGTTGAGGCACGGCCGCAAACCACCATCTTTTTTCTTCACAAAGAAGAACCCTGCTGCCACAGGTGACACAGAAGGCCTGATATGCCCTTTGCGGAGACTCTCATCTATGTACTCCTTCATGGCTTCGCGCTCAGGCCCAGACAAATTGAACAATCGAGCCTTAGGTAACTTGGCACCGGGTACTAAATCAATGGCACAGTCATAGGGTCTATGTGGTGGCAGCGCCTCAGCCTTACTTTCGGAAAAAACGTCTTCAAAATCTTTCAGGTACTCCGGAATACCTTCCAGATCGACAGACGACACAGACACAGATTTAACAGCGTTAACAAGATGTCCCCGGTTACCACATTTACTATTGCATCCCCATTGAGTGATTTCCCCTGTAACCCAATCAATGGTAGGATTATGGCGTTGAAGCCAAGGCATCCCCAGTACCAGTCCTGCAGGCAAGTTATCTACCACCAGACAACTTAGTTTCTCCACATGAGTGGAACCCACTTTTAGAGAAAAAAGTTCAGACCTGCAACAGATACCGTTTTGGGTAAGATGAGATAAGTCAATTGCCACAAGTTTAACAGGATCGTGAAGCCTGACTGTCCCTATCTTATAAAGAGTCATAACCTTGGTATCAATCAGGTTCACAGCCGAACCGCAGTCAATAAAAGCAGTAGTCTGAACAGGACCATAACCAAGTTCCAGTTCCACCTGCAGCACCATTTTTGCACATGAGGAAAATTGTACCTGAAGGTCTGGGTAGCCTCCTCGATTACTACCCAGACCTAGTCGTTTCCCGCCGTCTTGGAGGATGACAGACAGGAGGGGCAGTCATTCTTCCAATGTCCAGATTTCCCACAATAGAAGCACGACTGCTTTTCCCGGCGGCGTCTTCTTTCCTTTCCCTTACAGGTGACAGCGTTCACCTCCATAGCCATAGGAAGAGTCCGGGTCTCATCTCCACTGAAGAATAAGGGCGTTTCCCGTTGCATAATGCCTCTAGCCCGCAGCCTGCGATCCATGCGAACCGCTTGGACCATGGCATCCTCCAGGGAGTCAGGCGGAGGATGAAGTGCCAAAACATCCTTCAGATGTTCACACAGGCCTCTGAGGAACAGCCCCTGCAGGGCGGCATCACTCCAGGAAATCTCCGCTGCCCAACGTCTGAATCCAGTACAGAACCATTCGGCCGAGTGCTCCCCCTGACAGACACTCATCACTTTGTCCTCAGCCAACCGCACTCTATCAAGCTCATCATAAATAAGCCCTAAGGCTTCAAAAAATGCATCCACAGACATTCTCTCAGGGGCAGAAGAGGAAAGCGAGAATGCCCAGGCTTGTAGGGACCCCCTAAGCAGGGACATCACCACCCCCACCCTCTGTTTCTCATCCCCAGAGGAGCGGGGTCTCAAAGAAAAAAAAAGCTTACAGCCCTCCTTAACTGCCCTGAAATTATCCTTGTTGCCAGAAAATATATCTGGCAATTTAACTGGGGATTCAGGTGGGACTAAAATGACATCTCTATTCCCCACCTGCTGGAAGCCTGCGGAAAGTACCCCCTGAACTGAGTCCTCAACCCGCCGTTGGGACTGGGCCAGAGCTTGGTGTTCCAAACTAAGCTTCTGCAGTGACTGAGTCAAGCATTTCACCTGCTCAGATAAAGCACACATTGGGTCCATGCTGCAGAAGTGAGGAGAGAAAAAAAAATTGTAGGCCAGTTATAATGTCAGAGACACCGCACTGAACTTGCTCACGCAGTTTCTGTTTTCAATCTTAACCCAAACATCGATCAAATTTTAAAACATGAAAGAGATACTTGAACGTGACATAATTTAAACATGCATCATTCTGACCAGGAGTAAGGCGCACTACCGTCAGACTATGAGGTCAGCTGTAAAGCTTCTTGCTCCCATAATTCACATGTGTAGTGCATGAGGAAATATATAGACACCATCTTGAAATTTGCTACTTTAAATCACAGTTTAGAAAAGTAATAACATGGATGAATTAGGATCTTCACGTTCCAATTCACGGATTTCCAGTTTAATGTTTAGATTCTAGTAATAAGCCCGATTTTCTTACAAATTCAAAGATGACAATGGTATGAACAAAGTGATAGGTGTTCCTGGCATTTATTACATTTATTAATGTTTTGAACTCAATTCCCAATAATATTTCTCATCAAAGTATTGTTGATAAGATTTTAATCTATAGAATTTAAAAAAAGACTTTTTTAAAAACTGTTCTGACAGGTGTCAACGATGTTGCGTTAATCTATTTTCAGTTGGATTACCCAGTTTCTGTTTTCAAACTTAACCCAAACATCTATCAAGCTGTAAAAATATGAAAGAGCTGCTTGACCATGACGTTATTTGAATACACAACTTTCTGATATGAAGTCAGAAGCACTACAGTTGAATTAAGATCTTCACATTCAGATTCAGTGATTTCCAGTCAAAAATTAAGAATCTGGTAATAAACCCTCTTTTCTTACAAATTCAAAGATGGCAATGGTAAAAATAAATTAATAGGTGCTTCTGGCGTTAATTACATTTACTAATGTTTGGAACTCAATTCCCATAACAATTCTTATCAAAGTACTCTTGAAAAGGTTATAATCTATAGAATTAAAAAATGCAATTTCTTAAACACTGCAGACTGGTTGCAACAAAGTCGAGTTAACTTTTGTCAGTTGGACTACGCAGTTACTGTTTTCAATAATAACCCAACATCAATCAAGATATGAAAAGACATAAAGAGCTGATTGACCGCGACGTGAGTTGAACACGCAACCTTCTGATCTGGAGTCAGACGCGCTACCGTTGCACCACAAGGTCAGTTGAAAAGTGTTGTTGCTCCCATACTTCACATGAAAAATGCATGATAAAATATATGGACACCATCTTGAAATTTGCTACTTATAGTCACAGTTTGGAAAAGATATAAACAAGGATGAATTAAGGTCTTCACTTTCAGATACAGTGATTTCCAATTAAAAATTTAGAATATAGTAATAAACCCTTTTATCTTACAAATTCAAAGATGACAATGGTATGAACTAATTAATAGGTGTTTCTGACTTGCCACAAATTTTCTGTTTTGAACTCAATTCCCAATGATATATCTCATCAAAGGATTGTTGAAAAGATTTTATTCGGTAGAATTAAATAAACAATTTTTCAAACACTTTCCTGACAGGTGGCAACAAGATCATGATAATCTATTGTCAGTTAGAATACGCAGTTTCTGTTTTCAATCTTAACCCAAACATCGATCAACTTTTAAAAAGATGAAAGAGATACTTGAACGTGACATAATTTAATCATGCATCATTCTGACCAGGAGTAAGGCGCACTACCGTCAGTCTATGAGGACAGCTGTAATGCTTGCTTGCTCCCATAATTCACTTGTAAAGTGCATGAGGAAATATACAGACACCATCTTGAAATTTGCTACTTTAAATCACAGTTTAGAAAAGTAATAACAAGGATGAATTAGGATCTTCATGTTCCGATTCAGGGATTTCCAGTTTAAAGTTTAGATTCTAGTAATAAGCCCGATTTTCTTACAAATTCAAAGATGACAATGGTATGAACAAAGTGAAAGGTGTTCCTGGCATTTATTACATTTATTAATGTTTTGAACTCAATTCCCAATAATATTTCTCATCAAAGTATTGTTGATAAGATTTTAATCTATAGAAATAAAACCCCCACAGTTTTAAACACTGTTCTGACCTGTGTCAACAACGTTGTGTTAATCTATTTTCAGTTGGATTACCCAGATTCTGCTTTCAATCTAAACCCAAACATCGATCAAGCTATAAAAATATGAAAGAGCTGCTTGACCGTGACGTGATTTGAATACACAACTTTCTGATATGGAGTCAGAAGTACTACAGTTGAATTAAGATCTTCACATTCAGATTCAGTGTTTTCCAGTCAAAAATTAATGTCAGAGACACCACACTGAACTTGCTCACTGAGCCAGTGCGCGTGCCCTGAGTAAAGCGAAAGCGTGCTCAAAGATACCTGTGCAGCGGGCAGCAACCGAATAGATACATACTTCAGAGCTGCAGGGCCTGAAGCACGTGACTGCTAGAGGCGTGGCCTAAACTCCACAGAGCTAGGAGCTGCAAGACAATTCCTAGCAGAGTAACTGCGAGACAAAGTTACCAAGGGGCATAGACAGGGAGAATAGTCAGGACGTAGCCAATGAGTCACACACAGAGATAGCTGCAAGGTACCAGAGGGGCGAGCAGAGAGTAGTCAGGTCACAGGCAATGAGTCATACACAGATAATAACGCAGTACAAAAACAACAGGCAAACTCACAACGGGAAACAAAATCGGGTCAGAACCATATAAACAAGCTATAGCAACAAACAGGCACACGGGGGTCAGCACACTAGGCCAAAGGCAAAAGTATAACTGGCAGGGATTGAAGCTACCCAGAGGTTTATGAAGCTCTCCCAGAACCAGAAAGAGGCCACAATCATTAACCACAAGTGTGCAGGTCAAAACCTGCACAGAGCTCCAGACATTAACCCCAGGTGTGCAGCTAAAAAACCTGCACTGGGATCATGACAGTACCCCCCTCTCAACGGGGGGCCTCTGGACCCCCAGACTTCCCCGGGTACTTGGCATGGAGCGCCTGAACCAGGCGATCTGCATGTACTGAACGAGCAGGGACCCATGAGCGCTCTTCTGGTCCATATCCCTTCCAGTGGACCAGGTACTGCAAAGAGCGGCGCACCCGCCGAGAGTCCACAATATGTCCGACCTCATACTCCAATTGACCCTCCACCAGCACTGGAGGAACAGCAGTCTCAGAGTTCTCTTTGACAGATCCTGCTGGTTTCAACAGAGACTTATGGAACACATTAGATATTTTTAAGGAGGCGGGGAGACGCAACCTATATGCCACAGGGTTGACTATCTCCATAATCTCGTACGGACCAATGAACTTTGGTCCCAACTTAACTGATGGTACCTTTAAGTTGATGTTATGCATGGAGAGCCAAACCTTCTCTCCCACCTGAAACATGTCTCCTGAGGCTCTCTTTTTGTCCGTAAAATATTTGTATCTCCCCTGGGCCCGAGAGATATTACGCCGGACTTCAGCCCAGAGGTTTTTTAACGGCTGAACAGACCCCTCTGCTCCTGGACAACCGGAATCCACCCGAGAAAACTCCCCAAAATACGGATTAAAGCCGTAGTTAATCAGGAATGGGGACATGTTGGTGGTCTGACTCACCCGGTTGTTAAAAGCGAATTCAGCCAACGGTAACGCATCACACCAATCCTCCTGTCTGGCGGAGGTCAGACACCTGAGAATTTGTTCCAGGGATTGATTGGTGCGTTCCATCTGACCGTTGCTCTCCGGGTGATATGCTGACGAGAAGGAGAGTGAGATGCCCAATTTCATACAGAACGCCCTCCAAAATTTGGCCACAAACTGCACACCTCTGTCAGACACAACATTCAGGGGTACCCCATGCAATCGGACCACATGCTGCACAAACAACCTTGACAATGTTTCTGCTGAAAGTAATGCTGCCAAGGGAATGAAATGGGCCTGTTTAGAAAACCTGTCCACCACCACCCAGATCACGGTATTGCCCCTGGAAGGTGGAAGACCGGTAATAAAATCCATGGAAAGATGAGTCCATGGCCTATCAGGAACCGGTAAAGGTATGAGTTCCCCAGCCGGTCGGTTATGCGAACTTTTGGAACGGGCTCGTATGCCACAAGCAGAAACAAATTCCTTGACATCGGACCTTAATGAAGGCCACCAAAAACCCCTGGTTACTGCCTCTCTAGTGGCCATGATACCTGGATGAGCACTCAGCCTAGAATCATGAAACTCCTGCAGAAGTCTAGGCCGCAATGAATCAGGAACAAACAGTTTATCGCTTGGCCTGGTTGCCGGAGCTAGGGCCTGAGCCCTTAGGATTTCTTGTTCCAACTCAGTTGAGACCCCCGCCACTACCACCCCTGGGGGAAGAATGGAGGACAGCGGCTCAGGGGGAGACACTGGATCAAAACTTCTGGACAGGGCATCCGCTTTAACATTTTTGGATCCCGGTCAAAAAGTAATTGAGAACTGAAATCGTGAAAAAAAAAGTGACCAACGGGCCTGTCTAGGAGTAAGCCTCTTAGCAGATTCAAGGTATGCCAAGTTTTTGTGATCCGTGACAACCGTGATAGGGTGAGCCGCCCCTTCCAAAAAGTGCCTCCATTCCTCAAATGCCAGCTTGACCGCAAGAAGTTCCCTATTGCCTACATCATAGTTTTTTTCAGCTGAAGAGAACTTCTTGGAGAAGAAGGCACAGGGTTTGAGATTGGTAAGGGTGGCTGGACCCTGGGACAGCACAGCCCCAACCCCCACTTCAGAAGCATCCACCTCCACAATGAATGGTTTGGACGGGTCAGGTTGCACCAATACCAGGGCAGACATAAAACATTTCTTAATAGCTGAGATGGATTCCTTAGCGAGTACAGACCAATTTTTTACATCAGCTCCCTTCTGGGTAAGATCCGTGAGTGGTTTAACCACTTGTGAGAAACCTTTAATGAATCTCCGGTAATAGTTCGCGAATCCTAAGAAGCGCTGGAGCCCCTTGAGATCTCGAGGCTGAACCCAGTCAGCGATCGCCAGCACCTTCTTAGGATCCATATGAAACTCCTCACAGGACACAATCAACCCCAAAAAAGACAGCTCCTGTACAAAAAACGAACATTTTTCCAATTTGGCGAACAATTGGTTCTCCCTGAGTCTCTGGAGAACTGTCTTTTGATGTTGCAAGTGAGATTGACTGTCCGGGGAATACACCAAAATAATAATAAATAATAACAAAACGGCCTATCAGATCAGAAAACACAACATTGATGAAATTTTGGAAAACGTCAGGTGCATTAGTTAACCCAAATGGCATTACCAGGTTCTCGAAGAGTCCTTCTGATGTGAGGAATGCCGTTTTCCACTCGTCCCCTTCCCGAACCCTTATCAGATTGTAGGCCCCCTGCAGATCCAACTTGGAGAACCATTGGGCCCCAGCTAACTGGTTACATAAGTCTGGGATGAGGGGAAGCGGGTAAGAGTTCCTAATCGTTATCTTGTTCAGTTCCCGAAAGTCGAGGCACGGCCGCAAACCACCATCTTTTTTCTTCACAAAGAAGAACCCTGCTGCCACAGGTGACACAGAAGGCCTGATATGCCCTTTGCGGAGACTCTCAGCTATGTACTCCTTCATGGCTTCGCGCTCAGGCCCAGACAAATTGAACAATCGAGCCTTAGGTAACTTGGCTCCGGGTACTAAATCAATGGCACAATCATAGGGTCTATGTGGTGGCAGCGCCTCAGCCTTACTTTCGGAAAAAACGTCTTCGAAATCTTTCAGGTACTCCGGAATACGTTCCAGATCGACAGACGACACAGACACAGATTTAACAGCGTTAACAAGATGTCCCTGGTTACCACATTTACTATTGCATCCCCATTGAGTGATTTCCCCTGTAACCCAATCAATGGTAGGATTATGGCGTTGAAGCCAAGGCATCCCCAGTACCAGTCCTGCAGGCAAGTTATCTACCACCAGACAACTTAATTTCTCCACATGAGTGGAACCCACTTTTAGAGAAAAAAGTTCAGACCTGCAACAGATACCGTTTTGGGTAAGAGGAGATGAGTCAATTGCCTCAAGTTTAACAGGATCGTGAAGCCTGACTGTCCCTATCTTATAAAGAGTCATAAACTTGGTATTAATCAGGTTCACAGCCGAACCGCAGTCAATAAAAGCAGTAGTCTGAACAGGACCATAACCAAGTTCCAGTTCCACCTGCAGCACCATTTTTGCACATGAGGAAAATTGTACCTGAAGGTCTGGGTAGCCTCCTCGATTACTACCCAGACCTAGTCGTTTCCCGCCATCTTGGAGGATGATGTACAGGAAGGGCAGTCCTCCTTCCAGTGTCCAGATTCCCCACAATAGAAGCACAACTGCTTCTCCCAGTTTCGTCTTCTTTCCTTTCTCTCACAGGTGACAGCATTCACCTCCATAGCCATAGGAAGAGTCCGGGTCTCATCTCCACTGAAGAATAAGGGCATTTCCCGTTGCATAATGCCTCTAGCCCGCAGCCTGCGATCCATGCGAACCGCTTGGACCATGGCATCCTCCAGGGAGTCAGGCGGAGGATGAAGTGCCAAAACATACTTCAGATGTTCACACAGGCCTCTGTGGAACAGCCCCCGCAGGGCGGCATCACTCCAGGAAATCTCCGCTGCCCAACGTCTGAATTCAGTACAGAACCATTCGGCCGAGTGCTCCCCCTGACAGACACTCATCACTTTGTCCTCAGCCAACCGCACTCTATCAGGCTCATCATAAATAAGCCCTAAGGCTTCAAAAAATGCATCCACAGACATTCTCTCAGGGGCAGAAGAGGAAAGCGAGAATGCCCAGGCTTGCAGGGACCCCCTAAGCAGGGACATCACCACCCCCACCCTCTGTTTCTCATCCCCAGAGGAGCGGGGTCTCAAAGAAAAAAAAAGCTTACAGCCCTCCTTAAATGCCCTGAAATCATCCTTGTTACCAGAAAATATATCTGGCAATTTAACTGGGGATTCAGGTGGGACTAAAATGACATCTCTATTCCCCATCTGCTGGAAGCCTGCGGAAAGTACCCCCTGAACTGAGTCCTCAACCCGCCGTTGAGACTGAGCCAGAGCTTGGTGTTCCAAACTAAGCTTCTGCAGTGACTGAGTCAAGCATTTCACCTGCTCAGATAAAGCACACATTGGGTCCCTGCTGCAGAAGTGAGGAGAGAAAAAAAAATTTTAGGCCAGTTATAATGTCAGAGACACCGCACTGAACTTGCTCACGCAGTTTCTGTTTTCAATCTTAACCCAAACATCGATCAAATTTTAAAACATGAAAGAGATACTTGAACGTGACATAATTTAAACATGCATCATTCTGACCAGGAGTAAGGCGCACTACCGTCAGACTATGAGGTCAGCTGTAAAGCTTCTTGCTCCCATAATTCACATATGTAGTGCATGAGGAAATATATAGACACCATCTTGAAATTTGCTACTTTAAATCACAGTTTAGAAAAGTAATAACATGTATGAATTAGGTTCTTCACGTTCCAATTCAGGGATTTCCAGTTTAATGTTTAGATTCTAGTAATAAGCCCGATTTTCTTACAATTTCAAAGATGACAATGGTATGAACAAAGTGATAGGTGTTCCTGGCATTTATTACATTTATTAATGTTTTGAACTCAATTCCCAATAATATTTCTCATCAAAGTATTGTTGATAAGATTTTAATCTATAGAATTTAAAAAAAGACTTTTTTAAAAACTGTTCTGACCTGTGTCAACAACGTTGTGTTAATCTATTTTCAGTTGGATTACCCAGTTTCTGTTTTCAAACTTAACCCAAACATCTATCAAGCTGTAAAAATATGAAAGAGCTGCTTGGCCATGACGTTATTTGAATACACAACTTTCTGATATGAAGTCAGAAGCACTACAGTTGAATTAAGATCTTCACATTCAGATTCAGTGATTTCCAGTCAAAAATTAAGAATCTGGAAATAAACCCTCTTTTCTTACAAATTCAAAGATGGCAATGGTAAAAATAAATTAATAGGTGCTTCTGGCGTTAATTACATTTACTAATGTTTGGAACTCAATTCCCAATAACAATTCTTATCAAAGTCCTCTTGAAACGATTATAATCTATAGAATTAAAAAATGCAATTTCTTAAACACTGCAGACTGGTTGCAACAAAGTCGAGTTAACTTTTGTCAGTTAGACTGCGCAGTTACTGTTTTCAATAATAACCCAAACATCAATCAAGATATGAAAGGACATAAAGAGCTGATTGACCCCAACGTGAGTTGAACACGCAACCTTCTGATCAGGAGTCAGACGCGCTACCGTTGCACCACAAGGTCAGTTGAAAAGTGTTGTTGCTCCCATACTTCACATGAAAAATGCATGATAAAATATATGGACACCATCTTGAAATTTGCTACTTATAGTCACTGTTTGGAAAAGATATAAACAAGGATGAATAAAGGTCTTCACTTTCAGATTCAGTGATTTCCAATTACAAATTTAGAATATAGTAATAAACCCTTTTTTCTTACAAATTCAAAGATGACAATGGTATGAACAAATTAATAGGTGTTTCTGACTTGCCACAAATTTTCTGTTTTGAACTCAGTTCCCAATGATATATCTCATCAAAGGATTGTTGAAAAGATTTTATTCGGTAGAATTAAATAAACAATTTTTCAAACACTTTCCTGACAGGTGGCAACAAGATCATGATAATCTATTGTCAGTTAGAATACGCAGTTTCTGTTTTCAATCTTAACCCAAACATCGATCAACTTTTAAAAAGATGAAAGAGATACTTGAACGTGACATAATTTAAACATGCATCATTCTGACCAGGAGTAAGGCGCACTACCGTCAGTCTATGAGGACAGCTGTAATGCTTGCTTGCTCCCATAATTCACTTGTAAAGTGCATGAGGAAATATACAGACACCATCTTGAAATTTGCTACTTTAAATCACAGTTTAGAAAAGTAATAACAAGGATGAATTAGGATCTTCATGTTCCGATTCAGGGATTTCCAGTTTAAAGTTTAGATTCTAGTAATAAGCCCAATTTTCTTACAAATTCAAAGATGACAATGGTATGAACAAAGCGATAGGTGTTCCTGGCATTTATTATATTTATTAATGTTTTGAACTCAATTCCCAATAATATTTCTCATCAAAGTATTGTTGATAAGATTTTAATCTATAGAAATAAACCCCCCACAGTTTTAAACACTGTTCTGACCTGTGTCAACAACGTTGTGTTAATCTATTTTCAGTTGGATTACCCAGATTCTGCTTTCAATCTAAACCCAAACATCGATCAAGCTATAAAAATATGAAAGAGCTGCTTGACTATGACTTGATTTGAATACACAACTTTCTGATATGGAGTCAGAAGTACTACAGTTGAATTAAGATCTTCACATTCAGATTCAGTGTTTTCCAGTCAAAAATTAATGTCAGAGACACCGCACTGAACTTGCTCACTGAGCCAGTGCGCGTGCCCTGAGTAAAGCAAAAGCGTGCTCAAAGATACCTGTGGAGCGGGCAGCAACCGAATAGATGCGTACTTCAGAGCTGCAGGGCCTGAAGCACGTGACTGCTAGAGGCGTGGCCTAAACTCCACAGAGCTAGGAGCTGCAAGACAATTCCTAGCAGAGTAACTGCGAGACAAAGTTACCAAGGGGCATAGACAGGGAGAATAGTCAGGACGTAGCCAATGAGTTACACACAGAGATAGCTGTAAGGTACCAGAGGGGCGAGCAGAGAGTAGTCAGGTCACAGGCAATGAGTCATACACAGATAGCTGCAAGGTACAAGAGGGGCGAGCAGAGAGTAGTCAGGTCACAGGCAATGAGTCATACACAGATAATAACGCAGTACAAAAACAACAGGCAAACTCACAACGGGAAACAGAATCGGGTCAGAACCATATAAACAAGCTATAGCAACAAACAGGCACACGGGGGTCAGCACACTAGGCCAAAGGCGAAAGTATAACTGGCAGGGATTGAAGCTACCCAGAGGTTTATGAAGCTCTCCCAGAACCAGAAAGAGGCCACAATCATTAACCCCAAGTGTGCAGGTCAAAACCTGCACAGAGCTCCAGACATTAACCCCAGGTGCGCAGCTCAAAAACCTGCACTGGGATCATGACAGTACCCCCCTCTCAACGGGGGGCCTCTGGACCCCCAGGCTTCCCCGGGTTCTTGGCATGGAGCGCCTGAATCAGGCGATCTGCATGTACCGAACGAGCAGGGACCCATGAGCGCTCTTCTGGTCCATATCCCTTCCAGTGGACCAGGTACTGCAAAGAGCGGCGCACCCGCCGAGAGTCCACAATATGTCTGACCTCATACTCCAATTGACCCTCCACCAGCACTGGAGGAACAGCAGTCTCAGAGTTCTCTTTGACAGATCCTGCTGGTTTCAACAGAGACTTATGGAACACATTAGATATTTTTAAGGAGGCGGGGAGACGCAACCTATATGCCACAGGGTTGACTATCTCCATAATCTCGTACGGACCCATGAACTTTGGTCCCAACTTTACTGATGGTACCTTTAAGTTGATGTTATGCATGGAGAGCCAAACCTTCTCTCCCACCTGAAACATGTCTCCTGAGGCTCTCTTTTTGTCCGTAAAATATTTGTATCTCCCCTGGGCCCGAGAGATATTACGCCGGACTTCAGCCCAGAGGTTTTTTAACCGCTGAACGGACCCCTCTGCTCCTGGACAACCAGAATCCACCCGAGAAAACTCCCCAAAATGCGGATTAAAGCCGTAGTTAATCAGGAATGGGGACATGTTGGTGGACTGACTCACCCGGTTGTTAAAAGCGAATTCAGCCAACGGTAATGCATCACACCAATCCTCCTGTCTGGCGGAGGTCAGACACCTGAGAATTTGTTCCAGGGATTGATTGGTGCGTTCCATCTGACCATTGCTCTCCAGGTGATATGCTGACGAGAAGGAGAGTGAGATGCCCAATTTCATACAGAACGCCCTCCAAAATTTGGCCACAAACTGCACACCTCTGTCAGACACAACATTCAGGGGTACCCCATGCAATCGGACCACATGCTGCACAAACAACCTTGACAATGTTTCTGCTGAAGGTAATGCTGCCAAGGGAATGAAATGGGCCTGTTTAGAAAACCTGTCCACCACCACCCAGATCACGGTATTGCCCCTGGAAGGTGGAAGACCGGTAATAAAATCCATGGAAAGCTGAGTCCATGGCCTATCAGGAACTGGTAAAGGTATGAGTTCCCCAGCCGGTCGGTTATGCGAGCTTTTGGAACGGGCACACATGCCACAAGCAGAAACAAATTCCTTGACATCAGACCTTAATGAAGGCCACCAAAAACCCCTAGTTACTGCCTCTCTAGTGGCCGTGATACCTGGATGAGCACTCAGCCTAGAATCATGAAACTCCTGCAGAAGTCTAGGCCGCAATGAATCAGGAACAAACAGTTTATCGCTTGGCCTGGTTGCCGGAGCTAGGGCCTGAGCCCTTAGGATTTCTTGTTCCAACTCAGTTGAGACCCCCGCCACTACCACCCCTGGGGGAAGAATGGAGGACGGCGGCTCAGGGGGAGACACTGGATCAAAACTTCTGGACAGGGCATCCGCTTTAACATTTTTGGATCCCGGTCAAAAAGTAATTGAGAACTGAAATCGTGAAAAAAAAGTGACCAACGGGCCTGTCTAGGAGTAAGCCTCTTAGCAGATTCAAGGTATGCCAAATTTTTGTGATCCGTGACAACCGTGATAGGGTGAGCCGCCCCTTCCAAAAAGTGCCTCCATTCCTCAAATGCCAGCTTGACCGCAAGAAGTTCCCTATTGCCTACATCATAGTTTTTCTCAGCTGAAGAGAACTTCTTGGAGAAGAAGGCACAGGGTTTGAGATTGGTAAGGGTGGCCAGACCCTGGGACAGCACAGCCCCCACCCCCACTTCAGAAGCATCCACCTCCACAATGAATGGTTTGGACGGGTCAGGTTGCACCAACACCGAGGCAGACATAAAACATTTCTTAATAGCTGAGATGGATTCCTTAGCGAGTACAGACCAATTTTTTACATCAGCTCCCTTCTGGGTAAGATCCGTGAGTGGTTTAACCACTTGTGAGAAACCTTTAATGAATCTCCGGTAATAGTTCGCAAATCCTAAGAAGCGCTGGAGCCCCTTGAGATCTCGAGGCTGAACCCAGTCAGCGATCGCCAGCACCTTCTTAGGATCCATACGAAACCCCTCACAGGACACAATCAACCCCAAAAAAGACAGCTCCTGTACAAAAAATGAACATTTTTCCAATTTGGCGAACAATTGGTTCTCCCTGAGTCTCTGGAGAACTGTCTTTTGATGTTGCAAGTGAGATTGACTGTCCGGGGAATACACCAAAATATCATCCAAATAAATAATAACAAAACGGCCTATCAGAGCAGAAAACACAACATTGATGAAATTTTGGAAAACGGCAGGTGCATTAGTTAACCCAAATGGCATTACCAGGTTCTCGAAGAGTCCTTCTGATGTGAGGAATGCTGTTTTCCACTCGTCCCCTTCCCGAACCCTTATCAGATTGTAGGCCCCCTGCAGATCCAACTTGGAGAACCATTGGGCCCCAGCTAACTGGTTACATAAGTCTGGGATGAGGGGAAGCGGGTAAGAGTTCCTAATCGTTATCTTGTTCAGTTCCCGAAAGTCGAGGCACGGCCGCAAACCACCATCTTTTTTCTTCACAAAGAAGAACCCTGCTGCCACAGATGACACAGAAGGCCTGATATGCCCTTTGCGGAGACTCTCAGCTATGTACTCCTTCATGGCTTCACGCTCAGGCCCAGACAAATTGAACAATCGAGCCTTAGGTAACTTGGCTCCGGGTACTAAATCAATGGCACAATCATAGGGTCTATGTGGTGGCAGCGCCTCAGCCTTACTTTCGGAAAAAACGTCTTCGAAATCTTTCAGGTACTCCGGAATACCTTCCAGATCAACAGACGACACAGACACAGATTTAACAGCGTTAACAAGATGTCCCCGGTTACCACATTTACTATTGCATCCCCATTGAGTGATTTCCCCTGTAACCCAATCAATGGTAGGATTATGGCGTTGAAGCCAAGGCATCCCCAGTACCAGTCCTGCAGGCAAGTTATCTACCACCATACAACTTAGTTTCTCCACATGAGTGGAACCCACTTTTAGAGAAAAAAGTTCAGACCTGCAACAGATACCGTTTTGGGTAAGAGGAGATGAGTCAATTGCCACAAGTTTAACAGGATCGTGAAGCCTGACTGTCCCTATCTTAAAAAGAGTCATAACCTTGGTATCAATCAGGTTCACAGCCGAACCGCAGTCAATAAAAGCAGTAGTCTGAACAGGACCATAACCAAGTTCCAGTTCCACCTGCAGCACCATTTTTGCACATGAGGAAAATTGTACCTGAAGGTCTGGGTAACCTCCTCGATTACTACCCAGACCTAGTCGTTTCCCGCCATCTTGGAGGATGACGGACAGGAGGGGCAGTCCTTCTTCCAATGTCCAGATTTCCCACAATAGAAGCACAACTGCTTTTCCCGGCGGCGTTTTCTTTCCTTTCCCTCACAGGTGACAGCGTTCACCTCCATAGCCATAGGAAGAGTCCGGGTCTCATCTCCACTGAAGAATAAGGGCGTTTCCCGTTGCATAATGCCTCTAGCCCGCAGCCTGCGATCCATGCGAACCGCTTGGACCATGGCATCCTCCAGGGAGTCAGGCGGAGGATGAAGTGCCAAAACATCCTTCAGATGTTCACACAGGCCTCTGTGGAACAGCCCCCGCAGGGCGGCATCACTCCAGGAAATCTCCACTGCCCAACGTCTGAATTCAGTACAGAACCATTCGGCCGAGTGCTCCCCCTGACAGACACTCATCACTTTGTCCTCAGCCAACCGCACTCTATCAGGCTCATCATAAATAAGCCCTAAGGCTTCAAAAAATGCATCCACAGACATTCTCTCAGGGGCAGAAGAGGAAAGCGAGAATGCCCAGGCTTGTAGGGACCCCCTAAGCAGGGACATCACCACCCCCACCCTCTGTTTCTCATCCCCAGAGGAGCGGGGTCTCAAAGAAAAAAAAAGCTTACAGCCCTCCTTAAATGCCCTGAAATTATCCTTGTTACCAGAAAATATATCTGGCAATTTAACCGGGGATTTCAGGTGGGACTAAAATGACATCTCTATTCCCCACCTGCTGGATGCCTGCGGAAAGTACCCCCTGAACTGAGTCCTCAACCCACCGTTGGGACTGGGCCAGAGCTTGGTGTTCCAAACTAAGCTTCTGCAGTGACTGAGTCAAGCATTTCACCTGCTCAGATAAAGCACACATTGGGTCCATGCTGCAGAAGTGAGGAGAGAAAAAAAAATTGTAGGCCAGTTATAATGTCAGAGACACCGCATTGAACTTGCTCACTGATCCAGTGCGCGTGCCCTGAGTAAAGCGAAAGCGTGCTCAAAGATACCTGTGGAGCGGGCAGCAACCGAATAGATGCGTACTTCAGAGCTGCAGGGCCTGAAGCACGTGACTGCTAGAGGCGTGGCCTAAACTCCACAGAGCTAGGAGCTGCAAGACAATTCCTAGCAGAGTAACTGCGAGACAAAGTTACCAAGGGGCATAGACAGGGAGAATAGTCAGGACGTAGCCAATGAGTCACACACAGAGATAGCTGCAAGGTACCAGAGGGGCGAGCAGAGAGTAGTCAGGTCACAGGCAATGAGTTATACACAGATAGCTGCAAGGTACAAGAGGGGCGAGCAGAGAGTAGTCAGGTCACAGGCAATGAGTCATACACAGATAATAACGCAGTACAAAAACAACAGGCAAACTCACAACGGGAAACAGAATCGGGTCAGAACCATATAAACAAGCTATAGCAACAAACAGGCACATGGGGGTCAGCACACTAGGCCAAAGGCAAAAGTATAACTGGCAGGGATTGAAGCTACCCAGAGGTTTATGAAGCTCTCCCAGAACCAGAAAGAGGCCACACTCATTAACCCCAAGTGTGCAGGTCAAAACCTGCACAGAGCTCCAGACATTAACCCCCGGTGTGCAGCTCAAAAACCTGCACTGGGATCATGACAATTAAGAATCTGGTAATAAACCCTCTTTTCTTACAAATTCAAAGATGGCAATGGTAAAAATAAATTAATAGGTGCTTCTGGCACAAATTATATTTATTAATGTTTTAAACTCAATTCCCAATAACAATTCTTATCAAAGTACTCTTGAAAAGACTAAAATCTATAGAATTAAAAAAGGCAATTTCTTAAAAACTGCAGCCTGGTTGCAGCAAAGTCAAGTTAACTTTTGTCAGTTGGACTACGCAGTTACTGTTTTCAATATTAGCCCAAACATCGATCAAGATATGAAAAGAGCTGATTGATCCCAACATGATTTGAACACACAACCTACTGATTTGGAGTCAGACGTGCAACCGTTGTGCCACGACATCAATTAAAAATCATTGTTGCTCCCATACTTCACATGAAAAGTGCATGATAAAATATATAGACACCATCTTGAAATGTGCTACTTTTAATCACAGTTTGGAAAAGATATAAACAAGGATGAATTAAGATCTTCACTTTTGGATTCAGGGATTTCCAATTAAGCCCTTCCTGACCAATGATGCCACATAAGCGTCATGAAAACCAGTGCCATTATGACCAGTGACGCCTATGTGGTGTCATTCAAACAAGAAAAATTATAGCCAGCTCACCCAGTTAGACGTCCTTAGTGGTTCTGCTCACTGCCAGGAAGCCGCACGGAGTAGTAATGGGAGAGGCACACCCATGTTGCAATAGAAACAAAAACCAGCAAATAATTCCAGCGGATGTTTCCTACTTGGCCATAAAATCCATTTTATTTTTATCTTTTAAAATAGTTCCATGTGGCAGAAACCCAAATATATACAGGGGGTCAGAAGAAAAAAGGGCACACTGCTGCTTTATTTGCAACCTTTGGTAAAAAATATTCCCAGCTTTATGCGGGATACTAAAGCAGTTGTAGGTATGATGGAATCATTTGAATGGCAACATACTTATTCTTGGGTCACCTGTGATGTCATCGGTTTATACCCTTCGATACCATTTAATGTAGCAATGGCAAGTTTACATTACTATTTGGAAATCTATAGTAATTATAGAAAAGAGATAAAAGATTTTTTGTTGGATGGAGTTAAATTTTTATTGGAACATAATTATTTCAGATTTTGTGACAGATATTTTCTCCAAACAAAAGGAGTTAGTATGGGTGGGAAATTCTTAGCCCCCATGTGTCTACGAGCGCTCAGATTGGCTGTCAAAAGTGAAATATTACAATCCAGTCATGGCAGATGCTGCAATAGCATCTGCCATGGCTGGAGAAACTGATTAGCACCCCCACCAACTGGAGGCGTCATTCGGCTGCCGCCACCGACTGACGGCACTGATCGGCAGCCACCGTCATAATCTGCCCCCCCTCTCCTTCCCTCCGGTCCCCTCGCCTTCCAATCCCCCCTCACCCTCCATGGTGCCTCCGACATCCCTCTGGCCATCCCGGATTCCCGCCGTTTCCGATGATGGGCGCGGCCATCTGTGCATGCGCCCGCTTGAATCTGCAACGCTGCAGAATCATTCATTTATTTTGATCACTGTGATAAAGTCTCTCAGTGATCAAAATAAAAAAAAGTAAATCACCGCCTCCCTTATCACTCCCATATGTAGGGACATATAATAAAATAAAGAAAATATTTTTTTTAGAATTAGGGTTAGGGTTAGAATTAGGGATAGGGTTAGAAATAGGATTAGGGTTAGGGTTAGAATTAGGGTTAGGGTTGGAATTAGGGTTAGGGTTGGAATTAGGGGTACGGTTGGAATTAGGGGTACGGTTGGAATTAGGGTTGGGATTAGGGTTAGGGTTGTAATTAGGGTTAGGGTTGTAATTTGGGTTAAGATTAGGGTTAGAGTTGGGATTAGGCTTAGGGGTGTCTTGGGGATAGGGTTGTGGTTAGGTTTATAATTAGGGTTGGGATTACGGTTAGGGGTGTGTTGGGGTTAGGGTTGGAGATAGAATTGAGGGGTTTCCACTGTTTAGGCAGTTTAGGGGGTCTCCAAATGCGACATGGCGCCACCATTTATTCCAGCCAATTTTGCATTCAAAAAGTCAAACGGTGCTCCCTCCCTTCCAAGCCCTGACGTGTGCCCAAACAGTGGTTTACCCCCACATATGGGGTATCAGAGTACTCCGGAAAAATTGCACAACATCTTTGGGGGTCTAATTTCTCCTGTTACCCTTGTGAAAATAAAAAATAGTGGGCTAAAAATCATTTTTTGAGGAAAAAAAAATTTTTTTTTATTTTTACGGCTTTGCATTATAAACTTCTGTGAAGCACATGGGGGTTCAAAGTGCTCACCACACATCTAGATTAGTTCCTTGGGTGGGCTAGTTTCCAAAATAGGGTCATTTGTGGGGGGTTTCCACTGTTTCGGTACATTAGGGGCTCTGCAAACGTAACATGATGCCCGCAGACCATGCCATCAAGTTGGCATTTCAAAACATCACTACTTCCCTTCCGAGCCCTGACGTGTGCCCAAATAGTGGGCCCCCACATATGGAGTACCAGCGTACTCAGGACAAACTGGACAACTATTGGTGTCTAATTTATCCTGTTACCCTTGTGAAAATAAAAAATAGTTAGCTAAAAACCATTTTTTGAGGAAAAAAAATATTTTTTTATTTTCACGGCTCTGCGTTATAAACTTCTGCGAAGCACTTGGGGGTTCAAAGTGCTCACCACACATATAGATTAGTTCCTTGGGTGGTCTAGTTTCCAAAATGGGTTCAAATTGCTCACTATGCATCTAGATAAGTTCCGTATGGGGTGTAGTTTGCAAAATGGGGTCATTTGTGGGGGAGCTCCAATGATTAGGCACACAGGGGCTCTCCAAACATGACATGGTGTCCACTAATGATTGGAGCTAATTTTCTATTCAAAAACGTCAAATGATGCTCCTTCACTTCTGAGCCCTGCCATGCGCCCAAACAGTGGTTCCCCCCACGTATGGGGTACCAGCATACTCAGGAAAAATTGGAAAACAACTTTTGGGGTCCAATTTATCCTGTTACCCTTGTGAAAATAAAAAATAGCGAGCTAAAAAATAATTTTTGAGGAAAAATTTTTTTTTTTATTTTCATGGCTCTGCGTTATAAAGTTCTGTGAAGCACTTGGGGGCTCCCTACACATCTAGATAAGCTTCTTATGGGTTCTAGTTTCCAAAATAGGGTCACTTGTGGGGGTTTTTACTGTTTAGGCACATCAGGGGCTCTGCAAACACAACATGCTGCCAGAAGAACATTCCATCAAACTTTGCATTCCAAAATGGCACTCCTTCCCTTCTGAACTCTCCCATGCTTCCAAACAGTGGTTCCTCCCACATTAGGGGTATCGGTGTGCTCAGGACAAATTGCACAACAACTTTGGGATCCAATTTCTCCTGTTAGCCTTGTGAAAATAAAAAATAGCGGGCTCAAAAATCATTTTTGAGGAAAAAAATGATTTTTTTTATTTTCACTGCTCTGTGTTATAAACTTCTGTAAAGCACTTGGGGGTTCAAAGTGCTCACTACACATCTAGATAAGTTCCTTCGGGGGTCTAGTTTCCAAAATGGGGTCATTTGTGGGAGAGCTCCAATGTTTAGGCTCACAGGAGCTCTCCAAACACGACATGGTGTCCGATAACGATTGGAGCTAATTTTCCATTCAAAAAGTCAAATGGTGCTCCTTCCCTTCCGGGCCCTGCCGTGTGCCAAAACAGTGGTTTATGACCACATATGAGGTATCGGTGTACTCAGGAGAAATTGCCCAACAAATTTTAGTATCCATTTTATCCTGTTGCCCATGTGAAAATAAACGGAGGCTAAAGGAATATTTTTGTGAAAAAAAAAGTACTTTTTTTTTACGGATCAATTTGTGAAGCACCTGGGTGTTCAAAGTGCTCATTATCATCTAGATAAGTTCCTTGGGGGGTCTAGTTTCCAAAATGGGGTCACTTGTGGGGGAGCGCCAATGTTCATGCACACAGGGACTCTCCAAACTCGACATGGCAACTGCAAAATATTCCAGCATATTTTCCATTCAAAAAGTCAAATGGCGCTCCTTCCGTTCTGAGCCCTGCCGTGCGCCCAGTGGTTTATGACCACATATGAGGTATCGGTGTGCTCAGGAGAAATTGCCCAACAAATATTAGGATCCATTTTATCCTATTACCCATGTGAAAAAGAAAAAATTGATGCTAAAATAAAATTTTTGTTGGAAAAATTAAAATGTCCATTTTTTCCTTCCACGTTGCGTTAGTTCCTGTGAAACACCTGAAGGGTTAATAATCTTCTTGAACGTAGTTTTGAGTAGCTTGAGGGGAGCAGTTTTTATAATGGTGTAACTTTTGGGTATTTTCTGCCATATAGACCCCTCAAAGTGACTTCAAATGTCAGGTGGTCCCTACAAAAAATGGTTTTGTAAATTTTGTTGTAAAAGTGAGAAATCGTTGGTCAACTTTTAACCCTTATAACTTCCTAACAAAAAAATTTTGTTTCAAAATTATGCTAATGTAATGTAGATATGTGGGAAATGTTATTTATTAACTCTTTTGTGTCACATAACTCTCTGGTTTAACAGAATAAAATTTCAAGATTTGAAAATTACAAAATTTTGGCCAAATTTCCATTTTTTTCACAAAGAAAAGCAAAAATTATCGACCTAAGTTTTCCACTAACATGAAGCCCAATATGTTATGAAAAAACAAACTCGGAATCGCTAGGATGCGTTGAAGCAAGAAGATCATGATAATCTATTGTCAGTTAGAATACGCAGTTTCTGTTTTCAATCTTAACACAAACATCGATCAAATTCTAAAATGATGAAAGAGATACTTGAACGTGACATAATTTAAACATGCATCATTCTGACCAGGAGTAAGGCGCACTACCGTCAGTGTATGAGGACAGCTGTAAAACTTGCTTGCTCCCATAATTCACATGTAAAGTGCATGAGGAAATATATGGACACCATTGTGAAAATTGCTACTTTAAATCACAGTTTAGAAAAGTAATAACAAGGATGAATTAGGATCTTCACGTTCCAATTCAGGGATTTCCAGTTTAAAGTTTAGATTCTAGTAATAAACCCTCTTTTCTTACAAATTCAAAGATGGCAATGATAAAAATAAATTTATAGGTGCTTCTGGCGTTATTTACATTTATTAATGTTTTGACCTCAATTCCCAATAACAATTGTAGAATTATAAACAAAGTAGAGTTAACTTTTGTCAGCTGGACTACTCATTTACTGTTTTCAATATTAACCCAAACATTGATCAAGATATGGAAAGATGTAACATGTGCTTGACCCCGACGTGATATGAACACACAACCTTCTGATCTGGAGTGAGACACGCTACCGTTGTGCCATTTTACATTATGAATAGCAATGACACAGTAATTTGGTGTTTTTCATTTTAAACAATGATGCTGCAGTAACTTAGCTCAGCCACCAGAGGTCACCTTGGAGTAGTAAACAGAACACTCAAGAAAACAGGAAGTGGAGCTGAGAGGAGTTTTTCCTGGGCAAAGCAAAGAGGAACAGCAGAGATCTGGATGCTGTGTGATAGAAAAGTTCAAGATGCAAAGACTTTCGTGATTGGACAGTGAGATTCCTGCAAACACCTCTTGCGAGTAATTTGAGAAGTGTGACCGGTCACCGGCTGTATAGTTAGTTAGGGATAGTTAGATACAGGGAAGATGTATATCTTTGTACCTTGTTAGCCAGTGGATAGAAAAATATTCAGGATTGAGAGTCCTCAGTAGTTGATACCTTTTAATGGCTAACTGAAAAGATGGTAATACATTGCAAGCTTTCGAGACTACTCAGGTCTCTACATCAGGCTATTGTATTAGTCAATGCCTGATGAAGAGACCTGACTAGTCTCGAAAGCTTGCAATGTGTTACCATCTTTTCAGTTAGCCATTAAAAGGTATCAACTACTGAGGACTCTCAATCCTGGATAGTTAGATAGGGATTACAGTATATCCATGGACTCTCTTGCTACTAAGGATTGAATGTGAACTGTTAAGGGCTGCAAAGATCCCGGAGTATTAGGACTTGTGGAATAATGTTGGAAGTGTTTGAGAGCTTCATCTATAGCGGCATCAGAAGATTTGTGTGACATACTGGGCTGTTTACCCTGGTGGCTGGATGTCCATATAGCAAGTAGAGTTGTTCTGATTGAAGTATATTCTGTGTATGATTACGTTCTGAACGCTCAATAATAATACGGTGCACTGTGACTAATACTGCGTTTATGCTCTGCTGGTTAGGTGTATTGTTGGGCATATATATGGCTATATTAAAGGGAAAAAGGGTACCCACATTCTATTGTAATTTAGGCGGGAGGTGGTTGTAAGAATGTGTTCCTGAGAGGACCACATGTCACAGTTGCGGTAGATTCCCGTATAGACCTGTTACAGTTAAGGGTGGGAGCGGCATAGTCTTGGGGTAGTTCTATTCCCTTCTGAAATGTGGAGTCTCTCCGGCTGCATAATTAGTTCTGAGTGGGTTGTGGCTGTTGTGGCCCATATTCTGTTCAAAGAGAGAGAGGATTCTGTTATTCTTTACATCAGTTATGAAGAAAATTTGGTTACTACTAAATTGTGTTTTGAGTCATTCATAGCAGCGCCGCACTTCAACCTCGAACAATGACCGGTGTCCCGGCCATTACACATACACTAGGCCACATTTCAGAATCTAAATGGTCTGTGCTCAAATTGTGTGCTAGACACCAGGCCACATATCAGAATCTAAATGCGTTCTCTTAATAGTGTGAGCCATACACCAGGCCACATTTCAGAATCTAAATCGCTTGGGCTAATAGTTGGGGCCAGATACCATGCCACATTTCGCAATCTAAATCATTTCTGCTAATAGTGTGGGCCATACACCAGGCCACATTTCAGAATCAAAATTGTTTGTGCTAATAGTTGGGGCCATACACCAGGCCACATTTCAGAATTCAAATCGTTTGTACTAATAGTGTGGTCCAGCCATGAGTCCACATTTCAGATTCTAAATCCTTTCTGCTAATAGTGTGGGCCATACACCAGGCCACATTTCAGAATCAAAATTGTTTGTGCTAATAGTTGGGGCCAGACACCAGCTGAAATGTGGACGCCTGGCTGGACCACACTATTAGTACAAACGATTTGAATTCTGAAATGTGGCCTGGTGTATGGCCCACACTATTAGCAAAAAGGATTTATATTCTAAATCCTTTCTGCTAATAGTGTGTTCCAGAGACAAGACCACGTTTCCGAATCCAAATAGTTTGTGCTAATAATTTGGACCAGACACTGTGCCACATTTCAAAATCTAAATTGTTTGTTCTAATAGTGTGTTCCAGCAAACATCCACTTTCAGAATCTAAATCCTTTCTGCTAATAGTGTGGGCCATACAACAAGCCACATTTCAGTATCTAAATAGTTTAAGCTAATCGTGTGGACAAGATACCAGGCCACATTTCAGAATCTAAATTGTTTCTGCTAATAGTGTGGGTCATACACCAGGTCACATTTCAGAATCTAAATTGTGCTAATAGTGTGGTCTAGCAAGGAGTCCACATTTCAGAATCTAAATCCTTTCTGTTAATAGTATGGGCCAGACACCAGGCCACATTTCTGAATCTACAGTATGTCCTTTCTACCAATATTGTGGGCTATAAACCAAGCCACATTTCATAATCTAAACTGTTTGTTATAATAGTGTGAAAAAAATACCAGGTCGCATTTCAGAATCCTTTTGGCAACTAGTGTGGGCTACACACCATGTCACATTTCAGAATGTAAATTATTTCTGCTAATAGTGTGGGTCAAACACATTGCCACATTTCACAATCTAAATTCAGTGGGGGCCATACAACAGGTCACATTTCTGAATCTAAATCGTTTGTGCTAATAGTGTGGTCTACCAAAGAGTCCACATTTCACAATCTAAATCCTTCTATTTCAGATTCTAAATCCTATCTGCTAATAGTGTGGGCCATACACCAGGCCACATTTCTTAATCTAAATTGTTTGAGATAATAGTGTCAATCAGACATTAGGCCACATTTGAGAATAATAATCCTTTCTGCTAATAGTGTGGGCCAGACACCAGGCCACATTTCAGAATAGTAATCTTTTTTGTTAATATTGTGGGCTAGAGACAAGGCGATGTTTCAGAATCAAAATAGTTCATGTATGTAGTTTGGGCCAGACACCAAGCCACATTTGAGAATCTAAATCCTTTATTATAATAGTGTGGGCCATACACCAGGCCACATTTCAAAATCTAAATCCTTTCTGCTAATAGTGTGGGGCATACACCAGGCCACATTTCAGAATCTGAAATGTTTGTGATAATAGTGAGGTCCAGCCAGGAAGGAGTCCACATTTCAGAATCAAAATACTTTCTGCTAAAAGTGTGGGCCAGAGACCAGCCCACATTTCAGAATCTAAATTGTTTGTGCTAACACTGTAGGCTAGACACCATGCCACATTTCAGAATCTAAATCCTTTCTGCTAATAGTATGGGCCATACATCAAGCCACATTTCAGAATCTAAATCTTTTCTACTAATAGAGTGGGCTATATACCAGGCCACATTTCAGAATACAAATCGTTTGTGCTAATAGTGTGGTCCAGCCACTAGTACACATTTCAGAATCTAAATCCTTTCTGCTAATAATGTGGACCAGAGACCAGGCCACATTTCAGAATCTAAATTGTTTCCGCTAATAGTGTGGTCCAGCCAGGAGTCCTCATTTCAGTATCAAAATCCTTTCTGCTAATAGTGTGGGCCATACAGCAAGCCACATTTCAGAATCTAAATCATTTGTGCTAATAGAGTGGACCAAACATCAGGCCACATTTCAAAATCTAAATCCTTTCTACTAAAAGTGTGGGCCATACACAAGGCCACATTTTTTATAATCTAAATTGTCTGTGCTAATAGTTTGAGCCATACACCAGGCCATATTTCAGAATCTAAATCATTTGAGCTAACAGTGTGGGCCAGATGTCAGGCCACATTTCAAAATCTGAAACCTTTCTGCTAATAATGTGGTTCAAACTCTAGGCTACATTTCTGAATCTAAATCCTTTCTGCTGATATTATAGATAAGCACATCGCACGGGCAACCTTAGTGCACCTGCACACTATCCACGGACCTTCCCAAGTGGTAATCCACGCCTGTGTGGCTTATATGATGTACCACATTCTGATGTCTATGGATGATTATTCCCGCAGATAAATTCTTGAAAAAGGCGCTATAGCCGAAACGTTGAATTTTTTCTGTGGGATTTTTTTCTGTGGATCACTTGTCACTTGTAAAACTTATGGTCTATTTCTGCAAGGAATTGTTATATAAGAAACTGATTTTGGATCATTTGAATTTCATTACAATTTTGTGTGCCGAGGTTATTGTTTCATATTCTTTCTGCTGATAGTGTGGTCCAGACTAGAGATGAGCGAACTTTTCATGATTCATTTTGTTTTCGGTTTGGTTCGACGAATGAACCCATTAAATTCAATGGATCAAACATATTGTTAGGGTTGCGGATCGCACTAAATATAAAATATAAGGAAGTGCAATCGCAACCCAGGGTCCACCGTGCAGAGATGGAAAACTGCTGCTCAGTAATGGCGGAGTACTAACAAAACACCAGCGGGTTAGCCGCTGACCCAGTGTGTACGGGAGCGAACTCTGTTGCTTCACAGAGCCGCTGTAACAAATGCCAGAGCCTGTTAACGTCACAGGACTCAGCGGAGTGAGCACTCATGTTCAATCTCAGGACTCAGCCCCAAGGATGCTGGGTTAGAGTTCTTCTAGACCACTAGCACTTGGTGCCACAACTGCGGTGCCAGGTAGAAGCTAAACTAACAGAAACTGAAGTGCATACAGTGCGGTACTGGCAGATGCCACTAACCAGCCTAGACTCAGGACTGGAAAGCGCACTCAAGTGGAACAGAAGTGCGCACGGTGCCGCTCAGACAGGGGCTGCAGTAGATGCGGTACAGTGGTGCCTTAAAGCTTGGTGCATACTGGCGCTAGCATGTGTGAGGAGCAGGGAGCACTGCGGCGCTAGGCAGTGTCACAACTCGGCGCTGACTGTAAACTCTAACCCTACCAACATGCGTAACGAAGGGAAGGGGTTTCATAATAAGTCAGTCAGCGCTTCACAAGCATCCATCAACACACACACCTCTACCAAATACTGTGTATACTAGCGCATGGCCGAGCGGCCATGCAAACCTTTTATAGCAGCGTCCTTCCGGGACCTTCCTGATGGTCCAATCTGAGCTGGAGAAGGACCTGAGCATGTGACTTCTGATCTCCAATGAGAGATCGTCCCACGGGCATGCTCAGTAGACCGAAAGGAGGACTTAGTCCCTGGAGTAGCTCGCTGCTGACCAGCATGCATTGCTATAGCTGGACCAGAGGTGGCAGCAGCAACCAAGCCCACAGTGCAAGTCTGAGCAGAGTGCCAGCATCGATGAGTCTGCTGAGCAGCCTCCTCTGTGGCTGGAGAGGAATGGAGACCGCCGAAGGCAAGACTCGGGATTCCTGCTGTGCAGTGACAGGAACCCAACACATATACACAACACCTTAATGGGTGACAAAAAGCTTCCCAAACAGCTAAAATTAGGGGCAGACACCATGAAAAGTGGCATCAATTGACCCACAGTAGAAATTTTCTAATGTCACAGCAGCAGTTAGCCATGAGCCATACTTGAGGTGTGAAGGTCTGGGCCAGCATTTACAGCTTTGAATTGAAGTTTCAATGACGATCTGGTGATTAAGGGAGTGGTGTAAGCCTTCTTTGCTGGCATCCCTGATGTCTCATGCAACACTTCCAATTTTTTTCCCAGCCACACTCAGATGGCACAAACATCTATTTCATATAATAATATTGGTACAAAAATGCAATGATAGTAACACGGGTAGTTGAGTGAAAGTAAATGCAAGCCTGACTATGTGGGAGCCATAATTCTACAGGAAAGACACATGAAGGAGACCCATCTAGAATTCTCCATAATTCAAAAAATTATTGCCACACACCACTAAAAGTGGCATCAATTTCTACCAAGTAGAAACAGTATAATAGGCCTCTGACACACCTTCCTCTACAGGAAACCCACTAGATGGATACCCAACTTCACGTCTCCACATTTCATAAAAAAGGTTTGTAACATCAGCAGCAGTAGCAAAAGTAGTCACAGAAGCCACAAAAAAGGTGTCGCAGACTGCAATAACTTGAGATCAATGCATGACACTATAAACGACACCATCGTAGTCTGCCATGTTTGTGACTGGGGTGCAGAAGTCATTGGAGAACCATGTCTTGTTCATTTTGATGAAAGTTAGGCAGTCTATACTTTCAGAAGACAGATGGATGTTCTTACCCTTCAGGACTCCAGCAGTGCTGAAGACATGTTCTGAGAGAATGCTGGCTGCTGGGCATGAGAAAATCTCCAAGGCATCACAAGCTAGCTCAGGCCACTCTTCCATTTTTGAAGACCAAAATGCAAAAGGGTCCAAGTTCCCACTGATGACATTGATAGTAAGCTCAAGATACTCCTGCACCATCCTCTCCAGTAGTTCACAACGTGTCAGACTTGTCCTCTGTTCTGCTAGTGCACAGGCAGGTCTAAGAAATGTGTTACATGACTCACAGAAAATGCTTACACAACTTACACCACTGATGCTGCTGCTAATGTTTTTTGTGATGACACCTTGATGTTCCCAGGGTTGGAAGTCTAGAACACAGAGTGTGCCTCACTGCTGTCTTGTGGAAAACCACTCTTAAGATTGTTTACAAGCATGTTTCAATACGCCAGCATGCGTACATGTTGAAGATAGTAAGAAGGTGATCATGTTTCGGGCATTAAGTATGGAATGGACAAGGCAACTGTTAGGTGGATTCATAACTGGCTTAGTGATCGGACCCAAAGAGTGGTCGTAAATGGCTGCACATCCAGTTGGAAGAATGTCTCAAGTGGGGTACCACAGGGCTCTGTCCTGGGCCCTGTATTGTTCAACATCTTTATCAACGATTTAGATGAAGGAATTGAGGGTAAACTGATTAAATTTGCTGATGACACAAAGCTAGGAGGGATAGCTAATACTAGAAAAGAGAGAGATAGGATTCAAAAAGATTTAAATAAACTGGAGAAGTGGGCAGCAACTAACAGAATGGTTTTTAACAGGGAGAAATGCAAAGTACTACATCTGGGCAATAAAAATGGAAAAAGCATATATAGAATGGGAGGAATAGGGCTAAGTGACAGCACATGTGAAAAAGACTTGGGTATACTAATAGATCACAGACTGAATATGAGTCAACAGTGTGATGCAGCAGCAAAAAAGGCAAATGCAATTCTAGGATGTATTAACAGAAGCATACAGTCTAGATCACGTGAAGTCATTATTTCCCTCTACTCCTCTTTGGTCAGACCTCATCTGGAATATTGTGTCCAGTTTTGGGCACCACATTTTAAAAAAGACATCAACAAACTGGAGCAAGTTCAGAAAAGAGCGACCAGAATGGTGACCGGTCTGCAAACCCTGTCTTATGAGGAAAGGTTGCAGGATTTGGGAATGTTTAGTTTGCAAAAGAGAAGACTGAGAGGAGACTTAATAGCTGTCTACAAATATCTAAAGGGCTGTCACATTGTAGAAGGATCAACTTTATTCTCATTTGCACAAGGAAAGACTAGAAGCAATGGGATGAAACTGAATGGGAGGAGACACAGATTAGATATTAGAAAAAACTTTTTGACAGTTAGAGTGATCAATGAGTGGAACAGGCTGCCACGAGAAGTGGTGAGTTCTCCTTCAATGGAAGTCTTCAAACAGAGGCTGGACAGACATCTGACTGGGATGATTTAGCGAATCCTGCTTTGAGCAGGGGGTTGGACCAGATGGCCCAGGAGGTCCCTTCCAACTCTACGATTCTATGATTCTATGATTCTATGATTTCCATTAAGTCCAAGTCCATGGTGTGTTAGTGGCGGGGTAACACTCAAGGTTGCTGCCTCCATCCCCTCCCACAAACCACGGACAACAGAGAGGGGATCATTATCCTCTTCATCTCCTGACTGTTGCGCGTCCATCACCTCTTCCTCCTCCATTTGCTCCTCGGGTCCTACATCTTTACTAACAGTTTGTCTGGTACCATGAGCCCCCCTCAATCACTGTAATCCACCCTCACATGGCACCCATCTGTTTGAAGACATAAAATAGAAACAAAGGAATGCTTGGTGGTGGCAAGAGTATAAATGTACTACAGAGATTTAGTGAACGTAAAGAATAACGAATAGTAAATAGCCACCAACAATATTAGGACCTTAAGTGAAGTTATGGACAGTCGGAAAATGCACTGAAAAGACACCAGAAAAGAAACCGCCTACCAAAAAGTCCAAATTATCGTATTGAAAAATCAAGTTAAATATGTTAGATTATGCATAATCAGGTAAAATAGCAGATAAAAAAACAATGTAAAAGTTATTTAAAAAGTTATAAAGAACAAGGATGCTCATCCAGAACAATAAGAAACTGGATATTGAAGTGCCAATTTGTCAGATAATTAGTTAATACATATATTGGTACAAGTAATGTAAACAGGAGTGATACACAAATTTCAGTATATCAGAAAAATAAAACATAAATAAAAAAACAAAATGTATGTGAAAAAAGTAATAATAATTAAATAAGAAAAAGGATAAATGGTATCAGCAAAAAATAGAACTGTGCAAATAGATGAATGCTAAAATAGATAGTTAAAGTGCTAGTGCAGCATGACACCAGTAGGTGTCATCATAACTCCATAGTGATTACAGATATGTGAATCCTCTTTGGATTTTCATATCCTTATATAGGTCCTAGGACACAAATTGCAGTTGGTGAGTAGGTGTACTGAGAGAGACCATGTAAAAATATAGAGGTTAATCCAAAAAGTGGAATGTAACTTAACATTGGTTATGCTGATCTCAGTCTCTTGGATGGCATCCTCCCCAATACACATTTCGTAGTGTTGAGCATTCCGATACTGCAAATATCGGGTATCGGACGATATTCGCTGTATCAGAATTCCGATACCGATTACCGATATTTTTTCAATATCGGATACCGGAATCGGAAGTCCCCATAATGCAATGAGCCACTGTTGTGGCTGTGATTGGCTGCTGAAATGATGTCATCATGATGCGCGGTCTGTGCGCATCATGATGCGCGGTCTGTGTCGACTGCGGGGGGTCTGTGCCGACTGCGGGGGGTCTGTGCCGACTGTCGGGGGTCTGTGCAGGCTGCCGGTGGTCTGTGCCGGCTGCCGATGGTCTGTACGGGCCTCTCGGGGGTCTGTATAGGCCTGTCGGGGGCCTGTGCCGGCTGCCGGTGGTCTGTACAGGCCTCTCGGAGGCCTGTGTTGGCTGCCGGTGGTCTGTACGGGCCTCTCGGGGTTTGTACGGGCCTGTCGGGGGCCTGTGCCGGCTGCCGGTGGTCTGTACGGGCCTCTCGGGGGTCTGTACAGGCCTGCCGGGGGCCTGTGCCGGCTGCCGGTGGTCTGTACAGGCCTCTCGGAGGCCTGTGTTGGCTGCCGGTGGTCTGTACGGGCCTCTCGGGGTTTGTACGGGCCTGTCGGGGGCCTGTGCCGGCTGCCGGTGGTCTGTACGGGCCTCTCGGGGGTCTGTACAGGCCTGCCGGGGGCCTGTGCCGGCTGCCGATGGTCTGTACAGGCCTCTCGGGGGCCTGTGCCGGCTGTTGGTGGTCTGTGCCGGCTGCCGGGGGCCTGTGCAGGCTGTCGGTGGTCTGTGCCTGCTGTCGGCACAGCGGTGGTCTGTGCAGGCCTGCTGGGGGTCTTGTGTGTGTGCAGGCATCCCATCGGACGATGCCTGCTACAAAGACAGTGATTGACACATTAGCCAATGATGGGACAGTAGTAGTCCCATCATCCGGCTAATGTGTTGAATGTAAAAAAAAAAACATACTACATACATACTACATATATACTACAATCATACAACATACATACATAATACATCATATGGCAAAAGCTGCGTGGGAATTTTCTCACACAGCAATGCCAAAAGTGAGACCAGGGACTATTTTTTTACAGTGGCGGAGGAATACAGTGCGGAAGGATACCTACCTCCCGTCATTGGATTATTGAAGCCCCTGGAGAGCGGTCGCATCAGCTGATGCTGCTGTTCTCCATTGGAAATCGGCGTGGGACCCTCGTGGATTTCTGCGGATGAGGAAGTATATCGGTTGTTTGTTATTTTCTAATTTTTTATTGATGACACTGGCTTCGGGGATCAAAGTGACAAGTGATGGTGAGTATGTACTCTATGTTATATGTACTGTATGTCTATGTATGTATTGTATGAATGTATTGTATGCAGTATGTATGTAGTATGTATGCAGTATGTAGTATGTATGTATGTATGTTGTATGTCTGTAGCATGTTGTATGTATGTAGTATGTATGTAGTATGTACTATGTATGTATGTTGTATGAATGTAGTATATATGAAGCATGTATGTAGTATATATGTATGTTGTATGAATGTAGTATATACACTCACTGGCCACTTTATTAGGTACACCTGTCCAACTGTGTGTTAAGACTTAATTTCTAATCAGCCAATCACATGGCGGCAACTCAGTGCATTTAGGCATGTAGACATGGTCAAGACAATCTCCTGCAGTTCAAACCGAGCATCAGTATGGGGAAGAAAGGTGATTTTAGTGCCTTTGAACGTGGCATGATTGTTGGTGCCAGAAGGGCTGGTCTGAGTATTTCAGAAACTGCTGATCTACTGGGATTTTCACGCACAACCATCTCTAGGGTTTACAGAGAATGGTCCGAAAAAGAAAAAAAATCCAGTGAGCGGCAGTTCTGTGGCCGGAAATGCCTTGTTGATGCCAGAGGTCAGAGGAGAATGGGCAGACTGGTTCGAGCTGATAGAAAGGCAACAGTGACTCAAATTGCCACCCGTTACAACCAAGGTAGGCAGAAGAGCATCTCTGAACGCACAGTGCGTCGAACTTTGAGGCAGATGGGCTACAGCAGCAGAAGACCACACTGGGTACCACTCCTCTCAGCTAAGAACAGGAAACTGAGGCTACAATTTGCACAAGCTCATCGAAATTGGACAGTAGAAGATTGGAAAAACGTTGCCTGGTCTGATGAGTCTCGATTTCTGCTGCGACATTCGGATGGTAGGGTCAGAATTTGGCGTAAACAACATGAAAGCATGGATCCATCCAGCCTTGTATCAACGGTTCAGGCTGGTGGTGGTGGTGTCATGGTGTGGGGAATTTTTTCTTGCCACTCTTTGGGCCCCTTGGTACCAATTGAGCATCGTTGCAACGCCACAGCCTACCTGAGTATTGTTGCTGACCATGTCCATCCCTTTATGACCACAATGTACCCAACATCTGATGGCTACTTTCAGCAGGATAATGCGCCATGTCATAAAGCTCGAATCATCTCAGATTGGTTTCTTGAACATGACAATGAGTTCACAGTACTCAAATGGCCTCCTCAGTCACCAGATCTCAATCCAATAGAGCATCTTTGGGATGTGGTGGAACGGGAGATTCGCATCAGGGATGTGCAGCCGACAAATCTGCGCCAACTGTGTGATGCCATCATGTCAATATGGTCCAAAATCTCTGAGGAATGCTTCCAGCACCTTGTTGAATCTCTGCCACGAAGAATTGAGGCAGTTCTGAAGGCAAAAGGGGGTCCAACCCGTTACTAGCATGGTGTACCTAATAAAGTGGCCAGTGAGTGTATGTAGTATGTATGTAGTATATGTGTATGTTGTATGAATGTAGTATATATGTAGTATGTAGTATATATGTATGTTGTATGAATGTAGTATATATGTAGTATGTATGTAGTATATGTGTATGTTGTATGAATGTAGTATATATGTAGCGTGTATGTAGTATATATGTATGTTGTATGAATGTAGTATATATGTAGCATGTATGTATGTTGTATGAATGTAGTATATATGTAGCATGTATGTAGTATGTAGTATGTATGTATTGTGAGAATCATGTGGGAATAGTGGATGAGGGCAGGTATATCTCGCCCAGATTCCTTTCCTATGTGGCCTAGTCTGGTCAGTATCGCACCTGCTTGCTAATGAATAATGGGAGGTGGATATAAAAGGATGTCAGGTGGTTGTGTGAGTGTCTCAACCTGGGAACACAGAGAGCCTGTCTGTGTGAGAGACACACGTGAGTGGAAGCAGTGCCCACTGCAACTGTGGTTTGGCTGGGCGGGAGAAGCCCGCCAGTTGGTAGTTAGGTTGTCCATCGTTTAGTTGGTGCCAGACAGGCAAGGATTTGTTTTATGTTTTATTTCCTTTTTGCATTGCTTTCACCGTTAATAAACCTGACTCAGGGTCAGTTACACCCGAATCCCAGCTCTGCGCCTGAGTTTCATGCTGAACGCACGTGACCTTTGACCCCAGCAAAGGCGATCCCGGAGTGTTCTATCACATTGTGGCGGAGAACGCGGGCATCACGTTGCAAGCATGAGCATGGAGGATGTGGTGAAAGCGCTGGTACAGTCCACCGCCGTCCAGCAAGAAGCTAATCGGGTGATGATGGCCCAGCTGAAGGAGTTGGTGGACATGACAGCTACCGATCGTTCGCTTCTCCAGCAGGTGGCGCAGCGCCTGGCAAGCCTACATGAGGTTAACCTGGAAGCCGAGTCGAGAGTGATTTACGTGAGTCGGTACTGGCAGAAGGTGACGACCGAAGATGACGTCGAGGCATACCTGACCACGTTTGAACGGACGGCGGTACGAGAAAAATGGCCGAAGGCACGATGGGCCGGCCTGATTGCCCCGTTTCTTTCCGGTGAGGCCCAAAAGGCTTATTATGACTTAGAGCCTGAAGCCGCGCAGGACTTTGACAAACTGAAAGCCGAGATCTTGGCCCGGCTGGGAGTGACGACCGCTGTCCGTGCACAGAGAGTGCATCAATGGACTTATCAGCCGGATAAACTACAGTGGTCACAGATGTTCGACCTGATCCACGTGACGAAGAAGTGGCTACAACCTGAGGTGTTGACAGCACCAGAGATAATCCAGAGAGTCGTCATGGACAAGTACTTGAGAGCTCTACCGCCAGCCCTGAGGAAGTGGGTAAGCCATGGAAATCCTACGACGGCAGATCAACTGGTGGATCTGGTTGAACATTACTCCGTGGCGGAAGGACTCCGAGACGACGCTACCCCACCTCGTTCTTCATCATCTCCACGTGGAACCAGTAAGACTGTTCCAGGGAGTAGGGGAGATGGAAAAATCCCTAAGACAGTGGGGGAGGAAAACGGGACTGCCCACACTGCGAGGCCGAGAGTAACGAACTATGGTCTAAGCAAGGGGCCCGTTAGGTGTTTCCGCTGCCAAGAGATGGGACATATTGCTGCGAACTGTCCGGTCACTACTGAACCCATGCAGTGCGACGTCACAGACTCTAAAAACCGCATGTCTATGGTTGCACGGGTAGTGAGTGTGAATGCCGGTCAAAAGGATGTGGAAAAACACTTGTGTGATTTAACTGTTGATGGCAAAAATGTGGTGGCATTGTTAGACTCGGGAAGTGTGGTGACTCTGGTGAAGGCCAGTCTGGTGTCAGCCCCGACTGGACCATCAGACAAATTTTCTGTAACGTGTGTGCATGGAGACACCTGTTCGTACCTCACCACGGTCATATGCATTACTACTTCCTATGGGTCTGTGCAACATAAAGTGGGACTCGTCCCGGGGTTATTGCATGATGTTATCCTGGGCCGGGATTTTCCCCACTTCTGGCAATTGTGGGAGAATCAGTTGATGCCCTCGGGTAATAGTGTACATGATTCTTCTCCCAGGGCGCATGGGGGTCTCGAACCCCTGGAAGATGTCTCCCCGGAAGACTCGGGGGAAGAGTCTGCGGGAAATGACCTGCAGTTCCCGTTTTCAGTCATGGCGGGTGATACGGAGGAGACCGGGGAAGAGGAGGAGGCCGACAGCCGTCCACCTCCCCGTTTGCCGGATTTAGAAGTTCAGAAAGATGACTTCCAAAGCGAGCAAATAAAGGATCCTACCCTTTCTCAGTCTAGGACAAATGTAAAAGTGATAAATGGAGTACAAGCTGTGATTGACGACCTGTGGGAGGCAGGTCTAACCGCGAACCCCAAGAAATGTCACATCGGGCTAGAAGAAGCCCGGTATTTGGGGTATGTAATTGGGAGGGGTGTTGTTAAACCCCAGGTTGATAAGATTCAGGCAGTTCAGGACTGGCCGCAACCTGTCAACAAGAAGCAGATACAAGCCTTCCTGGGGATCGCCGGCTATTATCGCCGGTTCATACCCAATTTTGCAGCCATCGCTACCCCCCTGATGGATCTTACAAAACGGAAAGACTCCGTCATGATTAAATGGAGTTTAGCGGCTGAAGAAGCCTTCCATAGCCTAAAACGGGCACTTTGCTCTCAGCCCGTACTGGTGACTCCGGACTTCTGCAGCGAGTTTTTGGTACAAACAGATGCCTCTGATACCGGTATCGGGGCCGTACTCTCACAAGTGAGGGACGGAGTGGAACACCCAGTCCTCTATCTCAGCAGGAAGCTGAATAAACATGAGCAAAGGTATGCAGTCGTAGAAAAAGAGTGCCTCGCCATTAAGTGGGCTCTAGAGGCCCTCAAATATTACCTGGTGGGCCGAAAGTTCAGGCTGATCACTGACCATGCCCCTCTCAAGTGGATGCACTTGAACAAGGAACGGAATAGCCGGGTGACCCGGTGGTTCCTTGCCCTGCAGGCCTACACTTTTACGGTGGAGCACCGCCCAGGCGTACAGATGGGAAATGCAGATGCCCTGTCCCGAGTGCACTGTTTGGCGGGTGTCATTGCTCGACCGGAGTGGTCTGAGCAGAGGGGGGGGATATGTGAGAATCATGTGGGAATAGTGGATGAGGGCAGGTATATCTCGCCCAGATTCCTTTCCTATGTGGCCTAGTCTGGTCAGTATCGCACCTGCTTGCTAATGAATAATGGGAGGTGGATATAAAAGGATGCCAGGTGGTTGTGTGAGTGTCTCAGCCTGGGAACACAGAGAGCCTGTCTGTGTGAGAGACACACGTGAGTGAAAGCAGTGCCCACTGCAACTGTGGTTCGGCTGGACGGGAGAAGCCCGCCAGTTGGTAGTTAGGTTGTCCATTGTTTAGTTAGTGCCGGACAGGCAAGGATTTGTTTTATGTTTTATTTCCTTTTTGCATTGCTTTCACCGTTAATAAACCTGACTCAGGGTCAGTTACACCCGAATCCCAGCTCTGCGCCTGAGTTTCATGCTGAACGCACGTGACCTTTGACCCCAGCAAAGGCGATCCCGGAGTGTTCTATCACAGTATGTTGTATGGATGTAGTATATATGTAGTATGTATGTAGTATATATGTATGTTGTATGAGTGTAGTATATATGTAGCATGTATGTATGTATGTTGTATGAAAGTAGTATATATGTAGTATGTATGTAGTATGTATTTTTTTTTTTTTACATTCAACACATTAGCCGGATGATGGGACTACTACTGTCCCATCATTGGCTAATGTGTCAATCACTGTCATTGTATCAGGCATCGCCCGATGGGACTTGTAGTCCCATCGGACGATGCCTGCACACACACAAGACCCCCGGCAGGCCCGCACAGACCACCGGCAGCCGGCACAGACCACCGACAGCCAGCACAAGCCCCCAAGAGGCCCGTACAGACCACCGGCAGCCGGCACAAGCCCCCGGCAGCCGGCACAGACCACCGACAGCTGGCACAGTCCCCAAGAGGCCCGTACAGACCACCGGCAGCCGGCACAGGCCCCCGACAGGCCTGTACAGGCCCCCGATAGGCCCGTACAGACCACCGGCAGCCGGCACAGGCCCCTGACAGTCAGCACAGACCCCAGAGAGACCCATACAGACCACCGGCAGCCGGCACAGGCCCCCGACAGTCGGCACAGACCCCCGAGAGGTCCGTACAGACCACCAGCAGCCGGCACAGGCCCCCGACAGTCGGCACAGACCCCCGAGAGGCCCACACAGACCCCGCCCGCACACACAGACACGCACAGTGTTCGCCCACGCACCGCCCACACTCTTCCCCCCTCCCGAACAGGATGTACAAGGCAAGAAAGGGTTTTTTTTTAATTCTGATATTTCTGTCCCATTGATTTGAATGGGACTTCCAGTATCGGAATCGGCGATACCGATACTTTTTGGGGTATCGGGCCGATCCAATCTGATCCGATATTTCTGAATATCGGATGGTATCGCTCAACACTAGCATTTCGTCACTATTTACTGAATTTTGTGTATCACTCCTCTTTACATTACTTGGACCAATATATGCAATAACTAATTATCTGACAAATTGGCACCTCAATATCCAGTTTCTTATTGTTTTGGATGTACATCCTTGTTCTTTATAACTCTTTTAATAACTTTTACATATTTTTTTCTTCTTTTTTTTAACTGATTATTAGTGATGAGCGAGTATACTCATTGCTCGGGTGTCTTCCGAGTATTTTGGCGTGCTCAGAGATTTAGATTTCGTCGTCTCATCTGCATGATTTATGACTGCTAGAAAGCTTGAATACATGTGTGGAATGCCTGTTTGTTAGGGAATTCACACATACATTCAGCCTGTCTACAAGTCACACATCATGCAGATTAGACGACGAAAATTAAATCTCCAAGCATGACAAAGTACTTGGAAGACACCTGAGCATGCTTGGGAAAATCCGAGCAACGAGTATTCTGGCTCAGCACTACTGATTATACATAATCTAATAAAATTAACTTGATTTTTCAATACAAAAATTTGGACTTTTTCGTCAGCGGTTTCTTTTCTGGTGTTTTTTCTGTTTGACGACAGTCTGGAACTTAGAGATATTGCTATCCCTTCCGCATCCTCCTCTGTTTCCACCTTATCCTCTGGGACCACCACATCCTCACGCAGAATATTCAAATTGTGCTCCAGCATGTAGATGACCGGAATAGTGATGCTGATGATGGCATCATCAGCGCTAACAATGTTAGTAGCCATTTATCTTAGTAGCCATTTCCAAACTGTGCAGAAGGGTGCAGAGGTGCTTCATCTGTCCCCACTCCGCAAGCTTGATTTGCACCATGTTCAGGACCAGGCTATGCAAAAGGACATACTGCACCAGCACTCGTCACTGCTGTCACAGTCACTGCAACATGTATACAGTGGAATTCCACCGTGTTGGAACATCACAACTCAAACGATTAACCAGTAGGCCGAAAGACCTCTGTAGCGATGTATGTAGATGACCTGTGGGTGCGATCTTTGGAAGGGAGCATACAGCGACCATGCTTTCTGCTGCAGCATATTCAGATTGGGATAGTGGCAGAGAAATTGCTGAACTACCAGGGTGAGGATGAGTCATGCAAGGCACCTGTGTGATATTGCCACAGCATAGGGCTGCCACTAGGTTCAGTGGAGATAGCCATTGCTCTAACTCGGCCTGGGTAGCTGTCCACAACTCTTGAGCTGTGTGACTGCAATCTCCAATTGAGGTGAGCCATGGCTGCGCAGTACAGAGGTGGGGGGATTCTCTCTGCACTGTTGGAACACGTGTCTGGTTAAGGGAGAGGTTGAGGGCACAGTTGATGGCCCTGGAGGATGTGTGGGAGCCAGAAGTAGTGGAAGTGTTAGATACAGAGGTTTTCCCCTCAAGCCTTGGGGATTCAAAGACTTGAGGAGCAGCACGTTAACCACCTGCCCAAGCAGCCATTACAGTCACCCAGTGCCCAGTCAGCGAGATGTAATGCCCCTGCCCATGTTTGCTCATCCAGGTGAAATGCACCCTGCAAACATAGATTTTTTTTCAGGGAATATGTGATATTGTCTGCGACATGCTGATGTAGCATCGGCACAGCTTTCTTAGAGTAGTAATGGCGACTGGCAACTGGTACAGGGGGACTGCGACGGCCATCAACTTTCGGAGACTGTCTGCATCCACCAGGCGGAAAGGCCACATTTCCATGGCCAACAGACTGGTGATGGTGGAGTTCAAGCTCTTAGTTTTGGCATGTGAAGGAGGAAACATTATTTTACGTAACCTCAACTTTGGGACAGAGGGCTGGCTGCTGTGCCAAGACAGGGTGGAGTAAGGTGAATAGGACACACTGCTGGACTGTGAATGAGGTGCAGATGGAGATGTTATGGTGGATTGAGAAAGATGTGTTGTGCTAAGTGACACAAAAACAGCAGGCATGTCCTCTTCCGTAATAGCTGACCAACTCTCACTGAGCCCAACTGTGGGGGTAAACAAGTGGAGTTTCTGCGGCCAGAGACCTGTATGAGAACACATGGCATGATGACAGAGACAGAAGAAACAGCAGATGTGGTCATTGGGACGGCCAGTGATTGGCGATGACTAGTGTTGAGCGATACCACCCGATACTGAAAAATGTCGGATCAGAATGGATCGGCCGATCTAAAAAAAGTATCGGTTATCGCCAATTCCGATCCCGGAAGTTCCATTCAAGTCAATGGAACTGAAATATCAGAATTAAAAAAACCCTTTCTTTCCCTGTAGTTTAATTCTACATGAAGAAACACAACTAATAATAATGTAGAATGTATTGTGGGAGGTGTAGGAGACATTAAAGCAATAGAGTTTTAGCCCAATCAAATGGAATAGCAGGAATTAAATTTTTTTTTTAAAGACGTTTGGAGTTACAAAGATATTTACTATGTTAACCTCTTTTATATTTTGTCAGATATGTATGTTTCACTACTTCCATGCTCTTCACCTTCTTTTTTACTTCTCCCACACTTTCTCCTTCATCATCCTCAGCAGCATCTTTTTCATCAACTTCATCTTCACCTTATTCATCTTCTTCTTCTTCACCTTCTTCCTATTTAATTTTTATTTTACATTCTTCATATTCTTCTTATTCAGCTATTATTCTTCTTCATATTCAACTTCTTCAGCTTCTTCCTATTCTTCTTCTTCATCATATTCTTATTTGTGTCAGGCATTCCTGTAGTTGTTATCTATAAAAGTTTGAAGATTACACATTCCGTTCAGCCTGTGACAACAGATTTACAACAGGATTTGTCCGCATTCAGTTTGGCCTGCAACAGCAGGCCTTTTCCAGGGGCACCATGAGGAGGAACGGACTCACCCCCATACACTGCTTAGTCTTCTTCTGCTTATAAATTAGATAATATAATTTGCTCTTATTTTTAGTCTTATGGTTAATGTTCTTCTGCTTTTGGTTTTTATGCTTCTTGGTCTTCTGTCTCTTGTTGTTCTGCATCTTGGTGGTTGTCTTCCTGTTCTTTGTCCTCTTGGTCATCTTTTTCAGGGTCATCGTTTAGGTATTCTTCTGTGTGGTCTTCAGGGCCGTTGTCTTCAGGGTCATTGTCAGGGAGATCCAGAGTGAGAATCAAAAACCATTTCCATAAGCTTGAACTTGGAAAAGTAGCAGAAGGTACAAGAAGGCTGAGGAACTGCTGAGAACCAGCTGGCGGTACTGGAACCTGGAAGGGCAGCAACATGAACAAGAGCCAATGGCACAACCGTGGACCAGCTGACGTTGCTGGAACACGGTTACTAAGCAGGAGGCACCTGTGCTCCAAAGCACTACCAAGGACCAGCAGACGTTGCTGGAACTCGGATACCAAGAAGGAGGCACCTAGGCCAAAGGCACTGCTAGTAATGGGAATGTGGACAGAGTGGGAGACATTGCCGGACACACATCAGTGGATCAACTGACGTGCCTGAGCCACAGTAACAAAGGAACAAGAGTGGATTGTGCAGACGCCACTTCAGAGCAGCGACTGGCGGGGTTGGAGGCCAGGGGAAATACTAGAGACAGTAGAGCCAGAGACCTAAGTGGAGCACGGTTAAAAATCAGTAGTAGTGTGAGTTTGGAGGCAGCAGTGTTATGATTGAGTCACCGTAGGAGGCAAAAACAGAACTGCTAGCTAAGTCCAGAAAACCAGAGAGGTTGGCAGCTATCGGATTGCAGACCCCTGATCCTATCACAACAACTAACAGTAGCCGTGGGGGGTTCCTACGATGCCCTAGACCCCTCGATCACAGCCGGAGAATTAAATAGGCCTAAAGAAAGAAAGGGGAAATCTAAACTGCCCCAGAGCAGACCCCAAAGCAATAGGCAGCCCCCAACATATAATGACGGTGAAGCAAGATGAAAACACTAACACAGACAGAAAGATAGACTGAGCAAAGACGGGGCCCAAACTACCTAGATAGGAAAGGACAGGAAGGCTGCTGTCTGCAAGCCGTGAAAAACCCTATGAAAATAAGAGCCAACAGACTGACAGTGAAAAAGGCCCTGAAGACGCTAGGCTTCAAAAAAGCTATATCAGTACTCAGGAATATTCTGAAGACAGAGCAACCGGCAAAAGGAGATTCAGCTCATCCCAGCAGGGAATGGCAGAATCCAGAAAAGCAAGGAAAACAAAAACAAAACATCAATGCAAACAGGCAAAGCAGAAAACTTAGCTTTAGGGAAGCAGGAATCAGACTGGTGTCCTAGAAGTCCACAGAGAAATCAACCGCAGGGCAGAAGGGCGTCGGCAGCCTTATATCCAGTCAGTGACTCCACTCAGCCAGTCATCCTCATTAGTCTCAGGTGCCTGATAATCAGGCTCATTACCTTCCTTTACCAGAATAGGGAGTTCACCAGACCTCAGTGATGAAGGGGGAAATGAACTCACAACACAGCAGGAGACTTTGCCATCCACACAGCAGGGGAACAGCTGGCATTACTGAACCCCACAGACACCGGAGCGAGTTTTTCAATCTGTGCGGACAGCACTTCCAGGCTACAACTGGCTGTGTTGTAGCCCAGGATCAATGCTCCGAGCAGGTTGAGGCCTACTTGGAGCGAGGACAAAATACGATGTAGTGTGAGTTTGGAGGCAGCAGGAGACTTTGCCATCCACACAGCAGGGGAACAGCTGGCATTACTGATCCCCACAGACACCGGAGCGAGTGTTTCAATCTGTGTGGAAGGCACTTCCAGGGTACAACTGGCTGTGTTGTAGCCCAGGATCAATGCTCCGAGCAGGCTGAGGCCTACTTGGAGTGAGGAGAAAATACGATGTAGTGTGAGTTTGGAGGCAGCAGGAGACTTTGCCATCCACACAGCATGGGAACAGCTGGCGTTACTGAACCCCACAGACACAGGAGTGAGTGTTTTAATCTGTGCGGACGGCACTTCCAGGCTACAACTGGCTGTGTTGTAGCCCAGGATGAAGCATGCAGCAGGCGGAGGCCAACTTGCAGCTGGTTTTATAGAGGTTGTAGACTACTACTGATTGTAACCGTGCTCCACTATGGCCTCTGGCTCCACTCTCTCTAGTATTTCCCCTGGCCTCCAACCCCGCCAGTGACAGCTCTGAAGTGGCGTCAGCACAATCCACACTTGTTCCTGTTACTTAGGCTCAGTCCCATCAGTTGATCCCCTAATGTGTGTCCGGCAAGGTCTCCTGCTCTGTCCTCATTCACACTACTAGTAATGGGAATGTGGACAGACCAGGAGACCTTGCCGGACACACATCAGGGGATCAACTGACGTGACTGAGGCCAAGTAACACTGGAACAAATGTGGATTGTGCAGACGCCACTTTAGAGCTGTCACTGGCGGTGTTGGAGGGCAGGGGAAATACTAGAGACAGTGGGGCCAGAGGCCTAAGTGGAGCAGAATAAAAAATCAGTAGTAGTTTGAATGTGGATGGAGCAGGAGACTTTGCCGTCCACACAGCAGGGGAGCATCTGGCATTACTGAACCCCAATAATACAGGAGCTAGTGTTTTTCTTTGTGCAGACGACACATCTGAGCGACAACTGGCTGTGTTGAAGCCAGAGATTATAGTTCAGGTGGAAGAAACATGAACACAACAGGAGACCTGGATACAGTTGCCAACCAATTATTTAGTCGGGAAGAGGACTGGCAAATTCTGGGGAGATCAAGGCTTTGTTCATTTTCAGAAAAGTAAGCCGGTCGACGTTATCGGAAGAAAGTCGCGTGCGACGGTCTGTTAGTACACCACCTGCGGCAATAAAGACGCGTTCCGATAAGACACTGGCAGCAGGGCAAGCCAGCATATCCAATGCATACTGGCTAACCTCTGGCCATGTATCCAGCTTAGAGACCCAAAACTTGAAGGGGGAAGAGCCATCTGGGAGTACAGTCACAGGGCAAGACATGTAGTCTGTCACCATCTGACGGAAACGTTGCCTCCTGCTGACTGGAGCCGTCAGTGATGGTGTAGACAATTGTGGCGGACACACAAAACTTTGCCACATTTTGGCCATAGTGGTCTTGCCTTGTGCTGAGGCGCTGCCTCTGCTCCCTCTTTTTGCTGAGTTTCCTCCACTGGCTCGACGCACAGAGGTGCTTTGTAAAGCACTAGCACCACTGCTGTCGGGTGGAATGGAAAACATGATGGACTGCACCAGTGTGTCTTGGTACTCCCGCAGTTTACGCTCCCGGTTCAACGTTGGTATGAGGGTTTGCAAGTTGTCCCGGTAGCGAGGATCTAGGAGGGTGTACACCCAATAATCAGCCGTGTAGAGAATGTGGGCGATGCGGCGGTCGTTTCTCAGGCACTGCAGCATGAAGTCAACCATGTGCTGCAGACTCCCAACTGCCAAATAACTGCTGTCCCCTGCTTGAGGCGCGATCTCTGCCTGCTCTGCATCACCCCACCCTCGCTGTACATACTGAGTAGAGCTTTGTGTACCTCCCTCCTCTGGAGAGATGTCTTCCTCCTCCATCGACTCCTCCTCATCCTCCTCACAAAGTGTCCACTGACTAGGCCTTTGTGAGGAACCACGTAGCACAGACTGTCCAGAAGCAGATGACATTTGGGACTCCTCATCCTCCACCTCTTCCAAAACCTCATCCCTTAGTGCTTGCAGTGTTTTTTGAAGCGGGCAGATAAGGGGGACAATTATGCTGACTAGTGCATCATCTGCACTCGTCATCCGCGTGGAATCATCGAAGGCACGCAAAACGAGGCAGATGTCCTTCATAGAGGCCCACTCAGTGGTGCTGAAGTGTGACCGGTGCACAGTGCGACTTGTTTGCGCCTGATGCAGCTGGTACTCCACGACTGCTGCCTGCTGCTCACACAACCGCTCCAACATATGTAACGTAGAAATCCACCTGGTGGGTAGGTCACATATGATGCGATGTTCTGGAAGGCGGAATCAGCGCTGCAGAGCAGCAAGGCGCGACCTTGCCGTGCTGGAATGCTGCAAGTGAGCGCACTCTATGCGGACCTTGTGCAGCAGTGCATCAAGATCCGGATAGTCCCTCAGAAATCTCTGCACGACCAAGTTGAGCACATGTGCCAGACATGGGATGTGAGTGAGGTTGCCTAGGCCAAGAGCTGCCACCAGATTTCGGCCATTGTCACACGCTACCAAGCCCGGCTGGAGATTCGCTGGCACAAACCACACGTCGCTCTCCTGCTTGATGGCATTCCAGAGCTCCTGCGCTGTGTGGCTTCGATTCCCCAAAGAAATTAATTTCAGTACAGCCTGTTGACATTTGGCCACAGCTGTGCTCATATCGGCCGTAACAGGCTCCCGCTGCGCTGTTTCAGAGGAACTTGAGTAGGAGGAGTCAATGTGTACAGACTGGATTCCTGCAATCCGTGGAGTTGGCAGAACACATAGAGCGCCACTCTCCAGATCTGTACCCGGCTCCACAACATTGACCCAATGGGCAGTGAGGGAAAGGTATCGTCCCTGTCCATGGTTACTGGTCCACGCATCAGTGGTCAGGTGGACCTTGCTACTGACGGCGTTTAGTAGCGCATGTTTTATGTTTGCCTCCACATGTTTCTGCAGGGCAGGTACGGCTCGCCTGCTGAAATAAAAGCGGCTGGGCATGGTGTATTGTGGGACTGCCAATGCCATGAAGTCCCGGAAGGTGTCAGTCTCCACCAGCCTGAAAGAGAGCATTTCAAGTGCCAGTAGTTTGGCAATGCCAGCATTCAGAGCCTGTGCTCGGGGATGGTTTGCCGAGTATGGCCGCCTTTTCTACCATGCCTGTGCTACCGATGGCTGTCGAGTGGCCTGGGAGTGTGAGGATGACTTGGAACGTGGTGCTGTGGGTGGAATGTCACAGGGTCTCCGGACAACAGTGCCAGAGGTTCTTCCTTGGCGATCCTGCGAGGAAGCCGAACCAGCTGTGTGTGAGCTGGAGGAAGAGGCCCCAACACAAGCTGAAGAGGTGGTAGGTGGTGCTATACGTTGGCCTACATCTTCAGTGTGTCTCTGTAACTCCACCTCGTGCTTGGTCCGAACATGTTTCCACATATTAGTGGTATTGAGGTTGCTGACATTTTTCCCTCTTTTGACTCTCTGATGACACAGCTTGCATTTGACAAAGCAAATGTCATCTGCAACTGTGTCAAAAAAGGACCACGCACTGCAAGTCTTGGGAGCGCCCGTTTTGCCTTTTGAAAGTGGAATTCTCCTAACGGATGCCGAAGTGGAGGCTACAGGCAACCAAGTCTGCCCCACCCTCTCCCTCCGGTTTTAGTCGTTCGGGGAATCTCTTCCTCAGAGCTGCTCCCACCACCTTCCTGTTCCTCACGCCATGATGGGTCAAGGACCTCATCATCTACACTCCCCTCTTCAAACACCTGCTTCTCCTGGGTTGTCTTGCCAGCCCCGTACGCAACAGAAAGTGGCACCTGTGTCTCGTCATCATCTGATGCGTACTGAGGTGTGCTGACCATAGGCACTGGCCCACCCGCCTCTTCAGATTCAGAGGGACAAAGCAGTTGCGCATCACTGCATACTCCCTCTTCTTCACAATCTGGAATGCTGCTTGGCTGGCCCCCTCTTTCCAAACCAACAGATTCTGAGAACAGAAGTAGAGACTGTGATGGCTCCTGTCCAGGGCTCTCTGACTGCCTGGGCACTTTGGCAGGTGGTGAAGAGACAGATGGTTGCTCTTCGGTGCTCTGGCCCTGAGAGGATGTGGAAGTAATTGAAGTTGATGCGTTAGCTGCCATCCATCCCACAATGGCTTCAATTTGTTCCTCCCGCAGCAGTGGGGTACGGTGAGGTCCTACAAACCTGCGCATAAAGGACTGTTGCATGCTAAAACTGGGGGATGCGGACTCACTGGTGCCAACAGCAGGCACAGAATCCCCACGTCCTCTCCCTGCAGAATCCCCACGTCCTCTCTCTGCAGAATCCCCACGTCCTCTCCCTGCTGAAACTCCATGCCCACGCCCATGTGCCTTACTCCCTGCCTTCTTCATCTTGCTAGACTGAGAAAGATAGGCAGAAAAGAGCAAAGGGGGGCCTTAGTGTGCTTACTCCTGAACAGCTGGTTACAGGTATAAGAAACACTAATTTTATGCAGTGTGTGTGTCGACTACACTTTAATGGGAGCTAATGTGGCCTACACAACTTTCAAATGTAGTGTTTGGTGAACTTTGTTGTTTTTTGGGGGAAAAAAACTAAAAGGATGTGACCAAAGATTTGAAAGTGAGAGCATCACCAACTTTCTGGAGCTATTACAATACAGGCAGGTAACCTACAATGCAAAAGATGAGGCTCCAAAAAAATTGGGTAATACTAATCTGGCTGCAGCTGAAGGGCACAAGCCAGAAAAAAGGCTCCTCTATCTACTCCTATATAGTGTTTGCAACCAACCAATGTAGATGGATACGGATGGATGCACACTAATAGGAGAAGAAAAAATGAGCTGCAATTAAAGAAAAATATGTGTGAGGCAGTGACGCACGCTGAGCGGCCTACAACCAGACGTAGCTGCAGGACACACTACAACGTGAGCTGCACTCACACACAGTCAGAGACCTCTCAGACAGCCGTGAACAGTGCAGCTAAGTGGGCACTAGCACTGACAGGCTGTAGAAAGGCTCCGCTGTGTACTCCTAGAGTGTTTTCAACCACCGTATATGGATACGGATGGGTGCACACTAATAGGAGAAAAAATTAGCTGCAATAAAAGAAAAATGTGTGAGGCAGTGACACGCTGAGCGGCCTACAACCAGACGTAGCTGCAGGACACACTACTCAGCGTGAGCTGCACTCACACAGTCAGAGACCTCTCAGACAGCCATTGAACAGTGCAGCTAAGTGGGCACTAGCACTGAAAGGCTGCAGAAAGGCTCCGCTGTCTACTACTAGTGTTTGCAACCAACGTATATGGATACGGATGGAAGCACACTAGATATAATTTTTAAAAAATAAGCAGCTCAAAAAGAAAAATATGCATGAGGCAGCAGTGAGGCACGCTGGGCGGCCTACAACCAGGCGTGGCTGCAGGACCCACTCCACAGCGTGAGCTGCACTCACACAGCCCGTGCAGACAGCTGTGAACACTGCTGCTAGGGAAAAGAAAGCTACAGTGGTGGTTTATGTAGCCTGGGTAAAGCACAATATTGTTTTGAGAATCGCTATTTCTAACTGTCCCTCACAGTCTTCAACAGCAGCCTGTCCCTAACTGAATTCACAGCAGAGTGACCAGAAATGGCGGCGGCGGTGGCTTTTATAGTGCATCATGACATCATTTCAGCAGCCAATCACAGCCATGCCAATAGTTAACATGCCTACATGCCTAACAGGATGTGCCCACACTTCTGAGGATTCCCATTGGCTGAATCAAAGTGAGCGGGCTCATAGCATTATGGGAACTTCCGATTCCGGTATCCGATATGAAAAAAGTATCGGAAGTCAATATCGGAATTCTGATACAGCTAATATCGGCTGATACCCGATACTTGCGGTATCGGAAAGCTCAACACTAGCGATGACCGCTAGTCGACATGTTAGCGCAGTGAGATTTCCACACTAAGGCATGTCGATAGCGTATATGCCGGCTCATGCATGTAGTTGTCAAATTATTGCGATATTTGCCTATACATAGGTTTTTTTTTTCAAATTTGGCAGATAACGTGAGTTAGGTCATCCTTTGCAGTCTCAAAAAAGTCCCATGCTAGGCAACCCTTGCCACCTCTGCGAACTACAGACTCACAATCAGTCCTGGCCACAGCCACAATTATGACTGAGGATGCAGTGCTTGTCATGGTTGCATCAAGGAAAAGGAAAAAGAAAGATGGTTGCATCACTCTGTGTCTGTGTGCCAAAGCCACAACGTAACCTCCTCATCTTCCTCCTCCACATCCTCTGCTGAGCTACTCAGCTGTGTACATCTGGGTTCACATCAAGTGGGATCTACAATCTCATCATCATCCTCTCTGTTCTCAAACTCCTCACCCTGAGAGTTACCCTCCTCCTCTTACTGCCCTGACACCACAGGGCAGTTCTCATGTGCCTTTGGTATCTGATTTTTATCAGGCTCACCTCCACCCCTGTTAGTTAATGCCTGGTGATGAGGTTCTGGATTTTGCTCAGACACTACTTCATCCGGCCCTGTATCCAACATGAAAAAATTTTGGTTATCAGTGAAAATGCATTCTTCCTCTGAACTCTGTGAATCTTTGGAGCAGACCTCTGATGCCCATGGAATAGAATATGTGAACAGCTCTGCAGAATGGCCCATTTGCAATTCTCCACAGTCAGTTAGGCTTATGGAAATTTGTGATGTGAGGTGAAACAAGGGTGATTGGGGTGCCACCTCTGAGGATTGCACTGTGTGTGATGTTAAAGTGGAGGAAGAGCAGGAGAGGGCACTTGATGCAACGCTTGCCATCCACTGGAGCACATGCTCTTTCTGGCCCTTACCTGCCAGACATACTGCTGTGCTCAGTGGCGTATCCAGGGGGGGCAGCCGGGGCAGTTGCCCCGGGCGCAGCCAGCAGGGGGGCGCAGTTGGGCCGCCTAATGCAGCGGTCCACAGTGTCTCCCCCCCGGCGGCTGCGCTCTGCCGCCCCCCATCCTGTGAGCCGGCTGTTCTCTGTGACGGCTGTCAAGCTGACAGCCGATGCATAGAAGGAGGCCGCGCCGGCTCCCAGGCAGCAATTGTACTGGCGTCTATACAGACGCCTGTACAATTAGCTCTGACCGCCGGGTCAGAGCGACGTCAGCAGCGTGATCATGTCATGTGATCACGCTGCTGACGTCACTCCCCGGCACCCAGAGCAAACGCTGGTGGTAAGTGTGCTCCTCTGTGGAGCTGAAGAACCACCGAAGATGGGAGATGGGGGGGTGTTAATGAGTGGGGGGGTTATTGAGTGGGGATGGGGGTTAATGAGTCGGGGGGTTAATGAGTCGGGGGGTTAATGAGTGGGGGTTAAAGTGTGGGGGGTTAATGAGTGGAGATGGGGTTTAATGTGGGGATGGGTGTTAGTGAGTGGGGGGTTATTGAGTGGAGATGGGGTTAATGTGGGGATGGGGGTTAAAGTGAGGGGGTTAATGTGGAGATGGGGGTTAATGAGTGGGGGGGTTAATGAGTGAAGATGGGGGTTAATGAGTGGGGGGTTAATGAGTGGAGATGGGGGTTAATGTGGGGATGGGGGTTAATGAGTGGGGGGTTATTGAGTGGAGATGGGGGTTAATGTGGGGATGGGGGTTAAAGTGAGGGGGTTAATGTGGAGATGGGGGTTAATGAGTGGGGGGGTTAATGAGTGAAGATGGGGGTTAATGAGTGGGGGGTTAATGAGTGGAGATGGGGGTTAATGTGGGGATGGGGGTTAATGAGTAGAGATGGGGGTTAAAGTGTGGGGGTTAATGTGGGGATGGGGTTAATGAGTGGGGGGGGTTAATGTATGGGGGTTAATGAGTGGGGCGTTAATGAGTGTGGGGGTTAATGAGTGGCGATGGGGGTTAATGTGGGGATGGGGGTTAATAAGTGGGGGGGTTAATGTGTAGGGGGGTTAATGTATGGGGTTTAATGAGTGGAGATGGTGTTAATTAGTGGGGATGGGGGTTAATGAATGGGGGTACATAATGTGTGGGGGGATTTGGGAGTGGGGATGGGGGATACTTAATGTGTGAGGGGATTTGGGAGTAGGGACAAGGGATTATTGAGTGGGGATGGGGGATACTTAATGTGTGGGGGGATTTGGAGTGGGGATGGGGGGTACTTAATGTGTGGGGGGATTTGGAGTGGGGATGGGGGTACTTAATGTGTGTGGTGGATTTGGAGTGGGGATGGTATTTATTGTGTGTGGGGAGATTTGAGGACACAAAATGAAGAGTATGTATGAGGGCATATATGAGGAAGCAGTATGGGGGATGGGTGCAGACAGTAAGGGGTGTGAATGGATGAATTTATGTGGGCACAGTATGGGGAGTGAGGGTGATGGGATGTGTGCAGACACAGTATGGGGAGTCGAGGATATGTGTGAGCAGACAGTATAGAGAGTGAGGGGGTAAATATATGAGGAGACAGTATGGTGAACAGGAGGATGATAGAGGAGACAGTATGAGGAGGGAGGGGAATAGTGTGAGAAGACAGTATATTGCAGACATTTTTATTTAGGAGCATTATAGTGACACTTCTATCTTTAAGGGCATCGTGTGAAGATTTGCTGCAGAAGATTGGAGAAGATGGAAGTCTGCTGAGACGAGATGTGGATGAGAAAACTCATCATGGGGTCTGGACAAGAAGAAGAAAAGGAGAACGACTGCAGAGACGACGTCATCTATAAGGTACCTGGATGTAAATGTTATTAGTGATACTGACTAATTCTCATGTTTTTATTTGTTAGGAACATTACAGGGGTTGTCCAGGCTTGTGCTGAGTCTGCTGTCATTCTATGTGACTGCAGACTTCTGAATTCTCACAGTGCTCACTGAACACTGTCAGGATTCTCTCATGCCGGTAATTTACATACATGTGGTCACATGCTGACTAGACATGTGTGGCCTCACTCAATGAAAATGAACAGAGCGAGGCCGGGCACGTCTAGTCGGAATGTGGCCAGAAGTATACAAATCACATACTTGTGCTGACATGACTGTACATCGGCAAGGGAGAATCCTAAAAGTGTGCAGTGCATTCGTTGTGAGAATTCAGAAGCTCCAATGTCAGGACTCAGCTCTGTAGGTTGCCGTAGTCATCACATGGACACTTCACTCATATGCGATTTTCATAGATGTGGTCTTGTGACAACGAGCCTCTCTTCCTGCTTTCAGTTTTTTACTGAACATTGAGAGCATTAGGGAGAGCGGCTCGTGGGTACATGGCTAAGTGTGCAAGTCACATATGTACTTTTTTTTTGGGGGGGGGGGGGGGCGCCGAACCAAATTCTTTCCCCGAGTGCCAGAAAGCCTAGATACGCCTCTGGCTGTGCTGCTGCCAAAGAAAGGGAGTGGAGTAGCCCGTCCAGTAACAGATGTTGTCGGTGGTCATTGGATAGGACGAGACGGTGTTTGTTCAGTTGAGCTTTCATTAACACCTAACCCACGTACACATCGAACACCAAGTCTATTCCCCCTTCCACCATGAGCTCGCTTTTTCCCACTCATGTTGTATGCACCATTCCCCTCTTTTAGCCTGCTGTTTAACAATCTTAGGCCCACACCTATCACTAAATGAACAATAATTATTTATTTGCTTAGATAGGTATAAGAATGTTGTTCAGGCACACTAACGATTTTTACGAGGAAATATGTTCTCCCGATTCCTCACTGCAACACTCTTATCTGTGATGCTAATTAGTGGACACACCTTGCTTTAACATGTCCCTTTTGTCACATTATTTTCAGGCATGCCATCATTTCTGTCCAGGCCTATTTCATGAGATTCATTTATTTTTTTAATTCTGTGGAAGCATGGTTGAAAAGCAATGTCTGACTTTCATTTGTTTATTTTCATAGATTTTTTATTTATTATTACTAGAGATGAGCGACTTTGCCTTTTTTCGGGTCGAGTCGGGTTTCACGAAACCCGACTTTCGCAAAAGTCGGGTAGAACGAAATCGGCCGATTATTGTGAAAAGTCGAAGTCCGACTGAAACACGAAACCCAATGTAAGTCAATGGGGAAGAAAAGTCGGCAGTGAGTGGAGGACAGGAAACACACCTACAGTGCCCATTTTAATGCCAAAAACATCAATTCTTATTCCTTACGCTTGTAAACCTTAATTTACTTTATAATAGTAGTTAGGCATTGAAAACTGGGGGTTATTTGGCTAAAGTTGTGTGGGGGGGTAGTGCTGGCTCCAGATTTTCGTGGGCCCAGGGCCAAAGAGTGTGACTGGGCTCCTTTAACACATGACATAATTCATGATCCTTTGATACGGCAGAGAAATAGCGGTATAGTACAATGAAAAACACTTCAATTCTTACATCACATGACTGATATCCATTTTAAATTCTCCAATAGCTCTAAAAACAGACAGTATATTCCTCCATACAGTATTATAGCCACCGCATAGTGCGCCATACAGAGTAATGAGGCCCATATAATTCTCCATACAGAATCATTGGTCCCATATAATGTTCCATACAGTATATGATGAGCTCCACATAATGCTACAGTATATGTTGTACACCATAGATGAAGCTCCAGTGTCTAATGGGCCCAAATAATGCTCCATATATAATGGGCCCCATTTCTAATGCTCCAGTGTATAATGGGCCCTGTAAATGCTGCTCCAGTGACTGATGTCCACCTTTGGAATGCTCCAGTGCATGGTGGGCCCCAGATATCATTCTCTAGAGTATCGTGCCAAAAATTGCTCCCAACTAGTGTTGAGCATTCCGATACCGCAAATATCAGGTATCGGCCGATATTCCCTGTATCGGAATTCCGATACTGAGTTCCGATACTTTTAGCATATTGAATACCGGAATCGGAAGTTCCCATAATGTTATCAGCCAGTTTGATTTGATTCAGCCAATGAGGAATCCTCAGAAGTGTGGGCACATCCTGTTAGGCATGTAGGCATGTTAACTAATGGCATGGCTGTGATTGGCTGCTGAAATAATGTCATGATGCACTATAAAAGCTGCTGCCGCCGCCATTTGGGGTTTACTCTGCTGTGATTTCAGTTAGGGACAGGCTGCTGTTCAAGACTCTGAGGGACAGTTAGAGATAGCGATTTTCCAAATAATATTGTGCTTTACCCAGGCTACATTATCAATCAGTGTAGCTTTCTTTTGCCTTGCAGCGCTGTTCACAGCTGTCTGCAAGGTCTGTGTGAGTGCAGCTCACACTGTGTAGTGTGTCCTGCAGCCACCTCTGGTTGTAGGCCGCTCAGCATGCATCACTGCCTCATACATACCTTTCTTTTATTGCTGCTCATTTTTCATTAATTCGCCTATTAGTGTGCATCCATCCGTATCCATATACATTGGTTGCAAACACTATAGGAGTAGACAGCAGAGCCCTTCTGCAGCCTTTCAGTGCTAGTGCCCAGTTATCTGCACTGTTCACGGCTGTCTGAGAGGTCTCTGTGTGTGAGTGCAGCTCACGTTGTAGTGTGTCCTGCAGCCACCTCTGGTTGTAGGCCGCTCAGCGTGCGTCACTGCCTCATACATAGTCCTTTTTCTGTTTTATTGCAGCTCATTTTTCCTGATTTTATTCTCCTATTAGTGTGCTTCCATCCGTATCATCTACATTGGTTGGTTGCAAACACTATATAGGAGTAGATAGAGGAGCCTTTTTTCTGGCTTGTGCCCTGCAGCTCCAGCCAGATTAATATTAACCTATTTTTTGGAGCCTCATCTATTGCATTGCAGGTTACCTTCCTGCATTGTAATAGCTCCAAAAAGTTTGTGATACTATCGCTTTCACATCTTTGGTAACATCCTTTTTGTTTTTTTGAAAAAAAACACGTAAATAAAATTCACCAAACACTCCACTTGACAGTTGTGTAGGCCACATTAGCTCATATTAAAGTGTAGTCCACACACTTTATAAAATTAGTGTTTCTTATACCTGTTAGCAGCTGTTCAGGAATAAGCACACTAAGCCCCCTTTGTACTTTTCTGCCTATCTTTATCAGTCTACCAAGACGAAGAAGGCAGGGAGTAAGGCACGTGGTCATGGGCGTGGCATTGCAGCAGGGAGAGGACGTGGGGATTCAGCAGGGAGAGGAGGTGGGGATTCTGTGCCTGCTGCGGTCACCAGTGAGTCAGCATCCCCCAGTTTTACCAGGCAACAGTCCTTTATGCGCAGCTTTGTAGGACCTCGCAGTACCCCACTGCTGTGGGACGAACAAATTGAAGCCGTTGTCGGATGGATAACAGCTAACGCATCGACTTCAATGACTTCCACATCCTCTCAGGGCCAGAGCACTGAAGAGCAACCATCTGTCTCTTCACCACCTGCCAAATTGCCCAGGCAGAGAGCCCTGTACAGGAGCCATCTCATTCTCTACTTCTGTTCTCTGAATCTGTTGGCTTGGAAAGAGGGGGCCAGCCAAGCAGCATTCTAGAATATGAAGAAGAGGGAATATGCAGTGATGCGCAACTGTTTTGTCCCTCTGAATCTGAAGAGGCGGGTGGGCCAGTGCCTATGGTCAGCACACCTCAGTACGCATCAGATGATGAGACTCAGGTGCCACTTTCTGGTGCGTACGGTGCTGCCGAGACTACCCTGGGGAAGCAGGTGTTTGAAGAGGGGAGTGTAGATGATGAGGTCCTTGACCCATCAAGGCGTGAGGAACAGGAAGGTGGTGGGAGCAGCTCTAAGGAAGAGATTCCCCGAACGGCCAAAACAGGAGGGAGAGGGAGGGGGCAGACTTGGTTGCCTCTAGCCTCCACTTCGGCACCCATTAGGAGCATTCCTCTTCCAAAAGCCAAAACGGGTGCTCCCAGGACTTGCAGTGTGTGGTCCTTTTTGACACAGTTACAGATGACATTTGCTTTGTCAAATGCAAGTTGTGCCATCAGAAAGTCAAAAGAGGGAAAAGTGCCAGCAACCTCAATACCACAAATATGTGGAAACATGTGCGGATCAAGCACGTGGTGGAGTTACAAAGACACACTGAAGACGTAGGCCAACCTACAGCACCACCTACCACCTCTTCAGCTCATGTTGTAGCCTCTTCCTCCAGCTCACACACAGCTGGTTCGGCTTCCTCACAGGATCGCCATGGAAGAACCTCTGGCACTGTTGTCCAGAGACCCAGTGACATTCCACCCACAGCACCACGTTCCCTGTCATCCTCACACGCCCAGGCCACTCTACAGCCATCCGTAGCACAGGCATGGGAGAAAAGGTGGCCATACTCGGCAAACCATCCCCGAGCACAGGCTCTGAATGCTGGCTTTGCCAAACTGGCAAAACTGGCCCTTGAAATGCTCTCATTCAGGCTGGTGGAGACTGACACCTTCCGTAACTTCATGGCATTGACAGTCCCACAATACACCGTGCCCAGCCGCTTTTATTTCAGCAGGTAAGCCGTCCCTGCCCTTCAAAAACATGTGGAGGGAAAAATTAAACATGCGCTACTAAACGCCGTCAGTAGCAAGGTCCACCTGACCACCGATGCGTTGACCAGTAACCATGGACAGGGACGATACCTTTCCCTCACTGCCCATTGGGTCAATGTTGTGGAGCCGGGTACAGATCTTGAGAGTGGCGCTGTACGTGTTCTGCCATCTCCAAGTATTGCAGGAATCCAGTCTATACAGCCTCATAACACCGTTGAACCGGGAGCGTAAAATGCGGGAGTACCAAGACACACTGGTGCATTCCATCATGTTCTCCATTCCACCCGAGAGCAGTGCTGCTAGTGCTTTACAAAGCAGCTCTGTGCGTCGAGGCAGGGGAGGAAGCTCTGCACAAAGAGGGAGCAAAAGCAGCGCCTCAGCACAAGGCAAGTATGGCCCAAATGTGGCAAAGTTTTGTGTGCCCGCCACAAATGTCTACACCATCACAGACGGCTCCAGTCAGCAGGAGGCAATGTTTCCGTCAGATGGTGACAGACTACATGTCTTTCCCTGTCAGTGTACTCCCAGACGGCTCTTCCCCCTTCAAGTTTTGGGTCTCTAAGCTGGATACATGGCCAGAGCTTAGCCAGTATGCATTGGAGGTGCTGGCTTGCCCTGCTGCCAGTGTATTATCGGAACGCGTCTTTAGTGCCACAGGTGGTGTACTAACAGACCGTCGCACGCGACTATCCTCCGATAACGTTGACCGACTTACTTTTTTGAAAATGAACAAGGCCAGAATCCAGGTCTCCTGTTGTGTTCATGTTACTACCACCTGAACTGTAATCCCTGGGCTCCAACACCACCAGTTGTTGCTCAGAAGTGCCGTCTGCACAGAAAAAAACACTAGCTCCTGTGTTAGTGGGGTTCAGTAACGTCAGCTGCTCCCCTGCTGTGTGTCCGGCAATATCTCCTGCTCCCTCCAAAATCACACTACATCAGATTTTAAACTTGCTCCAAGTAGGCCTCAGCCTACACCATGATTGTTCCTGGGCTCCAACACTGCCAGTTGTTGCTCAGAAGTGCCGTCTGCACAGAAAAAAACACTAGCTCCTGTGTTAGTGGGGTTCAGTAACGTAAGCTGCTCCCCTGCTGTGTGTCCGGCAATATCTCCTGCTCCCTCCAAAATCACACTACATCAAATTTTAAACTTGCTCCAAGTAGGCCTCAGCCTACACCATGATTGTTCCTGGGCTCCAACACAGCCAGTTGTTGCTCAGAAGTGCCATCTGCACAGAAAAAAACACTAGCTCCTGTGTTAGTGGGGTTCAGTAACATCAGCTGCTCCCCTGCTGTGTGTCCGGCAATATCTCCTGCTCCCTCCAAAATCACACAACATCAGATTTTAAACTTGCTCCAAGTAGGCCTCAGCCTACACCATGATTGTTCATGGGCTCCAACACCGCCAGTTGTTGCTCAGAAGTGCCATCTGCACAGAAAAAAACACTAGCTCCTGTGTTAGTGGGGTTCAGTAACGTCAGCTGCTCCCCTGCTGTGTGTCCGGCAATATCTCCTGCTCTTCCAAAATCACACTACATCAGATTTTAAACTTGCTCCAAGTAGGCCTCAGCCTACACCATGATTGTTCCTGGGCTCCAACACAGCCAGTTGTTGCTAAGAAGTGCAGTCTGCACAGAAAAAAAAAACTAGCTCCTGTGTTAGTGGGGTTCAGTAATGCCAGCTGCTCCCCTGCTGTGTGTCCGGCAATGTCTACTGCTGCCTCCACATTCACACTACTACTGATTTTTAACCGTGCTCCAATTAGGCCTCTGGCTCCACTGTCTCTAGTATTTACTAGTAGTGGGAATGTGGACAGAGCAGGAGACATTGCCGGACACACATCAAGGGATCAACTGATGTTACTGAGCCCCAGTAACACAGGAACAAGTGTTGATTGTGCAGACGGCACTTCTGAGGAGCAACTGGCAGTGTTGGAGGCCAGGGTAAATACTAGAGACAGAGTGGAGCCAGAGGCCTTATTGGAGCACGCTTAAAATCAGTAGTAGTCTACAACAGATATAAAACTTGATGAAATTAGGCCTCAGCCTATACCCTGATTGACCCTGGGCTCCAGCACCATCAGCTGGTTCTCGGCAGTGTCTTTGGCACGGGTCCTCCCTCCTGCCCAGCCTGGTTCCACCACGCCTGCTGTTTCCGGGTAGTGTCAACGTCACTCTGCTACCAATGCGTTGTCCTGTCGTGTTGCGGTCGGGTTAGCCGACTCTATGGTGCCTGCAGTTTAGGTGCTCCCTATGTGGGCTGCGGGTTCTGGTAATAAAGGCTGGTTCCGTAGTGCCAATAGGACAAGCACCCCCTATAAGGACTGTGGGTTTCGGTAACTGCGGCCGGCTCACGGCCTTGCAACTTTGTTTTTCATGGGTACCTTCTGCTACCCATCCGGGTTCCAGTACCGTCAGCTGGTTCTCGGCAGTGCCTTTGGCTGAGGTGCCTCCTTCTCGGTATCCGAGTTTCAGCAATGTCTGCTGGTCCTTGGTTGTGCTTTCAAGCACAGGTACCTCCTGCTTAGTAACCGTGTTCCAGCACGTCAGCTGGTCCACGGTTGTGCCATTGGCTCTTGTTCCTTCTGCTGCCCATCCGGGTTCCAGCACCGTCAGCTGGTCCTCGCTAGTTCCATTAGCTCTTGCAGCTTCTGCTACCCATCCGCGTTCCAGCACCGTCAGCTGGTTCTCGGCAGTGCCTTTGGCTGAGGTGCCTCCTTCTCGGTATCTGAGTTCCAGCAACATCTGCTAGTCCTTGGTAGTGCTTTCTAGCACAGGTACCTCCTGCTTAGTAACCGTGTTCCAGCACCGTCAGCTTGTCCATGGTTGTGCCATTGGCTCTTGTTCCTTCTGCTGCCCCTCCGGGTTCCAGCACCGTCCGCTGGTCCTCGCTAGTTCCATTAGCTCTTGCAGCTTCTGCTACTCATCCGGGTTCCAGCACCGTCAGCTGGTTCTCGGCAGTGCCTTTGGCTGAGGTGCCTCCTTCTCGGTATCTGAGTTCCAGCAACATCTTCTGGTCCTTAGTAGTGCTTTCTAGCACAGGTACCTCCTGCTTAGTAGCCAGGTTCCAGCACCGTCAGCTGGTCCTCGGTAGTCCCATTGGCTCTTGTTCCTTCTGCTGCCCCTCCATGTTCCAGCACCGTCAGCTGGTTCTCGGCAGTGTCTCTGGCATGGGTCCTCCCTCCTGCCCAGCCTGGTTCCAGCACGCCTGCTGTTTCTGGGTAGTGTCAACGTCACTTTGCCACCAATACGTTGTCCTGTCGTGTTGCGGTCGGGTTAGCCGACTCTATGGTGCCTGCAGTTTAGGTGCTTCCTATGTGGGCTGCTGGTTCTGGCAATAAAGTCTGGTTCCGTAGTGCCAATAGGACAAGCACCCCTGAAAGGACTGTGGGTTTCGATACCTGCGGCCGGCTCGTGGCCTTGCAACTTTGTTTTTCATGGGTACCTTCTGCTACCCATCCGGGTTCCAGTACTGTCAGCTGGTTCACGGTTGTGCTATTGGCTCTTGTTCCTTCTGCTGCCCCTCTGGGTCCAGCACCGTCAGCTGGTCCTCGGCAGTGCCTTTGGCTTGGGTGCCTCCTTCTCGGTATCCGAGTTCTAGCAACGTCTGCTGGTCCTTGGTAGTGCTTTCTAGCACAGGTACCTCCTGCTTAGTAACCAGGTTCCAGCACTGACAGCTGGTCCTCGGTAGTGCCATTGGCTCTTGTTCCTTCTGCTGCCCCTCCGGGTTCCAGCACCATCAGCTGGTTCTCGGCAGTGTCTGGCACGGGTACTCCCTCCTGCCCAGCCTGGTTCCAACACGCCTGCTGTTTCCAGGTAGTGTCAACGTTAGAGTTGAGCGAAACGGGTCGAAAAAATTCAAAAGTCGCCGACTTTTGGCAAAGTCGGGTTTCATGAAACGAAACCCGACCCTAGGACGAGGTCGGCCACGAGGTCGGCGACTTACGCGCCAAAGTCGCGTTTCAAAAGTTTGTTTTGCGCTCTTTTTCAGCCAATCAGGATCCACGGACACTGTGGGCAACGTGATGACCTAGGCACGGGTCACCACCATCTTTCAGAAGGGCATGCAAGTGATTGGCTTGCTTTGGTGGGCGTCACAGGGGGTATAAAAGGGCGTGCACGCCGACCGCCATCTTACTTCTGCCGATCTTAGTATAGGGAGAGGTTGCTGCTGATTCTGTAGGGAGAGCGTTAGGCAGGGAAGAAGACAAAAAAACTGCTTCTGCTGCTAGCGATTTGGCCTGCACAACACACAAGTCACTGTGTGTGCAGTGCAAGGGGAGGCTATATAGTGGTGTATCAGTGGTGTTGGTTGTTGGGCTGCCTTCTAAGGCTTCCTGACACGCTGGCATTGCTGTTTACCCACTGCTCCGCAAACTGCTTTTTTAAAAGCAATCCAATCTCCCTTATCCTCTAGTCACTTTTGTCACAGCTGTGCCATCGAGCCTGTCACTTAGCGCTCAGATATCAGTGGGCCTCACACAATCCACAAGTGTCCAGTGTCCAAAAGTGCGCGCAGAGATTCAAAATCTCCATTATCCTCTCGTCACTTTTGTCACAGGCAGCTGTGCCATCGAGCCTGTCACATAGCGCTCAGATATCAGTGGGCCTCACACAATCCACAAGTGTCCAGTGTCCAAAAGTGTGCGCAGAGATTCAAAATCTCCATTATCCTCTCGTCACTTTTGTCACAGGCAGCTGTGCCATCGAGCCTGTCACATAGTGCTCAGATATCAGTGGGCCTCACACAATCCACAAGTGTCCAGTGTCCAAAAGTGTGCGCAGAGATTCAAAATCTCCATTATCCTCTCGTCACTTTTGTCACAGGCAGCTGTGCCATCGAGCCTGTCACATAGCGCTCAGATATCAGTGGGCCTCACACAATCCACAAGTGTCCAGTGTCCAAAAGTGTGCGCAGAGATTCAAAATCTCCATTATCCTCTCGTCACTTTTGTCACAGGCAGCTGTGCCATCGAGCCTGTCACATAGCGCTCAGATATCAGTGGGCCTCACACAATCCACAAGTGTCCAGTGTCCAAAAGTGTGCGCAGAGATTCAAAATCTCCATTATCCTCTCGTCACTTTTGTCACAGGCAGCTGTGCCATCGAGCCTGTCACATAGCACTCAGATATCAGTGGGCCTCACACAATCCACAAGTGTCCAGTGTCCAAAAGTGTGCGCAGAGATTCAAAATCTCCATTATCCTCTCGTCACTTTTGTCACAGGCAGCTGTGCCATCGAGCCTGTCACATAGCGCTCAGATATCAGTGGGCCTCACACAATCCACAAGTGTCCAGTGTCCAAAAGTGTGCGCAGAGATTCAAAATCTCCATTATCCTCTCGTCACTTTTGTCACAGGCAGCTGTGCCATCGAGCCTGTCACATAGCGCTCAGATATCAGTGGGCCTCACACAATCCACAAGTGTCCAGTGTCCAAAAGTGTGCGCAGAGATTCAAAATCTCCATTATCCTCTCGTCACTTTTGTCACAGGCAGCTGTGCCATCGAGCCTGTCACATAGCGCTCAGATATCAGTGGGCCTCACACAATCCACAAGTGTCCAGTGTCCAAAAGTGTGCGCAGAGATTCAAATTCTCCATTATCCTCTCGTCACTTTTGTCACAGGCAGCTGTGCCATCGAGCCTGTCACATAGCGCTCAGATATCAGTGGGCCTCACACAATCCACAAGTGTCCAGTGTCCAAAAGTGTGCGCAGAGATTCAAAATCTCCATTATCCTCTCGTCACTTTTGTCACAGGCAGCTGTGCCATCGAGCCTGTCACATAGCGCTCAGATATCAGTGGGCCTCACACAATCCACAAGTGTCCAGTGTCCAAAAGTGTGCGCAGAGATTCAAAATCTCCATTATCCTCTCGTCACTTTTGTCACAGGCAGCTGTGCCATCGAGCCTGTCACATAGCGCTCAGATATCAGTGGGCCTCACACAATCCACAAGTGTCCAGTGTCCAAAAGTGTGCGCAGAGATTCAAAATCTCCCTTATCCTCTCGTCACTTTGGTCACAGCTGTGCCATCGAGCCTGTCACATAGCGCTCAGATATCAGTGGGCCTCACACAATCCAAAAGTGTCTACTGTCCACAAGTGTGTGCAGAAATTCTAAATCTCCCCTGTCCTATAGACACCTTGTACCTTGTTTTACATTACTATATAGTTTGTTGGATTTTGTCTACATTTCTACCAAAAATGAGGAAGGCTGGTGGAAGAGGCCGTGGAATTGGGCGGGGGTTGGCAGCTGGTAATGATGGTGTTGGTGGTGGATCTGATGGTAGTGGCAAGAGCAAAATAGGACCGAATGCAGGAGGTGCTGACCCTGCGTCATCGTCTGGCTACATAAGGCCTCGAACGCTTAGTTTTCTAGGAGTTGGCAAACCGCTTTTAAAGCCAGAGCATCAGGAAAAAGTTTTGTCTTACATTGCTGACTCAGCCTCCAGCTCTATCGCCTCCTCTTCTTCAGTTGTAAAAAGTAAAAGCACTGAGTCGTCATTGGAGGCTCATGTTCATGAACCACACCTTTCCTTGTGTCCTTCACCCCAACCAAGATTGAAGGATGACGCAGGCCATACTACTGATTACTCCATGGAGCTGTTTTCACATACCATGCCTGGATTATCAAGTGAAACGGTGAATTACCCAGGCCAAGATGAATCTGACAAGGAGTGCACTGATGCACAGCCGCTGATGGATGATTCTGCTGGTACATTCACTCAGAGCACTACATTGTCCTCGCAGTGTACAGAGCCAGATTCTGACCCTGATGAGACTCAGGTGCCCCTTCCCGCACACTATACCACCATACACGGTGACACAGAGGAAGGTGCACATGACATAGAAGAGGAGGTGATGGATGACCCAGTTGTTGACCCAGATTGGCATCCATTGGGGGAAGAGGGTGCTGCTTCCAATAGCTCAGATGAGGAGCATCCACAGCAGACATCGACATCGCAACAGCTGTTATCTGGCAGGCCCGGAGCACTCCAAAGACAGGTTCCAAACATCAAAAGAGTTGCTGGACAGCTTGTCCAGAGGGTCAAAAGATCACAGCGTGCTAGGCCGCAAAATGTCTGCCAAAGTAGGAAGAGTGCAGTGTGGCACTTTTTTGAACAAAATCCTCATGATCAGGCCAAAGTTATCTGTAAGAAGTGCGCAAAGACCTTTAGCCGAGGGAAAAATCTGAAAAATTTGAATACCAGTTGCATGCTTAGACATTTAACCAGCATGCACTTGCAAGCGTGGACACAACACCAAACCTCAAGTGCCACATGTGCAACTGATCACAACGAAGGTAGTCAGCAACGCTACATTGTTTCCCCCACTGTAAGCCCACCGGTTAGCACAGCAGCAAATGTTGAGGTGTCGTTGCAAGACCACAGCAGTCAGGGAATCCCACTGTTATATCAACGAAAGACTGATTCTAGGCCATCAGAAAGAACACCAACTCCATCACCATCATCAACCCTCTCTCAGTCCGCCCTGTCCACCGCTACTTCCACCATATGCAGCTCTCAAGTCCAGCTCACCCTCCCAGACACTATGAGTAGGTCAAGAAAGTACTAAGTCTCTCATCCGCGTACACTGGGTTTGAACGCCCACATTGCCAAACTAATCTCGTTTGAGATGATTCCCTTTCGGTTGGTGGAAAGCACAGCTTTCCGCGAACTCATGGCCTATGCAGTACCACGCTATGACCTACCCAGTCGCCACTTCTTCTCTCGCAAAGCCATCCCAGCCCTCCACCATCATGTGAAAGACCGCATTGTCCATGCACTCAAGCAGTCAGTGAGCGGAAAGGTGCACCTCACAACTGATGCATGGTCCAGTCGGCATGGCCAGGGCCGTTACATGTCCATCACTGCGCACTGGGTTAATGTGGTGGATGCAGGGTCCACAGGGGACAGCGGTGGTGGGACAGTGCTGCCTAGCCCACGGTATAGGAAACAGTTGGCTGTATGCGTTCGACCCTCCTCCTCCTCCTCCAGAAGCGAAAGCTTGTCCACAGAGCGCAGTCGTACGAGCACTCCATCTGCAGCTGCCACTGTTGCACACGATGTGTCCCCCTATCGAGCAGCTAGTGGAAAGCGTCAGCAGGCTGTGTTGCAGATGATGTGTTTGGGCGACAGACACACCGCCGAGGTGCTGGCCGAGTACTTGAAGCGACAAACTGAGTCATAGCTGGGCAGTGTACATCTTGAGGCAGGCAAGGTAGTTAGTGATAACGGCCGTAATTTTGTGGCAGCCATAGCCCTTTCAAAACTCAGCCACATACCTTGCTTGGCTCACACCTTGAACCTGGTGGTGCAGTGCTTCCTCAAAAATTATCCAGAGTTAACAGCCCTGCTCCAGAAGGTGCGAAGACTGTGCGCGCACATCCGCCGGTCGCCTGTACACTCCGTTCGTATGCAGAAGCTGCAGCGATTGCTCCACCTTCCCAACCACCGCCTCATTATCGACATTGCAACAAGGTGGAACTCCACCCTGCACATGGTGGAGCGGCTGTGCGAGCAGAGGCAGGCCATAATGCATTTGTGGGAGGATACACGGCCAGGCACTTTGAGAGCAGACATGGAGTTGACAGGTGTGCAGTGGTCGAAGCTGAAAGACCTTTGTAAAGTCCTTCAGTGTTTTGAGGAATGCACACGGCTGGTAAGCGCAGATGACGCCATCCTAAGCATGAGCATCCCACTTATGCATCTGCTCATGCAAACTTTGACGCACCTTAAGGAGCAGGCGTCTGCAGCCAATGTTGATGAGGAGGAAGAGGAGGAGGGAATCCTTGATGACATTCAGCCATTGTCTGCTCAGGGACCTCTCCTGGACGAGGTGGAGGAAGAAGAGGAGGAGGAGGAGGATGATGGGGATGATTACTTAGGGGAGGAGGATGCATCTCGTGGGGCAAGTGAAAATGTTGGCGTGGCAAGGTCTGGTACAGGGTTTGTGCGTGACTGGAGGGATGTGGATTTGCCAGAAAGTGCTCCTCCACCCAGCACTCGCAGTGCATCATTGACACCGGGAACATTGGCCCACATGTCAGATTATGCCTTGCGGATCCTAAAAAGGGACCCCCGCATTGCCAAAATGATGAACGATGACGACTACTGGTTGGCCAGCATCCTGGATCCACGCTATAAAGGCAAATTACAAAACATCATGCCACAGGAGAACCTTGACCTAATATTGGCTAATAAACAAGCAACTCTGGTAAATCGGTTGCTTGAGGCATTCCCAGCACACAGCAGCGGTGATGGTTCTCACACGAGCCGTACGGGCCAGGGGCAGCTTGGCAGAGGTGTTCGTGGTGCACACAGCAGAAGTGGCGTTGGAGACAGGGGTTTCATGACAATGTTGTGGACTGATTTTTCAAATACCGCTCACACAACTGGTAATACTGCATCGATGGAAAGTGACAGGAGACAGCAGTTGTCAACTATGGTTACAAATTACTTTTCCTCCCATATCGATGTTCTCCCACACAGGTCATTCCCCTTTGACTATTGGGCCGCTAAACTGGACACCTGGCCTGAATTGGCCCAATATGCCTTACAGGAGCTCGCTTGCCCAGCTGCAAGTGTGCTATCGGAAAGAGTCTTCAGTGCAGCTGGATCAATCCTGACAGAAAAAAGGACCCGTCTGTCAACCCAAAATGTGGATGATCTAACCTTCATTAAAATGAACCACGCATGGGTTTCCAAGGATTTTGTCCCACCTTCCCCTGATGACACATAGGGTGACAGAAAAATGGCTTGCTTTGGTCCACCTCTTCCTGGTACTTCACTTATTTCGCCTTTTGCATCAGCTGAATGTCCAACATCAACATATGCCACTTTCTAAAACTCCCTGTGCTGCCTCCCCCCCCATGGCTGGGGTCAACACCTAGTGGACGACACCGTGCGAGTGCCGTTGCCCTGGACAGGTGGGTAGGCCGACTCTTGGGCGCGGGCACTGGCACAGGGTCCCTCATAGTGCAATCAAGTGTCTCTGACGGTGGTGGTGCACACCCGCCGTCAGACACACCGCTGTACTATGAGGGGCCCAGTACCAGTACCGACGCCCACGAGTGGGCCCCCCTTGCTTGGGCAGGGCCCCAGCATTTGTAATCTTTACCTCTCCTTGCTCCTCCGCTGTGTAATCTGGGCCGTCAAATCCATACTGGGCCTAACACCGTCTGAGCCTGCCTCCTGAGACATATATTTTGAATGTGTACGCTATCCATACATGTTACCAGGGATACGGTACCCTTTCTAACCTTTGTGCAATCACGTGCAATCCATACTGGGCCTAACAACGTCTGAGCCTGCCTCATGCTGTATAGACATATATTTTGAATGTGTACGCCATCCATACATGTTATCCAGGGATACGGTACCCTTTCTAACCTTTGTGCAATCACGTGCAATCCATACTGGGCCTAACACCGTCTGAGCCTGCCTCATGCTGTATAGACATATATTTTGAATGTGTACGCTATCCATACATGTTATCCAGGGATACGGTACCCTTTCTAACCTTTGTGCAATCACGTGCAATCCATACTGGGCCTAACACCGTCTGAGCCTGCCTCATGCTATATAGACATATATTTTGAATGTGTACGCTATCCATACATGTTATCCAGGGATACGGTACCCTTTCTAACCTTTGTGCAATCACGTGCAATCCATACTGGGCCTAACACCGTCTGAGCCTGCCTCATGCTGTATAGACATATATTTTGAATGTGTACGCTATCCATACATGTTATCCAGGGATACGGTACCCTTTCTAACCTTTGTGCAATCACGTGCAATCCATACTGGGCCTAACACCGTCTGAGCCTGCCTCCTGAGACATATATTTTGAATGTGTACGCTATCCATACATGTTATCCAGGGATACGGTACCCTTTCTAACCTTTGTGCAATCACGTGCAATCCATACTGGGCCTAACACCGTCTGAGCCTGCCTCATGCTGTATAGACATATATTTTGAATGTGTACGCTATCCATACATGTTATCCAGGGATACGGTACCCTTTCTAACCTTTGTGCAATCACGTGCAATCCATACTGGGCCTAACACCGTCTGAGCCTGCCTCATGCTGTATAGACATATATTTTGAATGTGTACGCTATCCATACATGTTATCCAGGGATACGGTACCCTTTCTAACCTTTGTGCAATCACGTGCAATCCATACTGGGCCTAACACCGTCTGAGCCTGCCTCCTGAGACATATATTTTGAATGTGTACGCTATCCATACATGTTATCCAGGGATACGGTACCCTTTCTAACCTTTGTGCAATCACGTGCAATCCATACTGGGCCTAACACCGTCTGAGCCTGCCTCATGCTGTATAGACATATATTTTGAATGTGTACGCTATCCATACATGTTATCCAGGGATACGGTACCCTTTCTAACCTTTGTGCAATCACGTGCAATCCATACTGGGCCTAACACCGTCTGAGCCTGCCTCATGCTGTATAGACATATATTTTGAATGTGTACGCTATCCATACATGTTATCCAGGGATACGGTACCCTTTCTAACCTTTGTGCAATCACGTGCAATCCATACTGGGCCTAACACCGTCTGAGCCTGCCTCATGCTGTATAGACATATATTTTGACTGTGTACGCTATCCATACATGTTATCCAGGGATACGGTACCCTTTCTAACCTTTGTGCAATCACGTGCAATCCATACTGGGCCTAACACCGTCTGAGCCTGCCTCCTGAGACATATATTTTGAATGTGTATGCTATCCATACATGTTATCCAGGGATACGGTACCCTTTCTAACCTTTGTGCAATCACGTGCAATCCATACTGGGCCTAACACCGTCTGAGCCTGCCTCATGCTGTATAGACATATATTTTGAATGTGTACGCTATCCATACATGTTATCCAGGGATACGGTACCCTTTCTAACCTTTGTGCAATCACGTGCAATCCATACTGGGCCTAACACCGTCTGAGCCTGCCTCCTGAGACATATATTTTGAATGTGTACGCTATCCATACATGTTATCCAGGGATACGGTACCCTTTCTAACCTTTGTGCAATCACGTGCAATCCATACTGGGCGTGAGAACGGCTGGCGAGCTGTTAAGCAAGCTACAGCACCTGTCCAGACAAGTACAGGGATTCCCTAGCGAGGAGACTTATTTGATTGTTTTCAATGTTGGGACAGCAATTTTTGGGGAGCACTATACTCTGGAGAATGATAGATGGGGCCCACCATACACTGGAACATTCCAAAGGTGGACATCAGACACTGGAGCAGCATTTACAGGGCCCATTATACACTAGAGCATTAGAAATGGGGCCCATTATGTTTGGAGCATTATTTGGGCCCATAAGACAGTGGAGCTTCATCCATGGGGACCAACATATACTGTAGCATTATGTGGAGCTCATCATATACTGTTTCAAACATTATATGGGACCAATGATTCTGTATGGAGAAATAGATGGGCCTCGTCATGAGATGTAAAAAGTGAGGTATTTTTCATTGTACTATACCGCTATTTATCTGCCGTATCGGAGCATGATGAGTTGTGGTATGTGTTAAAGGGGCGCTCTTTCGCCCAGGGCATATGAAAACCAGCAGCCAGCCCTCCCCCCCCACAACTTTAGCCAAATAACCCCCATTTTTCAGTGCGTAACTTGTATTATGAAGTTAATTAAGGTTGACAAGCTTAAGTAAGAAGAATTGATGCTTTTGGCATTCAAATGGGCACTGTAGGTGTGTTTCCTGTCCTCCTCTCACTGCCGACTTTTATTCCCCATTGACTTACATTGGGTTTCGTGTTTCGGGAGGACCCCGACTTTTCCCTATAATCGGACGATCTTGCTCGACCCGACTTTTGGAAAAGTCGGGTTTCACGAAACGAAACGCGACCCTAAAAAAACCAAAAGTCGCTCAACTCTAGTCAACGTCACTTTGCCACCAATACGTTGTCCTGTCGTGTTGCGGTCGGGTTAGCCGACTCTATGGTGCCTGCAGTTTAGGTGCTTCCTATGTGGGCTGCTGGTTCTGGCAATAAAGTCTGGTTCCGTAGTGCCAATAGGACAAGCACCCCCTGTAGGACTGTGGGTTTCGGTAACTGCGGCCGGCTCGCGACCTTGCAACTTTGTTTTTCATGGGTACCTTCTGCTGCCCCTCCGGGTTCCAGCACCGTCAGCTGGTTCTCGGCAGTGCCTTTGGCTTAGGTGCCTCCATCTCGGTATTCGAGTTCCAGCAATGTCTGCTGGTCCTTGGTAGTGCTTTCTAGCACAGGTAACTCCTGCTTAGTAAACGGGTTCCAGTAACGTCAGCTGGTCCTCGGTAGTGCCATTGGCTCTTGTTCCTTCTGCTACCCATCCGGGTTCCAGTACCGTCAGCTGGTTCTCGGCAGTTCCTCAGCCTTCTTGTACCTTCTGCTACATTTCCAAGTTCAAGCTTTTGGAAATGGTTTTTGGTTATCACTCTGGATCTCCCTGACGACGACCCTGAAGACGACGACCCTGAAGACCACCCCAAAGAAGACGACGACCACGAAAACAATGACCCTGACGACGACGACCCGGAAGACCACCCCGAAGAAGACCGAAAAGATGACCCTGAAGAAGATGACCAAGAGGACAAAGAACATGAAGACAATCACCAAGATATAGAACAACAAGAGACAGAAGACCAAGAAGCAGAAGAACAAAAAGCAGAAGAACATTAAGCATAAGACTAAAAATCAGAGCAAAAGATATTATCTAAATTCCTCCTCGTGGTGCCCCTGGAAAATCCCTGCTGCTGCAGGCCAAACTGAACGTGGACAAATCCTGTTGTAAATCTTTTGTGACAGGCAGAACGGAAGGTGTAATCTTCAAACTGTTATAGATAACAACTACAGGAATGCCTGTCACAAATAAGAATATGATGAAGAAGAAGAATAGGAAGAAGATGAAGAAGTAGAATATGAAGAAGAATAATAGTTGAATAAGAAGAATATGAAGAATGTAAAAAAAAAGAATAATAAGAAGAAGGTGAAGAAGAAGATGAATAAGGTGAAGAAGAAGTTGATGAAAAAGATGCTGCTGCTGCTGCTGCTGAGGATGAAGGAGAAAGTGTGGGATAAGTAAAAAAGAAGGTGAAGAGCATGGAAGTAGTGAAACATACATATCTGACAAAATATAAAAAAGGTTAACATAGTCAATATCTTTGTAACTCCGAACGTCTTTAAAAAAAACAAAATTATTCCTGCTATTCCATTTGATTGGGCTAAACCTCTATGCCTTTAATGTCTCCTCCACCTCCCCCAATACATTCTACATTATTCTTAGTTGTTTTTCTGACAGGGGCACCACGAGGAGGAATTTAGACAGCAGATAGTATGGAGAGCGGGAGGATGTATTTCTCTTAGCTATAGCACTATGGCACTTTAAACAAGTTAGTCCCCTGAAGAGTTACTTGGATGAAACGCGTTGGGACGCTCCTTATAGGGAAAGTGCAGGGCATGTGCAATATAGGGCTAGTTGTGGACTGCCCTTGTAAGGGCAGGAGTCTGGGGATTAGTTTAATGGTTAGCATGTAAGGGAATTGACAGGGTATTGCCTTCCCGTCGCTACCTTCCTGTAGGTATACAGAGTATCCCTGATGACTCCTGACCGTCTGCATTAACTGGTGAGATTGTTCCTTTTTCTGAAATCTCGTTCCTATTTTTGAAATCTCGTTATTTGGGGCTATGAACCCTTGGTCTGGTCTCAAACATTATACATGTGTATACATGTGCGATTGGTTATAGTACTGTGCTATTTTTCATGCTGTATCCATCATATAGGTTGTTGTCTGTTTTTTCAGCTACATTCTATATCCCTAATGCTATGCTTTTGGGTGTTTTCAAATATCCTCTGAGGATCACCCATTCATTTTGCATTTTAACAAATTCACTTGTGGGTGACATTATTTTTGGTATTGTTTAATTGGTATATTAAAAGTTATATTTTATCTCATTTGCTGCTTTATATTCATGTAGAATTAACCTACAAGGAAAGAAAGGGTTTTTTTTAATTCTGATATTTCTGTCCCATTGACTTGCATTGGTTTCCGGTATTGGAATCGGCGATACCCGATACTTTTTTGGTATCGGTCCGCTCCAATCCGATCCGATATTTCACGATATTGGATGGTATCGCTCAATACTACTCCCAACCTTTAAGTCTCCTCGCTAGGGAATCCCTGTACTCTGGACTCCTCATCATCCCCATCTTCCATCTCTCTGCAATTTGAATGTTTAGGCAGAGGACGTACAGACGTGATGTCATCGTGCTCTTTGACCAGAATGTCACTGTCAGGAAAAGTGTTTGGTTTCCGGGGGCAGTATGGTTGCAAAGCTGAACCTTAAAGGAATGTCCAGAAGGGCACCACCAGGAGTGGAGCCTGCGGCTTAATTGGACTCAACACGGGCAACCTCAACCATGCCATCCACAAAAAAGCTGCACAGATTGCAAGCTTGATTCCGTTAACAAATGAGACTCAGGCATGCCCCCGCGGTCTGCGTCCAGCTTACTAGAGGGACACACGAGGCTCTGGCATGCGAGATCGGCCAATAACAGGTCTATCATGCCCTTACATGTCCGGGGCTGCACGCGTGCTACAATGAAAGGACCAGCATGTATTGCTTACAGGTGCGGATATCACGCTGAACCCCGTTAGTGATGGGGATCTGGGATTACAATTCTTCCGCGCGAACAAGCATTTCCCAGTAAGTGCAGGTCAACCGTAATTCCGGAATTAGGCCTAAACGGCATTCCAGAAAGAATGTGAAAAAATTAAGTGTCCAAACAACAGGTACTGTAGCTTGCTTAACAGCTGGGCTCCTCTGCTGAGTAGCACACAGTTCTCACATAAACAGGCGGCATAGCTAGGTTCACGGGTGGCCAACTCTGCTGAATAGCATACACAGTTACTATGCCCAAAGTATTAAGTGGTGTAAATGCAGTCAAAAACTGGTTCTTTCATAAACAGGCGGCATAGCTCGGTTTACGGGTGGGCTCCTTTTCTGAGTAGCAGACACAGTTACTAGGCCCAAAAGGTTTTTCAGGACAATATGCGGTAAAAAATTATTAGAAACACACACGGTGTAGCTCCTTCACAGGTGTACTACACCGCTGGCTACCAGACACCGCTACTATGCCCTAAAACTGTCTATTATCATTGAAAACCATTATTAATGTGAAAAAAAGATGCGCTTTTGTTTAACGAAACGTTCTCGAACGGAAACTCGAACAGCCGAATTTTAATCAAAGTGTTGTAGTTCGATGAATGGATCTAACACCACCCAAAACAGCTAGAATTTGAACTTGGCCAACAGTTGCACTCAAACACCACTCATCTGTAATCAGGAGGCAGACTCAGATGGTCTCAGGCACAGTATGAATTCGACAAGATTGCAGAAAGTTGAGAAAGGGTACAGTATCACCGGATAACAGGTATATATAGCATAGTTTAAACATTTAAAATCTCCGAGTGATTGCAGAAATTTAGGAATTACTAATCACGGGAAAAACTCCCGGGAGAATTCTCAGAGGCGATGCTGACCCTCAATTACTTTGTGTGTGGAGACACCGAAAACAGTTCTTTGTGAAGAAAGGGTTGCTGTATCGTAGTACCGTTGATCCCATTTCATCATCGTAGTACCGTTGATCGGTACTGGCACTGGGCCCCTCAAAGTATGCCGGTGTGTCTGACGGTGGGTGTGCACCCCCACCGTCAGAGACACTTGATTGCACTATGAGGGACCCTGTGCCAGTGCCGGCGCCCAAGAGTCGGCCCACCCACCTGTCCAGGGCAATGGCACTCGCACGGTGGTGACCCCGGCCATGGGGGGGAGGCAGCCCAGTTAGGGAGGTTTAAAAAATGGCATATGTTAATGTTGGACATTCAGCAGCTGCAAATGGAGGAATCGGAGAAGTCTGAGGAAGAGGAGGACAAAAGCGAACCATTTTTCTGGCAACCTATGTGTCATCAGGGGAAGGTGGGACAAAATCCTTTGAAACCCATGCATGGTTCATTTTAATGAAGGTTAGATCATCCACATTTTGGGTCGACAGACGGGTCCTTTTTTCTGTCAGGATTGAGCCAGCAGCACTGAAGACTCTTTCCGATAGCGCACTAGCAGCAGGGCAAGCGAGATCCTGTAAGGCATATTGTGCCAATTCAGGCCAGGCGTCCAGTTTAGAGGCCCAATAGTCAAAGAGGAATGACCTGTGAGGGAGAACATCGATATGGGAGAAGTAGTTTGTAACCATAGTTGACAACTGCTGTCTCCTGTCACTTTCAATCGATGCAGTATTACCAGTTGTGTGAGCGGGACTTGAAACATCAGTCCACAACATGGTCATGAAACCCCTGTCTTCAACGCCACTTCTGATGTGTGCACCATGAACACCTTTTCCATGTTTCCCCCTACAGCTCGTTGGAGAACCATCACCACTGCTGTGTGTTGGGAATGCCTCAAACAAACGGTTTACCAGAGTTGCTTGTTTGTTAGCCAATATTAGGTCATGGTTCTCCTGTGGCATGATGTTTTGGAATTTGCCTTTATAGCGTGGATCCAGGATGCTGGCCAACCATCGTTCATCATTTTGGCAATGTGGGGGTCTCTTTTTAGGATCTGCAAGGCATAATCTGACATGTGGGCCAATGTTCCAGGTGTCAATGATGCACTGCAAGTGCTGGGTGGAGGAGCACTTTCTGGCAAATCCACATCCCTCCAGTCACGCACAAACCCTGTACTAGACCTTGCCACTCCAACATTTTCTCTTGCCCCACGAGGAGCATCCTCCACCCCTAAATAATCATCCCCATCATCATCCTCCTCCTCCTCTTCCTCTTCGTCCTCCACCTCGTCCAGGAGAGATCCCGGAGCAGACAATGGCTGACTGTCATCAAGGCTTCCCTCCTCCTCCTCTTCCTCATCCTCCTCGCCTGCAGATGCCTGCTCCTTAATGTGCATCAAAGTTTGCATGAGCAGACGCATAGGTGGGATGCTCATGCTTATGATGGCGTTGTCTGCGCTTACAAGTCGTGTGCATTCCTCAAAACACTGAAGTACTTTACAGAGGTCTTTCAGTTTCGACCACTGCACACCTGACAACTCCATGTCTGCCCTCAAAGTGCCTGGCCATGTATCCTCCCACAAATGCATTACAGCCTGCCTCTGTTCGCACAGCCTCTCAACCATGTGCACGGTGGAGTTCCACCTTGTTGCAACGTCGATAATTAGGTGGTGCTCGGGAACTTGGAGCAATCGCTGCAGCTTCTGCATACGACTGGAGTGTACAGGCGACCAGCGGATGTGCGAGCACAGTCTTCAGACCTTCTGGAGCAGGCCTGTTAACTCCGGATAATTATTGAGGAAGCACTGCACCACCAGGTTCAAGGTGTGAGCCAGGCAAGGTATGTGTCGGAGTTTTGAAAGGGCTATGGCTGCCACAAAATTCTGGCCGCTATCACAAACTACCTTGCCTGCCTCAAGATGTAGACTGCCCAGCCATGACTCAGTTTGTCGCTGCAAGTAGTCGGCCAGTACCTCCGCGGTGTGTCTGTTGTCGCTCAAACACATCATCTTCAACACAGCCTGCTGACGCTTACCACTAGCTGTTCGATAGTGGGACACCGAGTGTGCAACACTGGCAGCTGCGGATGGAGTGCTCGTGCGACTGCGCTCTGTGGACGAGCTTTTGCTTCTGGAGGAGGAGGAGGCGGGTCGAACGCCTACACCCAACTGTTTCCTATACCATGGGCTAGGCAGCACTGTCCCACCGCCACTGTCCCCTGTGGACACTGCATCCACCACATTAACCCAGTGCGCAGTGATGGACACGTAACGGCCCTGGCCATGCCTACTGGACCATGCATCTGTCTGGTGTGAGGTGCACCTTTCCACTCACTGATTGCTTGAGTGCATGGACAATGCGGTCTTTCACATGATGGTGGAGGGCTGGGATGGCTTTGCGAGAAAAGAAGTGCCAACTGGGTAGGTCATAGCGTGGTACTGCGTAGGTCATGAGTTCGCGGAAAGCTTTGCTTTCAACCAACCGGTAGGACATCATCTCTAACGAGATTAGTTTGGCAATGTGGGCGTTCAAACCCAGTGTATGCGGATGAGAGGATGACTACTTTCTTATCCTACTCATAGTCTCTGGTAGGGTGAGCTGGACTTGAGAGCTGCATATGGTGGAACTAGCGGTGGACATGGCGGACTGAGAAAGGGTTGATGAAGGTGATGGAGTTGGTGTTCTTTCTGATGGCCTAGATTCAGTCTTTCGTAGCAATAACATTCCCTGACTGCTTTTGCCTTGCAACACCTCAACATTTGCTGCTGGTGGTGTGCTAACCGGTGGGCTTACAGTGGGGGAAACGATGTAGCGTTGCTGACTACCTTCATTGGGAGCAGTTGCACATGTGGTATGTGAGGTTTGGTAGTCCGTCCACGCTTGCAAGTGCATGGTGGTTAAATGTCTAAGCATGCAACTGGTATTCAAATTTCTCAGATTTTTCCCTCAGGTAAAGGTCTTTGCGCACTTCTTACAGATAACCTTTGCCTGATCATTAGGATTTTGTTCAAAAAAGTGCCACACTGCACTCTTCCTACTATGGAAGACATTTTGAGGCCTTGCACACTGTGCTAATTTGACCATCTGGCCTAGCTGTCCTGCAACTCTTTTGGTTTTTGTAACCCGTTTTTGGACTGTTACAGTCCTGCCAGATAACAGTTGTTGCGATGTCGATGCCTGCTGCGGATGCTCCTCCTCCTCTTCTGAGCTATTGGCAGTGGCACCCTCTTCCCCCAATGGATGCCAATCTGGGTCAACAACTGGGTCATCCATCACCTCCTCTTCAATGTCATGTGCACCTTCCTCTGTGTCACCATGTAAGGTGGTATAATATGCGGGAAGGGGCACCTGAGTTTCATCAGGGTCAGATTCTGGCTCAGTACACTGCGAGGACAATGTAGTGCTCTGAGTGAATGTACCAGCAGATAAATCTAGCAGTGGCTGTGCATCAGTGCACTCCATGTCACATTCTTCTTGGACTGGGTAATTCACGATTTGACTTGATAACCCAGGCATGGTATGTGAAAAGAGCTCCATGGAGTAATCTGTAGTGTGGCCTGCCGCATCCTTTACTTTTGGTAGGGGTGAAGGACACAAGGAAAGGTGTGGTTCCTGACCATGAGCCTCCAATGACGACTCAGTGCTTTTATTTTTTGAAAGTTCAGAAGAGGAGGCGATAGAGCTGGAGGCTGTGTCAGCAATGTAAGCCAAAACTTGTTCCTGCAGCTCCGGCTTTAAAAGCGGTTTACCTACTCCCAGAAAAGGGAGTCGTTGAGGCCTTGTGGAGCCAGATGATGACGCAGGCTCAACACCTCCTGCATTAGGTGCTATTGTGCTTTTGCCACTACCAGCAGATCCACCACCACCAACACCATCATTACCAGCTGGCAACCCCCGCCCACTTCCATGGCCTCTTCCAACACACTTCCTCATTTTTGGGAAAATGTATCCAAAATACCACCAGCAATATGGTACTGTAAAACAAGGTACAAGGTGTATATAGTATTGGGGAGAATTTGAATCTCCCTACAGACTTGAGGACACTGAACTATTATCTCAGGCCCAGTGTAGATTACACCTCAATATAACAGGCTGAAATTGGATGGTGTATAAAATGTCTATATAGGACTGGGGAGAATTTGAATCTCCCTACAGACTTGAGGACACTGAACTAATATCTCAGGCCCAGTGTAGATTACACCTCAATATAACAGGTTGAAATTGGATGGTGTATAAAATGTCTGTATAGGACTGGGGAGAATTTGAATCTCCCTACAGACTTGAGGACACTGAACTAATATCTCAGGCCCAGTGTAGAATACACCTCAATATAACAGGCTGAAATTGGATGGTGTTTAAAATGCCTATAAAGGACTGGGGAGAATTTGAATCTCCCTAGAGATTTTAGCAAGCTGACAATGATGCTCTCAGTCCCAAGTATGGCAGCAGGCAGCCTAATAAGCAGGACTGCTGTACACAAAAGTGTGGAAAAATGAACGCTTGGTAACTGGGCAAAAAAGAGGATGAAAAGTATTTTTGCTTTTAAAAAAGCAGTTTGCACAGCAGTGTGAAAACAGCAATGCAGCTATCAGGGAGCCTTATAAGGCAGCCTAAGAGCAAACAGAGCTGAATGCACCAAAATATAGCCTCCCCTTGCACTGTACACTAACTGGTGTGTTGAGCAGGCAAAATCGCTAGCAGCAGAAGCAGTTTTTTGTATCTTCTTCCCTGCCTAACGCTCTCCCTACAGAATCATCAGCAGCAGCAGCTCTCCCTATTCTGAGATTAGCAGAAATAAGATGGCGGTCAGCGTGCACGCCCTTTTATAGCCCCTGTGATCCCACACACAGCAAGCCAATCACTTGCATGCCCTTCTCAAAGATGGTGGTGACCGCTGCCTATGTCATCGTGTTGCTCACAGTGTACGTCCTCCATCATTGGCTGAAAAAGGGCGCTGAAGCATCATTTGCAACGCAACTTTGGCGCCATGGTTGCCGACCTCGTGGCCGACCTCACGCTATGGTCGGATTTCGTTTCATGAAACCCGACTTTTGCGAAAGTCGGCGACTTTTGAAATTGACCGACCCGTTTCGCTCAACTCTAATTATTACTTTTGTCAGTTTCAAGTTATTTCTGTCACCATTGTGGGTTTTTCTGTCATTAAGCGAGGGGTACCAACAAGTTTGACCACGTGTCTATATTAGGCTTAAGGATTTTTAAGAGGAAATGTGGCCTTCTGATTCCTCACTGCAACACAGTTTTATCATTTGGATTAGCGTTTTTTGGTTCCATCTGGACTTGCGCCAAAACGCTCCCCCACAAAACAGGATTCTGACATATGCGCTGATGGGGATGTAGCCTGTAATGGTGCCAGCAGAGTGAATGTGTGCTCTGTGGTGCATCATTTTTCAGTGTATACGTCTACCAGAGGCAGACATCCAGACACAGTCTACTACACGATGAAAATGATACACATCGGAGCATACGTTAGCTCTGCCAGCACCATTACATTCTATGGTCCCGTCGGTGTATACATCCGAATCCTGTTTTGTGGGGGGATTCAGACATTAGCTCCGATGGAACTCACGAACGTGAAGATAAGCATATTGTGAAAGTACATTTATTTCCCCATCAGTATTGCCCGAAATCAGCAAAAAAAAAAATTATGACAAAGACTGAAAAACTATGCCACATGCACGATGCGTGATGAAAAAAGAGGCAAAAATTACCTTTAGTTATGTCCAAGTGAGAAGAAATTGTACTGCTCTTTAAAGCGAATCTACAAAAAAAACAAAAAAGCGTCTGGTCAGGAATAGGGAAGGGAGTAAATGGCTCAGGATTAGTGATGGGCGACAACCCCTGGATGTTGACGTCTGCAGTGTTCAGCCAAACAGGTAAAAAAAAGTTTTGTTCGGGTACCAGAATAGTACTTGAACCTGGATCCCATTCACATGAATATGGAGCCCTATCATCCAGTGTTTGCCGTGCTGTCATGTGCATGACAGAGCGGCAAACACTGTGTCTGATCAGAAGTAATATTAATACTGCTGGCCAAAGAACTACACTGCTCACACTGTTAGATGCCAGCGTGAGCCTGGAGCTGTGACCAAAGGTAAAAAGCTTACCTTCGGTCACAGTGGTCGGCTGATGGGACAATTACTCCCATCAGCCTATGCCTGCTGCCGCTAATAATAGTGAGAGCAGGCGGCACTGACGAGTCTTCATCAGCCGGCGCTGATAACTAGAGATGAGCGACTTTGCCTCCGAGAGGGTCGAGTCGGGTTTTGGACAACCCGACTTTACCAAAAGTTGAGTTGAACGAAATCGGCCGACTATCGGAAAAAGTCGGAGTTTCGACCAAAACCCGACCCCAATGCTAGTCAATGGGGAATAAAAGTCGGCAGTGAGTGGAGGACAGTAAACACACCTACAGTGCCCATTTCAATGGCAACTACATCAATTCTTATTACTTAAGCTTGTCAATCTTAATTTACTTTATAATAATAGTAATGCATTGAAAACTGGGGTTATTTGGCTAAAGTTGTGGAGGGGGTACAGCCCAATTAGGGAGGTGGAAAAACTGGCTTATGTTGAGGTGTAGGCTGGACATTCAGCAGCTGCAAATGGAGGAATTGGAGAAGTCGGAGGAAGAGGAGGACAAAAGAGAGCCATTTTTTTGGCAACCTATGTGTCATCAGGGGAAGGTGGTACAAAATCCTTTGAAACCCAGGCATGGTTCATTTTAATGAAGGTGAGATCACCTACATTTTGGGTCAACAGCCGGGTCCTTCTTTCTGTCAGGATTGATCCAGCAGCACTGAAGACTCTTTTTGACAGCACACTACCAGCAGGGCAAGCGAGCTCCTGTAAGGCATATTGTGCCAATTCAGGCCAGGTGTCCAGTTTAGAGGCCCAGTAGTCAAAGGGGAATGAACTGTAAGGGAGAACATCGATAGCGGAGGAGAAGTAATTTTAAACCATAGTTGACGACTGCCGTCTCCTGTCTGTTGCAATCGATTAAGTATTACCAGTCGTGTGAGCGGTACTCGAGAAATCAGTCAACAACATGGTCATGAAACTTGTCTCCAACGCCACTTCGGCTGTGTGCACCACGAACATCTCTTCCATGTTGCCCAGTACGGCTCGTGGTAGAACCTGCACCGCTGCTGTGTGCTGGGAATGCCTCTAACAAATGGTTTAACAGACTTGCTTGTTTGTTCGCCAATATTAACTCTAGGTTCTCCTGTGGCACGATGTTCTGTAATTTGCCTTTATAGCGTGGATCGAGGATGCTGGCCAACCAATAGTCGTCATTAGTGTTGAGCGATACCATCCAATATAGAGAAATATCGGATCGGACTGGATCGGCCCAATACAAAAAAAGTATTGGGTATCGCCGATTCCGATACCGGAAGTCCTATTCAAGTCAATGGGACAGAAATATCGGAATGAAAAAAAACCCTTTCTTTACTTGCACATCCAGATCGGGAGGGGGGAAGAGTGTGGGCGGTGTATGGGCGGACACTGTGCGTGTCTGTGTGTGCGGGCGGGGTCTGTGCGGGCCTGCCGGGGGTCTGTACGGGCCTGTCGGGGGCTTGTGCCGGCTGCCGGGGGTCTGTACGGGCCTGCCGGGGGCTTGTGCCGGCTGCCGGGGGTCTGTACGGGCCTGCAGGGGGCTTGTACCGGCTGGTGGGGGTCTGTAAGGGCCTGCCGGGGGCTTGTGCCGGCTGCCGGGGGTCTGTACAGGCCTGCCGGGGGCTTGTGCCGGCTGCCAGGGGTCTGTGTGGGCCTGCTGGGGGTCTTGTGTGTGTGCAGGCATCGTCCGATGGGACTACAAGTCCCATCGGGCGATGCCTGCTACAATGACAGTGATTGACACATTAGACAATGATGGGACAGTAGTAGTCCCATCAACCGGCTAATGAGTTGAATGTAAAAAAAAATATATATATATACATACTACATGCATACTACATATACACTACATTCATACAACATACATACATACATACTACATACTTACTACATACATACAACATACATACAACATGCTACAGACATACAACATACATACAACATACATACTACATTCATACTACATATATACTACATTCATACAACATACATACTACATACATATATACTACATTCATACAACATACATACTAAATATATACTACAATCATACATACATACTACATGCTTACTACATACATACAACATACATACAACATACATACTACATTCATACTACATATATACTACATTCATACAACATACATACATACTACATACTTACTACATACATACAACATACATACAACATGCTACAGACATATAACATACATACAACATACATACTACATTCATACTACACATATACTACATTTATACAACATACATACATACTACATACATACTACATTCATACAACATACATACTACATATATACTACATTCATACTGCATACATACATACTACATACATACTACATATATACTACTTTCATACTACATATATACTACATTCATACAACATACATACATACTACATATATATATACTACATTCACACAACATACATACATACAACATGCTACAGACATACAACATACATACTACATACATACTACATACAACATACATACATTCATACAATACATACATACTACATCATACAACATACATACATACTACATACATACAACATACATACAACATGCTACAGACTTACAACATACATACAACATACATACTACATACAACATACATACATTCATACAATACATACATACTACATACATACTACATACAATACATTCATACAATACATACATATAGACATACAATACATATAACATAGAGTACATACCAATACTTGTCACATTGTTCCCTGAAGCCAGTGTCATCTATGAAAAAATATGAAAATAACAAACAAGCCATATACTCCCTGATCCGCAGAAATCCACGAGTGTCCCATGCCGATTTCCCGTGGAGAACAGCAGCATCAGCTGTGTGAAAAAGTTCCCACGCAGCTTTTGCCATAAAGTGAGACCAGGGACTTTTTTTTACAGTGCCGGAGGAATACAGTGCAGAAGGATACCTACCTCCCGTCATTGGATTCCTGGAGCCCCGTAGAGAGCGGTCGCATCAGCTGATGCTGTTGTTCTCCACGGGAAATCGGCATGGGACACGTGGATTTCTGCGGATCAGGGAGTATATGGCTTGTTTGTTATTTTCATATTTTTTCATAGATGACACTGGCTTCGGGGAACAATGTGACAAGTATTGGTGAGTATGTACTCTATGTTATATGTACTCTATGTCTATATGTATGTATTGTATGAATGTATGTATGTTGTATGTAGTATGTATGTTGTATGTACGTTGTATGTCTGTAGCATGTTGTATGTATGTTGTATGTATGTAGTATGTCTGTTGTATGAATGTAGTATATATGTATGTATATTGTATGAATGTAGTATATATGTAGAATGTATGTATGCATGTTGTATGAACATAGTATATATGTAGTATGTATGTAGTATGAATGTAGTATATATGTAGTATGCATGTAGTATGTACTGTATGTCTGTAGCATGTTGTATGTATGTAGTATGTATGTAGTATATATGTAATATGTATGTAGTATGTATGTATGTATGTTGTATGAATGTAGTATATATGTAGTTTGTATGTAGTATGTATGTAGTATGAATGTAGTATATATGTAGTATGTATATTGTATGAATGTAGTGTATATGTAGTATGTATGTAGTATGAATGTAGTATATATGTAGTATGTATGTTGTATGAATGTAGTATATATGTAGTATGTATGTATGTTGTATGAATGTAGTATATATGTAGTATGTATGTAGTATGAATGTAGTATATATTGTAGGGATTCGACTCGCTTAGGTGCAGCGGGAGACAAATATGCGACAGGTTCTTCCCAGAGTTCATGAGGTTTATTTGCATCATAAACCCACAAGGCAGCACATTACCAAAATAGCCTCTAGCTTAGGCAAAAGAGCACAAATGTCCGTGGTTGGAGACTCGGACCGAGAGTCTCAGCACATGCTGGGAGGTGTAGTCCTCCCCATATACAACTTTCTGTAGTGTCCCACCTGAACACATGGAAGTCTGTCCACACTCTGACAGACTCACTCTCACTCTCTCACATGTGCCAAACACCTCAATTACATAGCCCTGTAACCACACCCACAGGTGATCACATGGCTATGACATCACTAAAGGTTGTATTGCACATAGACACACACAGGCTTCCCTGACACAGTGTAACAGAAAGATCAGCAGTACCTCTGCTGATCAATACACCCTGGAGCCTGCATCCCAAAGCCACCCACCTTGAGACCCATAATGGTCATTTAGGACCCTGCTCCTGTTACCACACTGACTGTGCCTGTACACCCGTCCTGGGACACCCACACAACGCCCCCTAGCTGACATAGTGGTCACTACACCACAATATGTAGTATGTATGTAGTATGAATGTAGTATGTATGTAGTATGTATGTAGTATGTATATATTTTTTTTGTTTGTTTTACATTCAACACATTAGCCGGATGACGGGACTACTACTGTCCCATCATTGGCTAATGTGTCAATCACTGTCATTGTAGCAGGCATCGCCCGATGGGACTTGTAGTCCCATTGGACGATGCCTGCACACACACAAGACCCCCGGCAGGCCCGCACAGACCCCCGGCAGCCGGCACAGGCACCCGGCAGGCCCGTACAGACCCCAGCAGCCGGCACAAGCCCCCGGCAGGCCCGTATAGACCCCCGGCAGCCAGCACAGGCCCCCGGCAGGCCCGTACAGACCCACGACAGCCAGCACAAGCCCCCGGCAGGCCAGTAGACCCCTGGCAGCTGGCACAAGCCCCCGGCAGGCCCATACAGACCCCAGACAGCCGGCACAAGCCCCCGGCAGGCTCGTACAGACCCCCAGCAGCCGGCACAAGCCCCCGGCAGGCCCGTACAGACCCCCGACAGCCGGCACAGGCCCCCAGCAGGCCCGTACAGGCCCCCCGCAGTCGGTACAGGCCCCCGGCAGTCGGCACAGACAGCGCATTATGATGCGCACAGACCGCACATGATGATGACAACATTTCAGCAGCCAATCACAGCCACAACAGTGGCTCATTGCATTATGGGGACTTCCGATTCCGGTATCCGATATTGAAAAAATATCGGTACTTGGTATTGGAATTCCGATACAGCGAATATCGGCCGATACCCGATATTTGCAGTATCGGAATGCTCAACAATAGTCGTCATCCTTCATAATTTTGGCAATGCGGGGGTCCGCAAGAGATAATCACAAATGTGGGTCAATGTTGTTAGGCGTCAGGTTTCTGCGTCTGCTCTGCAGGAATCTAGAGCCTCACATTCTGTGGTCTCCTGCTGTCTTTCTACTACAGAGGAGATTACTTTGCAGCAGACCGCTCCAGAGACTAAGTCCCTCTGTGCTCCTACTGGGCATGCTCACGAGACGAGATGATCTCCAATTGGAGATCGGGAGTCATGTGCCCAGATCCTGTTCCAGGTCTCATTGGTCCATCTCGGAGATCTGGAAGGTCCCGCACGGCTATAAAAAGCACGTATGACCGTTTCGCCATGCGCTAGTATAGACAATACGTGCTATATGTGAATGGTGACGGATGTATGATTCTGGTGACTGACTCATTTGAAACCCCTTCCCTCTGATATTACGTATGTGGTTAGGGAATTAGTCAGTGGCAAGCCATACGCCACAGTGCATATCGCACCGCTGCACTAGCATCTGATAGTGTTATGCCTCACAGCACTGTCGTACAGCGGCAGTAGTTACCGCCGCGCTGCAGTTAGCAGCACTTACCAGGCGTCCGTGGTAGCGACACCGCACGCATGGTAGGTCAAGACGGGCATCGACCTCTGCCTTGGGCTGTGTCCTGTGACCGTATACTGTGTGTGCAAGCCAGCTGAGACCTGTGAAGCTAACAGGCTCGGCGTTTATGCTTTACTTATACTAAAGCGCCTCTGTGTGTTTAACAGAGTCCGCTCTGCGCACCTTGGGTGACGTTTGACCCGAGCGCAGTATACCGCCATATAGCGAGTCTGCCATTACTCAGCAGCGGTTGTTACACCTACTACACGGTGGACCCCGGGAGGCGAACACATTTCCTATTATCTATATTTAGTGCGTTCCGCCGTCCCTAACAAATGTTCCAGGTGTCAATGATGCACTGCCAGTGGTGAGTGGAGGAGCACTTTCTGCCAAATCACCATCCCTCCAGTCACGCACAAACCCTGTACCTGACCTTGGCAAGCCAACATTTTCTCTTGCCCCCTGAGAAGCATCCTCCTCCCCAAAATATTCATCCCCCTCCTCCTCCTCTTCTTCCTCCACCTCTTCCAGGACAGTTCCCTGAGCAGACAATACCTGACTGTTTTAATGGCTTCCCTCCTCCTCCTCCACTGCAGACGCCTGATCCTAAATGTGCATCAAAGTTTGCATGAGCAGACGCATAAGTGGGATGCTCATGCTTATGATGGTGTCATCTGCGCTTACCAGCCGTGTGCATTCCTCAAAACACCGAAGGACTTTACAGAGGTCTTTCAGCTTTGACCACTGCACACCCAACAACTCGATGTCTGCCCTCAAACTGCCTGCCCGTGTATCCTCCCACAAATGCATTACAGCCTGCCTCTGTTCGCAAAGCCGCTCAACCATGTGAATGGTGGAGTTCCACCTTGTTGCAACATCTATGATTAGGCGGTGCTTGGGGAGGTGGAGCAATCGCTGCAGCCTCTGCATACGACTGGAGTCTACGGGCAAGCGACGGATGGGCGAGCACAGTCTTCGCACCTTATGGAGCAGGGCTGGTAACTCCGGATAATTATTTATGAAGCTCTGCACCACCAGGTTCAATGTGTGAGCCAGGCAAGGTATGTATCTGAGTTTTGCCAAGGCTTGGGCCGCCACAAAAATACGTCCGTTATCACTGACTACCTTGCTTGGCTCAAGATGTAGACTGCCCAGCCATGACTGCCCAGCCATGTTTCTCGCTGCAAGTAGTCAGCCAGTACCTCTGCGGTGTGTCTGTTGTCGCCCAAAGACATCATCTTTAAAACAACATGCGGACGCTTACTACTAGCTGTTCGCCAGTAGGACACCTTGTGTGCAACACTGGCAGCTGCGGATGGAGTGCTCGTGCGACCGAGCTCTGTCGACAAGCTTTCACTTCTGGAGGAGGCAGAGGGTCGAATGCCAACAGCCAACTGTTGCCTATACCGTGGGCTAGGCTGCACTGTCCCACCGCCGTTGTCCCCTTTGGACCCTGCATCCACCACATTCACCCAGTGCACAGTGATGGACACATAACGGCCTTGAGATCAGTTTGACAATGTAGGCGTTCAAAGCCAGTGTACGCGGATGAGAGGATGAGTACTTTCTTGTCCTACTCAGAGTCTCTGCTAGGGTGAGCTGGACATGAGAGCTGCATATGGTGGAACAAGCGGTGGACATGGCAGACTGAGAGGTGGTTGGTGATGGTGGTGGTGATGGCCTAGATGCAGTCTTTTGTTGGAAAAACATTGTGATTCCCTGGCTGCTTTGGCCGTGCGACAACACCTCAACATTTCTTGCTGGTGGTGTGCTAACCGGTGGGCTTACAGTGGGGGAAGCGATGTAGCGTTGCTAGCTACCTTCAGTTGGAGCAGGTGCATGTGTGCTACCTGATGTTTTGTAGTCCATCCACGCTTGCAAGTGCATGGTGTTTACATGTCTAAGCATGCTGATGTCTAAGCATGTTAATTATATAATTCCACATGTGTTAATTCATAGTTTTGATGCCTTCAGAGTGAATCTACAATTTTCATAACCATGAAAATAAAGAAAACTCTTTGAATGAGAAGGTGTGTCCAGTCTTTTGGTCTGTACTGTATATTTATATATATACGTCTTTGAGACACATACGGTATACAGTACTGTATCAGAAGCATACAGCTGTATATGGTGTAGGGGAAAATTTAAATCTCAGTATTTATTTCCGGAGTCAAAAACAGACGCTCTCTCAGTATGGATTTCATCATAATACAAGCAGCATATATACGGTACTGTATCAGAAGCGCACAGCTGTATACAGTGTAGGGGAAAATTTAAATCTCTGTATTTATTTCCAGAGTCACACACAGACGCTCTCCCAGTATGGATTTCACCATAATACAAACAGCAGATATACGGTACTGTATCAGAAGTGTACAGCTGTATACGGTGTAGGGGAAAATTTAAATCTCCGTATTTACACTCACTGGCCACTTTATTAGGTACACCTGTCCAACTGTGTGTTAAGACTTAATTTCTAATCAGCCAATCACATGGCGGCAACTCAGTGCATTTAGGCATGTAGACATGGTCAAGACAATCTCCTGCAGTTCAAACCGAGCATCAGTATGGGGAAGAAAGGTGATTTGAGTGCCTTTGAACGTGGCATGATTGTTGGTGCCAGAAGGGCTGGTCTGAGTATTTCAGAAACTGCTGATCTACTGGGATTTTCACGCACAACCATCTCTAGGGTTTACAGAGAATGGTCCGAAAAAGAAAAAAAATCCAGTGAGCGGCAGTTCTGTGGCCGGAAATGCCTTGTTGATGCCAGAGGTCAGAGGAGAATGGGCAGACTGGTTCGAGCTGATAGAAAGGCAACAGTGACTCAAATTGCCACCCGTTACAACCAAGGTAGGCAGAAGAGCATCTCTGAACGCACAGTGCGTCGAACTTTGACGCAGATGGGCTACAGCAGCAGAAGACCACACTGGGTACCACTCCTCTCAGCTAAGAACAGGAAACTGAGGCTACAATTTGCACAAGCTCATCGAAATTGGACAGTAGAAGATTGGAAAAACGTTGACTGGTCTGATGAGTCTCGATTTCTGCTGCGACATTCGGATGGTAGGGTCAGAATTTGGCGTAAACAACATGAAAGCATGGATCCATCCAGCCTTGTATCAACGGTTCAGGCTGGTGGTGGTGGTGTCATGGTGTGGGGAATTTTTTCTTGGCACTCTTTGGGCCCCTTGGTACCAATTGAGCATCGTTGCAACGCCACAGCCTACCTGAGTATTGTTGCTGACCATGTCCATCCCTTTATGACCACAATGTACCCAACATCTGATGGCTACTTTCAGCAGGATAATGCGCCATGTCATAAAACTCGAATCATCTCAGATTGGTTTCTTGAACATGACAATGAGTTCACTGTACTCAAATGGCCTCCTCAGTCACCAGATCTCAATCCAATAGAGCATCTTTAGGATGTGGTGGAACGGGAGATTCGCATCAGGGATGTGCAGCCGACAAATCTGCGCCAACTGTGTGATGCCATCATGTCAATATGGTCCAAAATCTCTGAGGAATGCTTCCAGCACCTTGTTGAATCTCTGCCACGAAGAATTGAGGCAGTTCTGAAGGCAAAAGGGGGTCCAACCCGTTACTAGCATGGTGTACCTAATAAAGTGGCCAGTGAGTGTATTTCCAGAGTCAAAAACAGATGCTCTCTCAGTATGGATTTCACCGTAATACAAGCAGCAGATATACGGTACTGTATCAGAAGCGCACAGCTGTATACAGTTTAAGGGAAAATTTAAATCTCTGTATTTATTTCCAGAGTCACACACAGACGCTCTCCCAGTATGGATTTCACCATAATACAAACAGCAGATATACGGTACTGTATCAGAAGCGTATAGCTGTATACGGTGTAGGGGAAAATTTAAATCTCTGTATTTATTTCCGGAGTCACACACAGATAGTCAGCATGTATTTGTCCATGATACCAGCCGGTATCATGGACAGTGTGTGAGGTAGTGTGTGAGGAGCGTACAGCTCTATACGGTATGGGAAAAAATGAACGGTCAGTAACTGTGCAGAAAAAAAGAATAAAAGTATTAGTGCTGTGTAAAAAGTAGTCTGCACAGCAGTGTACACACAGCAATGCAGCTATCAGGCAGACTAATAAACAGCACTGCTGCACACAAGAAAATCCTCCCCTGTCACTGCACACTAACTGTACAGCACAATTGCTATCAGCACAAGCACATAAGAACTTCTTATATCTTTACAGCCCTAACTCTCTCCCTACTGATAAACAGCAACCTCTCCCTACTGTTAAGATCGGCAGAAGTAAAATGGAGGTCGGTGTTCAGGGCTTTTATAGACACTATGACGCCCCCCAAAGCAAGCCAATCACTGAAATGCCCTTCTCTACGATGGTGGTGGACGAGTCACATGTCATCTCGTTGCCCACAGTGTACGTCCTTGCTCATTGGCTGAAAAAAAGGCAGCTGCAAGTATTCTGGGAAATCTGACTTTGGCGCTGGTTTTCCGACCGCATGGCTGACTTCACGCTACGGTTGGGTTTTGGTCAGCGAAACTCACGCTATGGTCGGGTTTTGGTTGGCGAAACCCGACTTTGGCAAAAGTCGGCGACTTATTAATCTGGCAGCCCTGTTTCGCTCAACTCTATTGATAACCAGTCTGCCAAAACTGACAGCCGTTGAATGCAACCCTCAGCTGTCAGCTTTAGCATGGCTGGTTATCAAGAACAGAGGTGTCCCCATGCCATTTATTTAAATAGATATTTAAAAAAAATAATGAGGTTCCCCCTCACTTTTGACAACCAGCCAAGCTAAAGCAGACATCTGGGGGCTGATAGTCTCAGCTTGGTAAGGGGCCATGGATATTGGCCCCCACAGCCTAAAAATAGCAGCTTGCAGCCTCCCCAAAAAAGGCACATCTATTAGATATGCCTATTCTGGCGCTTTGCCTGCCTCTTTACACTTGACCTGTGGTAGTTGCAAGTGGGGTTAATATTTGTGGGGTTGATGTCACCTTTGTATTGTCCATGAACATCAAGCTCACAGCTCAGTAATGGAGAGGTGTCTGTAAGACACCTCTCCATTACTAATCCTATAGTTATATTGTAAATAAACACAGAGCCAGGATAAAGTCCTTTATTTGAAATAAAAAACTCACTTTCTATTTAAAAAGAACAACACTGTGACACTCACCTAATGCCCATTCCATTGAAGGACTCAACCCCAGCAAAAAAAAATAATAAAAGTAGAAAATAACTATATCCCTCACCTGTTTGACGTTCTGTCTGACACCATAATCCATATCTGTGATAAATAGTTTTCAATCTGGATGGTGCCAAGATGCGACCATCCAGGCTGAGAACCACTGGAGAATGAGCTTCTGCAGGCGCAGCATCAGTGATTAGCGATGACGTCACAGAGGTTACCGTGGTGATGCCTATTCATTACTAAGCCATTGATTTGTTGTCACGGGACAATGCAAAGGTGACATCAACCAAGTGGGAAGAGCCAGGCATAGTGCCAGAATTGGCACATCTCATAGATTCGCCTTTCTGGGGTGGCTGCAGGCTGCTATTTTTAGGCTGTGGGGGTCAATATCCACAGCCCCCTACCAGCCTGAGAATACTAGCCCCCAGATATCTGTTTTTGCTTGGTTGGTTGTCAAATGTGGTGGAGAACCCACAACATATTTTTTACATTTTTTTATTTGCTTTTTTTGCATGGGGCTACTCTATTCTTGATAACCAGCCTTGCTGAAGCTGACAGCTGAGGGTTGCAGCCCACAGCTGTCAGTTTTTTCTGGCTGGTTATCAAAAATACAGCAGAACCAACGATATTTGTTTTTAAATCTATTTATAGCACCGGCTGATGAATACACTCATCAGCGGCACCTACTCTTGCTGTTATCAGCAACAGCAGGTATAGGCTGATGAGTAGTACTTCCATCAGCCCACACCTGTGACTGAAGGTCAACTTTTTACCTCAGGTCACAACTGCTGGCTCACATTGTCATCTGACAGCGCCGGAACCACAGCCCTCCGACTGGTGTTACTGGTATTATCAACGATCAGAGCCGCGGCTGTCATGTAGATGACAGCATGGGAAGCACCCGAACAGTAACACAGACTTTCTGGTGATGTCTGTGATTGGGGTCCGTGTCTGAACAGTAGGTGTTCGGTATAGACCCCAAACTTTACTGTTTGAGTTCGCATGTCTCTACTCAGGACTAAACTGATTACCATCCGCCATAAAAACGTGTATTGGTGGTCTTTAAGGTGTGAAAACCGTACGTGTGGTAAAAAAAAGATGAAAATGAAAAATGGCCAGTTAATAATAAAAAAAACAATAAGTGCGGAATGAAAAAAAAATTCACTGGCCCGTACGGGGATCGAACCCGCGACCTTGGCGTTATTAGCACCACGCTCTAACCAACTGAGCTAACCGGCCAGCTGTTAGCTACTTCACTACTGGCCAGATTATCAGCGTGCATATGACCAAAAAAAGTTGCACTTCTTTATTTTACTCATTTATATAATGTTATAAATTCCAGAGCGCTTTACAAACATTATTGAGGCTCACTGTTTGCCACATTGGGTTTTTTTTTCCTCTGGATCAACATGTAAGGGGAGGTTCGGATAGGATATGGGTTTAACTAGATGGATTTAAAGTCTTCCTTCAACCTTAATAACTATGTTACCATGTTACAATCTAGATCCCCTATCAGCATGTCTTTGGAATGTGGGAGGAAAATGGAGAATCCAGAGGAAACCCACACAAACACAGGGAGAACATACAAACTCCTTGCAGACGTTGACCTTGGTCAGACATGAAACCAGGACTCAAGTGCTACAAGGCTGCAGCAATAATAGTAATACCAATAATATGGAGTACAGCAGGAAAACGATGACCCATGAGGTAAAAAAAGCTAGAGGTAAACAACACAAGAGCAATAATATGGGCTAACGCAGAAAAATGGTGAAGGGGAGGAAAAAGAGAAAACGCCTACAAAGTGCAATAACATGGGCTACCAAGGAAAATGTGAGACAAAAGAGTGAGGAAAGGGCCACAAAGTGCAATAACATGGGCTACCAAGGAAAATGTGAGACAAAAGAGTGAAAAAAGAGCCAAAAAGTGCAATAACATGGGCTACCAAGGAAAATGTGAGACAAAAGAGTGAAAAAAGAGCCAAAAAGTGCAATAACATGGGCTACCAAGCAAAATGTGAGACAAAAGAGTAAGGAAAGAGCCACAAAGTGCAATAACATGGGCTACCAAGGAAAATGTGAGACAAAAGAGTGAAAAAAGAGCCAAAAAGTGCAATAACATGGGCTACCAAGCAAAATGTGAGACAAAAGAGTAAGGAAAGAGCCACAAAGTGCAATAAAATGGGCTACCAAGGAAAATGTGAGACAAAAGAGTAAGGAAAGAGCCACAAAGTGCAATAAAATGGGCTACCAAGGAAAATGTGAGACAAAAGAGTGAGAAAAGAGCCACAAAGTGCAATAACATGGGCTACCAAGGAAAATGTGATCCAAAAGACTGAGGAAAGGGCCACAAAGTGCAATAACATGGGCTACCAAGGAAAACGTGATCCAAAAGACTGAGGAAAGGGCCACAAAGTGCAATAACAGTCTACACTGTGTCACTAGATCCTTATACAGGGGTATAATGAGGCCTCACTGTACAGTAGAGACCGGAGCGAAGAGCAGTGGCCTGATCACAAGAGCTGACAATCTGAGGAGACTGCAATGCTGAATAACAGTCTACACTGCGTCACTAGATGCTTATACAGGGGTATAATGAGGCCTCACTGTACAGGAGAGACCGGAGCGAGGAGCCGGGGCCTGATCACAAGAGCTGACAATCTGAGGAAACAGCAATGCTGAATAACAGTCTACACTGCGTCACTAGATCCTTATACAGGGGTATAATGAGGCCTCACTGTACAGGAGAGACCGGAGCGAGGAGCCGGGGCCTGATCACAAGAGCTGACAATCTGAGGACACAGCAATGCTGAATAACAGTCTACACTGCGTCACTAGATCCTTATACAGGAGTATAATGAGGCCTCACTGTACAGGAGAGACTGGAGCGAGGAGCAGAGGCCTGATCACAAGAGCTGACAATCTGAGGAAACAGCAATGCTGAATAACAGTCTACACTGCATCACGAGATCCTTATACAGGGGTATAATGAGGCCTCACTGTACAGGAGAGACTGGAGCGCGGAGCAGTGGCCTGATCACAAGAGCTGACAATCTGAGGAGACAGCAATGCTGAATAACAGTCTACACTGCGTCACTAGATCCTTATACAGGGGTATAATGAGTCCTCACAGTACAGGAGAGAACAGAGCGAGGAGCCGGGGCCTGATCACAAGTGCTGACAATCTGAGGAGACAGCAATGCTGAATAACAGTCTACAGTGCGTCACTAGATCCTTATACAGGGGTATAATGAGGCCTCACTGTACAGGAGAGACCGGAGCGAGGAGCAGAGGCCTGATCACAAGAGCTGACAATCTGAGGAGACAGCAATGCTGAATAACAGTCTACACTGCGTCACTAGATCCTTATACAGGGGTATAATGAGGCCTCACTGTACAGGAGAGACCGGAGCGAGGAGCAGAGGCCTGATCACAAGAGCTGACAATCTGAGGAAACAGCAATGCTGAATAACAGTGTACACTGCGTCACTAGATCCTTATACAGAAGTATAATGAGGCCTCACTGTACAGGAGAGACCGGAGAGATGAGCAGAGGCCTGATCACAAGAGCAGACAATCTGAGGAGACAGCAATGCTGAATAACAGTCTACACTGCGTCACTAGATGCTTATACAGGGGTATAATGAGGCCTCACTGTACAGGAGAGACCGGAGCGAGGAGCCGGGGCCTGATCACAAGAGCTGACAATCTGAGGACACAGCAATGCTGAATAACAGTCTACACTGCGTCACTAGATCCTTATACAGGAGTATAATGAGGCCTCCCTGTACAGGAGAGACTGGAGCGAGGAGCAGAGGCCTGATAACAAGAGCTGACAATCTGAGGAAACAGCAATGCTGAATAACAGTCTACACTGCATCACGAGATCCTTATACAGGGGTATAATGAGGCCTCACTGTACAGGAGAGACCGGAGCGCGGAGCAGTGGCCTGATCACAAGAGCTGACAATCTGAGGAGACAGCAATGCTGAATAACAGTCTACACTGCGTCACTAGATCCTTATACAGGGGTATAATGAGTCCTCACTGTACAGGAGAGACCGGAGCGAGGAGCCGGGGCCTGATCACAAGTGCTGACAATCTGAGGAGACAGCAATGCTGAATAACAGTCTACACTGCGTCACTAGATCCTTATACAGGGGTATAATGAGGCCTCACTGTACAGGAGAGACCGGAGCGAGGAGCAGAGGCCTGATCACAAGAGCTGACAATCTGAGGAGACAGCAATGCTGAATAACAGTCTACACTGCGTCACTAGATCCTTATACAGGGGTATAATGAGGCCTCACTGTACAGGAGAGACCGGAGCGAGGAGCATAGGCCTGATCACAAGAGCTGACAATCTGAGGAAACAGCAATGCTGAATAACAGTCTTCACTGCGTCACTAGATCCTTATACAGAAGTATAATGAGGCCTCACTGTACAGGAGAGACCGGAGCGAGGAGCAGAGGCCTGATCACAAGAGCTGACAATCTGAGGAAACAGCAATGCTGAATAACAGTCTACACTGCGTCACTAGATCCTTATACAGGGGTATAATGAGGCCTCACTGTACAGGAGAGACCGGAGCGCGGAGCAGGGGACTGATCACAAGAACTGATAATCTGAGGACACAGTAATGCTGAATAACAGTCTACACTGTGTCACTAGATCCTTATACAGGGGTATAATGAGTCCTCACTGTACAGGAGAGACCGGAGCGAGGAGCCGGGGCCTGATCACAAGTGCTGACAATCTGAGGAGACAGCAATGCTGAATAACAGGCTACACTGCGTCACTAGATCCTTATACAGGGGTATAATGAGGCCTCACTGTACAGGAGAGACCGGAGCGAGGAGCCGGGGCCTGATCACAAGAGCTGACAATCTGAGGAGACAGCAATGCTGAATAACAGTCTACACTGCGTCACTAGATCCTTATACAGGTGTATAATGAGGCCTCACTGTACAGGAGAGACCGGAGCGAGGAGCGGGGGCCTGATCACAAGAGCTGACAATCTGAGGAGACAGCAATGCTGAATAACAGTCTACACTGCGTCACTAGATCCTTATACAGGGGTATAATGAAGCCTCACTGTACAGGAGAGACCGGAGCGAGGAGTCGGGGACTGATCACAAGAGCTGCAAATCTGAGGAAACAGCAATGCTGAATAACAGTCTACACTGCGTCACTAGATCCTTATACAGGGGTATAATGAGGCCTCACTGTACAGGAGAGACCGGAGCGAGGAGCAGAGGCCTGATCACAAAAGCTGACAATCTGAGGAAACAGAAATGCTGAATAACAGTCTACACTGCGTCACTAGATCGTTTTACAGGTGTATAATGAGGCCTCACTGTACAGGAGAGACCGGAGCGAGGAGCAGGGGCCTGATCACAAGAGATGACAATCTGAGGAAACAGAAATGCTGAATAACAGTCTACACTGTGTCACTAGATCCTTATACAGGGGTATAATGAGGCCTCACTGTACAGGAGAGACCGGAGAGAGGAGCAGAGGCCTGATCACAAGAGCTGACAATCTGAGGAAACAGAAATGCTGAATAACAGTCTACACTGCGTCACTAGATCCTTATACATGGGTATAATGAGGCCTCACTGTACAGGAGAGACCGGAGCGAGGAGCCAGGGCCTGTTCACAAGAGCTGACAATCTGATGAGACAGCAATGCTGAATAACAGTGTACACTGCGTCACTAGATCCTTATACAGGGGTATAATGAGGCCTCACTGTACAGGAGAGACAGGAGCGCGGAGCAGGGGACTGATCACAAGAGCTGACAATCTGAGGACACAGCAATGCTGAATAACAGTCTACACTGCATCACTAGATCCTTATACAGGGGTATAATGAGGCCTCACTGTACAGGAGAGAACGGAGCGAGGAGCAGAGGCCTGATCACAAGAGCTGACAATCTGAGTACACAGCAATGCTGAATAACAGTCTATACTGCGTCACTAGATCCTTATACAGGGGTATAATGAGGCCTCACTGTACAGGAGAGACCGGAGCGAGGAGCCGGGGCCTGATCACAAGAGCTGACAATCTGAGGAAACAGCAATGCTGAATAACAGTCTACACTGCATCACTAGATCCTTATACAGGGGTATAATGAGGCCTCACTGTACAGGAGAGACCAGAGCGAGGAGCAGAGGCCTGATCACAAGAGCTGACGATCGGAGGAAGCAGCAATGCTGAATAACAGTCTACACTGCATCACTAGATCCTTATACAGGGGTATAATGAGGCCTCACTGTACAGGAGAGACCGGAGCGAGGAGCAGGGGCCTGATCACAAGAGCTGACAATCTGAGGAGACAGCAATACTGAATAACAGTCTACACTGCATCACTAGATCCTTATACAGAAGTATAATGAGGCCTCACTGTACAGGAGAGACCGGAGCGAGGAGCAGAGGCCTGATCACAAAAGCTGACAATCTGAGGAAACAGAAATGCTGAATAACAGTCTACACTGCGTCACTAGATCGTTTTACAGGTGTATAATGAGGCCTCACTGTACAGGAGAGACCGGAGCGAGGAGCAGGGGCCTGATCACAAGAGATGACAATCTGAGGAAACAGAAATGCTGAATAACAGTCTACACTGCGTCACTAGATCCTTATACAGGGGTATAATGAGGCCTCACTGTACAGGAGAGACTGGAGAGAGGAGCAGAGGCCTGATCACAAGAGCTGACAATCTGAGGAAACAGAAATGCTGAATAACAGTCTACACTGCGTCACTAGATCCTTATACAGGGGTATAATGAGGCCTCACTGTACAGGAGAGACCGGAGCGAGGAGCCGGGGCCTGTTCACAAGAGCTGACAATCTGATGAGACAGCAATGCTGAATAACAGTGTACACTGCGTCACTAGATCCTTATACAGGGGTATAATGAGGCCTCACTGTACAGGAGAGACAGGAGCGCGGAGCAGGGGACTGATCACAAGAGCTGACAATCTGAGGACACAGCAATGCTGAATAACAGTCTACACTGCGTCACTAGATCCTTATACAGGGGTATAATGAGGCCTCACTGTACAGGAGAGAACGGAGCGAGGAGCAGAGGCCTGATCACAAGAGCTGACAATCTGAGTACACAGCAATGCTGAATAACAGTCTATACTGCGTCACTAGATCCTTATACAGGGGTATAATGAGGCCTCACTTTACAGGAGAGACCGGAGCGAGGAGCCGGGGCCTGATCACAAGAGCTGACAATCTGAGGAAACAGCAATGCTGAATAACAGTCTACACTGCGTCACTAGATCCTTATACAGGGGTATAATGAGGCCTCACTGTACAGGAGAGACCAGAGCGAGGAGCAGAGGCCTGATCACAAGAGCTGACGATCGGAGGAAGCAGCAATGCTGAATAACAGTCTACACTGCGTCACTAGATCCTTATACAGGGGTATAATGAGGCCTCACTGTACAGGAGAGACCGGAGCGAGGAGCAGGGGCCTGATCACAAGAGCTGACAATCTGAGGAGACAGCAATACTGAATAACAGTCTACACTGCATCACTAGATCCTTATACAGAAGTATAATGAGGCCTCACTGTACAGGAGAGACCGGAGCGAGGAGCAGGGGCCTGATCACAAGAGCTGACAATCTGAGGAGACAGCAATGCTGAATAACAGTCTACACTGCGTCACTAGAGCCTTATACAGGGGTATAATGAGGCCTCACTGTACAGGAGAGACCGGAGCACGGAGCAGGGGACTGATCACAAGAGCTGACAATCTGAGGAGACAGCAATGCTGAATAACAGTCTACACTGCGTCATTAGAGCCTTATACAGGGGTATAATGAGGCCTCACTGTACAGGAGAGACCGGAGCGAGGAGCAGGGGCCTGATCACAAGAGCTGACAATCTGAGGAGACAGCAATGCTGAATAACAGTCTACACTGCGTCACTAGAGCCTTATACAGGGGTATAATGAGGCCTCACTGTACAGGAGAGACCGGAGCACGGAGCAGGGGACTGATCACAAGAACTGACAATCTGAGGACACAGCAATGCTGAATAACAGTCTACACTGTGTCACTAGATCCTTATACAGGGGTATAATGAGGCCTCACTGTACAGGAGAGACCGGAGCGAGGAGTCGGGGCCTGATCACAAGAGCTGACAATCTGAGGAAACAGCAATGCTGAATAACAGTCTACACTGCGTCACTAGATCCTTATACAGGGGTATAATGAGGTCTCACTGTACAGGAGAGACCGGAGCGCGGAGCAGGGGACTGATCTCAAGAGCTGACAATCTGAGGAAACAGCAATGCTGAATAACAGTCTACACTGCGTCACTAGATCCTTATACAGCGGTATAATGAGGCCTCACTGTACAGGAGAGACCGGAGCGAGGAGCAGGGGCCTGATCACAAGAGCTGACAATCTGAGGAAACAGCAATGCTGAATAACAGTCTACACTGCGTCACTAGATCCTTATACAGGGGTATAATGAGGCCTCACTGTACAGGCAAAGACCGGAGCGAGGAGCCGGGGCCTGATCACAAGAGCTGACAATCTGAGGAAACAGCAATGCTGAATAACAGTCTACACTGCGTCACTAGATCCTTATACAGGGGTATAATGAGGCCTCACTGTACAGGAGAGACCGGAGCGAGGAGCCGGGGCCTTATCACAAGAACTGACAATCTGGGGAAACAGCAATGCTGAATAACAGTCTACACTGCGTCACTAGATCCTTATACAGGGGTATAATGAGGCCTCACTGTACAGGAGAGACAGGAGCGAGGAGCCGGGGCCTGATCACAAGAGCTGACAATCTGAGGAAACAGCAATGCTGAATAACAGTCTACACTGCGTCACTAGATCCTTATACAGGGGTATAATGAGGCCTCACTGTACAGGCAAAGACCGGAGCGAGGAGCCGGGGCCTGATCACAAGAGCTGACAATCTGAGGAAACAGCAATGCTGAATAACAGTCTACACTGCGTCACTAGATCCTTATACAGGGGTATAATGAGGCCTCACTGTACAAGAGAGACTGGAGCGAGGAGCCGGGGCCTGATCACAAGAGGTGACAATCTGAGGAAACAGCAATGCTGAATAACAGTCTACACTGCGTCACTAGATCCTTATACAGGGGTATAATGAGGCCTCACTGTACAGGAGAGACCGGAGCGAGGAGCCGGGGCCTGATCACAAGAGCTGACAATCTGAGGAAACAGCAATGCTGAATAACAGTCTACACTGCGTCACTAGATCCTTATACAAGGGTATAATGAGGCCTCACTGTACTGGAGAGACCGGAGCGCGGAGCAGGGGACTGATCACAAGAGCTGACAATCTGAGGAAACAGAAATGCTGAATAACAGACTACACTGTGTCACTAGATCCTTATACAGGGGTATAATGAGGCCTCACTGTACAGGAGAGACCGGAGCGAGGAGTCGGGGCCTGATCACAAGAGCTGCAAATCTGAGGAAACAGCAATGCTGAATAACAGTCTACACTGCGTCACTAGATCCTTATACAGGGGTATTATGAGGCCTCACTGTACAGGAGAGACCGGAGCGAGGAGCCGGGGCCTGATCACAAGAGCTGACAATCTGAGGAAACAGCAATGCTGATAACAGTCTACACTGCGTCACTAGATCCTTATACAGGGGTATAATGAGGCCTCACTGTACAGGAGAGACCAGAGCGAGGAGCAGGGGCCTGATCACAAGAGCTGACAATCTGAGGAAACAGCAATGCTGAATAACAGTGTACACTGCGTCACTAGATCCTTATACAGGGGTATAATGAGGCCTCACTGTACAGGAGAGACCAGAGCGAGGAGCAGAGGCCTGATCACAAGAGCTGACAATCTGAGGAAACAGAAATGCTGAATAACAGTCTACACTGCGTCACTAGATCCTTATACAGGGGTATAATGAGGCCTCACTGTACAGGAGAGACCGGAGCGAGGAGCAGGGGCCTGATCACAAGAGCTGACAATCTGAGGAGACAGCAATGCTGAATACCAGTCTACACTGCGTCACTAGATCCTTATACAGGGGTATAATGAGGCCTCACTGTACAGGAGAGACCGGAGCGCGGAGCAGGGGACTGATCACAAGAGCTGACAATCTGAGGACACAGCAATGCTGAATAACAGTCTACACTGCGTCACTAGATCCTTATACAGGGGTATAATGAGGCCTCACTGTACAGGAGAGAACGGAGCGAGGAGCAGAGACCTGATCACAAGAGCTGACAATCTGAGGACACAGCAATGCTGAATAACAGTCTACACTGCGTCCCTAGATCCTTATACAGGGGTATAATGAGGCCTCACTGTACAGGAGAGAACGGAGTGAGGAGCAGAGGCCTGATCACAAAAGCTGACAATCTGAGGACACAGCAATGCTGAATAACAGTCTACACTGCGTCACTAGATCCTTATACAGGGGTATAATGAGGCCTCACTGTACAGGAGAGAACGGAGTGAGGAGCAGAGGCCTGATCACAAGAGCTAAAAATCTGAGGACACAGCAATGCTGAATAACAGTGTACACTGCGTCACTAGATCCTTATACAGGGGTATAATGAGGCCTCACTGTGCAGGAGAGACAGGAGCGCGGAGCAGGGGACTGATCACAAGAGCTGACAATCTGAGGACACAGCAATGCTGAATAACAGTCTACACTGCGTCCCTAGATCCTTATACAGGGGTATAATGAGGCCTCACTGTACAGGAGAGACCGGAGCGAGGAGCCGGGGCCTGATCACAAGAGCTGACAATCTGAGGACACAGCAATGCTGATAACACTCTACACTGCGTCACTAGATCCTTATACAGGGGTATAATGAGGCCTCACTGTACAGGAGAGACCGGAGCGAGGAGCCGGGGCCATATCACAAGAGCTGACAATCTGAGGAAACAGAAATGCTGAATAACAGTCTACACTGCGTCACTAGATCCTTATACAGGGGTATAATGAGGCCTCACTGTACAGGAGAGACCGGAGCGAGGAGCCGGGGCCATATCACAAGAGCTGACAATCTGAGGAGACAGCAATGCTGAATAACAGTCTACACTGCGTCACTAGATCCTTATACAGGAGTATAATGAGGCCTCACTGTACAGGAGAGACCGGAGCGCGGAGCAGGGGACTGATCACAAGAGCTGACAATCTGAGGACACAGCAATACTGAATAACAGTCTACACTGCGTCACTAGATCCTTATACAGGGGTATAATGAGGCCTCACTGTACAGGAGAGAACGGAGCGAGGAGCAGAGAACTGATCACAAGAGCTGACAATCTGAGGACACAGCAATGCTGAATAACAGTCTACACTGCGTCCCTAGATCCTTATACAGGGGTATAATGAGGCCTCACTGTACAGGAGAGAATGGAGTGAGGAGCAGAGGCCTGATCACAAAAGCTGACAATCTGAGGACACAGCAATGCTGAATAACAGTCTACACTGCGTCACTAGATCCTTATACAGGGCTATAATGAGGCCTCACTGTACAGGAGAGAACGGAGTGAGGATCAGAGGCCTGATCACAAGAGCTAACAATCTGAGGACACAGCAATGCTGAATAACAGTCTACACTGCGTCACTAGATCCTTATACAGGGGTATAATGAGGCCTCACTGTACAGGAGAGAACGGAGTGAGGAGCAGAGGCCTGATCACAAGAGCTGACAATCTGAGGACACAGCAATGCTGAATAACAGTCTACACTGCGTCACTAGATCCTTATACAGGGGTATAATGAGGCCTCACTGTACAGGAGAGCACGGAGCGAGGAGCAGAGGCCTGATCACAAGAGCTGACAATCTGAGGACACAGCAATGCTGAATAACAGTCTACACTGCGTCACTAGATCCTTATACAGGGGTATAATGAGGCCTCACTATACAGGAGAGACCGGAGTGAGGAGCCGGGGTCTGATCACAAGAGCTGACAATCTGAGGAAACAGCAATGCTGAATAACAGTCAACACTGCGTCACTAGATCCTTATACAGGGGTATAATGAGGCCTCACTGTACAGGAGAGATCGGAGCGATGAGCAGGTGCCTGATCACAAGAGCTGACGATCTGAGGAAGCAGCAATGCTGAATAACAGTCTACACTGCGTCACTAGATCCTTATACAGGGGTATAATGAGGCCTCACTGTACAGGAGAGACCAGAGCGAGGAGCAGAGGCCTGATCACAAGAGCTGACGATCGGAGGAAGCAGCAATGCTGAATAACAGTCTACACTGCGTCACTAGATCCTTATACAGAAGTATAATGAGGCCTCACTGTACAGGAGAGACCGGAGCGAGGAGCAGGGGCCTGATCACAAGAGTTGACAATCTGAGGAGACAGCAATGCTGAATAACAGTCTACACTGCGTCATTAGAGCCTTATACAGGGGTATAATGAGGCCTCACTGTACAGGAGAGACCGGAGCGAGGAGCAGGGGCCTGATCACAAGAGCTGACAATCTGAGGAGACAGCAATGCTGAATAACAGTCTACACTGCGTCACTAGAGCCTTATACAGGGGTATAATGAGGCCTCACTGTACAGGAGAGACCGGAGCACGGAGCAGGGGACTGATCACAAGAACTGACAATCTGAGGACACAGCAATGCTGAATAACAGTCTACACTGTGTCACTAGATCCTTATACAGGGGTATAATGAGGCCTCACTGTACAGGAGAGACCGGAGCGAGGAGCCGGGGCCTGATCACAAGAGCTGACAATCTGAGGAAACAGCAATGCTGAATAACAGTCTACACTGCGTCACTAGATCCTTATACAGGGGTATAATGAGGTCTCACTGTACAGGAGAGACCGGAGCGCGGAGCAGGGGACTGATCACAAGAGCTGACAATCTGAGGAAACAGCAATGCTGAATAACAGTCTACACTGCGTCACTAGATCCTTATACAGCGGTATAATGAGGCCTCACTGTACAGGAGAGACCGGAGCGAGGAGCAGGGGCCTGATCACAAGAGCTGACAATCTGAGGAAACAGCAATGCTGAATAACAGTCTACACTGCGTCACTAGATCCTTATACAGCGGTATAATGAGGCCTCACTGTACAGGAGAGACCGGAGCGAGGAGCAGGGGCCTGATCACAAGAGCTGACAATCTGAGGAAACAGCAATGCTGAATAACAGTCTACACTGCGTCACTAGATCCTTATACAGGGGTATAATGAGGCCTCACTGTACAGGCAAAGACCGGAGCGAGGAGCCGGGGCCTGATCACAAGAGCTGACAATCTGAGGAAACAGCAATGCTGAATAACAGTCTACACTGCGTCACTAGATCCTTATACAGGGGTATAATGAGGCCTCACTGTACAGGAGAGACCGGAGCGAGGAGCCGGGGCCTTATCACAAGAACTGACAATCTGGGGAAACAGCAATGCTGAATAACAGTCTACACTGCGTCACTAGATCCTTATACAGGGGTATAATGAGGCCTCACTGTACAGGAGAGACAGGAGCGAGGAGCCGGGGCCTGATCACAAGAGCTGACAATCTGAGGAAACAGCAATGCTGAATAACAGTCTACACTGCGTCACTAGATCCTTATACAGGGGTATAATGAGGCCTCACTGTACAGGCAAAGACCGGAGCGAGGAGCCGGGGCCTGATCACAAGAGCTGACAATCTGAGGAAACAGCAATGCTGAATAACAGTCTACACTGCGTCACTAGATCCTTATACAGGGGTATAATGAGGCCTCACTGTACAAGAGAGACCGGAGCGAGGAGCCGGGGCCTGATCACAAGAGGTGACAATCTGAGGAAACAGCAATGCTGAATAACAGTCTACACTGCGTCACTAGATCCTTATACAGGGGTATAATGAGGCCTCACTGTACAGGAGAGACCGGAGCGAGGAGCCGGGGCCTGATCACAAGAGCTGACAATCTGAGGAAACAGCAATGCTGAATAACAGTCTACACTGCGTCACTAGATCCTTATACAAGGGTATAATGAGGCCTCACTGTACTGGAGAGACCGGAGCGCGGAGCAGGGGACTGATCACAAGAGCTGACAATCTGAGGAAACAGAAATGCTGAATAACAGACTACAATGTGTCACTAGATCCTTATACAGGGGTATAATGAGGCCTCACTGTACAGGAGAGACCGGAGCGAGGAGTCGGGGCCTGATCACAAGAGCTGCAAATCTGAGGAAACAGCAATGCTGAATAACAGTCTACACTGCGTCACTAGATCCTTATACAGGGGTACTATGAGGCCTCACTGTACAGGAGAGACCGGAGCGAGGAGCCGGGGCCTGATCACAAGAGCTGACAATCTGAGGAAACAGCAATGCTGATAACAGTCTACACTGCGTCACTAGATCCTTATACAGGGGTATAATGAGGCCTCACTGTACAGGAGAGACCAGAGCGAGGAGCAGGGGCCTGATCACAAGAGCTGACAATCTGAGGAAACAGAAATGCTGAATAACAGTCTACACTGCGTCACTAGATCCTTATACAGGGGTATAATGAGGCCTCACTGTACAGGAGAGACCAGAGCGAGGAGCAGAGGCCTGATCACAAGAGCTGACAATCTGAGGAAACAGAAATGCTGAATAACAGTCTACACTGCGTCACTAGATCCTTATACAGGGGTATAATGAGGCCTCACTGTACAGGAGAGACCGGAGCGAGGAGCAGGGGCCTGATCACAAGAGCTGACAATCTGAGGAGACAGCAATGCTGAATACCAGTCTACACTGCGTCACTAGATCCTTATACAGGGGTATAATGAGGCCTCACTGTACAGGAGAGACCGGAGCGCGGAGCAGGGGACTGATCACAAGAGCTGACAATCTGAGGACACAGCAATGCTGAATAACAGTCTACACTGCGTCACTAGATCCTTATACAGGGGTATAATGAGGCCTCACTGTACAGGAGAGAACGGAGCGAGGAGCAGAGACCTGATCACAAGAGCTGACAATCTGAGGACACAGCAATGCTGAATAACAGTCTACACTGCGTCCCTAGATCCTTATACAGGGGTATAATGAGGCCTCACTGTACAGGAGAGAACGGAGTGAGGAGCAGAGGCCTGATCACAAAAGCTGACAATCTGAGGACACAGCAATGCTGAATAACAGTCTACACTGCGTCACTAGATCCTTATACAGGGGTATAATGAGGCCTCACTGTACAGGAGAGAACGGAGTGAGGAGCAGAGGCCTGATCACAAGAGCTAACAATCTGAGGACACAGCAATGCTGAATAACAGTGTACACTGCGTCACTAGATCCTTATACAGGGGTATAATGAGGCCTCACTGTGCAGGAGAGACAGGAGCGAGGAGCAGGGGACTGATCACAAGAGCTGACAATCTGAGGACACAGCAATGCTGAATAACAGTCTACACTGCGTCCCTAGATCCTTATACAGGGGTATAATGAGGCCTCACTGTACAGGAGAGACCGGAGCGAGGAGCCGGGGCCTGATCACAAGAGCTGACAATCTGAGGACACAGCAATGCTGATAACAGTCTACACTGTGTCACTAGATCCTTATACAGGGGTATAATGAGGCCTCACTGTACAGGAGAGACCGGAGCGAGGAGTCGGGGCCTGATCACAAGAGCTGCAAATCTGAGGAAACAGCAATGCTGAATAACAGTCTACACTGCGTCACTAGATCCTTATACAGGGGTATAATGAGGCCTCACTGTACAGGAGAGACCGGAGCGAGGAGCCGGGGCCTGATCACAAGAGCTGACAATCTGAGGAAACAGCAATGCTGAATAACAGTCTACACTGCGTCACTAGATCCTTATACAAGGGTATAATGAGGCCTCACTGTACAGGAGAGACCGGAGCGCGGAGCAGGGGACTGATCACAAGAGCTGACAATCTGAGGAAACAGAAATGCTGAATAACAGACTACACTGTGTCACTAGATCCTTATACAGGGGTATAATGAGGCCTCACTGTACAGGAGAGACCGGAGCGAGGAGTCGGGGCCTGATCACAAGAGCTGCAAATCTGAGGAAACAGCAATGCTGAATAACAGTCTACACTGCGTCACTAGATCCTTATACAGGGGTATAATGAGGCCTCACTGTACAGGAGAGACCGGAGCGCGGAGCAGGGGACTGATCACAAGAGCTGACAATCTGAGGACACAGCAATGCTGAATAACAGTCTACACTGCGTCACTAGATCCTTATACAGGGGTATAATGAGGCCTCACTGTACAGGAGAGAACGGAGTGAGGAGCAGAGGCCTGATCACAAGAGCTAACAATCTGAGGACACAGCAATGCTGAATAACAGTGTACACTGCGTCACTAGATCCTTATACAGGGGTATAATGAGGCCTCACTGTGCAGGAGAGACAGGAGCGCGGAGCAGGGGACTGATCACAAGAGCTGACAATCTGAGGACACAGCAATGCTGAATAACAGTCTACACTGCGTCCCTAGATCCTTATACAGGGGTATAATGAGGCCTCACTGTACAGGAGAGACCGGAGCGAGGAGCCGGGGCCTGATCACAAGAGCTGACAATCTGAGGACACAGCAATGCTGATAACAGTCTACACTGCGTCACTAGATCCTTATACAGGGGTATAATGAGGCCTCACTGTACAGGAGAGACCGGAGCGAGGAGCCGGGGCCATATCACAAGAGCTGACAATCTGAGGAAACAGAAATGCTGAATAACAGTCTACACTGCGTCACTAGATCCTTATACAGGGGTATAATGAGGCCTCACTGTACAGGAGAGACCGGAGCGAGGAGCAGGGGCCTGATCACAAGAGCTGACAATCTGAGGAGACAGCAATGCTGAATAACAGTCTACACTGCGTCACTAGATCCTTATACAGGAGGATAATGAGGCCTCACTGTACAGGAGAGACCGGAGCGCGGAGCAGGGGACTGATCACAAGAGCTGACAATCTGAGGACACACCAATACTGAATAACAGTCTACACTGCGTCACTAGATCCTTATACAGGGGTATAATGAGGCCTCACTGTACAGGAGAGAACGGAGCGAGGAGCAGAGAACTGATCACAAGAGCTGACAATCTGAGGACACAGCAATGCTGAATAACAGTCTACACTGCGTCCCTAGATCCTTATACAGGGGTATAATGAGGCCTCACTGTACAGGAGAGAACGGAGTGAGGAGCAGAGGCCTGATCACAAAAGCTGACAATCTGAGGACACAGCAATGCTGAATAACAGTCTACACTGCGTCACTAGATCCTTATACAGGGCTATAATGAGGCCTCACTGTACAGGAGAGAACGGAGTGAGGAGCAGAGGCCTGATCACAAGAGCTAACAATCTGAGGACACAGCAATGCTGAATAACAGTCTACACTGCGTCACTAGATCCTTATACAGGGGTATAATGAGGCCTCACTGTACAGGAGAGAACGGAGTGAGGAGCAGAGGCCTGATCACAAGAGCTGACAATCTGAGGACACAGCAATGCTGAATAACAGTCTACACTGCGTCACTAGATCCTTATACAGGGGTATAATGAGGCCTCACTGTACAGGAGAGCACGGAGCGAGGAGCAGAGGCCTGATCACAAGAGCTGACAATCTGAGGACACAGCAATGCTGAATAACAGTCTACACTGCGTCACTAGATCCTTATACAGGGGTATAATGAGGCCTCACTATACAGGAGAGACCGGAGTGAGGAGCCGGGGTCTGATCACAAGAGCTGACAATCTGAGGAAACAGCAATGCTGAATAACAGTCAACACTGCGTCACTAGATCCTTATACAGGGGTATAATGAGGCCTCACTGTACAGGAGAGATCGGAGCGATGAGCAGGTGCCTGATCACAAGAGCTGACGATCTGAGGAAGCAGCAATGCTGAATAACAGTCTACACTGCGTCACTAGATCCTTATACAGGGGTATAATGAGGCCTCACTGTACAGGAGAGACCAGAGCGAGGAGCAGAGGCCTGATCACAAGAGCTGACGATCGGAGGAAGCAGCAATGCTGAATAACAGTCTATACTGCGTCACTAGATCCTTATACAGGGGTATAATGAGGCCTCACTGTACAGGAGAGACCGGAGCGAGGAGCAGGGGCCTGATCACAAGAGCTGACAATCTGAGGAGACAGCAATACTGAATAACAGTCTACACTGCGTCACTAGATCCTTATACAGAAGTATAATGAGGCCTCACTGTACAGGAGAGACCGGAGCGAGGAGCCGGGGCCTGATCACAAGAGCTGACAATCTGAGGAGACAGCAATGCTGAATAACAGTCTACACTGCGTCATTAGAGCCTTATACAGGGGTATAATGAGGCCTCACTGTACAGGAGAGACCGGAGCGAGCAGCAGGGGCCTGATCACAAGAGCTGACAATCTGAGGAGACAGCAATGCTGAATAACAGTCTACACTGCGTCACTAGAGCCTTATACAGGGGTATAATGAGGCCTCACTGTACAGGAGAGACCGGAGCACGGAGCAGGGGACTGATCACAAGAACTGACAATCTGAGGACACAGCAATGCTGAATAACAGTCTACACTGTGTCACTAGATCCTTATACAGGGGTATAATGAGGCCTCACTGTACAGGAGAGACCGGAGCGAGGAGCCGGGGCCTGATCACAAGAGCTGACAATCTGAGGAAACAGCAATGCTGAATAACAGTCTACACTGCGTCACTAGATCCTTATACAGGGGTATAATGAGGTCTCACTGTACAGGAGAGACCGGAGCGCGGAGCAGGGGACTGATCACAAGAGCTGACAATCTGAGGAAACAGCAATGCTGAATAACAGTCTACACTGCGTCACTAGATCCTTATACAGCGGTATAATGAGGCCTCACTGTACAGGAGAGACCGGAGCGAGGAGCAGGGGCCTGATCACAAGAGCTGACAATCTGAGGAAACAGCAATGCTGAATAACAGTCTACACTGCGTCACTAGATCCTTATACAGGGGTATAATGAGGCCTCACTGTACAGGCAAAGACCGGAGCGAGGAGCCGGGGCCTGATCACAAGAGCTGACAATCTGAGGAAACAGCAATGCTGAATAACAGTCTACACTGCGTCACTAGATCCTTATACAGGGGTATAATGAGGCCTCACTGTACAGGAGAGACCGGAGCGAGGAGCCGGGGCCTTATCACAAGAACTGACAATCTGGGGAAACAGCAATGCTGAATAACAGTCTACACTGCGTCACTAGATCCTTATACAGGGGTATAATGAGGCCTCACTGTACAGGAGAGACAGGAGCGAGGAGCCGGGGCCTGATCACAAGAGCTGACAATCTGAGGAAACAGCAATGCTGAATAACAGTCTACACTGCGTCACTAGATCCTTATACAGGGGTATAATGAGGCCTCACTGTACAGGCAAAGACCGGAGCGAGGAGCCGGGGCCTGATCACAAGAGCTGACAATATGAGGAAACAGCAATGCTGAATAACAGTCTACACTGCGTCACTAGATCCTTTTACAGGGGTATAATGAGGCCTCACTGTACAAGAGAGACCGGAGCGAGGAGCCGGGGCCTGATCACAAGAGGTGACAATCTGAGGAAACAGCAATGCTGAATAACAGTCTACACTGCGTCACTAGATCCTTATACAGGGGTATAATGAGGCCTCACTGTACAGGAGAGACCGGAGCGAGGAGCCGGGGCCTGATCACAAGAGCTGACAATCTGAGGAAACAGCAATGCTGAATAACAGTCTACACTGCGTCACTAGATCCTTATACAAGGGTATAATGAGGCCTCACTGTACAGGAGAGACCGGAGCGCGGAGCAGGGGACTGATCACAAGAGCTGACAATCTGAGGAAACAGAAATGCTGAATAACAGACTACACTGTGTCACTAGATCCTTATACAGGGGTATAATGAGGCCTCACTGTACAGGAGAGACCGGAGCGAGGAGTCGGGGCCTGATCACAAGAGCTGCAAATCTGAGGAAACAGAAATGCTGAATAACAGTCTACACTGCGTCACTAGATCCTTATACAGGGGTATAATGAGGCCTCACTGTACAGGAGAGACCGGAGCGAGGATCCGGGGCCTGATCACAAGAGCTGACAATCTGAGGAAACAGCAATGCTGATAACAGTCTACACTGCGTCACTAGATCCTTATACAGGGGTATAATGAGGCCTCACTGTACAGGAGAGACCAGAGCGAGGAGCAGGGGCCTGATCACAAGAGCTGACAATCTGAGGAAACAGAAATGCTGAATAACAGTCTACACTGCGTCACTAGATCCTTATACAGGGGTATAATGAGGCCTCACTGTACAGGAGAGACCAGAGCGAGGAGCAGAGGCCTGATCACAAGAGCTGACAATCTGAGGAAACAGAAATGCTGAATAACAGTCTACACTGCGTCACTAGATCCTTATACAGGGGTATAATGAGGCCTCACTGTACAGGAGAGACCGGAGCGAGGGTCAGGGGCCTGATCACAAGAGCTGACAATCTGAGGAGACATCAATGCTGAATACCAGTCTACACTGCGTCACTAGATCCTTATACAGGGGTATAATGAGGCCTCACTGTACAGGAGAGACCGGAGCGCGGAGCAGGGGACTGATCACAAGAGCTGACAATCTGAGGACACAGCAATGCTGAATAACAGTCTACACTGCGTCACTAGATCCTTATACAGGGGTATAATGAGGCCTCACTGTACAGGAGAGAACGGAGCGAGGAGCAGAGACCTGATCACAAGAGCTGACAATCTGAGGACACAGCAATGCTGAATAACAGTCTACACTGCGTCCCTAGATCCTTATACAGGGGTATAATGAGGCCTCACTGTACAGGAGAGAACGGAGTGAGGATCAGAGGCCTGATCACAAAAGCTGACAATCTGAGGACACAGCAATGCTGAATAACAGTCTACACTGCGTCACTAGATCCTTATACAGGGGTATAATGAGGCCTCACTGTACAGGAGAGAACGGAGTGAGGAGCAGAGGCCTGATCACAAGAGCTAACAATCTGAGGACACAGCAATGCTGAATAACAGTCTACACTGCGTCACTAGATCCTTATACAGGGGTATAATGAGGCCTCACTGTACAGGAGAGAACGGAGTGAGGAGTAGAGGCCTGATCACAAGAGCTGACAATCTGAGGACACAGCAATGCTGAATAACAGTCTACACTGCGTCACTAGATCCTTATACAGGGGTATAATGAGGCCTCACTGTACAGGAGAGACCAGAGCGAGGAGCCGGGGCCTTATCACAAGAGCTGACAATCTGAGGAAACAGCAATGCTGAATAACAGTCAACACTTCGTCACTAGATCCTTATACAGGGGTATAATGAGGCCTCACTGTACAGGAGAGACCGGAGCGATGAGCAGGGGCCTGATCACAAGAGCTGACGATCGGAGGAAGCAGCAATGCTGAATAACAGTCTACACTGCGTCACTAGATCCTTATACAGGGGTATAATGAGGCCTTACTGTACAGGAGAGACCGGAGCGAGGAGCAGGGGCCTGATCACAAGAGCTGACAATCTGAGGAGACAGCAATGCTGAATAACAGTCTACACTGCGTCACTAGATCCTTATACAGAAGTATAATGAGGCCTCACTGTACAGGAGAGACCGGAGCGAGGAGCAGGGGCCTGATCACAAGAGCTGACAATCTGAGGAGACAGCAATGCTGAATAACAGTCTACACTGCATCATTAGAGCCTTATACAGGGGTATAATGAGGCCTCACTGTACAGGAGTGTAAAATACCAGTATTTCTATAATATGTATTAATTCTCTCATACAGAATAGTTAACAGGCTCTGCTTACTTTAGAGAAGTGACTGAGTTATTCTGAGTGCCTTGGCTCACACAGCTGTCTCTCTTGTCAAATGTATAGGTCAAAATAGTCAAAGCTGTCAAAATGTGACTATTTAGAGATAATGAATGGTTCTAAAGATCTCAGACTTTAGGCTTAAATATCTCAGACTAAGGTAATGCATAAATAACTGTATGCATATTGTTTAAAATAACTAGGGTTCACTTAATATGGAAGAAGTTATGAACATAGTGGCAAGCCACCATATGTGGTTGTAGTTTATAGGTCAGAATAGTATATAAAGCCGGCCTAACTCTTGTTCAGGAGATCTCATATCCCTTGAGACTCTCGAACACCCGGACAACACAACTGCTCAAGACTATATGTAAGAACAATGCTCGTTTTCTCTTCAAATAATTATTGCATGTCATGAACTTACTTTTCTTCATTTTTGTAATCACTTTTTGAATGAACAATTAAAAACAAGATTTATTTTATCCTCAACATTGCTTTTACTTTTTGATTCTCAACCGTGCAAGAAGATATATATATATATATATTTTTCTACATTTTGGCGAGCCTGAGCCAGCCTGATCTTTTGTGCTAATTTTGGTTGGCATTCCTTCCTCGATTGTACAAGGGGGGAGCACGAACTCTGCTAAAAACCACCTGTTGTACAAGCCTCCTCAGGAATTCCACTATTTCACGGCACAAGGATCACACTGAACCTGGAGACGACGGGTGAGGATCGTAAAGAGCTGCATGCGTCTCATCCAGACGGAGATCTGAGGATTGCATAAGGACACAGAGGACCATCCATTGACGGGAAAGACTCTCAATAGGTGAGAAAAAAAATATAATGGATTTTATACATGATTATGCTAAGAAAAGTAACATAGATTTCAAGTTTGTTCATAATCATACGGATGCCCAATTATGGTCTAGTTTGTATAATCAATGTGAGGCAGAAAATGTTAAAATTGACAAAAGGTTTTTCTCAGTAAGAAAATTACAAAGGAAACTTCAGAATGTTATGCAGCTAGTTCATGTGTATAATAGCTTAGTCTTTGAGAAAACTGAACCTAACACCTATAAAACATGCTTTGTCACGCAAGACATTAATCACACTGACACACCAGGTGACACACAAGAGTCTGACGGGGATTACTTTGATTGTCCAAATTGTTTGATTTTGTCAGAGCATATAGAACAATTGGAAGATCAAATAGATACCAGGACAGAGTTATTGTCTAAATTACGACAAGATATAAAAAGGGTTTCTGCTAACACAAGATCAACAGGTAAACAGGAGGACAGTGTTGCCTCTTCATTTGTACCAAATATGCAAGATCCAGATGCTTCAGTAGAGGAATTAGAGGCAGTAGAATTACAACGGAAAAAATTACATGACAGAGCAGCACGCATTAATCTGAAAATACACGATCAGCTAATGAAAATTGTAAAAGATATTCCAAATTACAATGATAAGATGGATGCCTTTTATAATGCGGACACTTTTGAATCAAACACAGACAAATACAATCTGAATGATGAGCAAAAGAATAAAATATTCAAAGTTTGGTTACCTTCATATATGGGAAAAAGATTACAGACCACACCCAGATTAAATGATGAGAATGAAATGGCACATAGTACAAAAGAAGACAGACTTAGACAATTAGTATTGTTTACAACTGGAGAAGACATGCCTACAGTTGATATTTTAGGGAGTTTACAAACAAATATTTCTGAAGATCCTTTCTCTTTTTTGGTAAAGTTTGAACAGGCCTATAGGATGGTAATGGATCTCGGGCCTCACGAAGAGCCAGCATCCATGATCAAATTTTTTGTAAAGAAGTTCAAGTACTTAGATCCTGCCTCAGTGCAATTGGCTAACACTCAGCCATCATTGCAAGAAGCAACAGTTTTTATTGACAGAATAAGGAGATCCATGAAACAAAATCAGGTCAAGGCTAAAATAGCGGTAGTTCATGAGAAGGAAGACAGTCAACTGAGACCTAGAGCCACAGTATTCTCCAAGAGCAGGGATTACATTGAGCATAGAGGTAAAAATACTACACAAAGGAACAATATCCATTGTTATTTTTGTGGTATACCTGGACACTTGAAGTGGCAGTGCAGGAAATTTTTGAGAGCAGAATCAGAGATGGGTACACAAGGAACAGGTAAGCTTGGAAGGGAAAACGGACTCATGCCAAAATCATACACCACACCTTCCGCACCTGCATTACAATTATCTGCACCTGCTCATACTGCCAACAGACAAACACAGTCACCATATGCACCATTAATCAGACAGATCAGAGAAATGACAGTGAAGGAAACAGAGTCAAGGGATAGAATTCCAAGGTCTTTTAAAAAGGACACAGGTCTTCTCCCATCTCCTTCATCTTTCTGACAATCACAGACTATTCCTGAACCACATCCATTGGAATTTGTGACTCGAGTTACATTGGATGACTGTGGAAGACCATTTATCAAAGTAAGTTTAGCAGGCCAGAATGTTGTATTTCTCATTGACACAGGAGCTCAGTTAAGTGTTACAAACCTTGATTTGAAGCTAAACCCAGATTCACCAGTTTGTACAATTGTCGGTTTCAGTGGAAAAGGTGGAACTAAAGCAACCTTAGTTCCCAATGTGATTTTGGAAATACCTAGTTCTTTCAAAACAGAAATTGACATCTGGTATTGTCGTGATTCTGAAAATATACTTGGCACAGATTTTATGCAGAAATTCGGATGGGTAGTTGACCTAGGAAATCAAGTGATCTGGAAAGATTCCAATGGTTGTAAACCGGTAGTCATTGATCCTAATGATTATAGCCATGTTGGAAGTATTTGCTTGAATGATGTGGTGTCATCTGACCATTTGTGGCCTGACACTAATGATGACGAGGTATTGACAGAAATTGTACAGCTTTTTCCTTCTCTTTGGGCTCAGTTCAGGAATCAGGTTGGAACAATGAAAGACGTTATCGTGAATGTAGAGGGGCGTGATCCCCCGCCACAGCGTCAGTATAAATTGCCTCCAGAATCAATTGATTCTATGTCAAAGATCATACAGGAATTGTTAGATCAAGGTGTTATCCGAAAGGCTAATTCTGTAAGTAACAATCCTTTGTGGTGTGTTTTGAAATCTGATGGTTCTTATCGAATGATATTGGATTTACGGATGTTCAATAAGCATACACCCAATGTCGCGCCAATTGTGGCAGATACTCATGACATGATGGCAAGGTTAAATGCAAAGGCCAAATACTTCTCTGTACTGGACATTAGCAATGGTTTTTTCAGTATACCTCTTGAAAAGAGTTGTCAGTATAAGTTTGCATTTACTTTCTTGGACGAGCAATATCTGTTTTGCAGGTTACCTCAAGGAGCACATTTGTCACCTAGTGTTTTTCATCAGGCATTGGCAAAGGTATTATCCAGATTTTCGAGGCCTGATTGCATTCTGCAATATGTGGATGATATTTTATTGTCTACAGAGGATAAAGAGACACATGTTTCTCTTCTGACAGAATTGTTTGAGTTGCTGCATGATGCAGGGTTGAAATTGAACACCAAAAAGGTCAAATTAATGCAGACTGAGGTCAGATTTTTAGGGGTGCTGTTGAGTCCAGGAAAAAGGCAGCCACTGCAGGAAAGAATTGAGGCAATTGCTTCCCTACCAATTCCGACATCACACAAGGCATTGAGACATTTTTTAGGTCTTATGAATTATTCAAGGGATTTCATTGAGAATTTTGCAGATAAGGCCAGATCTTTATATGATCTTTTGAAAGGTGAAAACAGTGATTACTTTGGTCCTTGGGGTGATGAACAGCAAACCTCATTTGAACAATTGAAAATGAATTTACAAAATGCACCTGCTTTGTCCACAGTAGATCCTTCGGCTCCATTTGCTTTGCAAGTGCATACATCGGAGATTTCTGTTTCTGCTGTGTTACTGCAATTACATGGGGAAGAGTGGAGAATTTTGGGCTATTTTTCAAAACTTCTCTCACCTGTTGAAAAAGGTTTTGAGACCTGTGCAAGACACTTGGTAGGTGTGTACTTTGCAGTCAAAGCAACCGAACATATTGTCGGGTTCAACAAAATCATTTTGCAAACTCCTCACTCTACACTAAAACTTCTCTTTGAGAATAATATCCCAGGTGTGTCACATCAGAGATTTGCTCATTGGTTATTGTCATTGTCTCCCAAACAAATTGAGGTAGATTACAAGGCCAAATATGTTCTTCCTCAGCTGATGCAATATGAAGGACAAACTCATGATTGTTTACAGTCTTTTCAGGATCCAAGTCCATCACTTTTCAGACGGAAAGCAGAGGTAACAGACGAACCAATTTTTGTAGATGGTTCCAGATTCTATTCAGATGGGCACTATTATTCAGGATATGCCATTTTTTATCCCAAAAGAGGACAGGTTGTGAAGCACAAATTACCGAGTCATTTTTCAGCTCAAAGAGCAGAGCTAGAAGCAGTAAAAATGGTACTACAGCTGAATGAAGCAGATGATCAGTGTCCCATTACAATCTACAGCGATAGCTCTTATGTTGTAAGATCACTGACAGATTACTTGTCAGTTTGGGAAAAAAGAGGCTATGTAGATTCATCTAATAAGACTCTTGTTCACAGTGACACACTGAAGACAATTTTCAGGATAGCATCAAAAAACCCTAATGGTTTTGCTATTGTCAAGGTTCCGGCCCATAAAAAATCTGATGATGAATTATCTGTTGGAAATGCAACCGCAGATATGCTAGCCAAAGAGGCAGCCCTGACAGGAGAAGAGGTGTTTGAACCTGAACCTCTCGAGGTTTCAGCAGTTCAAAGAACAGACACGCATATCCCTTCTTTTGCGGAAGAACAAGAAAAAGACTCATCTCTTGTTGCTTCCCGGGTTGATCCAAACCTCCCTTTGTTTGTGAAAACGGGGTTTTGTGTCATGACTTAAACGGGGAGTTGCGTCCTGTTGTCCCAAGACATCTGCAGGTTGAGTTCACAAAATACAATCATGAAAGTTTGGGTCATTTGGGCCAACAAAAATTGTTAGGTATTCTCAGAGAGAAATTTTACTGGGAAAAGATGGAAGAGACAGTGCAAAGTGTTGTTCAATCATGTCTCATTTGTGCCCAAATTAATCCAAGACCAAAAGGACAGAAACCGCCACTACTCCGAATCGCACCTGCAGATGGTCCATGGTCTACGTTACAGATCGACTACATTGGACCGTTACCATCAGGTAAAAATGGTCTCAGGTATGCATTGGTTGTAGTAGATGTTTTTTCTAAGTGGGTTGAAATTTTACCTGTCAGGAAAGATGATGCTTTGTCTACAGCTAGAGCATTAGTTAATCATGTCTTTTGTACTTGGGGGATCCCAAGAATGATCACCTCTGATCGAGGAAGTCACTTTACAGGAAAAATCATGCAAGCCGTTTGTGCTATTCTAGGGGTACGACAGCAGTTTCATGTACCCTACCATCCACAGTCTGCTGGTATTGTGGAAAGGATGAATAGAACAATAAAATCCAGAATTGCCAAGATGTTATTGGACAAAGGCAATACTTGGGTTGATGCAGTACCTTTTGTACTGTTGAGTGTAAGAGGAACAACCTCTGCCACAACTCAGTTTACTCCTTTTGAACTGATGACAGGAAGAAAAATGCCATTGATTTTTCCTCATGAACCATTTTTGTCTACACCACAAAAAGATGCTGTTGCAAGGTCCAAATGGTTGCAATTGTTGCAGGAAAATTTGAAAACGATTCTTCCACATGCTGCATCAAGAATGCAGAGAATGGAGCCACCATACGTATCCAAATTCAAGAAAGGGGCTCTAGTGATGATTAAAACTTTCAGGAAGAATGGACCTTGGGAAAGTAATTGGGAAGGTCCCTTTGAAATTATCGAAACCATGGGACAAGTGATGATTCTTGTGCAACGAGCATCTAAGGTGGTTAAAAATACCCGCAGACAACAAAAATTGTGGGTACATGTTGATCAATGCAAACTGTATATTGCAAAATAATGATACTGCATTTCTTTTAGGAAGAAATGGATTCCAATAAGAACTGGAATACGAAACTCCACGTCCTTGATGGAAGGGATTCAACACCAATCCTTCAGGAGAAAAAGAAATTTCCCAGGAAAAGCTACTATCTGATGGGAATCACATTTCTGCTGTTTTGTACTGTTTCAACTGTGATCTACGCTGAAGATATTTCACACCATGGAACAAATACTAGTGAAGTGAAGGAACTTTTCAAAGGAACTTTACATCCAAGGAAACCAAGAGGAACGAATCTACAAAGCTTAATAGATGAGGACATACCGGACGATTCAGTAGATATTACTGGAAACATTTGCATGGGTTTTGGTGCAAAATGCTGTATTGAGCTACACTTCATACATGACACTGACATAATATTACACGCAGGACCTAAGACGAAGTTCACACAGTTACAAGGAGATTATATACACAATAATAAGACAGGCACATGGGAATGTAGTCCTACAGATGTGTTATTCTGGAATATAGAGATAAGAGGTGAAGAGAGAGCTGTGTGGTCAGGAGATATTACAAATGATATGATCGCAAAAGGGAAAGTTGAAACATCCAAAACAGATGCTTGGTTAAGGACACAACTATTTGGGAAAGTTTTAGATCCTGCATTTCTTTCTATTACAGAAGGAGACGAGGATTGGGTAAAAACATGGAATTTTCAGATAACCAGAGAACCAGTACAAGTACAGGTATCTGTAGTTTTTACAGTTTCAAATACTATAGCTCCAGAAGTAAGGGTTACACCACAAGCAGTATATAGTCAAGAAAATATGTCTCCTTTATTACTAAAATGCAGCACGAGGTTAGAGCTACCTTCAGAATCTTTGTTAATATGGACCAAAGATAAATCATTTTTGGGAAGTTTTTCAAATGGTCCAACAAATGTTATACACAGAAGTCAATCCGGTAACGTGAGATGGTTAAATAAGGATTTTATTTTTTCTGTAGATAATCCATCTCCTAAGGATTCTGGACTTTACCAATGTTGCATTTTAACGAAATATAACTACAAACAATGTAGAGATGTAAAGGTAAATATATGGTCAGCAGTAGATAATGTATGCACACAGACAAGATTTCAACCATCTACTCCTTTTCAGATCAATCAGTTCCAAACTAAACCTCTGTTACGAGATGGAGTGTTTCTGACCATGGTATGGACCTTTAACATGTCTAACTGGAAAATCTCTTCTAGATATCCCCAGTGTCAACCACATCTCACTAACATGGAGATGGGAATAGAACAATGGTTTGGGAAAAGAACTTCAACACAGGTTAGGAGTAAGAGGGGAGTGTTAGAAGGTATTTTGGGGGGATTAGGAACAGTAGGAAGTTTAATTAACACTATGGACATTCATACACTTAAATCAGATCTGGAAAATATTGGGTATATTGGAGGAAAAGGGGTAAAGATTCAGAAAAGCTTGAATCAAGTCCTTGAAAAGATGGTTTTGAACACTGCTACTGTATTGGGATCTTCTGTATCACATCTTCAAGATGCTACTTTAGCTTTAATGGAAAGTGAACAGGAATCCCAAGTGGCCAAAACATGTCTAGAAATTCAGATTGAATATTCCACCAATCTGAAAATGATTGCACAAGCCTTACAAAGTGGAATTACCCCTTTAGGGCTAATAAGAAATTTGCCCATAGAATATAACTTTGCGTTAAACCATACAGATTTGTGGGTAAATAAGTGGTTAGGATGTGAACAGAACATTTGTGTAGGAACATCACTGATTCCAGTGTCAGGAAGAGAAGAAACCCTGGTTCCTATAGGTGTTCTGGGAATTCCTGTCAGCCCTACACAATTGTTATATTATCAATTACAGTACACAGATTTTGCATTTGATGGTACAAACATTGAACAATTAGACATTTCGTCATGCTTAAATTTTGTTTCCAAGGTAATGTGTCTACCTGGACAGGATAAAGTCATTTATCATTCATGTTTCCATAATCATACTTCTTGTCATGCCAGAGTTGAGAATGTCCACACGATACATGACTTGGTGACACCAGTAAGCGCTAACAAAACTTGTTTCCAAGTCATGTCAGGAAAAGAAGCAGTTTCTGCATTCTTCTCATCTTGTGTACATGTCGAAAATCTGACAATGGGTTTATATTGTATAGAGGGAAATGTTAAAACTCTCACAAAGAAGGAAGGAAGTATTAATATTACGTCAATAAGCTCAAGACGTCTGAAAATCCTTCCGATCCAGTTCAATTTGTCACAAGTCAATAAATTCCCTTGGGATTTGTGGACAAATGAGATAAAGAAAGACAAGGGTTTATTGAATCTGCTGACAAAACAATTAAAAGAAGCTGAAATTGTATTTAGACATGAACAAGGTAATCTAAATGATATTGAACATGAATGGACGAGTATGTCAGGCTCATCTTGGTGGAGAAATTTAGGAAAATCTGTAACTAGTTGGTCACAGTCTTCAGCGAAAATGGCAGCAGGGAATGTATTGTCTAATCCGATTGTTATTTTATTTATCATAGTTTTGCTGTGTATAATATATCAAATAATTATTATGTGTAAAATTAGGAGAATTTATAAGAATATAAAGATAGAAATGAAAAAGGAAGATGATATTTTAAGAGAGATGTTAAAACGAAAAAAATATAACTCTCTGATCTAATTTTTGTTTTTACAATAGGTTTGAAAATTCAGATGACATTCAGGGCAGATGGTGATACAAGGTTTTCAGAATAAAGAATGAATGTGATACGAATGGTGAGAGAATGAGTTAGGATTGATTATGATATGTCTCAAATCATAATCAGGGGGGACTGTAAAATACCAGTATTTCTATAATATGTATTAATTCTCTCATACAGAATAGTTAACAGGCTCTGCTTACTTTAGAGAAGTGACTGACTTATTCTGAGTGCCTTGGCTCACACAGCTGTCTCTCTTGTCAAATGTATAGGTCAAAATAGTCAAAGCTGTCAAAATGTGACTATTTAGAGATAATGAATGGTTCTAAAGATCTCAGACTTTAGGCTTAAATATCTCAGACTAAGGTAATGCATAAATAACTGTATGCATATTGTTTAAAATAACTAGGGTTCACTTAATATGGAAGAAGTTATGAACATAGTGGCAAGCCACCATATGTGGTTGTAGTTTATAGGTCAGAATAGTATATAAAGCCGGCCTAACTCTTGTTCAGGAGATCTCATATCCCTTGAGACTCTCGAACACCCGGACAACACAACTGCTCAAGACTATATGTAAGAACAATGCTCGTTTTCTCTTCAAATAATTATTGCATATCATGAACTTACTTTTCTTCATTTTTGTAATCACTTTTTGAATGAACAATTAAAAACAAGATTTATTTTATCCTCAACATTGCTTTTACTTTTTGATTCTCAACCGTGCAAGAAGATATATATATATATATTTTTCTACAAGGAGAGACCGGAGCGAGAAGCAGGGGCCTGATCACAAGAGCTGACAATCTGAGGAGACAGCAATGCTGAATAACAGTCTACACTGCGTCACTAGAGCCTTATACAGGGGTATAATGAGGCCTCACTGTACAGGAGAGACCGGAGCACGGAGCAGGGGACTGATCACAAGAGCTGACAATCTGAGGACACAGCAATGCTGAATAACAGTCTACACTGTGTCACTAGATCCTTATACAGGGGTATAATGAGGCCTCACTGTACAGGAGAGACCGGAGCGAGGAGCCGGGGCCTGATCACAAGAGCTGACAATCTGAGGAAACAGCAATGCTTAATAACAGTCTACACTGCGTCACTAGATCCTTATACAGGGGTATAATGAGGTCTCACTGTACAGGAGAGACCGGAGCGCGGAGCAGGGGACTGATCACAAGAGCTGACAATCTGAGGAAACAGCAATGCTGAATAACAGTCTACACTGCGTCACTAGATCCTTATACAGCGGTATAATGAGGCCTCACTGTACAGGAGAGACCGGAGCGAGGAGCAGGGGCCTGATCACAAGAGCTGACAATCTGAGGAAACAGCAATGCTGAATAACAGTCTACACTGCGTCACTAGATCCTTATACAGGGGTATAATGAGGCCTCACTGTACAGGCAAAGACCGGAGCGAGGAGCCGGGGCCTGATCACAAGGGCTGACAATCTGAGGAAACAGCAATGCTGAATAACAGTCTACACTGCGTCACTAGATCCTTATACAGGGGTATAATGAGGCCTCACTGTACAGGAGAGACCGGAGCGAGGAGCCGGGGCCTTATCACAAGAGCTGACAATCTGGGGAAACAGCAATGCTGAATAACAGTCTACACTGCGTCACTAGATCCTTATACAGGGGTATAATGAGGCCTCACTGTACAGGAGAGACCAGAGCGAGGAGCAGAGGCCTGATCACAAGAGCTGACGATCGGAGGAAGCAGCAATGCTGAATAACAGTCTACACTGCGTCACTAGATCCTTATACAGGGGTATAATGAGGCCTTACTGTACAGGAGAGACCGGAGCGAGGAGCAGGGGCCTGATCACAAGAGCTGACAATCTGAGGAGACAGCAATGCTGAATAACAGTCTACACTGCGTCACTAGATCCTTATACAGAAGTATAATGAGGCCTCACTGTACAGGAGAGACCGGAGCGAGGAGCAGGGGCCTGATCACAAGAGCTGACAATCTGAGGAGACAGCAATGCTGAATAACAGTCTACACTGCGTCATTAGAGCCTTATACAGGGGTATAATGAGGCCTCACTGTACAGGAGAGACCGGAGCGAGGAGCCGGGGCCTGATCACAAGAGCTGACAATCTGAGGAAACAGCAATGCTGAATAACAGTCTACACTGCGTCACTAGATCCTTATACAGCGGTATAATGAGGTCTCACTGTACAGGAGAGACCGGAGCGAGGAGCAGGGGCCTGATCACAAGAGCTGACAATCTGAGGAAACAGCAATGCTGAATAACAGTCTACACTGCGTCACTAGATCCTTATACAGGGGTATAATGAGGCCTCACTGTACAGGCAAAGACCGGAGCGAGGAGCCGGGGCCTGATCACAAGAGCTGACAATCTGAGGAAACAGCAATGCTGAATAACAGTCTACACTGCGTCACTAGATCCTTATACAAGGGTATAATGAGGCCTCACTGTACAGGAGAGACTGGAGCGCGGAGCAGGGGACTGATCACAAGAGCTGACAATCTGAGGAAACAGAAATGCTGAATAACAGACTACACTGTGTCACTAGATCCTTATACAGGGGTATAATGAGGCCTCACTGTACAGGAGAGACCGGAGCGAGGAGTCGGGGCCAGATCACAAGAGCTGCAAATCTGAGGAAACAGCAATGCTGAATAACAGTCTACACTGCGTCACTAGATCCTTATACAGGGGTATAATGAGGCCTCACTGTACAGGAGAGACCGGAGCGAGGAGCCGGGGCCTGATCACAAGAGCTGACAATCTGAGGAAACAGCAATGCTGATAACAGTCTACACTGCGTCACTAGATCCTTATACAGGGGTATAATGAGGCCTCACTGTACAGGAGAGACCAGAGCGAGGAGCAGGGGCCTGATCACAAGAGCTGACAATCTGAGGAAACAGAAATGCTGAATAACAGTCTACACTGCGTCACTAGATCCTTATACAGGGGTATAATGAGGCCTCACTGTACAGGAGAGACCAGAGCGAGGAGCAGAGGCCTGATCACAAGAGCTGACAATCTGAGGAAACAGAAATGCTGAATAACAGTCTACACTGCGTCACTAGATCCTTATACAGGGGTATAATGAGGCCTCACTGTACAAGAGAGACCGGAGCGAGGAGTCGGGGCCTGTTCACAAGAGCTGACAATCTGAGGAGACAGCAATGCTGAATAACAGTCTACACTGCGTCACTAGATCCTTATACAGGGGTATAATGAGGCCTCACTGTACAGGAGAGACCGGAGCGTGGACCAGCGGCCTGATCACAAGAGCTGACAATCTGAGGAGAGAGCAATGCTGAATAACAGTCTACACTGTGTCACTAGATCCTTATACAGGGGTATAATGAGGCCTCACTGTACAGGAGAGACCGGAGCGCGGAGCAGGGGACTGATCACAAGAGCTGACAATCTGAGGACACAGCAATGCTGAATAACAGTCTACACTGCGTCACTAGATCCTTATACAGGGGTATAATGAGGCCTCACTGTACAGGAGAGACCGGAGCGAGGAGCTGGGGCCTGATCACAAGAGCTGACAATCTGAGGAAACAGCAATGCTGATAACAGTCTACACTGCGTCACTAGATCCTTATACAGGGGTATAATGAGGCCTCACTGTACAGGAGAGAACGGAGCGAGGAGCAGAGGCCTGATCACAAGAGCTGACAATCTGAGGACACAGCAATGCTGAATAACAGTCTACACTGCATCACTAGATCCTTATACAGGGGTATAATGAGGCCTCACTGTACAGGAGAGACCGGAGCGAGGAGCTGGGGCCTGATCACAAGAGCTGACAATCTGAGGAAACAGCAATGCTGATAACAGTCTACACTGCGTCACTAGATCCTTATACAGGGGTATAATGGGGCCTCACTGTACAGGAGAGACCGGAGCGAGGAGCAGGGGCCTGATCACAAGAGCTGACAATCTGAGGAGACAGCAATGCTGAATAACAGTCTACACTGCGTCACTAGATCCTTATACAGGGATATAATGAGGCCTCACTGTACAGGAGAGACCGGAGCGAGGAGCAGGGGCCTGATCACAAGAGCTGACAATCTGAGGAGACAGCAATGCTGAATAACAGTCTACACTGCGTCACTAGATCCTTATACAGGAGTATAATGAGGTCTCACTGTACAGGAGAGACCGGAGCACGGAGCAGGGGCCTGATCAAAAGAGCTGACAATCTGAGGACACAGCAATGCTGAATAACAGTCTACACTGCGTCACTAGATCCTTATACAGGGGTATAATGAGGCCTCACTGTACAGGAGAGACCGGAGCGAGGAGCAGGGGCCTGATCACAAGAGCTGACAATCTGAGGACACAGCAATGCTGAATAACAGTCTATACTGCGTCACTAGATCCTTATACAGGGGTATAATGAGGCCTCACTGTACAGGATAGAACGGAGCGAGGAGCAGAGGCCTGATCACAAGAGCTGACAATCTGAGGACACAGCAATGCTGAATAACAGTCTACACTGCATCACTAGATCCTTATACAGGGGTATAATGAGGCCTCACTGTACAGGAGAGACCGGAGCGAGGAGCCGGGGCCATATCACAAGAGCTGACAATCTGAGGAAACAGAAATGCTGAATAACAGTCTACACTGCGTCACTAGATCCTTATACAGGAGTATAATGAGGCCTCACTGTACAGGAGAGACCGGAGCGCTGAGCAGGGGACTGATCACAAGAGCTGACAATCTGAGGACACAGCAATGCTGAATAACAGTCTACACTGCGTCACTAGATCCTTATACAGGGGTATAATGAGGCCTCACTGTACAGGAGAGACCGGAGCGAGGAGCCGGGGCCTGATCACAAGAGCTGACAATCTGAGGAAACAGCAATGCTGATAACAGTCTACACTGCGTCACTAGATCCTTATACAGGGGTATAATGAGGCCTCACTGTACAGGAGAGACCGGAGCGAGGAGCCGGGGCCATATCACAAGAGCTGACAATCTGAGGAAACAGAAATGCTGAATAACAGTCTACACTGCGTCACTAGATCCTTATACAGGAGTATAATGAGGCCTCACTGTACAGGAGAGACCGGAGCGCTGAGCAGGGGACTGATCACAAGAGCTGACAATCTGAGGACACAGCAATGCTGAATAACAGTCTACACTGCGTCACTAGATCCTTATACAGGGGTATAATGAGGCCTCACTGTACAGGAGAGACCGGAGCGAGGAGCCGGGGCCTGATCACAAGAGCTGACAATCTGAGGAAACAGCAATGCTGATAACAGTCTACACTGCGTCACTAGATCCTTATACAGGGGTATAATGAGGCCTCAATGTACAGGATAGAACGGAGCGAGGAGCAGAGGCCTAATCACAAGAGCTGACAATCTGAGGACACAGCAATGCTGAATAACAGTCTACACTGCATCACTAGATCCTTATACAGGGGTATAATGAGGCCTCACTGTACAGGAGAGACCGGAGCGAGGAGCCGGGGCCTGATCACAAGAGCTGACAATCTGAGGAAACAGCAATGCTGATAACAGTCTACACTGCGTCACTAGATCCTTATACAGGGGTATAATGAGGCCTCACTGTACAGGAGAGACCGGAGCGAGGAGCCGGGGCCATATCACAAGAGCTGACAATCTGAGGAAACAGAAATGCTGAATAACAGTCTACACTGCGTCACTAGATCCTTATACAGGAGTATAATGAGGCCTCACTGTACAGGAGAGACCGGAGCGCTGAGCAGGGGACTGATCACAAGAGCTGACAATCTGAGGACACAGCAATGCTGAATAACAGTCTACACTACGTCACTAGATCCTTATACAGGGGTATAATGAGGCCTCACTGTACAGGAGAGACCGGAGCGAGGAGCCGGGGCCTGATCACAAGAGCTGACAATCTGAGGAAACAGCAATGCTGATAACAGTCTACACTGCGTCACTAGATCCTTATACAGGGGTATAATGAGGCCTCACTGCACAGGAGAGACCGGAGCGAGGAGTCGGGGCCATATCACAAGAGCTGACAATCTGAGGAAACAGAAATGCTGAATAACAGTCTACACTGCGTCACTAGATCCTTATACAGGGGTATAATGAGTCCTCACTGTACAGGAGAGACCGGAGTGAGGAGCCGGGTCCTGATCACAAGTGCTGACAATCTGAGGAGACAGCAATGCTGAATAACAGTCTACACTGCGTCACTAGATCCTTATACATGGGTATAATGAGGCCTCACTGTACAGGAGAGACCGGAGCGAGGAGCAGAGGCCTGATCACAAGAGCTGACATTCTGAGGAGACAGCAATGCTGAATAACAGTCTACACTGTGTCACTAGATCCTTATACAGGGGTATAATGAGGCCTCACTGTACAGGAGAGACCGGAGCGAGGAGCAGAGGCCTGATCACAAGAGCTGACAATCTGAGGAAACAGCAATGCTGAATAACAGTGTACACTGCGTCACTAGATCCTTATACAGAAGTATAATGAGGCCTCACTGTACAGGAGAGACCGGAGCGAGGAGCAGGGGACTGATCACAAGAGCAGACAATCTGAGGAAACAGCAATGCTGAATAACAGTCTACACTGCGTCACTAGATCCTTATACAGGGGTATAATGAGGCCTCACTGTACAGGAGAGACCGTAGCGAGGAGCAGAGGCCTGATCACAAGAGCTGACAATCTGAGGAAACAGCAATGCTGAATAACAGTCTACACTGCGTCACTAGATCCTTATACAGGGGTATAATGAGGCCTCACTGTACAGGAGAGACCGGAGCGCGGAGCAGGGGACTGATCACAAGAGCTGACAATCTGAGGACACAGCAATGCTGAATAACAGTCTACACTGTGTCACTAGATCCTTATACAGGGGTATAATGAGTCCTCACTGTACAGGAGAGACCGGAGCGAGGAGCCGGGGCCTGATCACAAGTGCTGACAATCTGAGGAGACAGCAATGCTGAATAACAGGCTACACTGCGTCACTAGATCCTTATACAGTGGTATAATGAGGCCTCACTGTACAGGAGAGACCGGAGCGAGGAGCAGAGGCCTGATCACAAGAGCTGACAATCTGAGGAAACAGAAATGCTGAATAACAGTCTACACTGCGTCACTAGATCCTTATACAGGTGTATAATGAGGCCTCACTGTACAGGAGAGACCGGAGCAAGGAGCCGGGGCCTGATCACAAGAGCTGACAATCTGAGGAAACAGAAATGCTGAATAACAGACTACACTGCGTCACTAGATCCTTATACAGGTGTATAATGAGTCCTCTCTGTACAGGAGAGACCGGAGCGAGGAGTCGGGGCCTGATCACAAGAGCTGCAAATCTGAGGAAACAGCAATGTTGAATAACAGTCTACACTGCGTCACTAGATCCTTATACAGGGGTATAATGAGGTCTCACTGTACAGGAGAGACCGGAGCGAGGAGCCGGGGCCTGATCACAAGAGCTGACAATCTGAGGAAACAGCAATGCTGATAACAGTCTACACTGCGTCACTAGATCCTTATACAGGGGTATAATGAGGCCTCACTGTACAGGAGAGACCGGAGCGAGGAGCAGGGGCCTGATCACAAAAGCTGACAATCTGAGGAAACAGAAATGCTGAAAAACAGTCTACACTGCGTCACTAGATTCTTATACAGGGGTATAATGAGGCATCACTGTACAGGAGAGACCGGAGCGAGGAGCAGGGGCCTGATCACAAGAGCTGACAATCTGAGGAAACAGAAATGCTGAATAACAGTCTACACTGCGTCACTAGATCCTTATACAGGGGTATAATGAGGCCTCACTGTACAGGAGAGACCGGAGCGAGGAGCCGGGGCCTGTTCATAAGAGCTGACAATCTGAGGAGACAGCAATGCTGAATAACAGTGTACACTGCGTCACTAGATCCTTATACAGGGGTATAATGAGGCCTAACTGTACAGGAGAGACAGGAGCGCGGAGCAGGGGACTGATCACAAGAGCTGACAATCTGAGGACACAGCAATGCTGAATAACAGTCTATACTGCGTCACTAGATCCTTATACAGGGGTATAATGAGGCCTCACTGTACAGGAGAGACCGGAGCGAGGAGCCGGGGCCTGATCACAAGAGCTGACAATCTGAGGAAACAGTAATGCTGAATAACAGTCTATACTGCGTCACTAGATCCTTATACAGGGGTATAATGAGGCCTCACTGTACAGGAGAGACCGGAGCGAGGAGCCGGGGCCTGTTCACAAGAGCTGACAATCTGAGGAGACAGCAATGCTGAATAAAAGTGTACACTGCGTCCCTAGATCCTTATACAGGGGTATAATGAGGCCTCACTGTACAGGAGAGAACGGAGCGAGGAGCAGAGGCCTGATCACAAGAGCTGACAATCTGAGGACACAGCAATGCTGAATAACAGTCTACACTGCATCACTAGATCCTTATACAGGGGTATAATGAGGCCTCACTGTACAGGAGAGACCGGAGCGAGGAGCCGGGGCCTGATCACAAGAGCTGACAATCTGAGGAAACAGCAATGCTGATAACAGTCTACACTGTGTCACTAGATCCTTATACAGGGGTATAATGAGGCCTCACAGTACAGGAGAGACCGGAGCGAGGAGCCGAGGCCATATCACAAGAGCTGACAATCTGAGGAAACAGAAATGCTGAATAACAGTCTACACTGCGTCACTAGATCCTTATACAGGGGTATAATGAGGCCTCACTGTACAGGAGAGACCGGAGCGAGGAGCAGGGGCCTGATCACAAGAGCTGACAATCTGAGGAGACAGCAATGCTGAATAACAGTCTACACTGCGTCACTAGATCCTTATACAGGAGTATAATGAGGCCTCACTGTACAGGAGAGACCGGAGCGCGGAGCAGGGGACTGGTCTCAAGAGCTGACAATCTGAGGACACAGCAATGCTGAATAACAGTCTACACTGCGTCACTAGATCCTTATACAGGGGTATAATGAGGCCTCACTGTACAGGAGAGAACGGAGCGAGGAGCAGAGACGTGATCATAAGAGCTGACAATCTGAGGACACAGCAATGCTGAATAACAGTCTACAATGCGTCCCTAGATCCTTATACAGGGCTATAATGAGACCTCACTGTACAGGAGAGAACGGAGTGAGGAGCAGAGGCCTGATCACAAGAGCTGACAATCTGAGGACACAGCAATGCTGAATAACAGTCTACATTGCGTCACTAGATCCTTATACAGGGGTATAATGAGGCCTCACTGTACAGGAGAGAACGGAGTGAGGAGCAGAGGCCTGATCACAAGAGCTGACAATCTGAGGACACAGCAATGCTGAATAACAGTCTACATTGCGTCACTAGATCCTTATACAGGGGTATAATGAGACCTCACTGTACAGGAGAGAACGGAGTGAGGAGCAGAGGCCTGATCACAAGAGCTGACAATCTGAGGACACAGCAATGCTGAATAACAGTCTACACTGTGTCACTAGATCCTTATACAGGGGTATAATGAGGCCTCACTGTACAGGAGAGCACGGAGCGAGGAGCAGAGGCCTGATCACAAGAGCTGACAATCTGAGGACACAGCAATGCTGAATAACAGTCTACACTGCGTCACTAGATCCTTATACAGGGGTATAATGAGGCCTCACTATACAGGAGAGACCGGAGTGAGGAGCCGGGGTCAAATCACAAGAGCTGACAATCTGAGGAAACAGCAATGATGAATAACAGTCAACACTGCGTCACTAGATCCTTATACAGGGGTATAATGAGGCCTCACTGTACAGGAGAGACCAGAGCGATGAGCAGGGGCCTGATCACAAGAGCTGACGATCTGAGGAAGCAGCAATGCTGAATAACAGACTACACTGCGTCACTAGATCCTTATACAGGGGTATAATGAGGCCTCACAGTACAGGAGAGACCGGAGCGATGAGCAGGGGCCTGATCACAAGAGCTGACGATCTGAGGAAGCAGCAATGCTGAATAACAGTCTACACTGCGTCACTAGATCCTTATACAGGGGTATAATGAGGCCTCACTGTACAGGAGAGACCAGAGCGAGGAGCAGAGGCCTGATCACAAGAGCTGACGATCTGAGGAAGCAGCAATGCTGAATAACAGTCTACACTGCGTCACTAGATCCTTATACAGGGGTATAATGAGGCCTCACTGTACAGGAGAGACCGGAGCGAGGATCAGGGGCCTGATCACAAGAGCTGACAATCTGAGGAGACAGCAATGCTGAATAACAGTCTACACTCCGTCTCTATATCCTTATACAGAAGTATAATGAGGCCTCACTGTACAGGAGAGACCGGAGTGAGGAACAGGGGCCTGATCACAAGAGCTGACAATCTGAGGAGACAGCAATGCTGAATAACAGTCTACACTGCGTCATTAGAGCCTTATACAGGGGTATAATGAGGCCTCACTGTACAGGAGAGACCGGAGCGAGGAGCAGGGGCCTGATCACAAGAGCTGACAATCTGAGGAGACAGCAATGCTGAATAACAGTCTACACTGCGTCACTAGAGCCTTATACAGGGGTATAATGAGGCCTCACTGTACAGGAGAGACCGAAGCACGGAGCAGGGGACTGATCACAAGAACTGACAATCTGAGGACACAGCAATGCTGAATAACAGTCTACACTGTGTCACTAGATCCTTATACAGGGGTATAATGAGGCCTCACTGTACAGGAGAGACCGGAGCGAGGAGCCGGGGCCTGATCACAAGAGCTGACAATCTGAGGAAACAGCAATGCTGAATAACAGTCTACACTGCGTCACTAGATCCTTATACAGGGGTATAATGAGGTCTCACAGTACAGGAGAGACCGGAGCGCGGAGCAGGGGACTGATCACAAGAGCTGACAATCTGAGGAAACAGCAATGCTGAATAACAGTTTACACTGCGTCACTAGATCCTTATACAGCGGTATAATGAGGTCTCACTGTACCGGAGAGACCGGAGCGAGGAGCATGGGCCTGATCACAAGAGCTGACAATCTGAGGAAACAGCAATGCTGAATAACAGTCTACACTGCGTCACTAGATCCTTATACAGGGGTATAATGAGGCCTCACTGTACAGGCAAAGACCGGAGCGAGGAGCCGGGGCCTGATCACAAGAGCTGACAATCTGAGGAAACAGCAATGCTGAATAACAGTCTACACTGCGTCACTAGATCCTTATACAGGGGTATAATGAGGCCTCACTGTACAGGAGAGACCGGAGCGAGGAGCCGGGGCCTGATCACAAGAGCTGACAATCTGAGGAAACAGCAATGCTGATAACAGTCTACACTGCGTCACTAGATCCTTATGCAGGGGTATAATGAGGCCTCACTGTACAGGAGAGACCGGAGCGGGGAGCCGGGGCCATATCACAAGAGCTGACAATCTGAGGAAACAGAAATGCTGAATAACAGTCTACACTGCGTCACTAGATCCTTATACAGGGGTATAATGAGGCCTCACTGTACAGGAGAGACCGGAGCGAGGAGTAGGGGCCTGATCACAAGAGCTGACAATCTGAGGAGACAGCAATGCTGAATAACAGTCTACACTGCGTCACTAGATCCTTATACAGGAGTATAATGAGGCCTCTCTGTACAGGAGAGACCGGAGCGCGGAGCAGGGGACTGATCACAAGAGCTGACAATCTGAGGACACAGCAATGCTGAATAACAGTCTACACTGCGTCACTAGATCCTTATACAGGGGTATAATGAGGCCTCACTGTACAGGAGAGACCGGAGCGAGGAGCCGGTGCCTGATCACAAGAGCTGACAATCTGAGGAAACAGCAATGCTGATAACAGTCTACACTGCGTCACTAGATCCTTATACAGGGGTATAATGAGGCCTCACTGTACAGGAGAGACCGGAGCGAGGAGCCGGGGCCATATCACAAGAGCTGACAATCTGAGGAAACAGAAATGCTGAATAACAGTCTACACTGCGTCACTAGATCCTTATACAGGGGTATAATGAGGCCTCACTGTACAGGAGAGACCGGAGCGAGGAGCAGGGGCCTGATCACAAGAGCTGACAATCTGAGGAGACAGCAATGCTGAATAACAGTCTACACTGCGTCACTAGATCCTTATACAGGAGTATAATGAGGCCTCACTGTACAGGAGAGACCGGAGCGCGGAGCAGGGGACTGATCACAAGAGCTGACAATCTGAGGACACAGCAATGCTGAATAACAGTCTACACTGCGTCACTAGATCCTTATACAGGGGTATAATGAGGCCTCACTGTACAGGAGAGACCGGAGCGAGGAGCGGGGGCCTGATCACAAGAGCTGACAATCTGAGGAGACAGCAATGCTGAATAACAGTCTACACTGCGTCACTAGATCCTTATACAGGGGTATAATGAGGCCTCACTGTACAGGAGAGAACGGAGCGAGGAGCAGAGACCTGATCACAAGAGCTGACAATCTGAGGACACAGCAATGCTGAATAACAGTCTACACTGTGTCACTAGATCCTTATACAGGGGTATAATGAGGCCTCACTGTACAGGAGAGACCGGAGCGAGGAGCCGGGGCCTGATCACAAGAGCTGACAATCTGAGGAGACAGCAATGCTGAATAACAGTCTACACTGCGTCACTAGATCCTTATACAGGAGTATAATGAGGCCTCACTGTACAGGAGAGACCGGAGCGCGGAGCAGGGGACTGATCACAAGAGCTGACAATCTGAGGACACAGCAATGCTGAATAACAGTCTACACTGCGTCACTAGATCCTTATACAGGGGTATAATGAGGCCTCACTGTACAGGAGAGACCGGAGCGAGGAGCAGAGACCTGATCACAAGAGCTGACAATCTGAGGAGACAGCAATGCTGAATAACAGTCTACACTGCGTCACTAGATCCTTATACAGGAGTATAATGAGGCCTCACTGTACAGGAGAGACCGGAGCGCGGAGCAGGGGACTGATCACAAGAGCTGACAATCTGAGGACACAGCAATGCTGAATAACAGTCTACACTGCGTCACTAGATCCTTATACAGGGGTATAATGAGGCCTCACTGGACAGGAGAGACCGGAGCTCGGAGCAGGGGACTGATCACAAGAGCTGACAATCTGAGGACACAGCAATGCTGAATAACAGTCTACACTGTGTCACTAGATCCTTATACAGGGGTATAATGAGGCCTCACTGTACAGGAGAGACCGGAGCGAGGAGCCGGGGCCTGAGCACAAGAGCTGACAATCTGAGGAAACAGCAATTCTGAATAACAGTCTACACTGAGTCACTAGATCCTTATACAGGGGTATAATGAGGTCTCACTGTACAGGAGAGACCGGAGCGAGGAGCAGAGGCCTGTTCACAAGAGCTGACAATCTGAGGAAACAGCAATGCTGAATAACAGTCTACACTGCGTCACTAGATCCTTATACAGGGGTATAATGAGGCCTCACTGTACAGGAGAGACCGGAGCGAGGAGCAGGGGCCTGATCACAAGAGCTGACAATCTGAGGAAACAGCAATGCTGAATAACAGTCTACACTGCGTCACTAGATCCTTATACAGGGGTATAATGAGGCCTCACTGTACAGGCAAAGACCGGAGCGAGGAGTCGGGGCCTGATCACAAGAGCTGACAATCTGAGGAAACAGCAATGCAGAATAACAGTCTACACTGCATCACTAGATCCTTATACAGGGGTATAATGAGGCCTCACTGTACAGGAGAGACCGGAGCGAGGAGCCGGGGCCTGATCACAAGAGCTGACAATCTGGGGAAACAGCAATGCTGAATAACAGTCTACACTGCGTCACTAGATCCTTATACAGGGGTATAATGAGGCCTCACTGTACAGGAGAGACCGGAGCGAGGAGCCGGGGCCTGATCACAAGAGCTGACAATCTGAGGAAACAGCAATGCTGATAACAGTCTACACTGCGTCACTAGATCCTTATACAGGGGTATAATGAGGCCTCACTGTACAGGAGAGACCAGAGTGAGGAGCAGGGGCCTGATCACAAGAGCTGACAATCTGAGGAAACAGAAATGCTGAATAACAGTCTACACTGCGTCACTAGATCCTTATACAGGGGTATAATGAGGCCTCACTGTACAGGAGAGACCAGAGCGAGGAGCAGAGGCCTGATCACAAGAGCTGACAATCTGAGGAAACAGAATTGCTGAATAACAGTCTACACTGCGTCACTAGATCCTTATACAGGGGTATAATGAGGCCTCACTGTACAAGAGAGACCGGAGCGAGGAGTCGGGGCCTGTTCACAAGAGCTGACAATCTGAGGAGACAGCAATGCTGATTAACAGTCTACACTGCGTCACTAGATCCTTATACAGGGGTATAATGAGGCCTCACTGTACAGGAGAGACCGGAGCGTGGACCAGCGGCCTGATCACAAGAGCTGACAATCTGAGGAGACAGCAATGCTGAATAACAGTCTACACTGTGTCACTAGATCCTTATACAGGGGTATAATGAGGCCTCACTGTACAGGAGAGACCGGAGCGCTGAGCAGGGGACTGATCACAAGAGCTGACAATCTGAGGACACAGCAATGCTGAATAACAGTCTACACTGCGTCACTAGATCCTTATACAGGGGTATAATGAGGCCTCACTGTACAGGAGAGAACGGAGCGAGGAGCCGGGGTCTGATCACAAGAGCTGACAATCGGAGGAAACAGCAATGCTGGATAACAGTCAACACTGCGTCACTAGATCCTTATACAGGGGTATAATGAGGCCTCACTGTACAGGAGAGACCGGAGCGATGAGCAGGGGCCTGATCACAAGAGCTGACGATCTGAGGAAGCAGCAATGCTGAATAACAGTCTACACTGCGTCACTAGATCCTTATACAGGGGTATAATGAGGCCTCACTGTACAGGAGAGACCGGAGCGAGGAGCCCGGGCCTGATCACAAGAGCTGACTATCTGAGGAAGCAGCAATGCTGAATAACAGTCTACACTGCGTCACTAGATCCTTATACAGGGGTATAATGAGGCCTCACTGTACAGGAGAGACCGGAGCGAGGAGCAGGGGACTGATCACAAGAACTGACAATCTGAGGACACAGCAATGCTGAATAACAGTCTACACTGTGTCACTAGATCCTTATACAGGGGTATAATGAGGCCTCACTGTACAGGAGAGACCAGAGCGAGGAGCAGGGGCCTGATCACAAGAGCTGACAATCTGAGGAAACAGCAATGCTGAATAACAGTCTACAATGCGTCACTAGATCCTTATACAGGGGTATAATGAGGCCTCACTGTACAGGAGAGACCGGAGCGAGGAGCCAGGGCCTGATCACAAGAGCTGACAATCTGAGGAAACAGCAATACTGAATAACAGTCTACACTGCATCACTAGATCCTTATACAGGGGTATAATGAGGCCTCACTGTACAGGAGAGACCGGAGCGAGGAGCCGGGGCCTGATCACAAGAGCTGACAATCTGGGGAAACAGCAATGCTGAATAACAGTCTACACTGCGTCACTAGATCCTTATACAGGGGTATAATGAGGCCTCACTGTACAGGAGAGACCGGAGCGAGGAGCCGGGGCCTGATCACAAGAGCTGACAATCTGAGGAAACAGCAATGCTGAATAACAGTCTACACTGCGTCACTAGATACTTATACAGGGGTATAATGAGGCCTCACTGTACAGGCAAAGACCGGAGCGAGGAGCCGGGGCCTGATCACAAGAGCTGACAATCTGAGGAAACAGCAATGCTGAATAACAGTCTACACTGCGTCACTAGATCCTTATACAGGGTTATAATGAGGCCTCACTGTGCAGGAGAGACCGGAGCGAGGAGCCGGGGCCTGATCACAAGAGCTGACAATCTGAGGAAACAGCAATGCTGAATAACGGTCTACACTGCGTCACTAGATCCTTATACAGGGGTATAATGAGGCCTCACTGTACAGGAGAGACCGGAGCGAGGATTCGGGGCCTGATCACAAGAGCTGACAATCTGAGGAAACAACAATGCTGAATAACAGTCTACACTGCGTCACTAGATCCTTATACAGGGGTATAATGAGGCCTCACTGTACAGGAGAGACCGGAGCGAGGAGCAGGGGCCTGATCACAAGAGCTGACAATCTGAGGAAACAGCAATGCTGAATAACAGTCTACACTGCGTCACTAGATCCTTATACAGGGGTATAATGAGGCCTCACTGTACAGGCAAAAACCGGAGCGAGGAGCCGGGGCCTGATCACAAGAGCTGACAATCTGAGAAAACAGCAATGCAGAATAACAGTCTACACTGCGTCACTAGATCCTTATACAGGGGTATAATGAGGCCTCACTGTACAGGAGAGACCGGAGCGAGGAGCAGAGGCCTGATCACAAGAGCTGACAATCTGAGAAAACAGCAATGCCGAATAACAGTCTACACTGCGTCACTAGATCCTTATACAGAAGTATAATGAGGCCTCACTGTACAGGAGAGACCGGAGCACGGAGCAGGGGCATGATCACAAGAGCTGACAATCTGAGGACACAGCAATGCTGAATAACAGTCTACACTGTGTCACTTGATCCTTATACAGGGGTATAATGAGGCCTCACTGTACAGGAGAGACCGGAGCACGGAGCAGGGGCCTGATCACAAGAGCTGACAATCTGAGGACACAGCAATGCTGAATAACAGTCTACACTGCGTCACTAGATCCTTATACAGGGGTATAATGAGTCCTCACTGTACAGGAGAGACCGGAGCGAGGAGCCGGGGCCTGATCACAAGTGCTGACAATCTGAGGAGACAGCAATGCTGAATAACAGTCTACACTGCGTCACTAGATCCTTATACAGGGGTATAATGAGGCCTCACTGTACACGAGAGACCGAAGCGAGGAGCAGAGGCCTGATCACAAGAGCTGACAATCTGAGGAAACAGCAATGCTGAATAACAGTGTACACTGCGTCACTAGATCCTTATACAGAAGTATAATGAGGCCTCACTGTACAGTAGAGAACGGAGCGAGGAGCAGAGGCCTGATCACAAGAGCTGACAATCTGAGGAGACAGCAATGCTGAATAACAGTCTACACTGCGTCACTAGATCCTTATACAAGGGTATAATGAGGCCTCACTGTACAGGAGAGACAGGAGCGAGGAGCAGAGGCCTGATCACAAGAGCTGACAATCTGAGGAAACAGCAATGCTGAATAACAGTGTACACTGCGTCACTAGATCCTTATAAAGAAGTATAATGAGGCCTCACTGTACAGGAGAGACCGGAGCGAGGAGCCGGGGCCTGATCACAAGTGCTGACAATCTGAGGAGACAGCAATGCTGAATAACAGTCTACACTGCGTCACTAGATCCTTATACAGGTGTATAATGAGGCCTCACTGTACAGGAGAGACCGGAGCGAGGAGCCGGGGCCTGATCACAAGAGCTGACAATCTGAGGAAACAGAAATGCTGAATAACAGTCTACACTGCGTCACTAGATCCTTATACAGGTGTATAATGAGGCCTCACTGTACAGGAGAGACCGGAGCGAGGAACCGGGGCCTGATCACAAGAGCTGACAATCTGAGGAAACAGAAATGCTGAATAACAGTCTACACTGCGTCACTAGATCCTTATACAGGTGTATAATGAGGCCTCACTGTACAGGAGAGACCGGAGCGAGGAGTCGGGGCCTGATCACAAGAGCTGCAAATCTGAGGAAACAGCAATGCTGAATAACAGTCTACACTGCGTCACTAGATCCTTATACAGGGGTATAATGAGGCCTCACTGTACAGGAGAGACCGGAGCGAGGAGCCGGGGCCTGATCACAAGAGCTGACAATCTGAGGAAACCGCAATGCTGATAACAGTCTACACTGCGTCGCTAGATCCTTATACAGGGGTATAATGAGGCCTCACTGTACAGGAGAGACCGGAGCGAGGAGCAGGGGCCTGATCACAAGAGCTGACAATCTGAGGAAACAGAAATGCTGAATAACAGTCTATACTGCGTCACTAGATCCTTATACAGGGGTATAATGAGGCCTCACTGTACAGGAGAGACCGGAGCGAGGAGCAGAGGCCTGATCACAAGAGCTGACAATCTGAGGAGACAGCAATGCTGAATAACAGTCTACACTGCGTCACTAGATACTTATACAGGGGTATAATGAGGCCTCACTGTACAGGAGAGACCGGAGCGAGGACCAGGGGCCTGATCACAAGAGCTGACAATCTGAGGAGACAGCAATGCTGAATAACAGTCTACACTGTGTCATTAGATCCTTATACAGGGGTATAATGAGGCCTCACTGTACAGGAGAGACCGGAGCGAGGAGCCGGGGCCTGATCACAAGAGCTGACAATCTGAGGAAACAGCAATGCTGAATAACAGTCTACACTGCGTCACTAGATCCTTATACAGGGGTATAATGAGGCCTCACTGTACAGGAGAGACCAGAGCGAGGAGCCGGGGCCTGATCACAAGAGCTGACAATCTGAGGAAACAGCAATGCTGAATAACAGTCTACACTGCGTCTCTAGATCCTTATACAGGGGTATAATGAGGCCTCACTGTACAGGCAAAGACCGGAGCGAGGAGCCGGGGCCTGATCACAAGAGCTGACAATCTGAGGAAACAGCAATACTGAATAACAGTCTACACTGCGTCACTAGATCCTTATACAGGGGTATAATGAGGCCTCACTGTACAGGAGAGACCGGAGCGAGGAGCCGGGGCCTGATCACAAGAGCTGACAATCTGGGGAAACAGCAATGCTGAATAACAGTCTACACTGCGTCACTAGATCCTTATACAGGGGTATAATGAGGCCTCACTGTACAGGAGAGACCGGAGCGAGGAGCCGGGGCCTGATCACAAGAGCTGACAATCTGAGGAAACAGCAATGCTGAATAACAGTCTACACTGCGTCACTAGATACTTATACAGGGGTATAATGAGGCCTCACTGTACAGGCAAAGACCGGAGCGAGGAGCCGGGGCCTGATCACAAGAGCTGACAATCTGAGGAAACAGCAATGCTGAATAACAGTCTACACTGCGTCACTAGATCCTTATACAGGGTTATAATGAGGCCTCACTGTGCAGGAGAGACCGGAGCGAGGAGCCGGGGCCTGATCACAAGAGCTGACAATCTGAGGAAACAGCAATGCTGAATAACGGTCTACACTGCGTCACTAGATCCTTATACAGGGGTATAATGAGGCCTCACTGTACAGGAGAGACCGGAGCGAGGATTCGGGGCCTGATCACAAGAGCTGACAATCTGAGGAAACAACAATGCTGAATAACAGTCTACACTGCGTCACTAGATCCTTATACAGGGGTATAATGAGGCCTCACTGTACAGGAGAGACCGGAGCGAGGAGCAGGGGCCTGATCACAAGAGCTGACAATCTGAGGAAACAGCAATGCTGAATAACAGTCTACACTGCGTCACTAGATCCTTATACAGGGATATAATGAGGCCTCACTGTACAGGCAAAAACCGGAGCGAGGAGCCGGGGCCTGATCACAAGAGCTGACAATCTGAGAAAACAGCAATGCAGAATAACAGTCTACACTGCGTCACTAGATCCTTATACAGGGGTATAATGAGGCCTCACTGTACAGGAGAGACCGGAGCGAGGAGCAGAGGCCTGATCACAAGAGCTGACAATCTGAGAAAACAGCAATGCCGAATAACAGTCTACACTGCGTCACTAGATCCTTATACAGAAGTATAATGAGGCCTCACTGTACAGGAGAGACCGGAGCACGGAGCAGGGGCATGATCACAAGAGCTGACAATCTGAGGACACAGCAATGCTGAATAACAGTCTACACTGTGTCACTTGATCCTTATACAGGGGTATAATGAGGCCTCACTGTACAGGAGAGACCGGAGCACGGAGCAGGGGCCTGATCACAAGAGCTGACAATCTGAGGACACAGCAATGCTGAATAACAGTCTACACTGCGTCACTAGATCCTTATACAGGGGTATAATGAGTCCTCACTGTACAGGAGAGACCGGAGCGAGGAGCCGGGGCCTGATCACAAGTGCTGACAATCTGAGGAGACAGCAATGCTGAATAACAGTCTACACTGCGTCACTAGATCCTTATACAGGGGTATAATGAGGCCTCACTGTACACGAGAGACCGAAGCGAGGAGCAGAGGCCTGATCACAAGAGCTGACAATCTGAGGAAACAGCAATGCTGAATAACAGTGTACACTGCGTCACTAGATCCTTATACAGAAGTATAATGAGGCCTCACTGTACAGTAGAGAACGGAGCGAGGAGCAGAGGCCTGATCACAAGAGCTGACAATCTGAGGAGACAGCAATGCTGAATAACAGTCTACACTGCGTCACTAGATCCTTATACAAGGGTATAATGAGGCCTCACTGTACAGGAGAGACCGGAGCGAGGAGCAGAGGCCTGATCACAAGAGCTGACAATCTGAGGAAACAGCAATGCTGAATAACAGTGTACACTGCGTCACTAGATCCTTATAAAGAAGTATAATGAGGCCTCACTGTACAGGAGAGACCGGAGCGAGGAGCCGGGGCCTGATCACAAGTGCTGACAATCTGAGGAGACAGCAATGCTGAATAACAGTCTACACTGCGTCACTAGATCCTTATACAGGTGTATAATGAGGCCTCACTGTACAGGAGAGACCGGAGCGAGGAGCCGGGGCCTGATCACAAGAGCTGACAATCTGAGGAAACAGAAATGCTGAATAACAGTCTACACTGCGTCACTAGATCCTTATACAGGTGTATAATGAGGCCTCACTGTACAGGAGAGACCGGAGCGAGGAACCGGGGCCTGATCACAAGAGCTGACAATCTGAGGAAACAGAAATGCTGAATAACAGTCTACACTGCGTCACTAGATCCTTATACAGGTGTATAATGAGGCCTCACTGTACAGGAGAGACCGGAGCGAGGAGTCGGGGCCTGATCACAAGAGCTGCAAATCTGAGGAAACAGCAATGCTGAATAACAGTCTACACTGCGTCACTAGATCCTTATACAGGGGTATAATGAGGCCTCACTGTACAGGAGAGACCGGAGCGAGGAGCCGGGGCCTGATCACAAGAGCTGACAATCTGAGGAAACCGCAATGCTGATAACAGTCTACACTGCGTCGCTAGATCCTTATACAGGGGTATAATGAGGCCTCACTGTACAGGAGAGACCGGAGCGAGGAGCAGGGGCCTGATCACAAGAGCTGACAATCTGAGGAAACAGAAATGCTGAATAACAGTCTATACTGCGTCACTAGATCCTTATACAGGGGTATAATGAGGCCTCACTGTACAGGAGAGACCGGAGCGAGGAGCAGAGGCCTGATCACAAGAGCTGACAATCTGAGGAGACAGCAATGCTGAATAACAGTCTACACTGCGTCACTAGATACTTATACAGGGGTATAATGAGGCCTCACTGTACAGGAGAGACCGGAGCGAGGACCAGGGGCCTGATCACAAGAGCTGACAATCTGAGGAGACAGCAATGCTGAATAACAGTCTACACTGTGTCATTAGATCCTTATACAGGGGTATAATGAGGCCTCACTGTACAGGAGAGACCGGAGCGAGGAGCCGGGGCCTGATCACAAGAGCTGACAATCTGAGGAAACAGCAATGCTGAATAACAGTCTACACTGCGTCACTAGATCCTTATACAGGGGTATAATGAGGCCTCACTGTACAGGAGAGACCAGAGCGAGGAGCCGGGGCCTGATCACAAGAGCTGACAATCTGAGGAAACAGCAATGCTGAATAACAGTCTACACTGCGTCTCTAGATCCTTATACAGGGGTATAATGAGGCCTCACTGTACAGGCAAAGACCGGAGCGAGGAGCCGGGGCCTGATCACAAGAGCTGACAATCTGAGGAAACAGCAATACTGAATAACAGTCTACACTGCGTCACTAGATCCTTATACAGGGGTATAATGAGGCCTCACTGTACAGGAGAGACCGGAGCGAGGAGCCGGGGCCTGATCACAAGAACTGACAATCTGAGGAAACAGCAATGCTGAATAACAGTCTACACTGCGTCACTAGATCCTTATACAGGGGTATAATGAGGCCTCACTGTACAGGAGAGACCGGAGCGAGGAGCAGGGGCCTGATCACAAGAGCTGACAATCTGAGGAAACAGCAATGCTGAATAACAGTCTACACTGCGTCACTAGATACTTATACAAGGGTATAATGAGGCCTCACTGTACAGGAGAGACCGTAGCGCGGAGCAGTGGACTGATCACAAGAGCTGACAATCTGAGGAAACAGCAATGCTGAATAACAGTCTATACTGCGTCACTAGATCCTTATACAGGGGCATAATGAGGCCTCACTGTACAGGAGAGACTGGAGCGAGGAGCAGGGGCCTGATCACAAGAGCTGACAATCTGAGGAAACAGCAATGCTGAATAACAGTGTACACTGCGTCACTAGATCCTTATACAGAAGTATAATGAGGCTTCACTGTACAGGAGAGAACGGAGCGAGGAGCAGAGGCCTGATCACAAGAGCTGACAATCTGAGGAGACAGCAATGCTGAATAACAGTCTACACTGCGTCACTAGATTCTTATACAAGGGTATAATGAGGCCTCACTGTACAGGAGAGACCGGAGCGAGGAGCAGAGGCCTGATCACAAGAGCTGACAATCTGAGGAAACAGCAATGCTGAATAACAGTGTACACTGCGTCACTAGATCCTTATACAGAAGTATAATGAGGCCTCACTGTACAGGAGAGACCGGAGCGAGGAGCCGGGGCCTGATCACAAGTGCTGACAATCTGAGGAGACAGCAATGCTGAATAACAGTCTACACTGCGTCACTAGATCCTTATACAGGTGTATAATGAGGCCTCACTGTACAGGAGAGACCGGAGCGAGGAGTCGGGGCCTGATCACAAGAGCTGCAAATCTGAGGAAACAGCAATGCTGAATAACAGTCTACACTGCGTCACTAGATCCTTATACAGGGGTATAATGAGGCCTCACTGTACAGGAGAGACCGGAGCGAGGAGCAGAGGCCTGATCACAAGAGCTGACAATCTGAGGAAACAGAAATTCTGAATAACAGTCTACACTGCGTCACTAGATCCTTATACAGGGGTATAATGAGGCCTCACTGTACAGGAGAGACCGGAGCGAGGAGCCGGTGCCTGATCACAAGAGCTGACAATCTGAGGAAACAGAAATGCTGAATAACAGTCTACACTGCGTCACTTGATCCTTATACAGGTGTATAATGAGGCCTCACTGTACAGGAGAGACCGGAGCGAGGAGTCGGGACCTGATCACAAGAGCTGCAAATCTGAGGAAACAGCAATGCTGAGTAACAGTCTACACTGCGTCACTAGATCCTTATACAGGGGTATAATGAGGCCTCACTGTACAGGAGAGACCGGAGCGAGGAGCCGGGGCCTGATCACAAGAGCTGACAATCTGAGGAAACAGCAATGCTGATAACAGTCTACACTGCGTCGCTAGATCCTTATACAGGGGTATAATGAGGCCTCACTGTACAGGAGAGACCGGAGCGAGGAGCAGGGGCCTGATCACAAGAGCTGACAATCTGAGGAAACAGAAATGCTGAATAACAGTCTATACTGCGTCACTAGATCCTTATACAGGGGTATAATGAGGCCTCACTGTACAGGAGAGACCGGAGCGAGGAGCAGAGGCCTGATCACAAGAGCTGACAATCTGAGGAGACAGCAATGCTGAATAACAGTCTACACTGCGTCACTAGATACTTATACAGGGGTATAATGAGGCCTCACTGTACAGGAGAGACCGGAGCGAGGACCAGGGGCCTGATCACAAGAGCTGACAATCTGAGGAGACAGCAATGCTGAATAACAGTCTACACTGTGTCATTAGATCCTTATACAGGGGTATAATGAGGCCTCACTGTACAGGAGAGACCGGAGCGAGGAGCCGGGGCCTGATCACAAGAGCTGACAATCTGAGGAAACAGCAATGCTGAATAACAGTCTACACTGCGTCACTAGATCCTTATACAGGGGTATAATGAGGCCTCACTGTACAGGCAAAGACCGGAGCGAGGAGCCGGGGCCTGATCACAAGAGCTGACAATCTGAGGAAACAGCAATACTGAATAACAGTCTACACTGCGTCACTAGATCCTTATACAGGGGTATAATGAGGCCTCACTGTACAGGAGAGACCGGAGCGAGGAGCCGGGGCCTGATCACAAGAGCTGACAATCTGAGGAAACAGCAATGCTGAATAACAGTCTACACTGCGTCACTAGATACTTATACAAGGGTATAATGAGGCCTCACTGTACAGGAGAGACCGTAGCGCGGAGCAGGGGACTGATCACAAGAGCTGACAATCTGAGGAAACAGCAATGCTGAATAAAAGTCTACACTGCGTCACTAGATCCTTATACAGGGGTATAATGAGGCCTCACTGTACAGGAGAGACCGGAGCGAGGAGCCGGGGCCTGATCACAAGAGCTGACAATCTGAGGAAACAGCAATGCTGAATAACAGTCTACACTGCGTCACTAGATCCTTATACAGGGGTATAATGAGGCCTCACTGTACAGGAGAGACCGGAGCGCAGAGCAGGGGACTGATCACAAGAGCTGACAATCTGAGGAAACAGCAATGCTGAATAACAGTCTACACTGCGTCACTAGATCCTTATACAGGGGTATAATGAGGCCTCACTGTACAGGAGAGACCGGAGCGCGGAGCAGGGGACTGATCACAAGAGCTGACAATCTGAGGAAACAGCAATGCTGAATAACAGTCTACACTGCGTCACTAGATCCTTATACTGGGGTATAATGAGGCCTTACTGTACAGGAGAGAACGGAGCGAGGAGCAGAGGCCTGATCACAAGAGCTGACAATCTGAGGAAACAGCAATGCTGAATAACAGTCTACACTGCGTCACTAGATCCTTATACAGGGGTATAATGAGGCCTCACTGTACAGGCAAAGACCGGAGCGAGGAGCCGGGGCCTGATCACAAGAGTTGACAATCTGAGGAAACAGCAATGCTGAATAACAGTCTACACTGCATCACTAGATCCTTATACAGGGGTATAATGAGGCCTCACTGTACAGGAGAGAGCGGAGCGAGGAGCAGGGGCCTGATCACAAGAGCTGACAATCTGAGGAAACAGCAATGCTGAATAACAGTCTACACTGCGTCACTAGATCCTTATACAGGGGTATAATGAGGCCTCACTGTACAGGAGAGACCGGAGCGAGGAGCCGGGGCCTGATCACAAGAGCTGACAATCTGAGGAAACAGCAATGCTGAATAACAGTCTACACTGCGTCACTAGATCCTGATACAGGGGCATAATGAGCCCTCACTGTACAGGAGAGACCGGAGAGAGGAGCCGGGGCCTGATCACAAGAGCTGACAATCTGAGGAAACAGCAATGCTGAATAACAGTCTACACTGCGTCACTAGATCCTTATACAGGGGCATAATGAGACCTCACTGTACAGGAGAGACCGGAGAGAGGAGCCGGGGCCTGATCACAAGAGCTGACAATCTGAGGAAACAGCAATGCTGAATAATAGTCTACACTGCGTCACTAGATCCTTATACAGGGGTATAATGAGGCCTCACTGTACAGGAGAGATCGGAGCGTGGAGTCGGGGCCTGATCACAAGAGCTGACAATCTGAGGAAACAGCAATGCTGAATAACAGTCTACACTGCGTCACTAGATCCTTATACAGGGGTATAATGAGGCCTCACTGTACAGGAGAGACCGGAGCGAGGAGCAGGGGCCTGATCACAAGAGCTGACAATCTGAGGACACAGCAATGCTGAATAACAGTCTACACTGCGTCACTAGCTCCTTATACAGGGGTATAATGAGGCCTCACTGTACAGGAGAGACCGGAGCGAGGAGAAGAGGCCTGATCACAAGAGCTGACGATCTGAGGAAGCAGCAATGCTGAATAACAGTCTACACTGCGTCACTAGATCCTTATACAGGGGTATAATGAGGCCTCACTGTACAGGAGAGACCGGAGCGAGGAGCAGGGGCCTGATCACAAGGGCTGACAATCTGAGGACACACCAATGCTGAATAACAGTCTACACTGCGTCACTAGATCCTTATACAGGGGTATAATGAGGCCTCACTGTACAGGAGAGACCGTAGCGAGGAGCCGGGGCCTGATCACAAGAGCTGACAATCTGAGGAGACAGCAATGCTGAATAACAGTCTACACTGCGTCACTAGATCCTTATACAGGAGTAAAATGAGGCCTCACTGTACAGGAGAGACCGGAGCGAGGAGCCGGGGCCTGATCACAAGAGCTGACAATCTGAGGAGACAGCAATGCTGAATAACAGTCTACACTGCGTCACTAGATCCTTATACAGGGGTATAATGAGGCCTCACTGTACAGGAGAGACCGGAGCGAGGAGCAGAAGCCTGATCACAAGAGCTGACAATCTGAGGAGACAGCAATGATGAATAACAGTCTACACTGCGTCACTAGATCCTTATACAGGGGTATAATGAGGCCTCACTGTACAGGAGAGACCGGAGCGAGGAGCCGGGGCCTGATCACAAGAGCTGACAATCTGAGGAGACAGCAATGCTGAATAACAGTCTACACTGCGTCACTAGATCCTTATACAGGGGTATAATGAGGCCTCACTGTACAGGAGAGACCGGAGCGAGGAGCCGGGGCCTGATCACAAGAGCTGACAATCTGAGGAGACAGCAATGCTGAATAACAGTCTACACTGCGTCACTAGATCCTTATACAGGGGTATAATGAGGCCTCACTGTACAGGAGAGACCGGAGCGAGGAGCAGGGGCCTGATCACAAGAGCTGACAATCTGAGGAGACAGCAATGCTGAATAACAGTCTACACTGCGTCACTAGATCCTTATACAGGGGTATAATGAGGCCTCACTGTACAGGAGAGAACGGAGTGAGGAGCAGAGGCCTGATCACAAGAGCTAACAATCTGAGGACACAGCAATGCTGAATAACAGTCTACACTGCGTCACTAGATCCTTATACAGGGGTATAATGAAGCCTCACTGTACAGGAGAGAACGGAGTGAGGAGCAGAGGCCTGATCACAAGAGCTAACAATCTGAGGACACAGCAATGCTGAATAACAGTCTACACTGTGTCACTAGATCCTTATACAGGGGTATAATGAGGCCTCACTGTACAGGAGAGACCGGAGTGAGGAGCAGAGGCCTGATCACAAGAGCTGACAATCTGAGGACACAGCAATGCTGAATAACAGTCTACACTGCGTCACTAGATCCTTATACAGGGGTATAATGAAGCCTCACTGTACAGGAGAGAACGGAGTGAGGAGCAGAGGCCTGATCACAAGAGCTAACAATCTGAGGACACAGCAATGCTGAATAACAGTCTACACTGTGTCACTAGATCCTTATACAGGGGTATAATGAGGCCTCACTGTACAGGAGAGCACGGAGCGAGGAGCAGAGACCTGATCACAAGAGCTGACAATCTGAGGACACAGCAATGCTGAATAACAGTCTACACTGCGTCACAAGATCCTTATACAGGGGTATAATGAGGCCTCACTGTACAGGAGAGACCGGAGCGAGTAGCAGGGGCCTGATCACAAGAGCTGACAATCTGAGGAGACAGCAATGCTGAATAACAGTCTACACTGCGTCACTAGATCCTTATACAGGGGTATAATGAGGCCTCACTGTACAGGAGAGCACGGAGCGAGGAGCCGGGGCCTGATCACAAGAGATGACAATCTGAGGACACAGCAATGCTGAATAACAGTCTACACTGCGTCACTAGATCCTTATACAGGGGTATAATGAGGCCTCACTGTACAGGAGAGACCGGAGCAAGGAGCAGGGGCCTGATCACAAGAGCTGACGATCTGAGGAAGCAGCAATGCTGAATAACAGTCTACACTGCGTCACTAGATCCTTATACAGGGGTATAATGAGGCCTCACTGTACAGGAGAGACCGGAGCGTGGAGCCGGGGCCTGATCACAAGAGCTGACAATCTGAGGAGACAGCAATGCTGAATAACAGTCTACACTGCGTCACTAGATCCTTATACAGAAGTATAATGAGGCCTCACTGTACAGGAGAGACCGGAGCGCGGAGCAGGGGACTGATCACAAGAACTGACAATCTGAGAACACAGCAATGCTGAATAGCAGTCTACACTGTGTCACTAGATCCTTATACAGGGGTATAATGAGGTCTCATTGTACAGGAGAGACCGGAGAGCGGAGCAGGGGACTGATCACAAGAGCTGACAATCTGAAGAAACAGCAATGCAGAATAACAGTCTACACTGCGTCACTAGATCCTTAAACAGGGGTATAATGAGGCCTCACTGTACAGGAGAGACCGGAGCGAGGAGCCGGGGCCTGAGCACAAGAGCTGACAATCTGAGGAAACAGCAATGCTGAATAACAGTCTACACTGCGCCACTAGATCCTTATACAGGGGTATAATGAGGTCTCACTGTACAGGAGAGACGGGAGCGATGAGCCGGGGCCTGATCACAAGAGCTGACAATCTGAGGAAACAGCAATGCTGAATAACAGTCTACACTGCGTCACTAGATCCTTATACAGGAGTATAATGAGGCCTCACTGTACAGGAGAGAGCGGAGCGAGGAGCAGGGGCCTGATCACAAGAGCTGACAATCTGAGGAAGCAGCAATTCTGAATAACAATATACACTGCGTCACTAGATCCTTATACAGGAGTATAATGAGGCCTCACTGTACAGGAGAGACCGGAGCGAGGAGCAGGGGCCTGATCACAAGAGCTGACAATCTGAGGAAACAGCAATGCTGAATAACAGTCTACACTGCGTCACTAGATCCTTATACAGGAGTATAACGAGGCCTCACTGTACAGGAGAGAAAGGAGCGAGGAGCCCGGGCCTGATCACAAGAGCTGACAAACGGAGGAGACAGAAATGCTGAATAACAGTCTACACTGCGTCACTAGATCCTTATACAGGGGTATAATGAGGCCTCACTGTACAGGAGAGAGCGGAGCGAGGAGCAGGGGCCTGATCACAAGAGCTAACAATCTGAGGAAACAGAAATGCTGAATAAAAGTCTACACTGCGTCACTAGATCCTTATACAGGGGTATAACGAGGCCTCACTGTACAGGAGAGAACGGAGTGAGGAGCCCGGGCCTGATCACAAGAGCTGACAATCTGAGGACATAGCAATGCTGAATAACAGTCTACACTGCGTCACTAGATCCTTATACAGGGGTATAATGAGGCCTCACTGTACAGGCAAAGACCGGAGCGAGGAGCCGGGGCCTGATCACAAGAGCTGACAATCTGAGGAGACAGCAATGCTGAATAACAGTCTACACTGCGTCACTAGATCCTTATACAGGGGTATAATGAGGCCTCACTGTACAGGAGAGACCGGAGCGCGGAGCAGGGGCCTTATCACAAGAGCTGACAATCTGAGGAAACAGCAATGCTGAATAACAGTCTACACTGCGTCACTAGATCCTTATACAGGGGTATAATGAGGCCTCACTGTACAGGCAAAGACCGGAGCGAGGAGCCGGGGCCTGATCACAAGAGCTGACAATCTGAGGAGACAGCAATGCTGAATAACAGTCTACACTGCATCACTAGATCCTTATACAGGAGTATAATGAGGCCTCACTGTACAGGAGAGACCCGAGCGAGGAGCCGGGGCCTGATCACAAAAGCTGACAATCTGAGGAGACAGCAATGCTGAATAACAGTCTACACTGCGTCACTAGATCCTTATACAGGGGTATAATGAGGCCTCACTGTACAGGAGAGACCGGAGCGAGGAGCCGGGGCCTGATCACAAGAGCTGACAATCTGAGGAAACAGCAATGCTGATAACAGTCTACACTGCGTCACTAGACCCTTATACAGGGGTATAATGAGGCCTCACTGTACAGGAGAGACCGGAGCGAGGAGCAGGGGCCTGATCACAAAAGCTGACAATCTGAGGAAACAGAAATGCTGAAAAACAGTCTACACTGCGTCACTAGATTCTTATACAGGGGTATAATGAGGCCTCACTGTACAGGAGAGACCGGAGCGAGGAGCAGGGGCCTGATCACAAGAGCTGACAATCTGAGGAAACAGAAATGCTGAATAACAGTCTACACTGCGTCACTAGATCCTTATACAGGGGTATAATGAGGCCTCACTGTACAGGAGAGACCGGAGCGAGGAGCCGGGGCCTGTTCACAAGAGCTGACAATCTGAGGAGACAGCAATGCTGAATAACAGTGTACACTGCGTCACTAGATCCTTATACAGGGGTATAATGAGGCCTAACTGTACAGGAGAGACAGGAGCGCGGAGCAGGGGACTGATCACAAGAGCTGACAATCTGAGGACACAGCAATGCTGAATAACAGTCTATACTGCGTCACTAGATCCTTATACAGGGGTATAATGAGGCCTCACTGTACAGGAGAGACCGGAGCGAGGAGCCGGGGCCTGATCACAAGAGCTGACAATCTGAGGAAACAGTAATGCTGAATAACAGTCTATACTGCGTCACTAGATCCTTATACAGGGGTATAATGAGGCCTCACTGTACAGGAGAGACCGGAGCGAGGAGCCGGGGCCTGTTCACAAGAGCTGACAATCTGAGGAGACAGCAATGCTGAATAAAAGTGTACACTGCGTCCCTAGATCCTTATACAGGAGTATAATGAGGCCTCACTGTACAGGAGAGAACGGAGCGAGGAGCAGAGGCCTGATCACAAGAGCTGACAATCTGAGGACACAGCAATGCAGAATAACAGTCTACACTGCATCACTAGATCCTTATACAGGGGTATAATGAGGCCTCACTGTACAGGAGAGACCGGAGCGAGGAGCCGGGGCCTGATCACAAGAGCTGACAATCTGAGGAAACAGCAATGCTGAATAACAGTCTACACTGCGTCTCTAGATCCTTATACAGGGGTATAATGAGGCCTCACTGTACAGGCAAAGACCGGAGCGAGGAGCCGGGGCCTGATCACAAGAGCTGACAATCTGAGGAAACAGCAATACTGAATAACAGTCTACACTGCGTCACTAGATCCTTATACAGGGGTATAATGAGGCCTCACTGTACAGGAGAGACCGGAGCGAGGAGCCGGGGCCTGATCACAAGAACTGACAATCTGAGGAAACAGCAATGCTGAATAACAGTCTACACTGCGTCACTAGATCCTTATACAGGGGTATAATGAGGCCTCACTGTACAGGAGAGACCGGAGCGAGGAGCAGGGGCCTGATCACAAGAGCTGACAATCTGAGGAAACAGCAATGCTGAATAACAGTCTACACTGCGTCACTAGATACTTATACAAGGGTATAATGAGGCCTCACTGTACAGGAGAGACCGTAGCGCGGAGCAGTGGACTGATCACAAGAGCTGACAATCTGAGGAAACAGCAATGCTGAATAACAGTCTATACTGCGTCACTAGATCCTTATACAGAAGTATAATGAGGCCTCACTGTACAGGAGAGACCGGAGCGAGGAGCCGGGGCCTGATCACAAGTGCTGACAATCTGAGGAGACAGCAATGCTGAATAACAGTCTACACTGCGTCACTAGATCCTTATACAGGGGTATAATGAGGCCTCACTGTACAGGAGAGACCGGAGTGAGGAACCGGTGCCTGATCACAAGAGCTGACAATCTGAGGAAACAGAAATGCTGAATAACAGTCTACACTGCGTCACTAGATCCTTATACAGGTGTATAATGAGGCCTCACTGTACAGGAGAGACCGGAGCGAGGAGTCGGGACCTGATCACAAGAGCTGCAAATCTGAGGAAACAGCAATGCTGAGTAACAGTCTACACTGCGTCACTAGATCCTTATACAGGGGTATAATGAGGCCTCACTGTACAGGAGAGACCGGAGCGAGGAGCCGGGGCCTGATCACAAGAGCTGACAATCTGAGGAAACAGCAATGCTGATAACAGTCTACACTGCGTCACTAGATCCTTATACAGGGGTATAATGAGGCCTCACTGTACAGGAGAGACCAGAGTGAGGAGCAGGGGCCTGATCACAAGAGCTGACAATCTGAGGAAACAGAAATGCTGAATAACAGTCTACACTGCGTCACTAGATCCTTATACAGGGGTATAATGAGGCCTCACTGTACAGGAGAGACCAGAGCGAGGAGCAGAGGCCTGATCACAAGAGCTGACAATCTGAGGAAACAGAAATGCTGAATAACAGTCTACACTGCGTCACTAGATCCTTATACAGGGGTATAATGAGGCCTCACTGTACAAGAGAGACCGGAGCGAGGAGTCGGGGCCTGTTCACAAGAGCTGACAATCTGAGGAGACAGCAATGCTGATTAACAGTCTACACTGCGTCACTAGATCCTTATACAGGGGTATAATGAGGCCTCACTGTACAGGAGAGACCGGAGCATGGACCAGCGGCCTGATCACAAGAGCTGACAATCTGAGGAGACAGCAATACTGAATAACAGTCTACACTGTGTCACTAGATCCTTATACAGGGGTATAATGAGGCCTCACTGTACAGGAGAGACCGGAGCGCTGAGCAGGGGACTGATCACAAGAGCTGACAATCTGAGGACACAGCAATGCTGAATAACAGTCTACACTGCGTCACTAGATCCTTATACAGGGGTATAATGAGGCCTCACTGTACAGGAGAGAACGGAGCGAGGAGCCGGGGTCTGATCACAAGAGCTGACAATCGGAGGAAACAGCAATGCTGAATAACAGTCAACACTGCGTCACTAGATCCTTATACAGGGGTATAATGAGGCCTCACTGTACAGGAGAGACCGGAGCGATGAGCAGGGGCCTGATCACAAGAGCTGACGATCTGAGGAAGCAGCAATGCTGAATAACAGTCTACACTGCGTCACTAGATCCTTATACAGGGGTATAATGAGGCCTCACTGTACAGGAGAGACCGGAGCGAGGAGCCCGGGCCTGATCACAAGAGCTGACTATCTGAGGAAGAAGCAATGCTGAATAACAGTCTACACTGCGTCACTAGATCCTTATACAGGGGTATAATGAGGCCTCACTGTACAGGAGAGACCGGAGCGAGGAGCAGGGGCCTGACCACAAGAGCTGACAATCTGAGGAGACAGCAATGCTGAACAACAGTCTACACTGCGTCACTAGATCCTTATACAGAAGTATAATGAGGCCTCACTGTACAGGAGAGACCGGAGCGAGGAGCAGGGGCCTGATCACAAGAGCTGACAATCTGAGGAGACAGCAATGCTGAATAACAGCCTACACTGCGTCACTAGAGCCTTATACAGGGGTATAATGAGGCCTCAATGTACAGGAGAGACCGGAGCGCGGAGCAGGGGACTGATCACAAGAACTGACAATCTGAGGACACAGCAATGCTGAATAACAGTCTACACTGTGTCACTAGATCCTTATACAGGGGTATAATGAGGCCTCACTGTACAGGAGAGACCAGAGCGAGGAGCCGGGGCCTGAGCACAAGAGCTGACAATCTGAGGAAACAGCAATGCTGAATAACAGTCTACACTGCGTCACTAGATCCTTATACAGGGGTATAATGAGGTCTCACTGTACAGGAGAGACCGGAGCGCGGAGCAGGGGACTGATCACAAGAGCTGACAATCTGAGGAAACAGCAATGCTGAATAACAGTCTACACTGCGTCACTAGATCCTTATACAGGGGTATAATGAGGCCTCACTGTACAGGAGAGACCGGAGCGAGGAGCAGGGGCCTGATCACAAGAGCTGACAATCTGAGGAAACAGCAATGCTGAATAACAGTCTACAATGCGTCACTAGATCCTTATACAGGGGTATAATGAGGCCTCACTGTACAGGAGAGACCGGAGCGAGGAGCCAGGGCCTGATCACAAGAGCTGACAATCTGAGGAAACAGCAATACTGAATAACAGTCTACACTGCATCACTAGATCCTTATACAGGGGTATAATGAGGCCTCACTGTACAGGAGAGACCGGAGCGAGGAGCCGGGGCCTGATCACAAGAGCTGACAATCTGGGGAAACAGCAATGCTGAATAACAGTCTACACTGCGTCACTAGATCCTTATACAGGGGTATAATGAGGCCTCACTGTACAGGAGAGACCGGAGCGAGGAGCCGGGGCCTGATCACAAGAGCTGACAATCTGAGGAAACAGCAATGCTGAATAACAGTCTACACTGCGTCACTAGATACTTATACAGGGGTATAATGAGGCCTCACTGTACAGGCAAAGACCGGAGCGAGGAGCCGGGGCCTGATCACAAGAGCTGACAATCTGAGGAAACAGCAATGCTGAATAACAGTCTACACTGCGTCACTAGATCCTTATACAGGGTTATAATGAGGCCTCACTGTGCAGGAGAGACCGGAGCGAGGAGCCGGGGCCTGATCACAAGAACTGACAATCTGAGGAAACAGCAATGCTGAATAACGGTCTACACTGCGTCACTAGATCCTTATACAGGGGTATAATGAGGCCTCACTGTACAGGAGAGACCGGAGCGAGAATTCGGGGCCTGATCACAAGAGCTGACAATCTGAGGAAACAACAATGCTGAATAACAGTCTACACTGCGTCACTAGATCCTTATACAGGGGTATAATGAGGCCTCACTGTACAGGAGAGACCGGAGCGAGGAGCAGGGGCCTGATCACAAGAGCTGACAATCTGAGGAAACAGCAATGCTGAATAACAGTCTACACTGCGTCACTAGATCCTTATACAGGGGTATAATGAGGCCTCACTGTACAGGCAAAAACCGGAGCGAGGAGCCGGGGCCTGATCACAAGAGCTGACAATCTGAGAAAACAGCAATGCAGAATAACAGTCTACACTGCGTCACTAGATCCTTATACAGGGGTATAATGAGGCCTCACTGTACAGGAGAGACCGGAGCGAGGAGCAGAGGCCTGATCACAAGAGCTGACAATCTGAGAAAACAGCAATGCCGAATAACAGTCTACACTGCGTCACTAGATCCTTATAAAGAAGTATAATGAGGCCTCACTGTACAGGAGAGACCGGAGCGAGGAGCCGGGGCCTGATCACAAGTGCTGACAATCTGAGGAGACAGCAATGCTGAATAACAGTGTACACTGCGTCACTAGATCCTTATAAAGAAGTATAATGAGGCCTCACTGTACAGGAGAGACCGGAGCGAGGAGCCGGGGCCTGATCACAAGTGCTGACAATCTGAGGAGACAGCAATGCTGAATAACAGTCTACACTGCGTCACTAGATCCTTATACAGGTGTATAATGAGGCCTCACTGTACAGGAGAGACCGGAGCGAGGAGCCGGGGCCTGATCACAAGAGCTGACAATCTGAGGAAACAGAAATGCTGAATAACAGTCTACACTGCGTCACTAGATCCTTATACAGGTGTATAATGAGGCCTCACTGTACAGGAGAGACCGGAGCGAGGAACCGGGGCCTGATCACAAGAGCTGACAATCTGAGGAAACCGCAATGCTGATAACAGTCTACACTGCGTCGCTAGATCCTTATACAGGGGTATAATTAGGCCTCACTGTAAAGGAGAGACCGGAGCGAGGAGCAGGGGCCTGATCACAAGAGCTGACAATCTGAGGAAACAGAAATGCTGAATAACAGTCTATACTGCGTCACTAGATCCTTATACAGGGGTATAATGAGGCCTCACTGTACAGGAGAGACCGGAGCGAGGAGCAGAGGCCTGATCACAAGAGCTGACAATCTGAGGAGACAGCAATGCTGAATAACAGTCTACACTGCGTCACTAGATACTTATACAGGGGTATAATGAGGCCTCACTGTACAGGAGAGACCGGAGCGAGGACCAGGGGCCTGATCACAAGAGCTGACAATCTGAGGAGACAGCAATGCTGAATAACAGTCTACACTGTGTCATTAGATCCTTATACAGGGGTATAATGAGGCCTCACTGTACAAGAGAGACCAGAGCGAGGAGCCGGGGCCTGATCACAAGAGCTGACAATCTGAGGAAACAGCAATGCTGAATAACAGTCTACACTGCGTCACTAGATCCTTATACAGGGGTATAATGAGGCCTCACTGTACAGGAGAGACCAGAGCGAGGAGCCGGGGCCTGATCACAAGAGCTGACAATCTGAGGAAACAGCAATGCTGAATAACAGTCTACACTGCGTCTCTAGATCCTTATACAGGGGTATAATGAGGCCTCACTGTACAGGCAAAGACCGGAGCGAGGAGCCGGGGCCTGATCACAAGAGCTGACAATCTGAGGAAACAGCAATACTGAATAACAGTCTACACTGCGTCACTAGATCCTTATACAGGGGTATAATGAGGCCTCACTGTACAGGAGAGACCGGAGCGAGGAGCCGGGGCCTGATCACAAGAACTGACAATCTGAGGAAACAGCAATGCTGAATAACAGTCTACACTGCGTCACTAGATCCTTATACAGGGGTATAATGAGGCCTCACTGTACAGGAGAGACCGGAGCGAGGAGCAGGGGCCTGATCACAAGAGCTGACAATCTGAGGAAACAGCAATGCTGAATAACAGTCTACACTGCGTCACTAGATACTTATACAAGGGTATAATGAGGCCTCACTGTACAGGAGAGACCGTAGAGCGGAGCAGTGGACTGATCACAAGAGCTGACAATCTGAGGAAACAGCAATGCTGAATAACAGTCTATACTGCGTCACTAGATCCTTATACAGGGGCATAATGAGGCCTCACTGTACAGGAGAGACCGGAGCGAGGAGCAGGGGCCTGATCACAAGAGCTGACAATCTGAGGAAACAGCAATGCTGAATAACAGTCTACACTGCGTCACTAGATCCTTATACAGGGGTATAATGAGGCCTCACTGTACAGGAGAGACCGGAGCGAGGAGCAGGGGCCTGATCACAAGAGCTGACAATCTGAGGAAACAGCAATGCTGAATAACAGTCTACACTGCGTCACTAGATCCTTATACAGGGGTATAATGAGGCCTCACTGTACAGGCAAAGACCGGAGCGAGGAGTCGGGGCCTGATCACAAGAGCTGACAATCTGAGGAAACAGCAATGCAGAATAACAGTCTACACTGCATCACTAGATCCTTATACAGGGGTATAATGAGGCCTCACTGTACAGGAGAGACCGGAGCGAGGAGCCGGGGCCTGATCACAAGAGCTGACAATCTGGGGAAACAGCAATGCTGAATAACAGTCTACACTGCGTCACTAGATCCTTATACAGGGGTATAATGAGGCCTCACTGTACAGGAGAGACCGGAGCGAGGAGCCGGGGCCTGATCACAAGAGCTGACAATCTGAGGAAACAGCAATGCTGATAACAGTCTACACTGCGTCACTAGATCCTTATACAGGGGTATAATGAGGCCTCACTGTACAGGAGAGACCAGAGTGAGGAGCAGGGGCCTGATCACAAGAGCTGACAATCTGAGGAAACAGAAATGCTGAATAACAGTCTACACTGCGTCACTAGATCCTTATACAGGGGTATAATGAGGCCTCACTGTACAGGAGAGACCAGAGCGAGGAGCAGAGGCCTGATCACAAGAGCTGACAATCTGAGGAAACAGAAATGCTGAATAACAGTCTACACTGCGTCACTAGATCCTTATACAGGGGTATAATGAGGCCTCACTGTACAAGAGAGACCGGAGCGAGGAGTCGGGGCCTGTTCACAAGAGCTGACAATCTGAGGAGACAGCAAAGCTGATTAACAGTCTACACTGCGTCACTAGATCCTTATACAGGGGTATAATGAGGCCTCACTGTACAGGAGAGACCGGAGCATGGACCAGCGGCCTGATCACAAGAGCTGACAATCTGAGGAGACAGCAATGCTGAATAACAGTCTACACTGTGTCACTAGATCCTTATACAGGGGTATAATGAGGCCTCACTGTACAGGAGAGACCGGAGCGCTGAGCAGGGGACTGATCACAAGAGCTGACAATCTGAGGACACAGCAATGCTGAATAACAGTCTACACTGCGTCACTAGATCCTTATACAGGGGTATAATGAGGCCTCACTGTACAGGAGAGAACGGAGCGAGGAGCCGGGGTCTGATCACAAGAGCTGACAATCGGAGGAAACAGCAATGCTGAATAACAGTCAACACTGCGTCACTAGATCCTTATACAGGGGTATAATGAGGCCTCACTGTACAGGAGAGACCGGAGCGATGAGCAGGGGCCTGATCACAAGAGCTGACGATCTGAGGAAGCAGCAATGCTGAATAACAGTCTACACTGCGTCACTAGATCCTTATACAGGGGTATAATGAGGCCTCACTGTACAGGAGAGACCGGAGCGAGGAGCCCGGGCCTGATCACAAGAGCTGACTATCTGAGGAAGCAGCAATGCTGAATAACAGTCTACACTGCGTCACTAGATCCTTATACAGGGGTATAATGAGGCCTCACTGTACAGGAGAGACCGGAGCGAGGAGCAGGGGCCTGACCACAAGAGCTGACAATCTGAGGAGACAGCAATGCTGAACAACAGTCTACACTGCGTCACTAGATCCTTATACAGAAGTATAATGAGGCCTCACTGTACAGGAGAGACCGGAGCGAGGAGCAGGGGCCTGATCACAAGAGCTGACAATCTGAGGAGACAGCAATGCTGAATAACAGCCTACACTGCGTCACTAGAGCCTTATACAGGGGTATAATGAGGCCTCAATGTACAGGAGAGACCGGAGCGCGGAGCAGGGGACTGATCACAAGAACTGACAATCTGAGGACACAGCAATGCTGAATAACAGTCTACACTGTGTCACTAGATCCTTATACAGGGGTATAATGAGGCCTCACTGTACAGGAGAGACCAGAGCGAGGAGCCGGGGCCTGAGCACAAGAGCTGACAATCTGAGGAAACAGCAATGCTGAATAACAGTCTACACTGCGTCACTAGATCCTTATACAGGGGTATAATGAGGTCTCACTGTACAGGAGAGACCGGAGCGCGGAGCAGGGGACTGATCACAAGAGCTGACAATCTGAGGAAACAGCAATGCTGAATAACAGTCTACACTGCGTCACTAGATCCTTATACAGGGGTATAATGAGGCCTCACTGTACAGGAGAGACCGGAGCGAGGAGCAGGGGCCTGATCACAAGAGCTGACAATCTGAGGAAACAGCAATGCTGAATAACAGTCTACAATGCGTCACTAGATCCTTATACAGGGGTATAATGAGGCCTCACTGTACAGGAGAGACCGGAGCGAGGAGCCAGGGCCTGATCACAAGAGCTGACAATCTGAGGAAACAGCAATACTGAATAACAGTCTACACTGCATCACTAGATCCTTATACAGGGGTATAATGAGGCCTCACTGTACAGGAGAGACCGGAGCGAGGAGCCGGGGCCTGATCACAAGAGCTGACAATCTGGGGAAACAGCAATGCTGAATAACAGTCTACACTGCGTCACTAGATCCTTATACAGGGGTATAATGAGGCCTCACTGTACAGGAGAGACCGGAGCGAGGAGCCGGGGCCTGATCACAAGAGCTGACAATCTGAGGAAACAGCAATGCTGAATAACAGTCTACACTGCGTCACTAGATACTTATACAGGGGTATAATGAGGCCTCACTGTACAGGCAAAGACCGGAGCGAGGAGCCGGGGCCTGATCACAAGAGCTGACAATCTGAGGAAACAGCAATGCTGAATAACAGTCTACACTGCGTCACTAGATCCTTATACAGGGTTATAATGAGGCCTCACTGTGCAGGAGAGACCGGAGCGAAGAGCCGGGGCCGGATCACAAGAGCTGACAATCTGAGGAAACAGCAATGCTGAATAACGGTCTACACTGCGTCACTAGATCCTTATACAGGGGTATAATGAGGCCTCACTGTACAGGAGAGACCGGAGAGAGAATTCGGGGCCTGATCACAAGAGCTGACAATCTGAGGAAACAACAATGCTGAATAACAGTCTACACTGCGTCACTAGATCCTTATACAGGGGTATAATGAGGCCTCACTGTACAGGAGAGACCGGAGCGAGGAGCAGGGGCCTGATCACAAGAGCTGACAATCTGAGGAAACAGCAATGCTGAATAACAGTCTACACTGCGTCACTAGATCCTTATACAGGGGTATAATGAGGCCTCACTGTACAGGCAAAAACCGGAGCGAGGAGCCGGGGCCTGATCACAAGAGCTGACAATCTGAGAAAACAGCAATGCAGAATAACAGTCTACACTGCGTCACTAGATCCTTATACAGGGGTATAATGAGGCCTCACTGTACAGGAGAGACCGGAGCGAGGAGCAGAGCCCTGATCACAAGAGCTGACAATCTGAGAAAACAGCAATGCCGAATAACAGTCTACACTGCGTCACTAGATCCTTATAAAGAAGTATAATGAGGCCTCAATGTACAGGAGAGACCGGAGCGAGGAGCCGGGGCCTGATCACAAGTGCTGACAATCTGAGGAGACAGCAATGCTGAATAACAGTGTACACTGCGTCACTAGATCCTTATAAAGAAGTATAATGAGGCCTCACTGTACAGGAGAGACCGGAGCGAGGAGCCGGGGCCTGATCACAAGTGCTGACAATCTGAGGAGACAGCAATGCTGAATAACAGTCTACACTGCGTCACTAGATCCTTATACAGGTGTATAATGAGGCCTCACTGTACAGGAGAGACCGGAGCGAGGAGCCGGGGCCTGATCACAAGAGCTGACAATCTGAGGAAACAGAAATGCTGAATAACAGTCTACACTGCGTCACTAGATCCTTATACAGGTGTATAATGAGGCCTCACTGTACAGGAGAGACCGGAGCGAGGAACCGGGGCCTGATCACAAGAACTGACAATCTGAGGAAACAGAAATGCTGAATAACAGTCTACACTGCGTCACTAGATCCTTATACAGGTGTATAATGAGGCCTCACTGTACAGGAGAGACCGGAGCGAGGAGTCGGGGCCTGATCACAAGAGCTGCAAATCTGAGGAAACAGCAATGCTGAATAACAGTCTACACTGCGTCACTAGATCCTTATACAGGGGTATAATGAGGCCTCACTGTACAGGAGAGACCGGAGCGAGGAGCCGGGGCCTGATCACAAGAGCTGACAATCTGAGGAAACCGCAATGCTGATAACAGTCTACACTGCGTCGCTAGATCCTTATACAGGGGTATAATTAGGCCTCACTGTACAGGAGAGACCGGAGCGAGGAGCAGGGGCCTGATCACAAGAGCTGACAATCTGAGGAAACAGAAATGCTGAATAACAGTCTATACTGCGTCACTAGATCCTTATACAGGGGTATAATGAGGCCTCACTGTACAGGAGAGACCGGAGCGAGGAGCAGAGGCCTGATCACAAGAGCTGACAATCTGAGGAGACAGCAATGCTGAATAACAGTCTACACTGCGTCACTAGATACTTATACAGGGGTATAATGAGGCCTCACTGTACAGGAGAGACCGGAGCGAGGACCAGGGGCCTGATCACAAGAGCTGACAATCTGAGGAGACAGCAATGCTGAATAACAGTCTACACTGTGTCATTAGATCCTTATACAGGGGTATAATGAGGCCTCACTGTACAGGAGAGACCGGAGCGAGGAGCCGGGGCCTGATCACAAGAGCTGACAATCTGAGGAAACAGCAATGCTGAAAAACAGTCTACACTGCGTCACTAGATCCTTATACAGGGGTATAATGAGGCCTCACTGTACAGGAGAGACCAGAGCGAGGAGCCGGGGCCTGATCACAAGAGCTGACAATCTGAGGAAACAGCAATGCTGAATAACAGTCTACACTGCGTCTCTAGATCCTTATACAGGGGTATAATGAGGCCTCACTGTACAGGCAAAGACCGGAGCGAGGAGCCGGGGCCTGATCACAAGAGCTGACAATCTGAGGAAACAGCAATACTGAATAACAGTCTACACTGCGTCACTAGATCCTTATACAGGGGTATAATGAGGCCTCACTGTACAGGAGAGACCGGAGCGAGGAGCCGGGGCCTGATCACAAGAACTGACAATCTGAGGAAACAGCAATGCTGAATAACAGTCTACACTGCGTCACTAGATCCTTATACAGGGGTATAATGAGGCCTCACTGTACAGGAGAGACCGGAGCGAGGAGCAGGGGCCTGATCACAAGAGCTGACAATCTGAGGAAACAGCAATGCTGAATAACAGTCTACACTGCGTCACTAGATACTTATACAAGGGTATAATGAGGCCTCACTGTACAGGAGAGACCGGAGCGAGGAGCAGGGGCCTGATCACAAGAGCTGACGATCTGAGGAAGCAGCAATGCTGAATAACAGTCTACACTGCGTCACTAGATCCTTATACAGGGGTATAATGAGGCCTCACTGTACAGGAGAGACCGGAGCGATAAGCAGGGGCCTGATCACAAGAGCTGACGATCTGAGGAAGCAGCAATGCTGAATAACAGTCTACACTGCGTCACTAGATCCTTATACAGGGGTATAATGAGGCCTCACTGTACAGGAGAGACCAGAGCGAGGAGCAGAGGCCTGATCACAAGAGTTGACGATCTGAGGAAGCAGCAATGCTGAATAACAGTCTACACTGCGTCACTAGATCCTTATACAGGGTTATAATGAGGCCTCACTGTACAGGAGAGACCGGAGCGAGGAGCCGGGGCCTGATCACAAGAGCTGACAATCTGAAGAAACAGCAATGCTGAATAACAGTCTACACTGCGTCACTAGATCCTTAAACAGGGGTATAATGAGGCCTCACTGTACAGGAGAGACCGGAGCGAGGAGCCGGGGCCTGAGCACAAGAGCTGACAATCTGAGGAAACAGCAATGCTGAATAACAGTCTACACTGCGTCACTAGATCCTTATACAGGGGTATAATGAGGTCTCACTGTACAGGAGAGACGGGAGCGATGAGCCGGGGCCTGATCACAAGAGCTGACAATCTGAGGAAACAGCAATGCTGAATAACAGTCTACACTGCGTCACTAGATCCTTATACAGGAGTATAATGAGGCCTCACTGTACAGGAGAGAGCGGAGCGAGGAGCAGGGGCCTGATCACAAGAGCTGACAATCTGAGGAAGCAGCAATTCTGAATAACAGTATACACTGCGTCACTAGATCCTTATACAGGAGTATAATGAGGCCTCACTGTACAGGAGAGACCGGAGCGAGGAGCAGGGGCCTGATCACAAGAGCTGACAATCTGAGGAAACAGCAATGCTGAATAACAGTCTACACTGCGTCACTAGATCCTTATACAGGGGTATAACGAGGCCTCACTGTACAGGAGAGAACGGAGCGAGGAGCCCGGGCCTGATCACAAGAGCTGACAATCGGAGGAGACAGAAATGCTGAATAACAGTCTACACTGCGTCACTAGATCCTTATACAGGGGTATAATGAGGCCTCACTGTACAAGAGAGAGCGGAGCGAGGAGCAGGGGCCTGATCACAAGAGCTAACAATCTGAGGAAACAGAAATGCTGAATAAAAGTCTACACTGCGTCACTAGATCCTTATACAGGGGTATAACGAGGCCTCACTGTACAGGAGAGAACGGAGTGAGGAGCCCGGGCCTGATCACAAGAGCTGACAATCTGAGGACATAGCAATGCTGAATAACAGTCTACACTGCGTCACTAGATCCTTATACAGGGGTATAATGAGGCCTCACTGTACAGGCAAAGACCGGAGCGAGGAGCCGGGGCCTGATCACAAGAGCTGACAATCTGAGGAGACAGCAATGCTGAATAACAGTCTACACTGCGTCACTAGATCCTTATACAGGGGTATAATGAGGCCTCACTGTACAGGAGAGACCGGAGCGCGGAGCAGGGGCCTTATCACAAGAGCTGACAATCTGAGGAAACAGCAATGCTGAATAACAGTCTACACTGCGTCACTAGATCCTTATACAGGGGTATAATGAGGCCTCACTGTACAGGCAAAGACCGGAGCGAGGAGCCGGGGCCTGATCACAAGAGCTGACAATCTGAGGAGACAGCAATGCTGAATAACAGTCTACACTGCATCACTAGATCCTTATACAGGAGTATAATGAGGCCTCACTGTACAGGAGAGACCCGAGCGAGGAGCCGGGGCCTGTTCGCAAAAGCTGACAATCTGAGGAGACAGCAATGCTGAATAACAGTCTACACTGTGTCACTAGATCCTTATACAGGGGTATAATGAGGCCTCACTGTACAGGAGAGACCGGAGCGAGGAGCAGGGGCCTGATCACAAGAGCTGACAATCTGAGGAGACAGCAATGCTGAATAACAGTCTACACTGCGTCACTAGATCCTTATACAGGGGTATAATGAGGCCTCACTGTACAGGCAAAGACCGGAGCGAGGAGCCGGGGCCTGATCACAAGAGCTGACAATCTGAGGAGACAGCAATGCTGAATAACAGTCTACACTGCGTCACTAGATCCTTATACAGGGGTATAATGAGGCCTCACTGTACAGGAGAGACCGGAGCGCGGAGCAGGGGCCTTATCACAAGAGCTGACAATCTGAGGAAACAGCAATGCTGAATAACAGTCTACACTGCGTCACTAGATCCTTATACAGGGGTATAATGAGGCCTCACTGTACAGGCAAAGACCGGAGCGAGGAGCCGGGGCCTGATCACAAGAGCTGACAATCTGAGGAGACAGCAATGCTGAATAACAGTCTACACTGCATCACTAGATCCTTATACAGGAGTATAATGAGGCCTCACTGTACAGGAGAGACCCGAGCGAGGAGCCGGGGCCTGAACGCAAAAGCTGACAATCTGAAGAGACAGCAATGCTGAATAACAGTCTACACTGCGTCACTAGATCCTTATACAGGGGTATAATGAGGCCTCACTGTACAGGAGAGACCGGAGCGAGGAGCAGGGGCCTGATCACAAGAGCTGACAATCTGAGGAGACAGCAATGCTGAATAACAGTCTACACTGCGTCACTAGATCCTTATACAGGAGTATAACGAGGCCTCACTGTACAGGAGTGACCGGAGCGAGGAGCCGGGGCCTGATCACAAGAGCTGACAATCTGAGGAGACAGCAATGCTGAATAACAGTCTACACTGCATCACTAGATGCTGATACAGGGGTATAATGAGGCCTCACTGTACAGGAGAGACCGGAGTGAGGAGCCGGGGCCTGATCACAAGAGCTGACAATCTGAGGAGACAGCAATGCTGAATAACAGTCTACACTGCGTCACTAGATCCTTATACAGGAGTATAATGAGGCCTCACTGTACAGGAGAGACCGGAGCGAGGAGCCGGGGCCTGATCACAAGAGCTGACAATCTGAGGAGACAGCAATGCTGAATAACAGTCTACACTGCGTCACTAGATCCTTATACAGGGGTATAATGAGGCCTCACTGTACAGGAGAGACCGGAGCGAGGAGCAGAGGCCTCATCACAAGAGCTGACAATCTGAGGAAACAGCAATGCTGAATAACAGTCTACACTGCGTCACTAGATCGTTATACAGGGGTATAATGAGGCCTCACTGTACAGGAGAGACCGGAGCGAGGAGCCGGGGCCTGATCACAAGAGCTGACAATCTCAGGACACAGCAATGCTGAATAACAGTCTACACTGCGTCACTAGATCCTTATACAGGGGTATAATGAGGCCTCACTGTACAGGAGAGACCGGAGCGAGGAGCAGGGGCCTGATCACAAGAGCTGACAATCTGAGGACACAGCAATGCTGAATAACAGTCTACACTGCGTCACTAGATCCTTATACAGGGGTATAATGAGGCCTCACTGTACAGGAGAGACGGGAGCGAGGAGCCGGGGCCTGAGCACAAGAGCTGACAATCTGAGGAAACAGCAATGCTGAATAACAGTCTACACTGCGTCACTAGATACTTATACAGGGGTATAATGAGGTCTCACTGTACAGGAGAGACCGGAGCGCGGAGCAGGGGACTGATCACAAGAGCTGACAATCTGAGGAAACAGCAATGCTGAATAACAGTCTACACTGCATCACTAGATCCTTATACAGGGGTATAATGAGGCCTCACTGTACAGGAGAGACCGGAGCGAGGAGCCGGGGCCTGATCACAAGAGCTGACAATCTGGGGAAACAGCAATGCTGAATAACAGTCTACACTGCGTCACTAGATCCTTATACAGGGGTATAATGAGGCCTCACTGTACAGGAGAGACCGGAGCGAGGAGCCGGGGCCTGATCACAAGAGCTGACAATCTGAGGAAACAGCAATGCTGAATAACAGTCTACACTGCGTCACTAGCTCCTTATACAGGGGTATAATGAGGCCTCACTGTACAGGCAAATACCGGAGCGAGGAGCCGGGGCCTGATCACAAGAGCTGACAATCTGAGGAAACAGCAATGCTGAATAACAGTTTACACTGCGTCACTAGATCCTTATACAGGAGTATAATGAGGCCTCACTGTACAGGAGAGACCGGAGTGAGGAGCCGGTGCCTGATCACAAGAGCTGACAATCTGAGGAAACAGCAATGCTGAATAACAGTCTACACTGCGTCACTAGATCCTTATACAGGGGTATAATGAGGCCTCACTGTACAGGAGAGACCGGAGCGAGGAGCCGGGGCCTGATCACAAGAGCTGACAATCTGGGGAAACAGCAATGCTGAATAACAGTCTACACTGCGTCACCAGATCCTTATACAGGGGTATAATGAGGCCTCACTGTACAGGAGAGACCGGAGCGAGGAGTCGGGGCCTGATCACAAGAGCTGACAATCTGAGGAAACAGCAATGCTGAATAACAGTCTACACTGCGTCACTAGCTCCTTATACAGGGGTATAATGAGGCCTCACTGTACAGGCAAAGACCGGAGCGAGGAGCCGGGGCCTGATCACAAGAGCTGACAATCTGAGGAAACAGCAATGCTGAATAACAGTCTACACTGCGTCACTAGATCCTTATACAGGGGTATAATGAGGCCTCACTGTACAGGAGAGACCGGAGCGAGGAGCCTGGGCCTGATCACAAGAGCTGACAATCTGAGGACACAGCAATGCTGAATAACAGTCTACACTGCGTCACTAGATCCTTATACAGGGGTATAATGAGGCCTCACTGTACAGGAGAGACCGGAGTGAGGAGTCGGGGCCTGATCACAAGAGCTGACAATCTGAGGAAACAGCAATGCTGAATAACGGTCTACACTGCGTCACTAGATCCTTATACAGGGGTATAATGAGGCCTCAATGTACAGGAGAGACCGGAGCGAGGAGCCGGGGCCTGATCACAAGAGCTGACAATCTGAGGAAACAGCAATGCTGAATAACAGTCTACACTGCGTCACTAGATCCTTATACAAGGGTATAATGAGGCCTCACTGTACAGGAGAGACCGGAGCGAGGAGCAGGGGCCTGATCACAAGAGCTAACAATCTGAGGACACAGCAATGCTGAATAACAGTCTACACTGCATCACTAGATCCTTATACAAGGGTAAAATGAGGCCTCACTGTACAGGAGAGACCGGAGCAGGGGACTGATCACAAGAGCTGAAAATCTGAGGAAACAGCAATGCTGAATAACAGTCTACACTGCGTCACTAGATCCTTCTACGGGGTATAATGAGGCCTCACTGTACAGGAGAGACCGGAGCGAGGAGCAGAGGCCTGATCACAAGAGCTGACAATCTGAGGACACAGCAATGCTGGATAACAGTCTACACTGCGTCACTAGATCCTTATACAGGGGTATAATGAGGCCTCACTGTACAGGAGAGACCGGAGCGAGGAGCAGAGGCCTGATCACAAGAGCTGACAATCTGAGGAGACAGCAATGCCGAATAACAGTCTACACTGCGTCACTAGATCCTGATACAGAAGTATAATGAGGCCTCACTGTACAGGAGAGACCGGAGCACGGAGCAGGGGACTGATCACAAGAGCTGACAATCTGAGGACACAGCAATGCTGAATAACAGTCTACACTGCGTCACTAGATTCTTATACAGGGGTATAATGAGGCCTCACTGTACAGGAGAGACCGGAGCGCGGAGCAGGGGCCTGATCACAAGAGCTGACAATCTGAGGAAACAGCAATGCTGAATAACGGTCTACACTGCGTCACTAGATCCTTATACAGGGGTATAATGAGGCCTCACTGTACAGGAGAGACCGGAGCGAGGAGCAGGGGCCTGATCACAAGAGCTGACAACCTGAGGAAACAGCAATGCTGAATAACAGTCTACACTGCGTCACTAGATCCTTATACAGGGGTATAATGAGGCCTCACTGTACAGGAGAGACCGGAGCGAGGAGCCGGGGCCTGATCACAAGAGCTGAAAATCTGAGGAAACAGCAATGCTGAATAACAGTCTACACTGCGTCACTACATCCTTATACAGGGGTATAATGAGGCCTCACTGTACAGGAGAGACCGGAGCGAGGAGCCGGGGCCATATCACAAGAGCTGACAATCTGAGGACACAGCAATGCCGAATAACAGCCTACACTGCGTCACTAGATCCTAATACAGGGGTATAATGAGGCCTCACTGTACAGGAGAGACCGGAGCGAGGAGCAGAGGCCTGATCACAAGAGCTGACAATGTGAGGTCACAGTAATGCCGAATAACAGCCTACACTGCGTCACTAGATCCTTATACAGAAGTATAATGAGGCCTCACTGTACAGGAGAGACCGGAGCACGGAGCAGGGGACTGATCACAAGAGCTGACAATCTGAGGAGACAGCAATGCTGAATAACAGTCTACACTGCGTCACTAGATCCTTATACAGGGGTATAATGAGGCCTCACTGTACAGGAGAGCCCGGAGCGAGGACCAGGGGCCTGATCACAAGAGCTGACAATCTGAGGAAACAGCAATGCTGAATAACAGTCTACACTGCGTCACTAGATCCTTATACAGGGGTATAATGAGGCCTCACTGTACAGGAGAGACCGGAGCGAGGAGCCGGGGCCTGATCACAAGTGCTGACAATCTGAGGAGACAGCAATGCTGAATAACAGTCTACACTGCGTCACTAGATCCTATCCTTATACAGGGGTATAATGAGGCCTCACTGTACAGGAGAGCCCGGAGCGAGGAGCAGGGGCCTGATCACAAGAGCTGACAATCTGAGGAAACAACAAAGCTGAATAACAGTCTACACTGCGTCACTAGATCCTTATACAGGGGTATAATGAGGCCTCACTGTACAGGAGAGACCGAAGCGAGGAGCCGGGGCCTGATCACAAGTGCTGACAATCTGAGGAAACAGCAATGCTGAATAACAGTCTACACTGCGTCACTAGATCCTTATACAGGGGTATAATGAGGCCTCACTGTACAGGAGAGACCGGAGCGAGGAGCAGAGGCCTGATCACAAGAGCTGACAATCTGAGGAAACAGCAATGCTGAACAACAGTCTACACTGCGTCACTAGATCCTTATACAGGTGTATAATGAGACCTCACTGTACAGGAGAGACCGGAACGAGGAGCAGGGGACTGATCACAAGAGCTGACAATCTGAGGAGACAGCAATGCTGAATAACAGTCAACACTGCGTCACTAGATCCTTATACAGGGGTATAATGAGGCCTCACTGTACAGGAGAGACCGGAGCGAGGAGCAGGGGACTGATCACAAGAGCTGACAATCTGAGGAGAGAGCAATGCTGAATAACAGTCTACACTGCGTCACCAGATCCTTATACAGGGGTATAATGAGGCCTCACTGTACAGGAGAGACCGGAGCAAGGAGCAGAGGCCTGATCACAAGAGCTGACAATCTGAGGAAACAGCAATGCTGAATAACAGTCTACACTGCGTCACTAGATCCTTATACAGAAGTATAATGAGGCCTCAATGTACAGGAGAGACTGGAGCGAGGAGCCGGGGCCTGATCACAAGAGCTAACAATCTGAGGAGACAGCAATGCTGAATAACAGTCTACACTGCCTCACCAGATCCTTATACAGGGGTATAATGAGTCCTCACTGTACAGGAGAGACTGGAGCGGGGAGCAGGGGCCTGATCACAAGAGCTGACAATCTGAGGACACAGCAATGCTGAATAACAGTCTACACTGCGTCACTAGATCCTTATACAGGGGTATAATGAGTCCTCACTGTACAGGAGAGACCGGAGCGAGGAGCCGGGGCCTGATCACAAGTGCTGACAATCTGAGGAGACAGCAATGCTGAATAACAGTCTACACTGCGTCACTAGATCCTTATACAGGGGTATAATGAGGCCTCACTGTACAGGAGAGACCGGAGCGAGGAGTCGGGGCCTGATCACAAGAGCTGCAAATCTGAGGAAACAGCAATGCTGAATAACAGTCTACACTGCGTCACTAGATCCTTATACAGGGGTATAATGAGGCCTCACTATACATGAGAGACCGGAGCGAGGAGCAGAGGCCTGATCACAAGAGCTGACAATCTGAGGAATCAGAAATGCTGAATAACAGTCTACACTGCGTCACTAGATCCTTATACAGGTGTATAATGAGGCCTCACTGTACAGGAGAGACCGGAGCGAGGAGTCGGGGCCTGATCACAAGAGCTGCAAATCTGAGGAAACAGCAATGCTGAATAACAGTCTACACTGCGTCACTAGATCCTTATACAGGGGTATAATGAGGCCTCACTGTACAGGAGAGACCGGAGCGAGGAGCTGGGGCCTGATCACAAGAGCTGACAATCTGAGGAAACAGAAATGCTGAATAACAGTCTACACTGCGTCACTATATCCTTATACAGGTGTATAATGAGGCCTCACTGTACAGGAGAGACTGGAGCGAGGAGACGGGGCCTGATCACAAGAGCTGACAATCTGAGGAGACAGCAATGCTGAATAACAGTCTACACTGCGTCACTAGATCCTTATACAGGAGTATAATGAGGCCTCACTGTACAGGAGAGACCAGAGCGAGGAGCGGTGGCCTGATCACAAGAGGTGACAATCTGAGGAAACAGCAATGCTGAATAACAGTCTACACTGCGTCACTAGATCCTTATACAGGGGTATAATGAGGCCTCACTGTACAGGAGAGACGGGAGCGAGGAGCCGGGGCCTGAGCACAAGAGCTGACAATCTGAGGAAACAGCAATGCTGAATAACAGTCTACACTGCGTCACTAGATCCTTATACAGGGGAATAATGAGGACTCACTATACAGGAGAGACCGGAGCGAGGAGCCGGGGCCTGATCACAAGAGCTGACAATCTGAGGAAACAGCAATGCTGAATAACAGTCTACACTGCGTCACTAGATCCTTATACAGGGGTATAATGAGGCCTCACTGTACAGGAGAGACCGGAGCGCAGAGCAGGGGACTGATCACAAGAGCTGACAATCTGAGGAAACAGCAATGCTGAATAACAGTCTACACTGCGTCACTAGATCCTTATACAGGGGTATAATGAGGCCTCACTGTACAGGAGAGACCGGAGCGCGGAGCAGGGGACTGATCACAAGAGCTGACAATCTGAGGAAACAGCAATGCTGAATAACAGTCTACACTGCGTCACTAGATCCTTATACTGGGGTATAATGAGGCCTTACTGTACAGGAGAGAACGGAGCGAGGAGCAGAGGCCTGATCACAAGAGCTGACAATCTGAGGAAACAGCAATGCTGAATAACAGTCTACACTGCGTCACTAGATCCTTATACAGGGGTATAATGAGGCCTCACTGTACAGGCAAAGACCGGAGCGAGGAGCCGGGGCCTGATCACAAGAGTTGACAATCTGAGGAAACAGCAATGCTGAATAACAGTCTACACTGCGTCACTAGATCCTTATACAGGGGTATAATGAGGCCTCACTGTACAGGAGAGACCGGAGCGAGGAGCCTGGGCCTGATCACAAGAGCTGACAATCTGAGGACACAGCAATGCTGAATAACAGTCTACACTGCGTCACTAGATCCTTATACAGGGGTATAATGAGGCCTCACTGTACAGGAGAGACCGGAGTGAGAAGTCGGGGCCTGATCACAAGAGCTGACAATCTGAGGAAACAGCAATGCTGAATAACGGTCTGCACTGCGTCACTAGATCCTTATACAGGGGTATAATGAGGCCTCACTGTACAGGAGAGACCGGAGCGAGGAGCCGGGGCCTGATCACAAGAGCTGACAATCTGAGGAAACAGCAATGCTGAATAACAGTCTACACTGCGTCTCTAGATCCTTATACAAGGGTATAATGAGGCATCACTGTACAGGAGAGACCGGAGCGAGGAGCAGGGGCCTGATCACAAGAGCTGAAAATCTGAGGAAACAGCAATGCTGAATAACAGTCTACACTGCGTCACTAGATCCTTCTACAGGGGTATAATGAGGCCTCACTGTACAGGAGAGACCGGAGCGAGGAGCAGAGGCCTGATCACAAGAGCTGACAATATGAGGACACAGCAATGCTGGATAACAGTCTACACTGCGTCACTAGATCCTTATACAGGGGTATAATGAGGCCTCACTGTACAGGAGAGACCGGAGCGAGGAGCAGAGGCCTGATCACAAGAGCTGACAATCTGAGGAGACAGCAATGCCGAATAACAGTCTACACTGCGTCACTAGATCCTTATACAGGGGTATAATGAGGCCTTACTGTACAGGAGAGACCGGAGCGAGGAGCAGGGGCCTGATCACAAGAGCTGACAATCTGAGGACACAGCAATGCTGAATAACAGTCTACACTGCGTCACTAGATCCTGATACAGAAGTATAATGAGGCCTCACTGTACAGGAGAGACCGGAGCACGGAGCAGGGGACTGATCACAAGAGCTGACAATCTGAGGACACAGCAATGCTGAATAACAGTCTACACTGCGTCACTAGATTCTTATACAGGGGTATAATGAGGCCTCACTGTACAGGAGAGACCGGAGCGCGGAGCAGGGGCCTGATCACAAGAGCTGACAATCTGAGGAAACAGCAATGCTGAATAACGGTCTACACTGCGTCACTAGATCCTTATACAGGGGTATAATGAGGCCTCACTGTACAGGAGAGACCGGAGCGAGGAGCCGGGGCCTGATCACAAGAGCTGACAACCTGAGGAAACAGCAATGCTGAATAACAGTCTACACTGCGTCACTAGATCCTTATACAGGGGTATAATGAGGCCTCACTGTACAGGAGAGACCGGAGCGAGGAGCCGGGGCCTGATCACAAGAGCTGAAAATCTGAGGAAACAGCAATGCTGAATAACAGTCTACACTGCGTCACTACATCCTTATACAGGGGTATAATGAGGCCTCACTGTACAGGAGAGACCGGAGCGAGGAGCCGGGGCCATATCACAAGAGCTGACAATCTGAGGACACAGCAATGCCGAATAACAGCCTACACTGCGTCACTAGATCCTAATACAGGGGTATAATGAGGCCTCACTGTACAGGAGAGACCGGAGCGAGGAGCAGAGGCCTGATCACAAGAGCTGACAATGTGAGGTCACAGTAATGCCGAATAACAGCCTACACTGCGTCACTAGATCCTTATACAGAAGTATAATGAGGCCTCACTGTACAGGAGAGACCGGAGCACGGAGCAGGGGACTGATCACAAGAGCTGACAATCTGAGGAGACAGCAATGCTGAATAACAGTCTACACTGCGTCACTAGATCCTTATACAGGGGTATAATGAGGCCTCACTGTACAGGAGAGCCCGGAGCGAGGACCAGGGGCCTGATCACAAGAGCTGACAATCTGAGGAAACAGCAATGCTGAATAACAGTCTACACTGCGTCACTAGATCCTTATACAGGGGTATAATGAGGCCTCACTGTACAAGAGAGACCGGAGCGAGGAGCCGGGGCCTGATCACAAGTGCTGACAATCTGAGGAGATAGCAATGCTGAATAACAGTCTACACTGCGTCACTAGATCCTATCCTTATACAGGGGTATAATGAGGCCTCACTGTACAGGAGAGCCCGGAGCGAGGAGCAGGGGCCTGATCACAAGAGCTGACAATCTGAGGAAACAGCAAAGCTGAATAACAGTCTACACTGCGTCACTAGATCCTTATACAGGGGTATAATGAGGCCTCACTGTACAGGAGAGACCGGAGCGAGGAGCAGAGGCCTGATCACAAGAGCTGACAATCTGAGGAAACAGCAATGCTGAATAACAGTCTACACTGCGTCACTAGATCCTTATACAGGTGTATAATGAGACCTCACTGTACAGGAGAGACCGGAACGAGGAGCAGGGGACTGATCACAAGAGCTGACAATCTGAGGAGACAGCAATGCTGAGTAACAGTCAACACTGCGTCACTAGATCCTTATACAGGGGTATAATGAGGCCTCACTGTACAGGAGAGACCGGAGCGAGGAGCAGGGGACTGATCACAAGAGCTGACAATCTGAGGAGAGAGCAATGCTGAATAACAGTCTACACTGCGTCACCAGATCCTTATACAGGGGTATAATGAGGCCTCACTGTACAGGAGAGACCGGAGCAAGGAGCAGAGGCCTGATCACAAGAGCTGACAATCTGAGGAAACAGCAATGCTGAATAACAGTCTACACTGCGTCACTAGATCCTTATACAGAAGTATAATGAGGCCTCAATGTACAGGAGAGACTGGAGCGAGGAGCCGGGGACTGATCACAAGAGCTAACAATCTGAGGAGACAGCAATGCTGAATAACAGTCTACACTGCCTCACCAGATCCTTATACAGGGGTATAATGAGTTCTCACTGTACAGGAGAGACTGGAGCGGGGAGCAGGGGCCTGATCACAAGAGCTGACAATCTGAGGACACAGCAATGCTGAATAACAGTCTACACTGCGTCACTAGATCCTTATACAGGGGTATAATGAGTCCTCACTGTACAGGAGAGACCGGAGCGAGGAGCCGGGGCCTGATCACAAGTGCTGACAATCTGAGGAGACAGCAATGCTGAATAACAGTCTACACTGCGTCACTAGATCCTTATACAGGGGTATAATGAGGCCTCACTGTACAGGAGAGACCGGAGCGAGGAGTCAGGGCCTGATCACAAGAGCTGCAAATCTGAGGAAACAGTAATGCTGAATAACAGTCTACACTGCGTCACTAGATCCTTATACAGGGGTATAATGAGGCCTCACTATACATGAGAGACCGGAGCGAGGAGCAGAGGCCTGATCACAAGAGCTGACAATCTGAGGAAACAGAAATGCTGAATAACAGTCTACACTGCGTCACTAGATCCTTATACAGGTGTATAATGAGGCCTCACTGTACAGGAGAGACCGGAGCGAGGAGTCGGGGCCTAATCACAAGAGCTGCAAATCTGAGGAAACAGCAATGCTGAATAACAGTCTACACTGCGTCACTAGATCCTTATACAGGGGTATAATGAGGCCTCACTGTACAGGAGAGACCGGAGCGAGGAGCTGGGGCCTGATCACAAGAGCTGACAATCTGAGGAAACAGAAATGCTGAATAACAGTCTACACTGCGTCACTATATCCTTATACAGGTGTATAATGAGGCCTCACTGTACAGGAGAGACTGGAGCGAGGAGACGGGGCCTGATCACAAGAGCTGACAATCTGAGGAGATAGCAATGCTGAATAACAGTCTACACTGCGTCACTAGATCCTTATACAGGAGTATAATGAGGCCTCACTGTACAGGAGAGACCAGAGCGAGGAGCGGTGGCCTGATCACAAGAGGTGACAATCTGAGGAAACAGCAATGCTGAATAACAGTCTACACTGCGTCACTAGATCCTTATACAGGGGTATAATGAGGCCTCACTGTACAGGCAAAAACCGGAGCGAGGAGCCGGGGCCTGATCACAAGAGCTGACAATCTGAGAAAACAGCAATGCAGAATAACAGTCTACACTGCGTCACTAGATCCTTATACAGGGGTATAATGAGGCCTCACTGTACAGGAGAGACCGGAGCGAGGAGCAGAGGCCTGATCACAAGAGCTGACAATCTGAGAAAACAGCAATGCCGAATAACAGTCTACACTGCGTCACTAGATCCTTATACAGAAGTATAATGAGGCCTCACTGTACAGGAGAGACCGGAGCACGGAGCAGGGGCATGATCACAAGAGCTGACAATCTGAGGACACAGCAATGCTGAATAACAGTCTACACTGTGTCACTTGATCCTTATACAGGGGTATAATGAGGCCTCACTGTACAGGAGAGACCGGAGCACGGAGCAGGGGCCTGATCACAAGAGCTGACAATCTGAGGACACAGCAATGCTGAATAACAGTCTACACTGCGTCACTAGATCCTTATACAGGGGTATAATGAGTCCTCACTGTACAGGAGAGACCGGAGCGAGGAGCCGGGGCCTGATCACAAGTGCTGACAATCTGAGGAGACAGCAATGCTGAATAACAGTCTACACTGCGTCACTAGATCCTTATACAGGGGTATAATGAGGCCTCACTGTACACGAGAGACCGAAGCGAGGAGCAGAGGCCTGATCACAAGAGCTGACAATCTGAGGAAACAGCAATGCTGAATAACAGTGTACACTGCGTCACTAGATCCTTATACAGAAGTATAATGAGGCCTCACTGTACAGTAGAGAACGGAGCGAGGAGCAGAGGCCTGATCACAAGAGCTGACAATCTGAGGAGACAGCAATGCTGAATAACAGTCTACACTGCGTCACTAGATCCTTATACAAGGGTATAATGAGGCCTCACTGTACAGGAGAGACCGGAGCGAGGAGCAGAGGCCTGATCACAAGAGCTGACAATCTGAGGAAACAGCAATGCTGAATAACAGTGTACACTGCGTCACTAGATCCTTATAAAGAAGTATAATGAGGCCTCACTGTACAGGAGAGACCGGAGCGAGGAGCCGGGGCCTGATCACAAGTGCTGACAATCTGAGGAGACAGCAATGCTGAATAACAGTCTACACTGCGTCACTAGATCCTTATACAGGTGTATAATGAGGCCTCACTGTACAGGAGAGACCGGAGCGAGGAGCCGGGGCCTGATCACAAGAGCTGACAATCTGAGGAAACAGAAATGCTGAATAACAGTCTACACTGCGTCACTAGATCCTTATACAGGTGTATAATGAGGCCTCACTGTACAGGAGAGACCGGAGCGAGGAACCGGGGCCTGATCAGAAGAGCTGACAATCTGAGGAAACAGAAATGCTGAATAACAGTCTACACTGCGTCACTAGATCCTTATACAGGTGTATAATGAGGCCTCACTGTACAGGAGAGACCGGAGCGAGGAGTCGGGGCCTGATCACAAGAGCTGCAAATCTGAGGAAACAGCAATGCTGAATAACAGTCTACACTGCGTCACTAGATCCTTATACAGGGGTATAATGAGGCCTCACTGTACAGGAGAGACCGGAGCGAGGAGCCGGGGCCTGATCACAAGAGCTGACAATCTGAGGAAACCGCAATGCTGATAACAGTCTACACTGCGTCGCTAGATCCTTATACAGGGGTATAATGAGGCCTCACTGTACAGGAGAGACCGGAGCGAGGAGCAGGGGCCTGATCACAAGAGCTGACAATCTGAGGAAACAGAAATGCTGAATAACAGTCTATACTGCGTCACTAGATCCTTATACAGGGGTATAATGAGGCCTCACTGTACAGGAGAGACCGGAGCGAGGAGCAGAGGCCTGATCACAAGAGCTGACAATCTGAGGAGACAGCAATGCTGAATAACAGTCTACACTGCGTCACTAGATACTTATACAGGGGTATAATGAGGCCTCACTGTACAGGAGAGACCGGAGCGAGGACCAGGGGCCTGATCACAAGAGCTGACAATCTGAGGAGACAGCAATGCTGAATAACAGTCTACACTGTGTCATTAGATCCTTATACAGGGGTATAATGAGGCCTCACTGTACAGGAGAGACCGGAGCGAGGAGCCGGGGCCTGATCACAAGAGCTGACAATCTGAGGAAACAGCAATGCTGAATAACAGTCTACACTGCGTCACTAGATCCTTATACAGGGGTATAATGAGGCCTCACTGTACAGGAGAGACCAGAGCGAGGAGCCGGGGCCTGATCACAAGAGCTGACAATCTGAGGAAACAGCAATGCTGAATAACAGTCTACACTGCGTCTCTAGATCCTTATACAGGGGTATAATGAGGCCTCACTGTACAGGCAAAGACCGGAGCGAGGAGCCGGGGCCTGATCACAAGAGCTGACAATCTGAGGAAACAGCAATACTGAATAACAGTCTACACTGCGTCACTAGATCCTTATACAGGGGTATAATGAGGCCTCACTGTACAGGAGAGACCGGAGCGAGGAGCCGGGGCCTGATCACAAGAACTGACAATCTGAGGAAACAGCAATGCTGAATAACAGTCTACACTGCGTCACTAGATCCTTATACAGGGGTATAATGAGGCCTCACTGTACAGGAGAGACCGGAGCGAGGAGCAGGGGCCTGATCACAAGAGCTGACAATCTGAGGAAACAGCAATGCTGAATAACAGTCTACACTGCGTCACTAGATACTTATACAAGGGTATAATGAGGCCTCACTGTACAGGAGAGACCGTAGCGCGGAGCAGTGGACTGATCACAAGAGCTGACAATCTGAGGAAACAGCAATGCTGAATAACAGTCTATACTGCGTCACTAGATCCTTATACAGGGGCATAATGAGGCCTCACTGTACAGGAGAGACTGGAGCGAGGAGCAGGGGCCTGATCACAAGAGCTGACAATCTGAGGAAACAGCAATGCTGAATAACAGTGTACACTGCGTCACTAGATCCTTATACAGAAGTATAATGAGGCTTCACTGTACAGGAGAGAACGGAGCGAGGAGCAGAGGCCTGATCACAAGAGCTGACAATCTGAGGAGACAGCAATGCTGAATAACAGTCTACACTGCGTCACTAGATTCTTATACAAGGGTATAATGAGGCCTCACTGTACAGGAGAGACCGGAGCGAGGAGCAGAGGCCTGATCACAAGAGCTGACAATCTGAGGAAACAGCAATGCTGAATAACAGTGTACACTGCGTCACTAGATCCTTATACAGAAGTATAATGAGGCCTCACTGTACAGGAGAGACCGGAGCGAGGAGCCGGGGCCTGATCACAAGTGCTGACAATCTGAGGAGACAGCAATGCTGAATAACAGTCTACACTGCGTCACTAGATCCTTATACAGGTGTATAATGAGGCCTCACTGTACAGGAGAGACCGGAGCGAGGAGTCGGGGCCTGATCACAAGAGCTGCAAATCTGAGGAAACAGCAATGCTGAATAACAGTCTACACTGCGTCACTAGATCCTTATACAGGGGTATAATGAGGCCTCACTGTACAGGAGAGACCGGAGCGAGGAGCAGAGGCCTGATCACAAGAGCTGACAATCTGAGGAAACAGAAATTCTGAATAACAGTCTACACTGCGTCACTAGATCCTTATACAGGGGTATAATGAGGCCTCACTGTACAGGAGAGACCGGAGCGAGGAGCCGGTGCCTGATCACAAGAGCTGACAATCTGAGGAAACAGAAATGCTGAATAACAGTCTACACTGCGTCACTTGATCCTTATACAGGTGTATAATGAGGCCTCACTGTACAGGAGAGACCGGAGCGAGGAGTCGGGACCTGATCACAAGAGCTGCAAATCTGAGGAAACAGCAATGCTGAGTAACAGTCTACACTGCGTCACTAGATCCTTATACAGGGGTATAATGAGGCCTCACTGTACAGGAGAGACCGGAGCGAGGAGCCGGGGCCTGATCACAAGAGCTGACAATCTGAGGAAACAGCAATGCTGATAACAGTCTACACTGCGTCGCTAGATCCTTATACAGGGGTATAATGAGGCCTCACTGTACAGGAGAGACCGGAGCGAGGAGCAGGGGCCTGATCACAAGAGCTGACAATCTGAGGAAACAGAAATGCTGAATAACAGTCTATACTGCGTCACTAGATCCTTATACAGGGGTATAATGAGGCCTCACTGTACAGGAGAGACCGGAGCGAGGAGCAGAGGCCTGATCACAAGAGCTGACAATCTGAGGAGACAGCAATGCTGAATAACAGTCTACACTGCGTCACTAGATACTTATACAGGGGTATAATGAGGCCTCACTGTACAGGAGAGACCGGAGCGAGGACCAGGGGCCTGATCACAAGAGCTGACAATCTGAGGAGACAGCAATGCTGAATAACAGTCTACACTGTGTCATTAGATCCTTATACAGGGGTATAATGAGGCCTCACTGTACAGGAGAGACCGGAGCGAGGAGCCGGGGCCTGATCACAAGAGCTGACAATCTGAGGAAACAGCAATGCTGAATAACAGTCTACACTGCGTCACTAGATCCTTATACAGGGGTATAATGAGGCCTCACTGTACAGGCAAAGACCGGAGCGAGGAGCCGGGGCCTGATCACAAGAGCTGACAATCTGAGGAAACAGCAATACTGAATAACAGTCTACACTGCGTCACTAGATCCTTATACAGGGGTATAATGAGGCCTCACTGTACAGGAGAGACCGGAGCGAGGAGCCGGGGCCTGATCACAAGAGCTGACAATCTGAGGAAACAGCAATGCTGAATAACAGTCTACACTGCGTCACTAGATACTTATACAAGGGTATAATGAGGCCTCACTGTACAGGAGAGACCGTAGCGCGGAGCAGGGGACTGATCACAAGAGCTGACAATCTGAGGAAACAGCAATACTGAATAGCAGTCTATACTGCGTCACTAGATCCTTATACAGGGGTATAATGAGGCCTCACTGTACAGGAGAGACCGGAGCGAGGAGCAGGGGCCTGATCACAAGAGCTGACAATCTGAGGAAACAGCAATGCTGAATAACAGTCTACACTGCGTCACTAGATCCTTATACAGGGGTATAATGAGGCCTCACTGTACAGGCAAAGACCGGAGCGAGGAGCCGGGGCCTGATCACAAGAGCTGACAATCTGAGGAAACAGCAATGCTGAATAAAAGTCTACACTGCGTCACTAGATCCTTATACAGGGGTATAATGAGGCCTCACTGTACAGGAGAGACCGGAGCGAGGAGCCGGGGCCTGATCACAAGAGCTGACAATCTGAGGAAACAGCAATGCTGAATAACAGTCTACACTGCGTCACTAGATCCTTATACAGGGGTATAATGAGGCCTCACTGTACAGGAGAGACCGGAGCGCAGAGCAGGGGACTGATCACAAGAGCTGACAATCTGAGGAAACAGCAATGCTGAATAACAGTCTACACTGCGTCACTAGATCCTTATACAGGGGTATAATGAGGCCTCACTGTACAGGAGAGACCGGAGCGCGGAGCAGGGGACTGATCACAAGAGCTGACAATCTGAGGAAACAGCAATGCTGAATAACAGTCTACACTGCGTCACTAGATCCTTATACTGGGGTATAATGAGGCCTTACTGTACAGGAGAGAACGGAGCGAGGAGCAGAGGCCTGATCACAAGAGCTGACAATCTGAGGAAACAGCAATGCTGAATAACAGTCTACACTGCGTCACTAGATCCTTATACAGGGGTATAATGAGGCCTCACTGTACAGGCAAAGACCGGAGCGAGGAGCCGGGGCCTGATCACAAGAGTTGACAATCTGAGGAAACAGCAATGCTGAATAACAGTCTACACTGCATCACTAGATCCTTATACAGGGGTATAATGAGGCCTCACTGTACAGGAGAGAGCGGAGCGAGGAGCAGGGGCCTGATCACAAGAGCTGACAATCTGAGGAAACAGCAATGCTGAATAACAGTCTACACTGCGTCACTAGATCCTTATACAGGGGTATAATGAGGCCTCACTGTACAGGAGAGACCGGAGCGAGGAGCCGGGGCCTGATCACAAGAGCTGACAATCTGAGGAAACAGCAATGCTGAATAACAGTCTACACTGCGTCACTAGATCCTGATACAGGGGCATAATGAGCCCTCACTGTACAGGAGAGACCGGAGAGAGGAGCCGGGGCCTGATCACAAGAGCTGACAATCTGAGGAAACAGCAATGCTGAATAACAGTCTACACTGCGTCACTAGATCCTTATACAGGGGCATAATGAGACCTCACTGTACAGGAGAGACCGGAGAGAGGAGCCGGGGCCTGATCACAAGAGCTGACAATCTGAGGAAACAGCAATGCTGAATAATAGTCTACACTGCGTCACTAGATCCTTATACAGGGGTATAATGAGGCCTCACTGTACAGGAGAGATCGGAGCGTGGAGTCGGGGCCTGATCACAAGAGCTGACAATCTGAGGAAACAGCAATGCTGAATAACAGTCTACACTGCGTCACTAGATCCTTATACAGGGGTATAATGAGGCCTCACTGTACAGGAGAGACCGGAGCGAGGAGCAGGGGCCTGATCACAAGAGCTGACAATCTGAGGACACAGCAATGCTGAATAACAGTCTACACTGCGTCACTAGCTCCTTATACAGGGGTATAATGAGGCCTCACTGTACAGGAGAGACCGGAGCGAGGAGAAGAGGCCTGATCACAAGAGCTGACGATCTGAGGAAGCAGCAATGCTGAATAACAGTCTACACTGCGTCACTAGATCCTTATACAGGGGTATAATGAGGCCTCACTGTACAGGAGAGACCGGAGCGAGGAGCAGGGGCCTGATCACAAGGGCTGACAATCTGAGGACACACCAATGCTGAATAACAGTCTACACTGCGTCACTAGATCCTTATACAGGGGTATAATGAGGCCTCACTGTACAGGAGAGACCGTAGCGAGGAGCCGGGGCCTGATCACAAGAGCTGACAATCTGAGGAGACAGCAATGCTGAATAACAGTCTACACTGCGTCACTAGATCCTTATACAGGAGTAAAATGAGGCCTCACTGTACAGGAGAGACCGGAGCGAGGAGCCGGGGCCTGATCACAAGAGCTGACAATCTGAGGAGACAGCAATGCTGAATAACAGTCTACACTGCGTCACTAGATCCTTATACAGGGGTATAATGAGGCCTCACTGTACAGGAGAGACCGGAGCGAGGAGCAGAAGCCTGATCACAAGAGCTGACAATCTGAGGAGACAGCAATGATGAATAACAGTCTACACTGCGTCACTAGATCCTTATACAGGGGTATAATGAGGCCTCACTGTACAGGAGAGACCGGAGCGAGGAGCCGGGGCCTGATCACAAGAGCTGACAATCTGAGGAGACAGCAATGCTGAATAACAGTCTACACTGCGTCACTAGATCCTTATACAGGGGTATAATGAGGCCTCACTGTACAGGAGAGACCGGAGCGAGGAGCCGGGGCCTGATCACAAGAGCTGACAATCTGAGGAGACAGCAATGCTGAATAACAGTCTACACTGCGTCACTAGATCCTTATACAGGGGTATAATGAGGCCTCACTGTACAGGAGAGACCGGAGCGAGGAGCAGGGGCCTGATCACAAGAGCTGACAATCTGAGGAGACAGCAATGCTGAATAACAGTCTACACTGCGTCACTAGATCCTTATACAGGGGTATAATGAGGCCTCACTGTACAGGAGAGAACGGAGTGAGGAGCAGAGGCCTGATCACAAGAGCTAACAATCTGAGGACACAGCAATGCTGAATAACAGTCTACACTGCGTCACTAGATCCTTATACAGGGGTATAATGAAGCCTCACTGTACAGGAGAGAACGGAGTGAGGAGCAGAGGCCTGATCACAAGAGCTAACAATCTGAGGACACAGCAATGCTGAATAACAGTCTACACTGTGTCACTAGATCCTTATACAGGGGTATAATGAGGCCTCACTGTACAGGAGAGACCGGAGTGAGGAGCAGAGGCCTGATCACAAGAGCTGACAATCTGAGGACACAGCAATGCTGAATAACAGTCTACACTGCGTCACTAGATCCTTATACAGGGGTATAATGAAGCCTCACTGTACAGGAGAGAACGGAGTGAGGAGCAGAGGCCTGATCACAAGAGCTAACAATCTGAGGACACAGCAATGCTGAATAACAGTCTACACTGTGTCACTAGATCCTTATACAGGGGTATAATGAGGCCTCACTGTACAGGAGAGCACGGAGCGAGGAGCAGAGACCTGATCACAAGAGCTGACAATCTGAGGACACAGCAATGCTGAATAACAGTCTACACTGCGTCACAAGATCCTTATACAGGGGTATAATGAGGCCTCACTGTACAGGAGAGACCGGAGCGAGGAGCAGGGGCCTGATCACAAGAGCTGACAATCTGAGGAGACAGCAATGCTGAATAACAGTCTACACTGCGTCACTAGATCCTTATACAGGGGTATAATGAGGCCTCACTGTACAGGAGAGCACGGAGCGAGGAGCCGGGGCCTGATCACAAGAGATGACAATCTGAGGACACAGCAATGCTGAATAACAGTCTACACTGCGTCACTAGATCCTTATACAGGGGTATAATGAGGCCTCACTGTACAGGAGAGACCGGAGCGAGGAGCAGGGGCCTGATCACAAGAGCTGACGATCTGAGGAAGCAGCAATGCTGAATAACAGTCTACACTGCGTCACTAGATCCTTATACAGGGGTATAATGAGGCCTCACTGTACAGGAGAGACCGGAGCGTGGAGCCGGGGCCTGATCACAAGAGCTGACAATCTGAGGAGACAGCAATGCTGAATAACAGTCTACACTGCGTCACTAGATCCTTATACAGAAGTATAATGAGGCCTCACTGTACAGGAGAGACCGGAGCGCGGAGCAGGGGACTGATCACAAGAACTGACAATCTGAGAACACAGCAATGCTGAATAGCAGTCTACACTGTGTCACTAGATCCTTATACAGGGGTATAATGAGGTCTCATTGTACAGGAGAGACCGGAGAGCGGAGCAGGGGACTGATCACAAGAGCTGACAATCTGAAGAAACAGCAATGCAGAATAACAGTCTACACTGCGTCACTAGATCCTTAAACAGGGGTATAATGAGGCCTCACTGTACAGGAGAGACCGGAGCGAGGAGCCGGGGCCTGAGCACAAGAGCTGACAATCTGAGGAAACAGCAATGCTGAATAACAGTCTACACTGCGCCACTAGATCCTTATACAGGGGTATAATGAGGTCTCACTGTACAGGAGAGACGGGAGCGATGAGCCGGGGCCTGATCACAAGAGCTGACAATCTGAGGAAACAGCAATGCTGAATAACAGTCTACACTGCGTCACTAGATCCTTATACAGGAGTATAATGAGGCCTCACTGTACAGGAGAGAGCGGAGCGAGGAGCAGGGGCCTGATCACAAGAGCTGACAATCTGAGGAAGCAGCAATTCTGAATAACAATATACACTGCGTCACTAGATCCTTATACAGGAGTATAATGAGGCCTCACTGTACAGGAGAGACCGGAGCGAGGAGCAGGGGCCTGATCACAAGAGCTGACAATCTGAGGAAACAGCAATGCTGAATAACAGTCTACACTGCGTCACTAGATCCTTATACAGGAGTATAACGAGGCCTCACTGTACAGGAGAGAAAGGAGCGAGGAGCCCGGGCCTGATCACAAGAGCTGACAAACGGAGGAGACAGAAATGCTGAATAACAGTCTACACTGCGTCACTAGATCCTTATACAGGGGTATAATGAGGCCTCACTGTACAGGAGAGAGCGGAGCGAGGAGCAGGGGCCTGATCACAAGAGCTAACAATCTGAGGAAACAGAAATGCTGAATAAAAGTCTACACTGCGTCACTAGATCCTTATACAGGGGTATAACGAGGCCTCACTGTACAGGAGAGAACGGAGTGAGGAGCCCGGGCCTGATCACAAGAGCTGACAATCTGAGGACATAGCAATGCTGAATAACAGTCTACACTGCGTCACTAGATCCTTATACAGGGGTATAATGAGGCCTCACTGTACAGGCAAAGACCGGAGCGAGGAGCCGGGGCCTGATCACAAGAGCTGACAATCTGAGGAGACAGCAATGCTGAATAACAGTCTACACTGCGTCACTAGATCCTTATACAGGGGTATAATGAGGCCTCACTGTACAGGAGAGACCGGAGCGCGGAGCAGGGGCCTTATCACAAGAGCTGACAATCTGAGGAAACAGCAATGCTGAATAACAGTCTACACTGCGTCACTAGATCCTTATACAGGGGTATAATGAGGCCTCACTGTACAGGCAAAGACCGGAGCGAGGAGCCGGGGCCTGATCACAAGAGCTGACAATCTGAGGAGACAGCAATGCTGAATAACAGTCTACACTGCATCACTAGATCCTTATACAGGAGTATAATGAGGCCTCACTGTACAGGAGAGACCCGAGCGAGGAGCCGGGGCCTGATCACAAAAGCTGACAATCTGAGGAGACAGCAATGCTGAATAACAGTCTACACTGCGTCACTAGATCCTTATACAGGGGTATAATGAGGCCTCACTGTACAGGAGAGACCGGAGCGAGGAGCCGGGGCCTGATCACAAGAGCTGACAATCTGAGGAAACAGCAATGCTGATAACAGTCTACACTGCGTCACTAGACCCTTATACAGGGGTATAATGAGGCCTCACTGTACAGGAGAGACCGGAGCGAGGAGCAGGGGCCTGATCACAAAAGCTGACAATCTGAGGAAACAGAAATGCTGAAAAACAGTCTACACTGCGTCACTAGATTCTTATACAGGGGTATAATGAGGCCTCACTGTACAGGAGAGACCGGAGCGAGGAGCAGGGGCCTGATCACAAGAGCTGACAATCTGAGGAAACAGAAATGCTGAATAACAGTCTACACTGCGTCACTAGATCCTTATACAGGGGTATAATGAGGCCTCACTGTACAGGAGAGACCGGAGCGAGGAGCCGGGGCCTGTTCACAAGAGCTGACAATCTGAGGAGACAGCAATGCTGAATAACAGTGTACACTGCGTCACTAGATCCTTATACAGGGGTATAATGAGGCCTAACTGTACAGGAGAGACAGGAGCGCGGAGCAGGGGACTGATCACAAGAGCTGACAATCTGAGGACACAGCAATGCTGAATAACAGTCTATACTGCGTCACTAGATCCTTATACAGGGGTATAATGAGGCCTCACTGTACAGGAGAGACCGGAGCGAGGAGCCGGGGCCTGATCACAAGAGCTGACAATCTGAGGAAACAGTAATGCTGAATAACAGTCTATACTGCGTCACTAGATCCTTATACAGGGGTATAATGAGGCCTCACTGTACAGGAGAGACCGGAGCGAGGAGCCGGGGCCTGTTCACAAGAGCTGACAATCTGAGGAGACAGCAATGCTGAATAAAAGTGTACACTGCGTCCCTAGATCCTTATACAGGAGTATAATGAGGCCTCACTGTACAGGAGAGAACGGAGCGAGGAGCAGAGGCCTGATCACAAGAGCTGACAATCTGAGGACACAGCAATGCTGAATAACAGTCTACACTGCATCACTAGATCCTTATACAGGGGTATAATGAGGCCTCACTGTACAGGAGAGACCGGAGCGAGGAGCCGGGGCCTGATCACAAGAGCTGACAATCTGAGGAAACAGCAATGCTGAATAACAGTCTACACTGCGTCTCTAGATCCTTATACAGGGGTATAATGAGGCCTCACTGTACAGGCAAAGACCGGAGCGAGGAGCCGGGGCCTGATCACAAGAGCTGACAATCTGAGGAAACAGCAATACTGAATAACAGTCTACACTGCGTCACTAGATCCTTATACAGGGGTATAATGAGGCCTCACTGTACAGGAGAGACCGGAGCGAGGAGCCGGGGCCTGATCACAAGAACTGACAATCTGAGGAAACAGCAATGCTGAATAACAGTCTACACTGCGTCACTAGATCCTTATACAGGGGTATAATGAGGCCTCACTGTACAGGAGAGACCGGAGCGAGGAGCAGGGGCCTGATCACAAGAGCTGACAATCTGAGGAAACAGCAATGCTGAATAACAGTCTACACTGCGTCACTAGATACTTATACAAGGGTATAATGAGGCCTCACTGTACAGGAGAGACCGTAGCGCGGAGCAGTGGACTGATCACAAGAGCTGACAATCTGAGGAAACAGCAATGCTGAATAACAGTCTATACTGCGTCACTAGATCCTTATACAGAAGTATAATGAGGCCTCACTGTACAGGAGAGACCGGAGCGAGGAGCCGGGGCCTGATCACAAGTGCTGACAATCTGAGGAGACAGCAATGCTGAATAACAGTCTACACTGCGTCACTAGATCCTTATACAGGGGTATAATGAGGCCTCACTGTACAGGAGAGACCGGAGTGAGGAACCGGTGCCTGATCACAAGAGCTGACAATCTGAGGAAACAGAAATGCTGAATAACAGTCTACACTGCGTCACTAGATCCTTATACAGGTGTATAATGAGGCCTCACTGTACAGGAGAGACCGGAGCGAGGAGTCGGGACCTGATCACAAGAGCTGCAAATCTGAGGAAACAGCAATGCTGAGTAACAGTCTACACTGCGTCACTAGATCCTTATACAGGGGTATAATGAGGCCTCACTGTACAGGAGAGACCGGAGCGAGGAGCCGGGGCCTGATCACAAGAGCTGACAATCTGAGGAAACAGCAATGCTGATAACAGTCTACACTGCGTCACTAGATCCTTATACAGGGGTATAATGAGGCCTCACTGTACAGGAGAGACCAGAGTGAGGAGCAGGGGCCTGATCACAAGAGCTGACAATCTGAGGAAACAGAAATGCTGAATAACAGTCTACACTGCGTCACTAGATCCTTATACAGGGGTATAATGAGGCCTCACTGTACAGGAGAGACCAGAGCGAGGAGCAGAGGCCTGATCACAAGAGCTGACAATCTGAGGAAACAGAAATGCTGAATAACAGTCTACACTGCGTCACTAGATCCTTATACAGGGGTATAATGAGGCCTCACTGTACAAGAGAGACCGGAGCGAGGAGTCGGGGCCTGTTCACAAGAGCTGACAATCTGAGGAGACAGCAATGCTGATTAACAGTCTACACTGCGTCACTAGATCCTTATACAGGGGTATAATGAGGCCTCACTGTACAGGAGAGACCGGAGCATGGACCAGCGGCCTGATCACAAGAGCTGACAATCTGAGGAGACAGCAATACTGAATAACAGTCTACACTGTGTCACTAGATCCTTATACAGGGGTATAATGAGGCCTCACTGTACAGGAGAGACCGGAGCGCTGAGCAGGGGACTGATCACAAGAGCTGACAATCTGAGGACACAGCAATGCTGAATAACAGTCTACACTGCGTCACTAGATCCTTATACAGGGGTATAATGAGGCCTCACTGTACAGGAGAGAACGGAGCGAGGAGCCGGGGTCTGATCACAAGAGCTGACAATCGGAGGAAACAGCAATGCTGAATAACAGTCAACACTGCGTCACTAGATCCTTATACAGGGGTATAATGAGGCCTCACTGTACAGGAGAGACCGGAGCGATGAGCAGGGGCCTGATCACAAGAGCTGACGATCTGAGGAAGCAGCAATGCTGAATAACAGTCTACACTGCGTCACTAGATCCTTATACAGGGGTATAATGAGGCCTCACTGTACAGGAGAGACCGGAGCGAGGAGCCCGGGCCTGATCACAAGAGCTGACTATCTGAGGAAGAAGCAATGCTGAATAACAGTCTACACTGCGTCACTAGATCCTTATACAGGGGTATAATGAGGCCTCACTGTACAGGAGAGACCGGAGCGAGGAGCAGGGGCCTGACCACAAGAGCTGACAATCTGAGGAGACAGCAATGCTGAACAACAGTCTACACTGCGTCACTAGATCCTTATACAGAAGTATAATGAGGCCTCACTGTACAGGAGAGACCGGAGCGAGGAGCAGGGGCCTGATCACAAGAGCTGACAATCTGAGGAGACAGCAATGCTGAATAACAGCCTACACTGCGTCACTAGAGCCTTATACAGGGGTATAATGAGGCCTCAATGTACAGGAGAGACCGGAGCGCGGAGCAGGGGACTGATCACAAGAACTGACAATCTGAGGACACAGCAATGCTGAATAACAGTCTACACTGTGTCACTAGATCCTTATACAGGGGTATAATGAGGCCTCACTGTACAGGAGAGACCAGAGCGAGGAGCCGGGGCCTGAGCACAAGAGCTGACAATCTGAGGAAACAGCAATGCTGAATAACAGTCTACACTGCGTCACTAGATCCTTATACAGGGGTATAATGAGGTCTCACTGTACAGGAGAGACCGGAGCGCGGAGCAGGGGACTGATCACAAGAGCTGACAATCTGAGGAAACAGCAATGCTGAATAACAGTCTACACTGCGTCACTAGATCCTTATACAGGGGTATAATGAGGCCTCACTGTACAGGAGAGACCGGAGCGAGGAGCAGGGGCCTGATCACAAGAGCTGACAATCTGAGGAAACAGCAATGCTGAATAACAGTCTACAATGCGTCACTAGATCCTTATACAGGGGTATAATGAGGCCTCACTGTACAGGAGAGACCGGAGCGAGGAGCCAGGGCCTGATCACAAGAGCTGACAATCTGAGGAAACAGCAATACTGAATAACAGTCTACACTGCATCACTAGATCCTTATACAGGGGTATAATGAGGCCTCACTGTACAGGAGAGACCGGAGCGAGGAGCCGGGGCCTGATCACAAGAGCTGACAATCTGGGGAAACAGCAATGCTGAATAACAGTCTACACTGCGTCACTAGATCCTTATACAGGGGTATAATGAGGCCTCACTGTACAGGAGAGACCGGAGCGAGGAGCCGGGGCCTGATCACAAGAGCTGACAATCTGAGGAAACAGCAATGCTGAATAACAGTCTACACTGCGTCACTAGATACTTATACAGGGGTATAATGAGGCCTCACTGTACAGGCAAAGACCGGAGCGAGGAGCCGGGGCCTGATCACAAGAGCTGACAATCTGAGGAAACAGCAATGCTGAATAACAGTCTACACTGCGTCACTAGATCCTTATACAGGGTTATAATGAGGCCTCACTGTGCAGGAGAGACCGGAGCGAGGAGCCGGGGCCTGATCACAAGAACTGACAATCTGAGGAAACAGCAATGCTGAATAACGGTCTACACTGCGTCACTAGATCCTTATACAGGGGTATAATGAGGCCTCACTGTACAGGAGAGACCGGAGCGAGAATTCGGGGCCTGATCACAAGAGCTGACAATCTGAGGAAACAACAATGCTGAATAACAGTCTACACTGCGTCACTAGATCCTTATACAGGGGTATAATGAGGCCTCACTGTACAGGAGAGACCGGAGCGAGGAGCAGGGGCCTGATCACAAGAGCTGACAATCTGAGGAAACAGCAATGCTGAATAACAGTCTACACTGCGTCACTAGATCCTTATACAGGGGTATAATGAGGCCTCACTGTACAGGCAAAAACCGGAGCGAGGAGCCGGGGCCTGATCACAAGAGCTGACAATCTGAGAAAACAGCAATGCAGAATAACAGTCTACACTGCGTCACTAGATCCTTATACAGGGGTATAATGAGGCCTCACTGTACAGGAGAGACCGGAGCGAGGAGCAGAGGCCTGATCACAAGAGCTGACAATCTGAGAAAACAGCAATGCCGAATAACAGTCTACACTGCGTCACTAGATCCTTATAAAGAAGTATAATGAGGCCTCACTGTACAGGAGAGACCGGAGCGAGGAGCCGGGGCCTGATCACAAGTGCTGACAATCTGAGGAGACAGCAATGCTGAATAACAGTGTACACTGCGTCACTAGATCCTTATAAAGAAGTATAATGAGGCCTCACTGTACAGGAGAGACCGGAGCGAGGAGCCGGGGCCTGATCACAAGTGCTGACAATCTGAGGAGACAGCAATGCTGAATAACAGTCTACACTGCGTCACTAGATCCTTATACAGGTGTATAATGAGGCCTCACTGTACAGGAGAGACCGGAGCGAGGAGCCGGGGCCTGATCACAAGAGCTGACAATCTGAGGAAACAGAAATGCTGAATAACAGTCTACACTGCGTCACTAGATCCTTATACAGGTGTATAATGAGGCCTCACTGTACAGGAGAGACCGGAGCGAGGAACCGGGGCCTGATCACAAGAGCTGACAATCTGAGGAAACCGCAATGCTGATAACAGTCTACACTGCGTCGCTAGATCCTTATACAGGGGTATAATTAGGCCTCACTGTAAAGGAGAGACCGGAGCGAGGAGCAGGGGCCTGATCACAAGAGCTGACAATCTGAGGAAACAGAAATGCTGAATAACAGTCTATACTGCGTCACTAGATCCTTATACAGGGGTATAATGAGGCCTCACTGTACAGGAGAGACCGGAGCGAGGAGCAGAGGCCTGATCACAAGAGCTGACAATCTGAGGAGACAGCAATGCTGAATAACAGTCTACACTGCGTCACTAGATACTTATACAGGGGTATAATGAGGCCTCACTGTACAGGAGAGACCGGAGCGAGGACCAGGGGCCTGATCACAAGAGCTGACAATCTGAGGAGACAGCAATGCTGAATAACAGTCTACACTGTGTCATTAGATCCTTATACAGGGGTATAATGAGGCCTCACTGTACAAGAGAGACCAGAGCGAGGAGCCGGGGCCTGATCACAAGAGCTGACAATCTGAGGAAACAGCAATGCTGAATAACAGTCTACACTGCGTCACTAGATCCTTATACAGGGGTATAATGAGGCCTCACTGTACAGGAGAGACCAGAGCGAGGAGCCGGGGCCTGATCACAAGAGCTGACAATCTGAGGAAACAGCAATGCTGAATAACAGTCTACACTGCGTCTCTAGATCCTTATACAGGGGTATAATGAGGCCTCACTGTACAGGCAAAGACCGGAGCGAGGAGCCGGGGCCTGATCACAAGAGCTGACAATCTGAGGAAACAGCAATACTGAATAACAGTCTACACTGCGTCACTAGATCCTTATACAGGGGTATAATGAGGCCTCACTGTACAGGAGAGACCGGAGCGAGGAGCCGGGGCCTGATCACAAGAACTGACAATCTGAGGAAACAGCAATGCTGAATAACAGTCTACACTGCGTCACTAGATCCTTATACAGGGGTATAATGAGGCCTCACTGTACAGGAGAGACCGGAGCGAGGAGCAGGGGCCTGATCACAAGAGCTGACAATCTGAGGAAACAGCAATGCTGAATAACAGTCTACACTGCGTCACTAGATACTTATACAAGGGTATAATGAGGCCTCACTGTACAGGAGAGACCGTAGAGCGGAGCAGTGGACTGATCACAAGAGCTGACAATCTGAGGAAACAGCAATGCTGAATAACAGTCTATACTGCGTCACTAGATCCTTATACAGGGGCATAATGAGGCCTCACTGTACAGGAGAGACCGGAGCGAGGAGCAGGGGCCTGATCACAAGAGCTGACAATCTGAGGAAACAGCAATGCTGAATAACAGTCTACACTGCGTCACTAGATCCTTATACAGGGGTATAATGAGGCCTCACTGTACAGGAGAGACCGGAGCGAGGAGCAGGGGCCTGATCACAAGAGCTGACAATCTGAGGAAACAGCAATGCTGAATAACAGTCTACACTGCGTCACTAGATCCTTATACAGGGGTATAATGAGGCCTCACTGTACAGGCAAAGACCGGAGCGAGGAGTCGGGGCCTGATCACAAGAGCTGACAATCTGAGGAAACAGCAATGCAGAATAACAGTCTACACTGCATCACTAGATCCTTATACAGGGGTATAATGAGGCCTCACTGTACAGGAGAGACCGGAGCGAGGAGCCGGGGCCTGATCACAAGAGCTGACAATCTGGGGAAACAGCAATGCTGAATAACAGTCTACACTGCGTCACTAGATCCTTATACAGGGGTATAATGAGGCCTCACTGTACAGGAGAGACCGGAGCGAGGAGCCGGGGCCTGATCACAAGAGCTGACAATCTGAGGAAACAGCAATGCTGATAACAGTCTACACTGCGTCACTAGATCCTTATACAGGGGTATAATGAGGCCTCACTGTACAGGAGAGACCAGAGTGAGGAGCAGGGGCCTGATCACAAGAGCTGACAATCTGAGGAAACAGAAATGCTGAATAACAGTCTACACTGCGTCACTAGATCCTTATACAGGGGTATAATGAGGCCTCACTGTACAGGAGAGACCAGAGCGAGGAGCAGAGGCCTGATCACAAGAGCTGACAATCTGAGGAAACAGAAATGCTGAATAACAGTCTACACTGCGTCACTAGATCCTTATACAGGGGTATAATGAGGCCTCACTGTACAAGAGAGACCGGAGCGAGGAGTCGGGGCCTGTTCACAAGAGCTGACAATCTGAGGAGACAGCAAAGCTGATTAACAGTCTACACTGCGTCACTAGATCCTTATACAGGGGTATAATGAGGCCTCACTGTACAGGAGAGACCGGAGCATGGACCAGCGGCCTGATCACAAGAGCTGACAATCTGAGGAGACAGCAATGCTGAATAACAGTCTACACTGTGTCACTAGATCCTTATACAGGGGTATAATGAGGCCTCACTGTACAGGAGAGACCGGAGCGCTGAGCAGGGGACTGATCACAAGAGCTGACAATCTGAGGACACAGCAATGCTGAATAACAGTCTACACTGCGTCACTAGATCCTTATACAGGGGTATAATGAGGCCTCACTGTACAGGAGAGAACGGAGCGAGGAGCCGGGGTCTGATCACAAGAGCTGACAATCGGAGGAAACAGCAATGCTGAATAACAGTCAACACTGCGTCACTAGATCCTTATACAGGGGTATAATGAGGCCTCACTGTACAGGAGAGACCGGAGCGATGAGCAGGGGCCTGATCACAAGAGCTGACGATCTGAGGAAGCAGCAATGCTGAATAACAGTCTACACTGCGTCACTAGATCCTTATACAGGGGTATAATGAGGCCTCACTGTACAGGAGAGACCGGAGCGAGGAGCCCGGGCCTGATCACAAGAGCTGACTATCTGAGGAAGCAGCAATGCTGAATAACAGTCTACACTGCGTCACTAGATCCTTATACAGGGGTATAATGAGGCCTCACTGTACAGGAGAGACCGGAGCGAGGAGCAGGGGCCTGACCACAAGAGCTGACAATCTGAGGAGACAGCAATGCTGAACAACAGTCTACACTGCGTCACTAGATCCTTATACAGAAGTATAATGAGGCCTCACTGTACAGGAGAGACCGGAGCGAGGAGCAGGGGCCTGATCACAAGAGCTGACAATCTGAGGAGACAGCAATGCTGAATAACAGCCTACACTGCGTCACTAGAGCCTTATACAGGGGTATAATGAGGCCTCAATGTACAGGAGAGACCGGAGCGCGGAGCAGGGGACTGATCACAAGAACTGACAATCTGAGGACACAGCAATGCTGAATAACAGTCTACACTGTGTCACTAGATCCTTATACAGGGGTATAATGAGGCCTCACTGTACAGGAGAGACCAGAGCGAGGAGCCGGGGCCTGAGCACAAGAGCTGACAATCTGAGGAAACAGCAATGCTGAATAACAGTCTACACTGCGTCACTAGATCCTTATACAGGGGTATAATGAGGTCTCACTGTACAGGAGAGACCGGAGCGCGGAGCAGGGGACTGATCACAAGAGCTGACAATCTGAGGAAACAGCAATGCTGAATAACAGTCTACACTGCGTCACTAGATCCTTATACAGGGGTATAATGAGGCCTCACTGTACAGGAGAGACCGGAGCGAGGAGCAGGGGCCTGATCACAAGAGCTGACAATCTGAGGAAACAGCAATGCTGAATAACAGTCTACAATGCGTCACTAGATCCTTATACAGGGGTATAATGAGGCCTCACTGTACAGGAGAGACCGGAGCGAGGAGCCAGGGCCTGATCACAAGAGCTGACAATCTGAGGAAACAGCAATACTGAATAACAGTCTACACTGCATCACTAGATCCTTATACAGGGGTATAATGAGGCCTCACTGTACAGGAGAGACCGGAGCGAGGAGCCGGGGCCTGATCACAAGAGCTGACAATCTGGGGAAACAGCAATGCTGAATAACAGTCTACACTGCGTCACTAGATCCTTATACAGGGGTATAATGAGGCCTCACTGTACAGGAGAGACCGGAGCGAGGAGCCGGGGCCTGATCACAAGAGCTGACAATCTGAGGAAACAGCAATGCTGAATAACAGTCTACACTGCGTCACTAGATACTTATACAGGGGTATAATGAGGCCTCACTGTACAGGCAAAGACCGGAGCGAGGAGCCGGGGCCTGATCACAAGAGCTGACAATCTGAGGAAACAGCAATGCTGAATAACAGTCTACACTGCGTCACTAGATCCTTATACAGGGTTATAATGAGGCCTCACTGTGCAGGAGAGACCGGAGCGAAGAGCCGGGGCCGGATCACAAGAGCTGACAATCTGAGGAAACAGCAATGCTGAATAACGGTCTACACTGCGTCACTAGATCCTTATACAGGGGTATAATGAGGCCTCACTGTACAGGAGAGACCGGAGAGAGAATTCGGGGCCTGATCACAAGAGCTGACAATCTGAGGAAACAACAATGCTGAATAACAGTCTACACTGCGTCACTAGATCCTTATACAGGGGTATAATGAGGCCTCACTGTACAGGAGAGACCGGAGCGAGGAGCAGGGGCCTGATCACAAGAGCTGACAATCTGAGGAAACAGCAATGCTGAATAACAGTCTACACTGCGTCACTAGATCCTTATACAGGGGTATAATGAGGCCTCACTGTACAGGCAAAAACCGGAGCGAGGAGCCGGGGCCTGATCACAAGAGCTGACAATCTGAGAAAACAGCAATGCAGAATAACAGTCTACACTGCGTCACTAGATCCTTATACAGGGGTATAATGAGGCCTCACTGTACAGGAGAGACCGGAGCGAGGAGCAGAGCCCTGATCACAAGAGCTGACAATCTGAGAAAACAGCAATGCCGAATAACAGTCTACACTGCGTCACTAGATCCTTATAAAGAAGTATAATGAGGCCTCACTGTACAGGAGAGACCGGAGCGAGGAGCCGGGGCCTGATCACAAGTGCTGACAATCTGAGGAGACAGCAATGCTGAATAACAGTGTACACTGCGTCACTAGATCCTTATAAAGAAGTATAATGAGGCCTCACTGTACAGGAGAGACCGGAGCGAGGAGCCGGGGCCTGATCACAAGTGCTGACAATCTGAGGAGACAGCAATGCTGAATAACAGTCTACACTGCGTCACTAGATCCTTATACAGGTGTATAATGAGGCCTCACTGTACAGGAGAGACCGGAGCGAGGAGCCGGGGCCTGATCACAAGAGCTGACAATCTGAGGAAACAGAAATGCTGAATAACAGTCTACACTGCGTCACTAGATCCTTATACAGGTGTATAATGAGGCCTCACTGTACAGGAGAGACCGGAGCGAGGAACCGGGGCCTGATCACAAGAACTGACAATCTGAGGAAACAGAAATGCTGAATAACAGTCTACACTGCGTCACTAGATCCTTATACAGGTGTATAATGAGGCCTCACTGTACAGGAGAGACCGGAGCGAGGAGTCGGGGCCTGATCACAAGAGCTGCAAATCTGAGGAAACAGCAATGCTGAATAACAGTCTACACTGCGTCACTAGATCCTTATACAGGGGTATAATGAGGCCTCACTGTACAGGAGAGACCGGAGCGAGGAGCCGGGGCCTGATCACAAGAGCTGACAATCTGAGGAAACCGCAATGCTGATAACAGTCTACACTGCGTCGCTAGATCCTTATACAGGGGTATAATTAGGCCTCACTGTACAGGAGAGACCGGAGCGAGGAGCAGGGGCCTGATCACAAGAGCTGACAATCTGAGGAAACAGAAATGCTGAATAACAGTCTATACTGCGTCACTAGATCCTTATACAGGGGTATAATGAGGCCTCACTGTACAGGAGAGACCGGAGCGAGGAGCAGAGGCCTGATCACAAGAGCTGACAATCTGAGGAGACAGCAATGCTGAATAACAGTCTACACTGCGTCACTAGATACTTATACAGGGGTATAATGAGGCCTCACTGTACAGGAGAGACCGGAGCGAGGACCAGGGGCCTGATCACAAGAGCTGACAATCTGAGGAGACAGCAATGCTGAATAACAGTCTACACTGTGTCATTAGATCCTTATACAGGGGTATAATGAGGCCTCACTGTACAGGAGAGACCGGAGCGAGGAGCCGGGGCCTGATCACAAGAGCTGACAATCTGAGGAAACAGCAATGCTGAAAAACAGTCTACACTGCGTCACTAGATCCTTATACAGGGGTATAATGAGGCCTCACTGTACAGGAGAGACCAGAGCGAGGAGCCGGGGCCTGATCACAAGAGCTGACAATCTGAGGAAACAGCAATGCTGAATAACAGTCTACACTGCGTCTCTAGATCCTTATACAGGGGTATAATGAGGCCTCACTGTACAGGCAAAGACCGGAGCGAGGAGCCGGGGCCTGATCACAAGAGCTGACAATCTGAGGAAACAGCAATACTGAATAACAGTCTACACTGCGTCACTAGATCCTTATACAGGGGTATAATGAGGCCTCACTGTACAGGAGAGACCGGAGCGAGGAGCCGGGGCCTGATCACAAGAACTGACAATCTGAGGAAACAGCAATGCTGAATAACAGTCTACACTGCGTCACTAGATCCTTATACAGGGGTATAATGAGGCCTCACTGTACAGGAGAGACCGGAGCGAGGAGCAGGGGCCTGATCACAAGAGCTGACAATCTGAGGAAACAGCAATGCTGAATAACAGTCTACACTGCGTCACTAGATACTTATACAAGGGTATAATGAGGCCTCACTGTACAGGAGAGACCGGAGCGAGGAGCAGGGGCCTGATCACAAGAGCTGACGATCTGAGGAAGCAGCAATGCTGAATAACAGTCTACACTGCGTCACTAGATCCTTATACAGGGGTATAATGAGGCCTCACTGTACAGGAGAGACCGGAGCGATAAGCAGGGGCCTGATCACAAGAGCTGACGATCTGAGGAAGCAGCAATGCTGAATAACAGTCTACACTGCGTCACTAGATCCTTATACAGGGGTATAATGAGGCCTCACTGTACAGGAGAGACCAGAGCGAGGAGCAGAGGCCTGATCACAAGAGTTGACGATCTGAGGAAGCAGCAATGCTGAATAACAGTCTACACTGCGTCACTAGATCCTTATACAGGGTTATAATGAGGCCTCACTGTACAGGAGAGACCGGAGCGAGGAGCCGGGGCCTGATCACAAGAGCTGACAATCTGAAGAAACAGCAATGCTGAATAACAGTCTACACTGCGTCACTAGATCCTTAAACAGGGGTATAATGAGGCCTCACTGTACAGGAGAGACCGGAGCGAGGAGCCGGGGCCTGAGCACAAGAGCTGACAATCTGAGGAAACAGCAATGCTGAATAACAGTCTACACTGCGTCACTAGATCCTTATACAGGGGTATAATGAGGTCTCACTGTACAGGAGAGACGGGAGCGATGAGCCGGGGCCTGATCACAAGAGCTGACAATCTGAGGAAACAGCAATGCTGAATAACAGTCTACACTGCGTCACTAGATCCTTATACAGGAGTATAATGAGGCCTCACTGTACAGGAGAGAGCGGAGCGAGGAGCAGGGGCCTGATCACAAGAGCTGACAATCTGAGGAAGCAGCAATTCTGAATAACAGTATACACTGCGTCACTAGATCCTTATACAGGAGTATAATGAGGCCTCACTGTACAGGAGAGACCGGAGCGAGGAGCAGGGGCCTGATCACAAGAGCTGACAATCTGAGGAAACAGCAATGCTGAATAACAGTCTACACTGCGTCACTAGATCCTTATACAGGGGTATAACGAGGCCTCACTGTACAGGAGAGAACGGAGCGAGGAGCCCGGGCCTGATCACAAGAGCTGACAATCGGAGGAGACAGAAATGCTGAATAACAGTCTACACTGCGTCACTAGATCCTTATACAGGGGTATAATGAGGCCTCACTGTACAAGAGAGAGCGGAGCGAGGAGCAGGGGCCTGATCACAAGAGCTAACAATCTGAGGAAACAGAAATGCTGAATAAAAGTCTACACTGCGTCACTAGATCCTTATACAGGGGTATAACGAGGCCTCACTGTACAGGAGAGAACGGAGTGAGGAGCCCGGGCCTGATCACAAGAGCTGACAATCTGAGGACATAGCAATGCTGAATAACAGTCTACACTGCGTCACTAGATCCTTATACAGGGGTATAATGAGGCCTCACTGTACAGGCAAAGACCGGAGCGAGGAGCCGGGGCCTGATCACAAGAGCTGACAATCTGAGGAGACAGCAATGCTGAATAACAGTCTACACTGCGTCACTAGATCCTTATACAGGGGTATAATGAGGCCTCACTGTACAGGAGAGACCGGAGCGCGGAGCAGGGGCCTTATCACAAGAGCTGACAATCTGAGGAAACAGCAATGCTGAATAACAGTCTACACTGCGTCACTAGATCCTTATACAGGGGTATAATGAGGCCTCACTGTACAGGCAAAGACCGGAGCGAGGAGCCGGGGCCTGATCACAAGAGCTGACAATCTGAGGAGACAGCAATGCTGAATAACAGTCTACACTGCATCACTAGATCCTTATACAGGAGTATAATGAGGCCTCACTGTACAGGAGAGACCCGAGCGAGGAGCCGGGGCCTGTTCGCAAAAGCTGACAATCTGAGGAGACAGCAATGCTGAATAACAGTCTACACTGTGTCACTAGATCCTTATACAGGGGTATAATGAGGCCTCACTGTACAGGAGAGACCGGAGCGAGGAGCAGGGGCCTGATCACAAGAGCTGACAATCTGAGGAGACAGCAATGCTGAATAACAGTCTACACTGCGTCACTAGATCCTTATACAGGGGTATAATGAGGCCTCACTGTACAGGCAAAGACCGGAGCGAGGAGCCGGGGCCTGATCACAAGAGCTGACAATCTGAGGAGACAGCAATGCTGAATAACAGTCTACACTGCGTCACTAGATCCTTATACAGGGGTATAATGAGGCCTCACTGTACAGGAGAGACCGGAGCGCGGAGCAGGGGCCTTATCACAAGAGCTGACAATCTGAGGAAACAGCAATGCTGAATAACAGTCTACACTGCGTCACTAGATCCTTATACAGGGGTATAATGAGGCCTCACTGTACAGGCAAAGACCGGAGCGAGGAGCCGGGGCCTGATCACAAGAGCTGACAATCTGAGGAGACAGCAATGCTGAATAACAGTCTACACTGCATCACTAGATCCTTATACAGGAGTATAATGAGGCCTCACTGTACAGGAGAGACCCGAGCGAGGAGCCGGGGCCTGAACGCAAAAGCTGACAATCTGAAGAGACAGCAATGCTGAATAACAGTCTACACTGCGTCACTAGATCCTTATACAGGGGTATAATGAGGCCTCACTGTACAGGAGAGACCGGAGCGAGGAGCAGGGGCCTGATCACAAGAGCTGACAATCTGAGGAGACAGCAATGCTGAATAACAGTCTACACTGCGTCACTAGATCCTTATACAGGAGTATAACGAGGCCTCACTGTACAGGAGTGACCGGAGCGAGGAGCCGGGGCCTGATCACAAGAGCTGACAATCTGAGGAGACAGCAATGCTGAATAACAGTCTACACTGCATCACTAGATGCTGATACAGGGGTATAATGAGGCCTCACTGTACAGGAGAGACCGGAGTGAGGAGCCGGGGCCTGATCACAAGAGCTGACAATCTGAGGAGACAGCAATGCTGAATAACAGTCTACACTGCGTCACTAGATCCTTATACAGGAGTATAATGAGGCCTCACTGTACAGGAGAGACCGGAGCGAGGAGCCGGGGCCTGATCACAAGAGCTGACAATCTGAGGAGACAGCAATGCTGAATAACAGTCTACACTGCGTCACTAGATCCTTATACAGGGGTATAATGAGGCCTCACTGTACAGGAGAGACCGGAGCGAGGAGCAGAGGCCTCATCACAAGAGCTGACAATCTGAGGAAACAGCAATGCTGAATAACAGTCTACACTGCGTCACTAGATCGTTATACAGGGGTATAATGAGGCCTCACTGTACAGGAGAGACCGGAGCGAGGAGCCGGGGCCTGATCACAAGAGCTGACAATCTCAGGACACAGCAATGCTGAATAACAGTCTACACTGCGTCACTAGATCCTTATACAGGGGTATAATGAGGCCTCACTGTACAGGAGAGACCGGAGCGAGGAGCAGGGGCCTGATCACAAGAGCTGACAATCTGAGGACACAGCAATGCTGAATAACAGTCTACACTGCGTCACTAGATCCTTATACAGGGGTATAATGAGGCCTCACTGTACAGGAGAGACGGGAGCGAGGAGCCGGGGCCTGAGCACAAGAGCTGACAATCTGAGGAAACAGCAATGCTGAATAACAGTCTACACTGCGTCACTAGATACTTATACAGGGGTATAATGAGGTCTCACTGTACAGGAGAGACCGGAGCGCGGAGCAGGGGACTGATCACAAGAGCTGACAATCTGAGGAAACAGCAATGCTGAATAACAGTCTACACTGCATCACTAGATCCTTATACAGGGGTATAATGAGGCCTCACTGTACAGGAGAGACCGGAGCGAGGAGCCGGGGCCTGATCACAAGAGCTGACAATCTGGGGAAACAGCAATGCTGAATAACAGTCTACACTGCGTCACTAGATCCTTATACAGGGGTATAATGAGGCCTCACTGTACAGGAGAGACCGGAGCGAGGAGCCGGGGCCTGATCACAAGAGCTGACAATCTGAGGAAACAGCAATGCTGAATAACAGTCTACACTGCGTCACTAGCTCCTTATACAGGGGTATAATGAGGCCTCACTGTACAGGCAAATACCGGAGCGAGGAGCCGGGGCCTGATCACAAGAGCTGACAATCTGAGGAAACAGCAATGCTGAATAACAGTTTACACTGCGTCACTAGATCCTTATACAGGAGTATAATGAGGCCTCACTGTACAGGAGAGACCGGAGTGAGGAGCCGGTGCCTGATCACAAGAGCTGACAATCTGAGGAAACAGCAATGCTGAATAACAGTCTACACTGCGTCACTAGATCCTTATACAGGGGTATAATGAGGCCTCACTGTACAGGAGAGACCGGAGCGAGGAGCCGGGGCCTGATCACAAGAGCTGACAATCTGGGGAAACAGCAATGCTGAATAACAGTCTACACTGCGTCACCAGATCCTTATACAGGGGTATAATGAGGCCTCACTGTACAGGAGAGACCGGAGCGAGGAGTCGGGGCCTGATCACAAGAGCTGACAATCTGAGGAAACAGCAATGCTGAATAACAGTCTACACTGCGTCACTAGCTCCTTATACAGGGGTATAATGAGGCCTCACTGTACAGGCAAAGACCGGAGCGAGGAGCCGGGGCCTGATCACAAGAGCTGACAATCTGAGGAAACAGCAATGCTGAATAACAGTCTACACTGCGTCACTAGATCCTTATACAGGGGTATAATGAGGCCTCACTGTACAGGAGAGACCGGAGCGAGGAGCCTGGGCCTGATCACAAGAGCTGACAATCTGAGGACACAGCAATGCTGAATAACAGTCTACACTGCGTCACTAGATCCTTATACAGGGGTATAATGAGGCCTCACTGTACAGGAGAGACCGGAGTGAGGAGTCGGGGCCTGATCACAAGAGCTGACAATCTGAGGAAACAGCAATGCTGAATAACGGTCTACACTGCGTCACTAGATCCTTATACAGGGGTATAATGAGGCCTCAATGTACAGGAGAGACCGGAGCGAGGAGCCGGGGCCTGATCACAAGAGCTGACAATCTGAGGAAACAGCAATGCTGAATAACAGTCTACACTGCGTCACTAGATCCTTATACAAGGGTATAATGAGGCCTCACTGTACAGGAGAGACCGGAGCGAGGAGCAGGGGCCTGATCACAAGAGCTAACAATCTGAGGACACAGCAATGCTGAATAACAGTCTACACTGCATCACTAGATCCTTATACAAGGGTAAAATGAGGCCTCACTGTACAGGAGAGACCGGAGCAGGGGACTGATCACAAGAGCTGAAAATCTGAGGAAACAGCAATGCTGAATAACAGTCTACACTGCGTCACTAGATCCTTCTACGGGGTATAATGAGGCCTCACTGTACAGGAGAGACCGGAGCGAGGAGCAGAGGCCTGATCACAAGAGCTGACAATCTGAGGACACAGCAATGCTGGATAACAGTCTACACTGCGTCACTAGATCCTTATACAGGGGTATAATGAGGCCTCACTGTACAGGAGAGACCGGAGCGAGGAGCAGAGGCCTGATCACAAGAGCTGACAATCTGAGGAGACAGCAATGCCGAATAACAGTCTACACTGCGTCACTAGATCCTGATACAGAAGTATAATGAGGCCTCACTGTACAGGAGAGACCGGAGCACGGAGCAGGGGACTGATCACAAGAGCTGACAATCTGAGGACACAGCAATGCTGAATAACAGTCTACACTGCGTCACTAGATTCTTATACAGGGGTATAATGAGGCCTCACTGTACAGGAGAGACCGGAGCGCGGAGCAGGGGCCTGATCACAAGAGCTGACAATCTGAGGAAACAGCAATGCTGAATAACGGTCTACACTGCGTCACTAGATCCTTATACAGGGGTATAATGAGGCCTCACTGTACAGGAGAGACCGGAGCGAGGAGCAGGGGCCTGATCACAAGAGCTGACAACCTGAGGAAACAGCAATGCTGAATAACAGTCTACACTGCGTCACTAGATCCTTATACAGGGGTATAATGAGGCCTCACTGTACAGGAGAGACCGGAGCGAGGAGCCGGGGCCTGATCACAAGAGCTGAAAATCTGAGGAAACAGCAATGCTGAATAACAGTCTACACTGCGTCACTACATCCTTATACAGGGGTATAATGAGGCCTCACTGTACAGGAGAGACCGGAGCGAGGAGCCGGGGCCATATCACAAGAGCTGACAATCTGAGGACACAGCAATGCCGAATAACAGCCTACACTGCGTCACTAGATCCTAATACAGGGGTATAATGAGGCCTCACTGTACAGGAGAGACCGGAGCGAGGAGCAGAGGCCTGATCACAAGAGCTGACAATGTGAGGTCACAGTAATGCCGAATAACAGCCTACACTGCGTCACTAGATCCTTATACAGAAGTATAATGAGGCCTCACTGTACAGGAGAGACCGGAGCACGGAGCAGGGGACTGATCACAAGAGCTGACAATCTGAGGAGACAGCAATGCTGAATAACAGTCTACACTGCGTCACTAGATCCTTATACAGGGGTATAATGAGGCCTCACTGTACAGGAGAGCCCGGAGCGAGGACCAGGGGCCTGATCACAAGAGCTGACAATCTGAGGAAACAGCAATGCTGAATAACAGTCTACACTGCGTCACTAGATCCTTATACAGGGGTATAATGAGGCCTCACTGTACAGGAGAGACCGGAGCGAGGAGCCGGGGCCTGATCACAAGTGCTGACAATCTGAGGAGACAGCAATGCTGAATAACAGTCTACACTGCGTCACTAGATCCTATCCTTATACAGGGGTATAATGAGGCCTCACTGTACAGGAGAGCCCGGAGCGAGGAGCAGGGGCCTGATCACAAGAGCTGACAATCTGAGGAAACAACAAAGCTGAATAACAGTCTACACTGCGTCACTAGATCCTTATACAGGGGTATAATGAGGCCTCACTGTACAGGAGAGACCGAAGCGAGGAGCCGGGGCCTGATCACAAGTGCTGACAATCTGAGGAAACAGCAATGCTGAATAACAGTCTACACTGCGTCACTAGATCCTTATACAGGGGTATAATGAGGCCTCACTGTACAGGAGAGACCGGAGCGAGGAGCAGAGGCCTGATCACAAGAGCTGACAATCTGAGGAAACAGCAATGCTGAATAACAGTCTACACTGCGTCACTAGATCCTTATACAGGTGTATAATGAGACCTCACTGTACAGGAGAGACCGGAACGAGGAGCAGGGGACTGATCACAAGAGCTGACAATCTGAGGAGACAGCAATGCTGAATAACAGTCAACACTGCGTCACTAGATCCTTATACAGGGGTATAATGAGGCCTCACTGTACAGGAGAGACCGGAGCGAGGAGCAGGGGACTGATCACAAGAGCTGACAATCTGAGGAGAGAGCAATGCTGAATAACAGTCTACACTGCGTCACCAGATCCTTATACAGGGGTATAATGAGGCCTCACTGTACAGGAGAGACCGGAGCAAGGAGCAGAGGCCTGATCACAAGAGCTGACAATCTGAGGAAACAGCAATGCTGAATAACAGTCTACACTGCGTCACTAGATCCTTATACAGAAGTATAATGAGGCCTCAATGTACAGGAGAGACTGGAGCGAGGAGCCGGGGCCTGATCACAAGAGCTAACAATCTGAGGAGACAGCAATGCTGAATAACAGTCTACACTGCCTCACCAGATCCTTATACAGGGGTATAATAAGTCCTCACTGTACAGGAGAGACTGGAGCGGGGAGCAGGGGCCTGATCACAAGAGCTGACAATCTGAGGACACAGCAATGCTGAATAACAGTCTACACTGCGTCACTAGATCCTTATACAGGGGTATAATGAGTCCTCACTGTACAGGAGAGACCGGAGCGAGGAGCCGGGGCCTGATCACAAGTGCTGACAATCTGAGGAGACAGCAATGCTGAATAACAGTCTACACTGCGTCACTAGATCCTTATACAGGGGTATAATGAGGCCTCACTGTACAGGAGAGACCGGAGCGAGGAGTCGGGGCCTGATCACAAGAGCTGCAAATCTGAGGAAACAGCAATGCTGAATAACAGTCTACACTGCGTCACTAGATCCTTATACAGGGGTATAATGAGGCCTCACTATACATGAGAGACCGGAGCGAGGAGCAGAGGCCTGATCACAAGAGCTGACAATCTGAGGAATCAGAAATGCTGAATAACAGTCTACACTGCGTCACTAGATCCTTATACAGGTGTATAATGAGGCCTCACTGTACAGGAGAGACCGGAGCGAGGAGTCGGGGCCTGATCACAAGAGCTGCAAATCTGAGGAAACAGCAATGCTGAATAACAGTCTACACTGCGTCACTAGATCCTTATACAGGGGTATAATGAGGCCTCACTGTACAGGAGAGACCGGAGCGAGGAGCTGGGGCCTGATCACAAGAGCTGACAATCTGAGGAAACAGAAATGCTGAATAACAGTCTACACTGCGTCACTATATCCTTATACAGGTGTATAATGAGGCCTCACTGTACAGGAGAGACTGGAGCGAGGAGACGGGGCCTGATCACAAGAGCTGACAATCTGAGGAGACAGCAATGCTGAATAACAGTCTACACTGCGTCACTAGATCCTTATACAGGAGTATAATGAGGCCTCACTGTACAGGAGAGACCAGAGCGAGGAGCGGTGGCCTGATCACAAGAGGTGACAATCTGAGGAAACAGCAATGCTGAATAACAGTCTACACTGCGTCACTAGATCCTTATACAGGGGTATAATGAGGCCTCACTGTACAGGAGAGACGGGAGCGAGGAGCCGGGGCCTGAGCACAAGAGCTGACAATCTGAGGAAACAGCAATGCTGAATAACAGTCTACACTGCGTCACTAGATCCTTATACAGGGGAATAATGAGGACTCACTATACAGGAGAGACCGGAGCGAGGAGCCGGGGCCTGATCACAAGAGCTGACAATCTGAGGAAACAGCAATGCTGAATAACAGTCTACACTGCGTCACTAGATCCTTATACAGGGGTATAATGAGGCCTCACTGTACAGGAGAGACCGGAGCGCAGAGCAGGGGACTGATCACAAGAGCTGACAATCTGAGGAAACAGCAATGCTGAATAACAGTCTACACTGCGTCACTAGATCCTTATACAGGGGTATAATGAGGCCTCACTGTACAGGAGAGACCGGAGCGCGGAGCAGGGGACTGATCACAAGAGCTGACAATCTGAGGAAACAGCAATGCTGAATAACAGTCTACACTGCGTCACTAGATCCTTATACTGGGGTATAATGAGGCCTTACTGTACAGGAGAGAACGGAGCGAGGAGCAGAGGCCTGATCACAAGAGCTGACAATCTGAGGAAACAGCAATGCTGAATAACAGTCTACACTGCGTCACTAGATCCTTATACAGGGGTATAATGAGGCCTCACTGTACAGGCAAAGACCGGAGCGAGGAGCCGGGGCCTGATCACAAGAGTTGACAATCTGAGGAAACAGCAATGCTGAATAACAGTCTACACTGCGTCACTAGATCCTTATACAGGGGTATAATGAGGCCTCACTGTACAGGAGAGACCGGAGCGAGGAGCCTGGGCCTGATCACAAGAGCTGACAATCTGAGGACACAGCAATGCTGAATAACAGTCTACACTGCGTCACTAGATCCTTATACAGGGGTATAATGAGGCCTCACTGTACAGGAGAGACCGGAGTGAGAAGTCGGGGCCTGATCACAAGAGCTGACAATCTGAGGAAACAGCAATGCTGAATAACGGTCTGCACTGCGTCACTAGATCCTTATACAGGGGTATAATGAGGCCTCACTGTACAGGAGAGACCGGAGCGAGGAGCCGGGGCCTGATCACAAGAGCTGACAATCTGAGGAAACAGCAATGCTGAATAACAGTCTACACTGCGTCTCTAGATCCTTATACAAGGGTATAATGAGGCATCACTGTACAGGAGAGACCGGAGCGAGGAGCAGGGGCCTGATCACAAGAGCTGAAAATCTGAGGAAACAGCAATGCTGAATAACAGTCTACACTGCGTCACTAGATCCTTCTACAGGGGTATAATGAGGCCTCACTGTACAGGAGAGACCGGAGCGAGGAGCAGAGGCCTGATCACAAGAGCTGACAATATGAGGACACAGCAATGCTGGATAACAGTCTACACTGCGTCACTAGATCCTTATACAGGGGTATAATGAGGCCTCACTGTACAGGAGAGACCGGAGCGAGGAGCAGAGGCCTGATCACAAGAGCTGACAATCTGAGGAGACAGCAATGCCGAATAACAGTCTACACTGCGTCACTAGATCCTTATACAGGGGTATAATGAGGCCTTACTGTACAGGAGAGACCGGAGCGAGGAGCAGGGGCCTGATCACAAGAGCTGACAATCTGAGGACACAGCAATGCTGAATAACAGTCTACACTGCGTCACTAGATCCTGATACAGAAGTATAATGAGGCCTCACTGTACAGGAGAGACCGGAGCACGGAGCAGGGGACTGATCACAAGAGCTGACAATCTGAGGACACAGCAATGCTGAATAACAGTCTACACTGCGTCACTAGATTCTTATACAGGGGTATAATGAGGCCTCACTGTACAGGAGAGACCGGAGCGCGGAGCAGGGGCCTGATCACAAGAGCTGACAATCTGAGGAAACAGCAATGCTGAATAACGGTCTACACTGCGTCACTAGATCCTTATACAGGGGTATAATGAGGCCTCACTGTACAGGAGAGACCGGAGCGAGGAGCCGGGGCCTGATCACAAGAGCTGACAACCTGAGGAAACAGCAATGCTGAATAACAGTCTACACTGCGTCACTAGATCCTTATACAGGGGTATAATGAGGCCTCACTGTACAGGAGAGACCGGAGCGAGGAGCCGGGGCCTGATCACAAGAGCTGAAAATCTGAGGAAACAGCAATGCTGAATAACAGTCTACACTGCGTCACTACATCCTTATACAGGGGTATAATGAGGCCTCACTGTACAGGAGAGACCGGAGCGAGGAGCCGGGGCCATATCACAAGAGCTGACAATCTGAGGACACAGCAATGCCGAATAACAGCCTACACTGCGTCACTAGATCCTAATACAGGGGTATAATGAGGCCTCACTGTACAGGAGAGACCGGAGCGAGGAGCAGAGGCCTGATCACAAGAGCTGACAATGTGAGGTCACAGTAATGCCGAATAACAGCCTACACTGCGTCACTAGATCCTTATACAGAAGTATAATGAGGCCTCACTGTACAGGAGAGACCGGAGCACGGAGCAGGGGACTGATCACAAGAGCTGACAATCTGAGGAGACAGCAATGCTGAATAACAGTCTACACTGCGTCACTAGATCCTTATACAGGGGTATAATGAGGCCTCACTGTACAGGAGAGCCCGGAGCGAGGACCAGGGGCCTGATCACAAGAGCTGACAATCTGAGGAAACAGCAATGCTGAATAACAGTCTACACTGCGTCACTAGATCCTTATACAGGGGTATAATGAGGCCTCACTGTACAAGAGAGACCGGAGCGAGGAGCCGGGGCCTGATCACAAGTGCTGACAATCTGAGGAGATAGCAATGCTGAATAACAGTCTACACTGCGTCACTAGATCCTATCCTTATACAGGGGTATAATGAGGCCTCACTGTACAGGAGAGCCCGGAGCGAGGAGCAGGGGCCTGATCACAAGAGCTGACAATCTGAGGAAACAGCAAAGCTGAATAACAGTCTACACTGCGTCACTAGATCCTTATACAGGGGTATAATGAGGCCTCACTGTACAGGAGAGACCGGAGCGAGGAGCAGAGGCCTGATCACAAGAGCTGACAATCTGAGGAAACAGCAATGCTGAATAACAGTCTACACTGCGTCACTAGATCCTTATACAGGTGTATAATGAGACCTCACTGTACAGGAGAGACCGGAACGAGGAGCAGGGGACTGATCACAAGAGCTGACAATCTGAGGAGACAGCAATGCTGAGTAACAGTCAACACTGCGTCACTAGATCCTTATACAGGGGTATAATGAGGCCTCACTGTACAGGAGAGACCGGAGCGAGGAGCAGGGGACTGATCACAAGAGCTGACAATCTGAGGAGAGAGCAATGCTGAATAACAGTCTACACTGCGTCACCAGATCCTTATACAGGGGTATAATGAGGCCTCACTGTACAGGAGAGACCGGAGCAAGGAGCAGAGGCCTGATCACAAGAGCTGACAATCTGAGGAAACAGCAATGCTGAATAACAGTCTACACTGCGTCACTAGATCCTTATACAGAAGTATAATGAGGCCTCAATGTACAGGAGAGACTGGAGCGAGGAGCCGGGGACTGATCACAAGAGCTAACAATCTGAGGAGACAGCAATGCTGAATAACAGTCTACACTGCCTCACCAGATCCTTATACAGGGGTATAATGAGTTCTCACTGTACAGGAGAGACTGGAGCGGGGAGCAGGGGCCTGATCACAAGAGCTGACAATCTGAGGACACAGCAATGCTGAATAACAGTCTACACTGCGTCACTAGATCCTTATACAGGGGTATAATGAGTCCTCACTGTACAGGAGAGACCGGAGCGAGGAGCCGGGGCCTGATCACAAGTGCTGACAATCTGAGGAGACAGCAATGCTGAATAACAGTCTACACTGCGTCACTAGATCCTTATACAGGGGTATAATGAGGCCTCACTGTACAGGAGAGACCGGAGCGAGGAGTCAGGGCCTGATCACAAGAGCTGCAAATCTGAGGAAACAGTAATGCTGAATAACAGTCTACACTGCGTCACTAGATCCTTATACAGGGGTATAATGAGGCCTCACTATACATGAGAGACCGGAGCGAGGAGCAGAGGCCTGATCACAAGAGCTGACAATCTGAGGAAACAGAAATGCTGAATAACAGTCTACACTGCGTCACTAGATCCTTATACAGGTGTATAATGAGGCCTCACTGTACAGGAGAGACCGGAGCGAGGAGTCGGGGCCTAATCACAAGAGCTGCAAATCTGAGGAAACAGCAATGCTGAATAACAGTCTACACTGCGTCACTAGATCCTTATACAGGGGTATAATGAGGCCTCACTGTACAGGAGAGACCGGAGCGAGGAGCTGGGGCCTGATCACAAGAGCTGACAATCTGAGGAAACAGAAATGCTGAATAACAGTCTACACTGCGTCACTATATCCTTATACAGGTGTATAATGAGGCCTCACTGTACAGGAGAGACTGGAGCGAGGAGACGGGGCCTGATCACAAGAGCTGACAATCTGAGGAGATAGCAATGCTGAATAACAGTCTACACTGCGTCACTAGATCCTTATACAGGAGTATAATGAGGCCTCACTGTACAGGAGAGACCAGAGCGAGGAGCGGTGGCCTGATCACAAGAGGTGACAATCTGAGGAAACAGCAATGCTGAATAACAGTCTACACTGCGTCACTAGATCCTTATACAGGGGTATAATGAGGCCTCACTGTACAGGAGAGACGGGAGCGAGGAGCCGGGGCCTGAGCACAAGAGCTGACAATCTGAGGAAACAGCAATGCTGAATAACAGTCTACACTGCGTCACTAGATCCTTATACAGGGGAATAATGAGGACTCACTATACAGGAGAGACCGGAGCGAGGAGCCGGGGCCTGATCACAAGAGCTGACAATCTGAGGAAACAGCAATGCTGAATAACAGTCTACACTGCGTCACTAGATCCTTATACAGGGGTATAATGAGGCCTCACTGTACAGGAGAGACCGGAGCGCAGAGCAGGGAACTGATCACAAGAGCTGACAATCTGAGGAAACAGCAATGCTGAATAACAGTCTACACTGCGTCACTAGATCCTTATACAGGGGTATAATGAGGCCTCACTGTACAGGAGAGACCGGAGCGCGGAGCAGGGGACTGATCACAAGAGCTGACAATCTGAGGAAACAGCAATGCTGAATAACAGTCTACACTGCGTCACTAGATCCTTATACTGGGGTATAATGAGGCCTTACTGTACAGGAGAGAACGGAGCGAGGAGCAGAGGCCTGATCACAAGAGCTGACAATCTGAGGAAACAGCAATGCTGAATAACAGTCTACACTGCGTCACTAGATCCTTATACAGGGGTATAATGAGGCCTCACTGTACAGGCAAAGACCGGAGCGAGGAGCCGGGGCCTGATCACAAGAGTTGACAATCTGAGGAAACAGCAATGCTGAATAACAGTCTACACTGCGTCACTAGATCCTTATACAGGGGTATAATGAGGCCTCACTGTACAGGAGAGACCGGAGCGAGGAGCCGGGGCCTGATCACAAGAGCTGACAATCTGGGGAAACAGCAATGCTGAATAACAGTCTACACTGCGTCACTAGATCCTTATACAGGGGCATAATGAGCCCTCACTGTACAGGAGAGACCGGAGAGAGGAGCCGGGGCCTGATCACAAGAGCTGACAATCTGAGGAAACAGCAATGGTGAATAACAGTCTACACTGCGTCACTAGATCCTTATACAGGGGTATAATGAGGCCTCACTGTACAGGAGAGATCGGAGCGTGGAGTCGGGGCCTGATCACAAGAGCTGACAATCTGAGGAAACAGCAATGCTGAATAACAGTCTACACTGCGTCACTAGATCCTTATACAGGGGAATAATGAGGCCTCACTGTACAGGAGAGACCGGAGCGCGGAGCAGGGGCCTGATCACAAGAGCTGACAATCTGAGGAGACAGCAATGCTGAATAACAGTCTACACTGCGTCACTAGATCCTTATACAGGGGTATAATGAGGCCTCACTGTACAGGAGAGACCGGAGCGAGGAGCAGGGGCCTGATCACAAGAGCTGACAATCTGAGGACACGGCATTGCTGAATAACAGTCTACACTACGTCACTAGCTCCTTATACAGGGGTATAATGAGGCCTCACTGTACAGGAGAGACCGGAGCGAGGAGAAGAGGCCTGATCACAAGAGCTGACGATCTGAGGAAGCAGCAATGCTGAATAACAGTCTACACTGCGTCACTAGATCCTTATACAGGGGTACAATGAGGCCTCACTGTACAGGAGAGACCGGAGCGAGGAGCAGGGGCCTGATCACAAGGGCTGACAATCTGAGGACACAGCAATGCTGAATAACAGTCTACACTGCGTCACTAGATCCTTATACAGGGGTATAATGAGGCCTCACTGTACAGGAGAGACCGTAGCGAGGAGCCGGGGCCTGATCACAAGAGCTGACAATCTGAGGAGACAGCAATGCTGAATAACAGTCTACACTGCGTCACTAGATCCTTATACAGGAGTAAAATGAGGCCTCACTGTACAGGAGAGACCGGAGCGAGGAGCCGGGGCCTGATCACAAGAGCTGACAATCTGAGGAGACAGCAATGCTGAATAACAGTCTACACTGCGTCACTAGATCCTTATACAGGGGTATAATGAGGCCTCACTGTACAGGAGAGACCGGAGCGAGGAGCAGAAGCCTGATCACAAGAGCTGACAATCTGAGGAGACAGCAATGCTGAATAACAGTCTACACTGCGTCACTAGATCCTTATACAGGGGTATAATGAGGCCTCACTGTACAGGAGAGACCGGAGCGAGGAGCCGGGGCCTGATCACAAGAGCTGACAATCTGAGGAGACAGCAATGCTGAATAACAGTCTACACTGCGTCACTAGATCCTTATACAGGGGTATAATGAGGCCTCACTGTACAGGAGAGACCGGAGCGAGGAGCCGGGGCCTGATCACAAGAGCTGACAATCTGAGGAGACAGCAATGCTGAATAACAGTCTACACTGCGTCACTAGATCCTTATACAGGGGTATAATGAGGCCTCACTGTACAGGAGAGAACGGAGTGAGGAGCAGAGGCCTGATCACAAGAGCTAACAATCTGAGGACACAGCAATGCTGAATAACAGTCTACACTGCGTCACTAGATCCTTATACAGGGGTATAATGAAGCCTCACTGTACAGGAGAGAACGGAGTGAGGAGCAGAGGCCTGATCACAAGAGCTAACAATCTGAGGACACAGCAATGCTGAATAACAGTCTACACTGTGTCACTAGATCCTTATACAGGGGTATAATGAGGCCTCACTGTACAGGAGAGCACGGAGCGAGGAGCAGAGACCTGATCACAAGAGCTGACAATCTGAGGACACAGCAATGCTGAATAACAGTCTACACTGCGTCACTAGATCCTTATACAGGGATATAATGAAGCCTCACTGTACAGGAGAGACCGGAGCGAGGAGCAGGGGCCTGATCACAAGAGCTGACAATCTGAGGAGACAGCAATGCTGAATAACAGTCTACACTGCGTCACTAGATCCTTATACAGGGGTATAATGAGGCCTCACTGTACAGGAGAGCACGGAGCGAGGAGCCGGGGCCTGATCACAAGAGCTGACAATCTGAGGACACAGCAATGCTGAATAACAGTCTACACTGCGTCACTAGATCCTTATACAGGGGTATAATGAGGCCTCACTGTACAGGAGAGACCGGAGCGATAAGCAGGGGCCTGATCACAAGAGCTGACGATCTGAGGAAGCAGCAATGCTGAATAACAGTCTACACTGCGTCACTAGATCCTTATACAGGGGTATAATGAGGCCTCACTGTACAGGAGAGACCAGAGCGAGGAGCAGAGGCCTGATCACAAGAGCTGACGATCTGAGGAAGCAGCAATGCTGCATAACAGTCTACACTGCGTCACTAGATCCTTATACAGGGGTATAATGAGGCCTCACTGTACAGGAGAGACCGGAGCGAGGAGCCGGGGCCTGATCACAAGAGCTGACAATCTGGGGAAACAGCAATGCTGAATAACAGTCTACACTGCGTCACTAGATCCTCATACAGGGGTATAATGAGGCCTCACTGTACAGGAGAGACCGGAGCGAGGAGCCGGGGCCTGATCACAAGAGCTGACAATCTGAGGAAACAGCAAAGCTGAATAACAGTCTACACTGCGTCACTAGATCCTGATACAGGGGTATAATGAGGCCTCACTGTACAGGAGAGACCGGAGTGAGGAGCCGGGGCCTGATCACAAGAGCTGACAATCTGAGGAGACAGCAATGCTGAATAACAGTCTACACTGCGTCACTAGATCCTTATACAGGAGTATAATGAGGCCTCACTGTACAGGAGAGACCGGAGCGAGGAGCCGGGGCCTGATCACAAGAGCTGACAATCTGAGGAGACAGCAATGCTGAATAACAGTCTACACTGCGTCACTAGATCCTTATACAGGGGTATAATGAGGCCTCACTGTACAGGAGAGACCGGAGCGAGGAGCAGAGGCCTCATCACAAGAGCTGACAATCTGAGGAAACAGCAATGCTGAATAACAGTCTACACTGCGTCACTAGATCCTTATACAGGGGTATAATGAGGCCTCACTGTACAGGAGAGACCGGAGCGAGGAGCCGGGGCCTGATCACAAGAGCTGACAATCTCAGGACACAGCAATGCTGAATAACAGTCTACACTGCGTCACTAGATCCTTATACAGGGGTATAATGAGGCCTCACTGTACAGGAGAGACCGGAGCGAGGAGCAGGGGCCTGATCACAAGAGCTGACAATCTGAGGACACAGCAATGCTGAATAACAGTCTACACTGCGTCACTAGATCCTTATACAGGGGTATAATGAGGCCTCACTGTACAGGAGAGACGGGAGCGAGGAGCCGGGGCCTGAGCACAAGAGCTGACAATCTGAGGAAACAGCAATGCTGAATAACAGTCTACACTGCGTCACTAGATACTTATACAGGGGTATAATGAGGTCTCACTGTACAGGAGAGACCGGAGCGCGGAGCAGGGGACTGATCACAAGAGCTGACAATCTGAGGAAACAGCAATGCTGAATAACAGTCTACACTGCATCACTAGATCCTTATACAGGGGTATAATGAGGCCTCACTGTACAGGAGAGACCGGAGCGAGGAGCCGGGGCCTGATCACAAGAGCTGACAATCTGGGGAAACAGCAATGCTGAATAACAGTCTACACTGCGTCACTAGATCCTTATACAGGGGTATAATGAGGCCTCACTGTACAGGAGAGACCGGAGCGAGGAGCCGGGGCCTGATCACAAGAGCTGACAATCTGAGGAAACAGCAATGCTGAATAACAGTCTACACTGCGTCACTAGCTCCTTATACAGGGGTATAATGAGGCCTCACTGTACAGGCAAAGACGGGAGCGAGGAGCCGGGGCCTGATCACAAGAGCTGACAATCTGAGGAAACAGCAATGCTGAATAACAGTCTACACTGCGTCACTAGATCCTTATACAGGAGTATAATGAGGCCTCACTGTACAGGAGAGACCGGAGTGAGGAGCCGGTGCCTGATCACAAGAGCTGACAATCTGAGGAAACAGCAATGCTGAATAACAGTCTACACTGCGTCACTAGATCCTTATACAGGGGTATAATGAGGCCTCACTGTACAGGAGAGACCGGAGCGAGGAGCCGGGGCCTGATCACAAGAGCTGACAATCTGGGGAAACAGCAATGCTGAATAACAGTCTACACTGCGTCACTAGATCCTTATACAGGGGTATAATGAGGCCTCACTGTACAGGAGAGACCGGAGCGAGGAGTCGGGGCCTGATCACAAGAGCTGACAATCTGAAGAAACAGCAATGCTGAATAACAGTCTACACTGCGTCACTAGCTCCTTATACAGGGGTATAATGAGGCCTCACTGTACAGGCAAAGACCGGAGCGAGGAGCCGGGGCCTGATCACAAGAGCTGACAATCTGAGGAAACAGCAATGCTGAATAACAGTCTACACTGCGTCACTAGATCCTTATACAGGGGTATAATGAGGCCTCACTGTACAGGAGAGACCGGAGCGAGGAGCCTGGGCCTGATCACAAGAGCTGACAATCTGAGGACACAGCAATGCTGAATAACAGTCTACACTGCGTCACTAGATCCTTATACAGGGGTATAATGAGGCCTCACTGTACAGGAGAGACCGGAGTGAGGAGTCGGGGCCTGATCACAAGAGCTGACAATCTGAGGAAACAGCAATGCTGAATAACGGTCTACACTGCGTCACTAGATCCTTATACAGGGGTATAATGAGGCCTCACTGTACAGGAGAGACCGGAGCGAGGAGCCGGGGCCTGATCACAAGAGCTGACAATCTGAGGAAACAGCAATGCTGAATAACAGGCTACAATGCGTCACTAGATCCTTATACAAGGGTATAATGAGGCCTCACTGTACAGGAGAGACCGGAGCGAGGAGCAGGGGCCTGATCACAAGAGCTAACAATCTGAGGACACAGCAATGCTGAATAACAGTCTACACTGCATCACTAGATCCTTATACAAGGGTAAAATGAGGCCTCACTGTACAGGAGAGACCGGAGCGCGGAGCAGGGGACTGATCACAAGAGCTGAAAATCTGAGGAAACAGCAATGCTGAATAACAGTCTACACTGCGTCACTAGATCCTTCTACAGGGGTATAATGAGGCCTCACTGTACAGGAGAGACCTGAGCGAGGAGCAGAGGCCTGATCACAAGAGCTGACAATCTGAGGACACAGCAATGCTGGATAACAGTCTACACTGCGTCACTAGATCCTTATACAGGGGTATAATGAGGCCTCACTGTACAGGAGAGACCGGAGCGAGGAGCAGAGGCCTGATCACAAGAGCTGACAATCTGAGGAGACAGCAATGCCGAATAACAGTCTACACTGCGTCACTAGATCCTGATACAGAAGTATAATGAGGCCTCACTGTACAGGAGAGACCGGAGCACGGAGCAGGGGACTGATCACAAGAGCTGACAATCTGAGGACACAGCAATGCTGAATAACAGTCTACACTGCGTCACTAGATTCTTATACAGGGGTATAATGAGGCCTCACTGTACAGGAGAGACCGGAGCGCGGAGCAGGGGCCTGATCACAAGAGCTGACAATCTGAGGAAACAGCAATGCTGAATAACGGTCTACACTGCGTCACTAGATCCTTATACAGGGGTATAATGAGGCCTCACTGTACAGGAGAGACCGGAGCGAGGAGCCGGGGCCTGATCACAAGAGCTGACAACCTGAGGAAACAGCAATGCTGAATAACAGTCTACACTGCGTCACTAGATCCTTATACAGGGGTATAATGAGGCCTCACTGTACAGGAGAGACCGGAGCGAGGAGCCGGGGCCTGATCACAAGAGCTGAAAATCTGAGGAAACAGCAATGCTGAATAACAGTCTACACTGCGTCACTACATCCTTATACAGGGGTATAATGAGGCCTCACTGTACAGGAGAGACCGGAGCGAGGAGCCGGGGCCATATCACAAGAGCTGACAATCTGAGGACACAGCAATGCCGAATAACAGCCTACACTGCGTCACTAGATCCTAATACAGGGGTATAATGAGGCCTCACTGTACAGGAGAGACCGGAGCGAGGAGCAGAGGCCTGATCACAAGAGCTGACAATGTGAGGTGACAGTAATGCCGAATAACAGCCTACACTGCGTCACTAGATCCTTATACAGAAGTATAATGAGGCCTCACTGTACAGGAGAGACCGGAGCACGGAGCAGGGGACTGATCACAAGAGCTGACAATCTGAGGAGACAGCAATGCTGAATAACAGTCTACACTGCGTCACTAGATCCTTATACAGGGGTATAATGAGGCCTCACTGTACAGGAGAGAGCGGAGCGAGGAGCCGGGGCCTGATCACAAGTGCTGACAATCTGAGGAGACAGCAATGCTGAATAACAGTCTACACTGCGTCACTAGATCCTATCCTTATACAGGGGTATAATGAGGCCTCACTGTACAGGAGAGCCCGGAGCGAGGAGCAGGGGCCTGATCACAAGAGATGACAATCTGAGGAAACAGCAAAGCTGATTAACAGTCTACACTGCGTCACTAGATCCTTATACAGGGGTATAATGAGGCCTCACTGTACAGGAGAGACCGAAGCGAGGAGCCGGGGCCTGATCACAAGTGCTGACATTCTGAGGAAACAGCAATGCTGAATAACAGTCTACACTGCGTCACTAGATCCTTATACAGGGGTATAATGAGGCCTCACTGTACAGGAGAGACCGGAGCGAGGAGCAGAGGCCTGATCACAAGAGCTGACAATCTGAGGAAACAGCAATGCTGAATAACAGTCTACACTGCGTCACTAGATCCTTATACAGGTGTATAATGAGACCTCACTGTACAGGAGAGACCGGAACGAGGAGCAGGGGACTGATCACAAGAGCTGACAATCTGAGGAGACAGCAATGCTGAATAACAGTCAACACTGCGTCACTAGATCCTTATACAGGGGTATAATGAGGCCTCACTGTACAGGAGAGACCGGAGCGAGGAGCAGGGGACTGATCACAAGAGCTGACAATCTGAGGAGAGAGCAATGCTGAATAACAGTCTACACTGCGTCACCAGATCCTTATACAGGGGTATAATGAGGCCTCACTGTACAGGAGAGACCGGAGCAAGGAGCAGAGGCCTGATCACAAGAGCTGACAATCTGAGGAAACAGCAATGCTGAATAACAGTCTACACTGCGTCACTAGATCCTTATACAGAAGTATAATGAGGCCTCAATGTACAGGAGAGACTGGAGCGAGGAGCCGGGGCCTGATCACAAGAGCTAACAATCTGAGGAGACAGCAATGCTGAATAACAGTCTACACTGCCTCACCAGATCCTTATACAGGGGTATAATGAGTCCTCACTGTACAGGAGAGACTGGAGCGGGGAGCAGGGGCCTGATCACAAGAGCTGACAATCTGAGGACACAGCAATGCTGAATAACAGTCTACACTGCGTCACTAGATCCTTATACAGGGGTATAATGAGTCCTCACTGTACAGGAGAGACCGGAGCGAGGAGCCGGGGCCTGATCACAAGTGCTGACAATCTGAGGAGACAGCAATGCTGAATAACAGTCTACACTGCGTCACTAGATCCTTATACAGGGGTATAATGAGGCCTCACTGTACAGGAGAGACCGGAGCGAGGAGTCGGGGCCTGATCACAAGAGCTGCAAATCTGAGGAAACAGCAATGCTGAATAACAGTCTACACTGCGTCACTAGATCCTTATACAGGGGTATAATGAGGCCTCACTATACATGAGAGACCGGAGCGAGGAGCAGAGGCCTGATCACAAGAGCTGACAATCTGAGGAAACAGAAATGCTGAATAACAGTCTACACTGCGTCACTAGATCCTTATACAGGTGTATAATGAGGCCTCACTGTACAGGAGAGACCGGAGCGAGGAGTCGGGGCCTGATCACAAGAGCTGCAAATCTGAGGAAACAGCAATGCTGAATAACAGTCTACACTGCGTCACTAGATCCTTATACAGGGGTATAATGAGGCCTCACTGTACAGGAGAGACCGGAGCGAGGAGCTGGGGCCTGATCACAAGAGCTGACAATCTGAGGAAACAGAAATGCTGAATAACAGTCTACACTGCGTCACTATATCCTTATACAGGTGTATAATGAGGCCTCACTGTACAGGAGAGACTGGAGCGAGGAGACGGGGCCTGATCACAAGAGCTGACAATCTGAGGAGACAGCAATGCTGAATAACAGTCTACACTGCGTCACTAGATCCTTATACAGGAGTATAATGAGGCCTCACTGTACAGGAGAGACCAGAGCGAGGAGCGGTGGCCTGATCACAAGAGGTGACAATCTGAGGAAACAGCAATGCTGAATAACAGTCTACACTGCGTCACTAGATCCTTATACAGGGGTATAATGAGGCCTCACTGTACAGGAGAGACGGGAGCGAGGAGCCGGGGCCTGAGCACAAGAGCTGACAATCTGAGGAAACAGCAATGCTGAATAACAGTCTACACTGCGTCACTAGATCCTTATACAGGGGTATAACGAGGCCTCACTGTACAGGAGAGAACTGAGCGAGGAGCCCGGGCCTGATCACAAGAGCTGACAATCGGAGGAGACAGAAATGCTGAATAACAGTCTACACTGCGTCACTAGATCCTTATACAGGGGTATAAAGAGGCCTCACTGTACAGGAGAGAGCGGAGCGAGGAGCAGGGGCCTGATCACAAGAGCTAACAATCTGAGGAAACAGAAATGCTGAATAAAAGTCTACACTGCGTCACTAGATCCTTATACAGGGGTATAACGAGGCCTCACTGTACAGGAGAGAACGGAGTGAGGAGCCCGGGCCTGATCACAAGAGCTGACAATCTGAGGACATAGCAATGCTGAATAACAGTCTACACTGTGTCACTAGATCCTTATACAGGGGTATAATGAGGCCTCACTGTACAGGCAAAGACCGGAGCGAGGAGCCGGGGCCTGATCACAAGAGCTGACAATCTGAGGAGACAGCAATGCTGAATAACAGTCTACGCTGCGTCACTAGATCCTTATACAGGGGTATAATGAGGCCTCACTGTACAGGAGAGACCGGAGCGCGGAGCAGGGGCCTTATCACAAGAGCTGACAATCTGAGGAAACAGCAATGCTGAATAACAGTCTACACTGCGTCACTAGATCCTTATACAGGGGTATAATGAGGCCTCACTGTACAGGCAAAGACCGGAGCGAGGAGCCGGGGCCTGATCACAAGAGCTGACAATCTGAGGAGACAGCAATGCTGAATAACAGTCTACACTGCATCACTAGATCCTTATACAGGAGTATAATGAGGCCTCACTGTACAGGAGAGACCCGAGCGAGGAGCCGGGGCCTGATCACAAAAGCTGACAATCTGAGGAGACAGCAATGCTGAATAACAGTCTACACTGCGTCACTAGATCCTTATACAGGGGTATAATGAGGCCTCACTGTACAGGAGAGACCGGAGCGAGGAGCAGGGGCCTGATCACAAGAGCTGACAATCTGAGGAGACAGCAATGCTGAATAACAGTCTACACTGCGTCACTAGATCCTTATACAGGAGTATAACGAGGCCTCACTGTACAGGAAAGACCGGAGCGAGGAGCCGGGGCCTCATCACAAGAGCTGACAATCTGAGGAGACAGCAATGCTGAATAACAGTCTACACTGCATCACTAGATCCTGATACAGGGGTATAATGAGGCCTCACTGTACAGGAGAGACCGGAGTGAGGAGCCGGGGCCTGATCACAAGAGCTGACAATCTGAGGAGACAGCAATGCTGAATAACAGTCTACACTGCGTCACTAGATCCTTATACAGGGGTATAATGAGGCCTCACTGTACAGGAGAGACCGGAGCGAGGAGCAGAGGCCTCATCACAAGAGCTGACAATATGAGGAAACAGCAATGCTGAATAACAGTCTACACTGCGTCACTAGATCCTTATACAGGGGTATAATGAGGCCTCACTGTACAGGAGAGACCGGAGCGAGGAGCCGGGGCCTGATCACAAGAGCTGACAATCTCAGGACACAGCAATGCTGAATAACAGTCTACACTGCGTCACTAGATCCTTATACAGGGGTATAATGAGGCCTCACTGTACAGGAGAGACCGGAGCGAGGAGCAGGGGCCTGATCACAAGAGCTGACAATCTGAGGACACAGCAATGCTGAATAACAGTCTACACTGCGTCACTAGATCCTTATACAGGGGTATAATGAGGCCTCACTGTACAGGAGAGACGGGAGCGAGGAGCCGGGGCCTGAGCACAAGAGCTGACAATCTGAGGAAACAGCAATGCTGAATAACAGTCTACACTGCGTCACTAGATACTTATACAGGGGTATAATGAGGTCTCACTGTACAGGAGAGACCGGAGCGCGGAGCAGGGGACTGATCACAAGAGCTGACAATCTGAGGAAACAGCAATGCTGAATAACAGTCTACACTGCATCACTAGATCCTTATACAGGGGTATAATGAGGCCTCACTGTACAGGAGAGACCGGAGCGAGGAGCCGGGGCCTGATCACAAGAGCTGACAATCTGGGGAAACAGCAATGCTGAATAACAGTCTACACTGCGTCACTAGATCCTTATACAGGGGTATAATGAGGCCTCACTGTACAGGAGAGACCGGAGCGAGGAGCCGGGGCCTGATCACAAGAGCTGACAATCTGAGGAAACAGCAATGCTGAATAACAGTCTACACTGCGTCACTAGATCCTGATACAGGGGTATAATGAGGCCTCACTGTACAGGAGAGACCGGAGTGAGGAGCCGGGGCCTGATCACAAGAGCTGACAATCTGAGGAGACAGCAATGCTGAATAACAGTCTACACTGCGTCACTAGATCCTTATACAGGAGTATAATGAGGCCTCACTGTACAGGAGAGACCGGAGCGAGGAGCCGGGGCCTGATCACAAGAGCTGACAATCTGAGGAGACAGCAATGCTGAATAACAGTCTACACTGCGTCACTAGATCCTTATACAGGGGTATAATGAGGCCTCACTGTACAGGAGAGACCGGAGCGAGGAGCAGAGGCCTCATCACAAGAGCTGACAATCTGAGGAAACAGCAATGCTGAATAACAGTCTACACTGCGTCACTAGATCCTTATACAGGGGTATAATGAGGCCTCACTGTACAGGAGAGACCGGAGCGAGGAGCCGGGGCCTGATCACAAGAGCTGACAATCTCAGGACACAGCAATGCTGAATAACAGTCTACACTGCGTCACTAGATCCTTATACAGGGGTATAATGAGGCCTCACTGTACAGGAGAGACCGGAGCGAGGAGCAGGGGCCTGATCACAAGAGCTGACAATCTGAGGACACAGCAATGCTGAATAACAGTCTACACTGCGTCACTAGATCCTTATACAGGGGTATAATGAGGCCTCACTGTACAGGAGAGACGGGAGCGAGGAGCCGGGGCCTGAGCACAAGAGCTGACAATCTGAGGAAACAGCAATGCTGAATAACAGTCTACACTGCGTCACTAGATACTTATACAGGGGTATAATGAGGTCTCACTGTACAGGAGAGACCGGAGCGCGGAGCAGGGGACTGATCACAAGAGCTGACAATCTGAGGAAACAGCAATGCTGAATAACAGTCTACACTGCATCACTAGATCCTTATACAGGGGTATAATGAGGCCTCACTGTACAGGAGAGACCGGAGCGAGGAGCCGGGGCCTGATCACAAGAGCTGACAATCTGGGGAAACAGCAATGCTGAATAACAGTCTACACTGCGTCACTAGATCCTTATACAGGGGTATAATGAGGCCTCACTGTACAGGAGAGACCGGAGCGAGGAGCCGGGGCCTGATCACAAGAGCTGACAATCTGAGGAAACAGCAATGCTGAATAACAGTCTACACTGCGTCACTAGCTCCTTATACAGGGGTATAATGAGGCCTCACTGTACAGGCAAAGACGGGAGCGAGGAGCCGGGGCCTGATCACAAGAGCTGACAATCTGAGGAAACAGCAATGCTGAATAACAGTCTACACTGCGTCACTAGATCCTTATACAGGAGTATAATGAGGCCTCACTGTACAGGAGAGACCGGAGTGAGGAGCCGGTGCCTGATCACAAGAGCTGACAATCTGAGGAAACAGCAATGCTGAATAACAGTCTACACTGCGTCACTAGATCCTTATACAGGGGTATAATGAGGCCTCACTGTACAGGAGAGACCGGAGCGAGGAGCCGGGGCCTGATCACAAGAGCTGACAATCTGGGGAAACAGCAATGCTGAATAACAGTCTACACTGCGTCACTAGATCCTTATACAGGGGTATAATGAGGCCTCACTGTACAGGAGAGACCGGAGCGAGGAGTCGGGGCCTGATCACAAGAGCTGACAATCTGAGGAAACAGCAATGCTGAATAACAGTCTACACTGCGTCACTAGCTCCTTATACAGGGGTATAATGAGGCCTCACTGTACAGGCAAAGACCGGAGCGAGGAGCCGGGGCCTGATCACAAGAGCTGACAATCTGAGGAAACAGCAATGCTGAATAACAGTCTACACTGCGTCACTAGATCCTTATACAGGGGTATAATGAGGCCTCACTGTACAGGAGAGACCGGAGCGAGGAGCCTGGGCCTGATCACAAGAGCTGACAATCTGAGGACACAGCAATGCTGAATAACAGTCTACACTGCGTCACTAGATCCTTATACAGGGGTATAATGAGGCCTCACTGTACAGGAGAGACCGGAGTGAGGAGTCGGGGCCTGATCACAAGAGCTGACAATCTGAGGAAACAGCAATGCTGAATAACGGTCTACACTGCGTCACTAGATCCTTATACAGGGGTATAATGAGGCCTCACTGTAGAGGAGAGACCGGAGCGAGGAGCCGGGGCCTGATCACAAGAGCTGACAATCTGAGGAAACAGCAATGCTGAATAACAGTCTACACTGCGTCACTAGATCCTTATACAAGGGTATAATGAGGCCTCACTGTACAGGAGAGACCGGAGCGAGGAGCAGGGGCCTGATCACAAGAGCTAACAATCTGAGGACACAGCAATGCTGAATAACAGTCTACACTGCATCACTAGATCCTTATACAAGGGTAAAATGAGGCCTCACTGTACAGGAGAGACCGGAGCGCGGAGCAGGGGACTGATCACAAGAGCTGAAAATCTGAGGAAACAGCAATGCTGAATAACAGTCTACACTGCGTCACTAGATCCTTCTACAGGGGTATAATGAGGCCTCACTGTACAGGAGAGACCTGAGCGAGGAGCAGAGGCCTGATCACAAGAGCTGACAATCTGAGGACACAGCAATGCTGGATAACAGTCTACACTGCGTCACTAGATCCTTATACAGGGGTATAATGAGGCCTCACTGTACAGGAGAGACCGGAGCGAGGAGCAGAGGCCTGATCACAAGAGCTGACAATCTGAGGAGACAGCAATGCCGAATAACAGTCTACACTGCGTCACTAGATCCTGATACAGAAGTATAATGAGGCCTCACTGTACAGGAGAGACCGGAGCACGGAGCAGGGGACTGATCACAAGAGCTGACAATCTGAGGACACAGCAATGCTGAATAACAGTCTACACTGCGTCACTAGATTCTTATACAGGGGTATAATGAGGCCTCACTGTACAGGAGAGACCGGAGCGCGGAGCAGGGGCCTGATCACAAGAGCTGACAATCTGAGGAAACAGCAATGCTGAATAACGGTCTACACTGCGTCACTAGATCCTTATACAGGGGTATAATGAGGCCTCACTGTACAGGAGAGACCGGAGCGAGGAGCCGGGGCCTGATCACAAGAGCTGACAACCTGAGGAAACAGCAATGCTGAATAACAGTCTACACTGCGTCACTAGATCCTTATACAGGGGTATAATGAGGCCTCACTGTACAGGAGAGACCGGAGCGAGGAGCCGGGGCCTGATCACAAGAGCTGAAAATCTGAGGAAACAGCAATGCTGAATAACAGTCTACACTGCGTCACTACATCCTTATACAGGGGTATAATGAGGCCTCACTGTACAGGAGAGACCGGAGCGAGGAGCCGGGGCCATATCACAAGAGATGACAATCTGAGGACACAGCAATGCCGAATAACAGCCTACACTGCGTCACTAGATCCTAATACAGGGGTATAATGAGGCCTCACTGTACAGGAGAGACCGGAGCGAGGAGCAGAGGCCTGATCACAAGAGCTGACAATGTGAGGTCACAGTAATGCCGAATAACAGCCTACACTGCGTCACTAGATCCTTATACAGAAGTATAATGAGGCCTCACTGTACAGGAGAGACCGGAGCACGGAGCAGGGGACTGATCACAAGAGCTGACAATCTGAGGAGACAGCAATGCTGAATAACAGTCTACACTGCGTCACTAGATCCTTATACAGGGGTATAATGAGGCCTCACTGTACAGGAGAGACCGGAGCGAGGAGCCGGGGCCTGATCACAAGTGCTGACAATCTGAGGAGACAGCAATGCTGAATAACAGTCTACACTGCGTCACTAGATCCTATCCTTATACAGGGGTATAATGAGGCCTCACTGTACAGGAGAGCCCGGAGCGAGGAGCAGGGGCCTGATCACAAGAGCTGACAATCTGAGGAAACAGCAAAGCTGAATAACAGTCTACACTGCGTCACTAGATCCTTATACAGGGGCATAATGAGGCCTCACTGTACAGGAGAGACCGAAGCGAGGAGCCGGGGCCTGATCACAAGTGCTGACATTCTGAGGAAACAGCAATGCTGAATAACAGTCTACACTGCGTCACTAGATCCTTATACAGGGGTATAATGAGGCCTCACTGTACAGGAGAGACCGGAGCGAGGAGCAGAGGCCTGATCACAAGAGCTGACAATCTGAGGAAACAGCAATGCTGAATAACAGTCTACACTGCGTCACTAGATCCTTATACAGGTGTATAATGAGACCTCACTGTACAGGAGAGACCGGAACGAGGAGCAGGGGACTGATCACAAGAGCTGACAATCTGAGGAGACAGCAATGCTGAATAACAGTCAACACTGCGTCACTAGATCCTTATACAGGGGTATAATGAGGCCTCACTGTACAGGAGAGACCGGAGCGAGGAGCAGGGGACTGATCACAAGAGCTGACAATCTGAGGAGAGAGCAATGCTGACTAACAGTCTACACTGCGTCACCAGATCCTTATACAGGGGTATAATGAGGCCTCACTGTACAGGAGAGACCGGAGCAAGGAGCAGAGGCCTGATCACAAGAGCTGACAATCTAAGGAAACAGCAATGCTGAATAACAGTCTACACTGCGTCACTAGATCCTTATACAGAAGTATAATGAGGCCTCAATGTACAGGAGAGACTGGAGCGAGGAGCCGGGGCCTGATCACAAGAGCTAACAATCTGAGGAGACAGCAATGCTGAATAACAGTCTACACTGCCTCACCAGATCCTTATACAGGGGTATAATGAGTCCTCACTGTACAGGAGAGACTGGAGCGGGGAGCAGGGGCCTGATCACAAGAGCTGACAATCTGAGGACACAGCAATGCTGAATAACAGTCTACACTGCGTCACTAGATCCTTATACAGGGGTATAATGAGTCCTCACTGTACAGGAGAGACCGGAGCGAGGAGCCGGGGCCTGATCACAAGTGCTGACAATCTGAGGAGACAGCAATGCTGAATAACAGTCTACACTGCGTCACTAGATCCTTATACAGGGGTATAATGAGGCCTCACTGTACAGGAGAGACCGGAGCGAGGAGTCGGGGCCTTATCACAAGAGCTGCAAATCTGAGGAAACAGCAATGCTGAATAACAGTCTACACTGCGTCACTAGATCCTTATACAGGGGTATAATGAGGCCTCACTATACATGAGAGACCGGAGCGAGGAGCAGAGGCCTGATCACAAGAGCTGACAATCTGAGGAAACAGAAATGCTGAATAACAGTCTACACTGCGTCACTAGATCCTTATACAGGTGTATAATGAGGCCTCACTGTACAGGAGAGACCGGAGCGAGGAGTCGGGGCCTGATCACAAGAGCTGCAAATCTGAGGAAACAGCAATGCTGAATAACAGTCTACACTGCGTCACTAGATCCTTATACAGGGGTATAATGAGGCCTCACTGTACAGGAGAGACCGGAGCGAGGAGCTGGGGCCTGATCACAAGAGCTGACAATCTGAGGAAACAGAAATGCTGAATAACAGTCTACACTGCGTCACTATATCCTTATACAGGTGTATAATGAGGCCTCACTGTACAGGAGAGACTGGAGCGAGGAGACGGGGCCTGATCACAAGAGCTGACAATCTGAGGAGACAGCAATGCTGAATAACAGTCTACACTGCGTCACTAGATCCTTATACAGGAGTATAATGAGGCCTCACTGTACAGGAGAGACCAGAGCGAGGAGCGGTGGCCTGATCACAAGAGGTGACAATCTGAGGAAACAGCAATGCTGAATAACAGTCTACACTGCGTCACTAGATCCTTATACAGGGGTATAATGAGGCCTCACTGTACAGGAGAGACGGGAGCGAGGAGCCGGGGCCTGAGCACAAGAGCTGACAATCTGAGGAAACAGCAATGCTGAATAACAGTCTACACTGCGTCACTAGATCCTTATACAGGGGAATAATGAGGACTCACTATACAGGAGAGACCGGAGCGAGGAGCCGGGGCCTGATCACAAGAGCTGACAATCTGAGGAAACAGCAATGCTGAATAACAGTCTACACTGCGTCACTAGATCCTTATACAGGGGTATAATGAGGCCTCACTGTACAGGAGAGACCGGAGCGCAGAGCAGGGGACTGATCACAAGAGCTGACAATCTGAGGAAACAGCAATGCTGAATAACAGTCTACACTGCGTCACTAGATCCTTATACAGGGGTATAATGAGGCCTCACTGTACAGGAGAGACCGGAGCGCGGAGCAGGGGACTGATCACAAGAGCTGACAATCTGAGGAAACAGCAATGCTGAATAACAGTCTACACTGCGTCACTAGATCCTTATACTGGGGTATAATGAGGCCTTACTGTACAGGAGAGAACGGAGCGAGGAGCAGAGGCCTGATCACAAGAGCTGACAATCTGAGGAAACAGCAATGCTGAATAACAGTCTACACTGCGTCACTAGATCCTTATACAGGGGTATAATGAGGCCTCACTGTACAGGCAAAGACGGGAGCGAGGAGCCGGGGCCTGATCACAAGAGTTGACAATCTGAGGAAACAGCAATGCTGAATAACAGTCTACACTGCGTCACTAGATCCTTATACAGGGGTATAATGAGGCCTCACTGTACAGGAGAGACCGGAGCGAGGAGCCGGGGCCTGATCACAAGAGCTGACAATCTGGGGAAACAGCAATGCTGAATAACAGTCTACACTGCGTCACTAGATCCTTATACAGGGGCATAATGAGCCCTCACTGTACAGGAGAGACCGGAGAGAGGAGCCGGGGCCTGATCACAAGAGCTGACAATCTGAGGAAACAGCAATGCTGAATAACAGTCTACACTGCGTCACTAGATCCTTATACAGGGGTATAATGAGGCCTCACTGTACAGGAGAGATCGGAGCGAGGAGTCGGGGCCTGATCACAAGAGCTGACAATCTGAGGAAACAGCAATGCTGAATAACAGTCTACACTGCGTCACTAGATCCTTATACAGGGGAATAATGAGGCCTCACTGTACAGGAGAGACCGGAGCGCGGAGCAGGGGCCTGATCACAAGAGCTGACAATCTGAGGAGACAGCAATGCTGAATAACAGTCTACACTGCGTCACTAGATCCTTATACAGGGGTATAATGAGGCCTCACTGTACAGGAGAGACCGGAGCGAGGAGCAGGGGCCTGATCACAAGAGCTGACAATCTGAGGACACGGCAATGCTGAATAACAGTCTACACTACGTCACTAGCTCCTTATACAGGGGTATAATGAGGCCTCACTGTACAGGAGAGACCGGAGCGAGGAGAAGAGGCCTGATCACAAGAGCTGACGATCTGAGGAAGCAGCAATGCTGAATAACAGTCTACACTGCGTCACTAGATCCTTATACAGGGGTACAATGAGGCCTCACTGTACAGGAGAGACCGGAGCGAGGAGCAGGGGCCTGATCACAAGGGCTGACAATCTGAGGACACAGCAATGCTGAATAACAGTCTACACTGCGTCACTAGATCCTTATACAGGGGTATAATGAGGCCTCACTGTACAGGAGAGACCGTAGCGAGGAGCCGGGGCCTGATCACAAGAGCTGACAATCTGAGGAGACAGCAATGCTGAATAACAGTCTACACTGCGTCACTAGATCCTTATACAGGAGTAAAATGAGGCCTCACTGTACAGGAGAGACCGGAGCGAGGAGCCGGGGCCTGATCACAAGAGCTGACAATCTGAGGAGACAGCAATGCTGAATAACAGTCTACACTGCGTCACTAGATCCTTATACAGGGGTATAATGAGGCCTCACTGTACAGGAGAGACCGGAGCGAGGAGCAGAAGCCTGATCACAAGAGCTGACAATCTGAGGAGACAGCAATGCTGAATAACAGTCTACACTGCGTCACTAGATCCTTATACAGGGGTATAATGAGGCCTCACTGTACAGGAGAGACCGGAGCGACGAGCCGGGGCCTGATCACAAGAGCTGACAATCTGAGGAGACAGCAATGCTGAATAACAGTCTACACTGCGTCACTAGATCCTTATACAGGGGTATAATGAGGCCTCACTGTACAGGAGAGACCGGAGCGAGGAGCCGGGGCCTGATCACAAGAGCTGACAATCTGAGGAGACAGCAATGCTGAATAACAGTCTACACTGCGTCACTAGATCCTTATACAGGGGTATAATGAGGCCTCACTGTACAGGAGAGAACGGAGTGAGGAGCAGAGGCCTGATCACAAGAGCTAACAATCTGAGGACACAGCAATGCTGAATAACAGTCTACACTGCGTCACTAGATCCTTATACAGGGGTATAATGAGGCCTCACTGTACAGGAGAGACCGGAGCGAGGAGCCGGGGCCTGATCACAAGAGCTGACAATCTGAGGAGACAGCAATGCTGAATAACAGTCTACACTGCGTCACTAGATCCTTATACAGAAGTATAATGAGGCCACACTGTACAGGAGAGACCGGAGCGAGGAGTAGAGGCCCGATCACAAGAGCTGACAATCTGAGGAGACAGCAATGCTGAATAACAGTCTACACTGCATCACTAGAGCCTTATACAGGGGTATAATGAGGCCTCACTGTACAGGAGAGACCGGAGCGAGGAGCAGGGCCCTGATCACTAGAGCTGACAATCTGAGGAGACAGCAATGCTGAATAACGGTCTACACTGCGTCACTAGATCCTTATACAGGGGTATAATGAGGCCTCACTGTACAGGAGAGACCGGAGCGCGGAGCAGGGGCCTTATCACAAGAGCTGACAATCTGAGGAAACAGCAATGCTGAATAACAGTCTACACTGCGTCACTAGATCCTTATACAGGGGTATAATGAGGCCTCACTGTACAGGCAAAGACCGGAGCGAGGAGCCGGGGCCTGATCACAAGAGCTGACAATCTGAGGAGACAGCAATGCTGAATAACAGTCTACACTGCATCACTAGATCCTTATACAGGAGTATAATGAGGCCTCACTGTACAGGAGAGACCCGAGCGAGGAGCCGGGGCCTGATCACAAAAGCTGACAATCTGAGGAGACAGCAATGCTGAATAACAGTCTACACTGCGTCACTAGATCCTTATACAGGGGTATAATGAGGCCTCACTGTACAGGAGAGACCGGAGCGAGGAGCAGGGGCCTGATCACAAGAGCTGACAATCTGAGGAGACAGCAATGCTGAATAACAGTCTACACTGCGTCACTAGATCCTTATACAGGGGTATAATGAGGCCTCACTGTACAGGAGAGACCGGAGCGAGGAGCCGGGGCCTGATCACAAGAGCTGACAATCTGAGGAGACAGCAATGCTGAATAACAGTCTACACTGCGTCACTAGATCCTTATACAGGGGTATAATGAGGCCTCACTGTACAGGAGAGAACGGAGTGAGGAGCAGAGGCCTGATCACAAGAGCTAACAATCTGAGGACACAGCAATGCTGAATAACAGTCTACACTGCGTCACTAGATCCTTATACAGGGGTATAATGAGGCCTCACTGTACAGGAGAGACCGGAGCGAGGAGCCGGGGCCTGATCACAAGAGCTGACAATCTGAGGAGACAGCAATGCTGAATAACAGTCTACACTGCGTCACTAGATCCTTATACAGAAGTATAATGAGGCCACACTGTACAGGAGAGACCGGAGCGAGGAGTAGAGGCCCGATCACAAGAGCTGACAATCTGAGGAGACAGCAATGCTGAATAACAGTCTACACTGCATCACTAGAGCCTTATACAGGGGTATAATGAGGCCTCACTGTACAGGAGAGACCGGAGCGAGGAGCAGGGCCCTGATCACTAGAGCTGACAATCTGAGGAGACAGCAATGCTGAATAACGGTCTACACTGCGTCACTAGATCCTTATACAGGGGTATAATGAGGCCTCACTGTACAGGAGAGACCGGAGCGCGGAGCAGGGGCCTTATCACAAGAGCTGACAATCTGAGGAAACAGCAATGCTGAATAACAGTCTACACTGCGTCACTAGATCCTTATACAGGGGTATAATGAGGCCTCACTGTACAGGCAAAGACCGGAGCGAGGAGCCGGGGCCTGATCACAAGAGCTGACAATCTGAGGAGACAGCAATGCTGAATAACAGTCTACACTGCATCACTAGATCCTTATACAGGAGTATAATGAGGCCTCACTGTACAAGAGAGACCCGAGCGAGGAGCCGGGGCCTGATCACAAAAGCTGACAATCTGAGGAGACAGCAATGCTGAATAACAGTCTACACTGCGTCACTAGATCCTTATACAGGGGTATAATGAGGCCTCACTGTACAGGAGAGACCGGAGCGAGGAGCAGGGGCCTGATCACAAGAGCTGACAATCTGAGGAGACAGCAATGCTGAATAACAGTCTACACTGCGTCACTAGATCCTTATACAGGAGTATAACGAGGCCTCACTGTACAGGAGAGACCGGAGCGAGGAGCCGGGGCCTGATCACAAGAGCTGACAATCTGAGGAGACAGCAATGCTGAATAACAGTCTACACTGCATCACTAGATCCTGATACAGGGGTATAATGAGGCCTCACTGTACAGGAGAGACCGGAGTGAGGAGCCGGGGCCTGATCACAAGAGCTGACAATCTGAGGAGACAGCAATGCTGAATAACAGTCTACACTGCGTCACTAGATCCTTATACAGGGGTATAATGAGGCCTCACTGTACAGGAGAGACCGGAGCGAGGAGCAGAGGCCTCATCACAAGAGCTGACAATCTGAGGAAACAGCAATGCTGAATAACAGTCTACACTGCGTCACTAGATCCTTATACAGGGGTATAATGAGGCCTCACTGTACAGGAGAGACCGGAGCGAGGAGCCGGGGCCTGATCACAAGAGCTGACAATCTCAGGACACAGCAATGTTGAATAACAGTCTACACTGCGTCACTAGATCCTTATACAGGGGTATAATGAGGCCTCACTGTACAGGAGAGACCGGAGCGAGGAGCAGGGGCCTGATCACAAGAGCTGACAATCTGAGGACACAGCAATGCTGAATAACAGTCTACACTGCGTCACTAGATCCTTATACAGGGGTATAATGAGGCCTCACTGTACAGGAGAGACGGGAGCGAGGAGCCGGGGCCTGAGCACAAGAGCTGACAATCTGAGGAAACAGCAATGCTGAATAACAGTCTACACTGCGTCACTAGATACTTATACAGGGGTATAATGAGGTCTCACTGTACAGGAGAGACCGGAGCGCGGAGCAGGGGACTGATCACAAGAGCTGACAATCTGAGGAAACAGCAATGCTGAATAACAGTCTACACTGCATCACTAGATCTTTATACAGGTGTATAATGAGGCCTCACTGTACAGGAGAGACCGGAGCGAGGAGCCGGGGCCTGATCACAAGAGCTGACAATCTGGGGAAACAGCAATGCTGAATAACAGTCTACACTGCGTCACTAGATCCTTATACAGGGGTATAATGAGGCCTCACTGTACAGGAGAGACCGGAGCGAGGAGCCGGGGCCTGATCACAAGAGCTGACAATCTGAGGAAACAGCAATGCTGAATAACAGTCTACACTGCGTCACTAGCTCCTTATACAGGGGTATAATGAGGCCTCACTGTACAGGCAAAGAACGGAGCGAGGAGCCGGGGCCTGATCACAAGAGCTGACAATCTGAGGAAACAGCAATGCTGAATAACAGTCTACACTGCGTCACTAGATCCTTATACAGGAGTATAATGAGGCCTCACTGTACAGGAGAGACCGGAGTGAGGAGCCGGTGCCTGATCACAAGAGCTGACAATCTGAGGAAACAGCAATGCTGAATAACAGTCTACACTGCGTCACTAGATCCTTATACAGGGGTATAATGAGGCCTCACTGTACAGGAGAGACCGGAGCGAGGAGCCGGGGCCTGATCACAAGAGCTGACAATCTGGGGAAACAGCAATGCTGAATAACAGTCTACACTGCGTCACTAGATCCTTATACAGGGGTATAATGAGGCCTCACTGTACAGGAGAGACCGGAGCGAGGAGCCGGGGCCTGATCACAAGAGCTGACAATCTGAGGAAACAGCAATGCTGAATAACAGTCTACACTGCGTCACTAGCTCCTTATACAGGGGTATAATGAGGCCTCACTGTACAGGCAAAGACCGGAGCGAGGAGCCGGGGCCTGATCACAAGAGCTGACAATCTGAGGAAACAGCAATGCTGAATAACAGTCTACACTGCGTCACTAGATCCTTCTACAGGGGTATAATGAGGCCTCACTGTACAGGAGAGACCGGAGCGAGGAGCCTGGGCCTGATCACAAGAGCTGACAATCTGAGGACACAGCAATGCTGAATAACAGTCTACACTGCGTCACTAGATCCTTATACAGGGGTATAATGAGGCCTCACTGTACAGGAGAGACCGGAGTGAGGAGTCGGGGCCTGATCACAAGAGCTGACAATCTGAGGAAACAGCAATGCTGAATAACGGTCTACACTGCGTCACTAGATCCTTATACAGGGGTATAATGAGGCCTCACTGTACAGGAGAGACCGGAGCGAGGAGCCGGGGCCTGATCACAAGAGCTGACAATCTGAGGAAACAGCAATGCTGAATAACAGTCTACACTGCGTCACTAGATCCTTATACAAGGGTATAATGAGGCCTCACTGTACAGGAGAGACCGGAGCGAGGAGCAGGGGCCTGATCACAAGAGCTAACAATCTGAGGACACAGCAATGCTGAATAACAGTCTACACTGCATCACTAGATCCTTATACAAGGGTAAAATGAGGCCTCACTGTACAGGAGAGACCGGAGCGCGGAGCAGGGGACTGATCACAAGAGCTGAAAATCTGAGGAAACAGCAATGCTGAATAACAGTCTACACTGCGTCACTAGATCCTTCTACAGGGGTATAATGAGGCCTCACTGTACAGGAGAGACCGGAGCGAGGAGCAGAGGCCTGATCACAAGAGCTGACAATCTGAGGACACAGCAATGCTGGATAACAGTCTACACTGCGTCACTAGATCCTTATACAGGGGTATAATGAGGCCTCACTGTACAGGAGAGACCGGAGCGAGGAGCAGAGGCCTGATCACAAGAGCTGACAATCTGAGGAGACAGCAATGCCGAATAACAGTCTACACTGCGTCACTAGATCCTGATACAGAAGTATAATGAGGCCTCACTGTACAGGAGAGACGGGAGCACGGAGCAGGGGACTGATCACAAGAGCTGACAATCTGAGGACACAGCAATGCTGAATAACAGTCTACAATGCGTCACTAGATTCTTATACAGGGGTATAATGAGGCCTCACTGTACAGGAGAGACCGGAGCGAGGAGCCGGGGCCTGATCACAAGAGCTGACAACCTGAGGAAACAGCAATGCTGAATAACAGTCTACACTGCGTCACTAGATCCTTATACAGGGGTATAATGAGGCCTCACTGTACAGGAGAGACCGGAGCGAGGAGCCGGGGCCTGATCACAAGAGCTGAAAATCTGAGGAAACAGCAATGCTGAATAACAGTCTACACTGCGTCACTACATCCTTATACGGGGGTATAATGAGGCCTCACTGTACAGGAGAGACCGGAGCGAGGAGCCGGGGCCATATCACAAGAGCTGACAATCTGAGGACACAGCAATGCCGAATAACAGCCTACACTGTGTCACTAGATCCTAATACAGGGGTATAATGAGGCCTCACTGTACAGGAGAGACCGGAGCGAGGATCAGAGGCCTGATCACAAGAGCTGACAATGTGAGGTCACAGCAATGCCGAATAACAGCCTACACTGCGTCACTAGATCCTTATACAGAAGTATAATGAGGCCTCACTGTACAGGAGAGACCGGAGCACGGAGCAGGGGACTGATCACAAGAGCTGACAATCTGAGGAGACAGCAATGCTGAATAACAGTCTACACTGCGTCACTAGATCCTTATACAGGGGTATAATGAGGCCTCACTGTACAGGAGAGCCCGGAGCGAGGACCAGGGGCCTGATCACAAGAGCTGACAATCTGAGGAAACAGCAATGCTGAATAACAGTCTACACTGCGTCACTAGATCCTTATACAGGGGTATAATGAGGCCTCACTGTAAAGGAGAGACCGGAGCGAGGAGCCGGGGCCTGATCACAAGTGCTGACAATCTGAGGAGACAGCAATGCTGAATAACAGTCTACACTGCGTCACTAGATCCTATCCTTATACAGGGGTATAATGAGGCCTCACTGTACAGGAGAGCCCGGAGCGAGGAGCAGGGGCCTGATCACAAGAGCTGACAATCTGAGGAAACAGCAAAGCTGAATAACAGTCTACACTGCGTCACTAGATCCTTATACAGGGGTATAATGAGGCCTCACTGTACAGGAGAGACCGAAGCGAGGAGCCGGGGCCTGATCACAAGTGCTGACAATCTGAGGAAACAGCAATGCTGAATAACAGTCTACACTGCGTCACTAGATCCTTATACAGGGGTATAATGAGGCCTCACTGTACAGGAGAGACCGGAGCGAGGAGCAGAGGCCTGATCACAAGAGCTGACAATCTGAGGAAACAGCAATGCTGAATAACAGTCTACACTGCGTCACTAGATCCTTATACAGGTGTATAATGAGACCTCACTGTACAGGAGAGACCGGAGCGAGGAGCAGGGGACTGATCACAAGAGCTGACAATCTGAGGAGACAGCAATGCTGAATAACAGTCAACACTGCGTCACTAGATCCTTATACAGGGGTATAATGAGGCCTCACTGTACAGGAGAGACCGGAGCGAGGAGCAGGGGACTGATCACAAGAGCTGACAATCTGAGGAGAGAGCAATGCTGAATAACAGTCTACACTGCGTCACTAGATCCTTATACAGAAGTATAATGAGGCCTCAATGTACAGGAGAGACTGGAGCGAGGAGCCGGGGCCTGATCACAAGAGCTAACAATCTGAGGAGACAGCAATGCTGAATAACAGTCTACACTGCCTCACCAGATCCTTATACAGGGGTATAATGAGTCCTCACTGTACAGGAGAGACTGGAGCGGGGAGCAGGGGCCTGATCACAAGAGCTGACAATCTGAGGACACAGCAATGCTGAATAACAGTCTACACTGCGTCACTAGATCCTTATACAGGGGTATAATGAGTCCTCACTGTACAGGAGAGACCGGAGCGAGGAGCCGGGGCCTGATCACAAGAGCTGACAATCTGAGGAAACAGAAATGCTGAATAACAGTCTACACTGCGTCACTAGATCCTTATACAGGGGTATAATGAGGCCTCACTGTACAGGAGAGACTGGAGCGAGGAGACGGGGCCTGATCACAAGAGCTGACAATCTGAGGAAACAGCAATGCTGAATAACAGTCTACACTGCGTCACTAGATCCTTATACAGGGGTATAATGAGGCCTCACTGTACAGGAGAGACCGGAGCGCAGAGCAGGGGACTGATCACAAGAGCTGACAATCTGAGGAAACAGCAATGCTGAATAACAGTCTACACTGCGTCACTAGATCCTTATACAGGGGTATAATGAGGCCTCACTGTACAGGCAAAGACCGGAGCGAGGAGCCGGGGCCTGATCACAAGAGTTGACAATCTGAGGAAACAGCAATGCTGAATAACAGTCTACACTGCGTCACTAGATCCTTATACAGGGGTATAATGAGGCCTCACTGTACAGGAGAGACCGGAGCGAGGAGCCGGGGCCTGATCACAAGAGCTGACAATCTGAGGAAACAGCAATGCTGAATAATAGTCTACACTGCGTCACTAGATCCTTATACAGGGGCATAATGAGCCCTCACTGTACAGGAGAGACCGGAGAGAGGAGCCGGGGCCTGATCACAAGAGCTGACAATCTGAGGAAACAGCAATGCTGAATAACAGTCTACACTGCGTCACTAGATCCTTATACAGGGGTATAATGAGGCCTCACTGTACAGGAGAGATCGGAGCGTGGAGTCGGGGCCTGATCACAAGAGCTGACAATCTGAGGAAACAGCAATGCTGAATAACAGTCTACACTGCGTCACTAGATCCTTATACAGGGGAATAATGAGGCCTCACTGTACAGGAGAGACCGGAGCGCGGAGCAGGGGCCTGATCACAAGAGCTGACAATCTGAGGAGACAGCAATGCTGAATAACAGTCTACACTGCGTCACTAGATCCTTATACAGGGGTATAAAGAGGCCTCACTGTACAGGAGAGACCGGAGCGAGGAGCAGGGGCCTGATCACAAGAGCTGACAATCTGAGGACACGGCAATGCTGAATAACAGTCTACACTACGTCACTAGCTCCTTATACAGGGGTATAATGAGGCCTCACTGTACAGGAGAGACCGGAGCGAGGAGAAGAGGCCTGATCACAAGAGCTGACGATCTGAGGAAGCAGCAATGCTGAATAACAGTCTACACTGCGTCACTAGATCCTTATACAGGGGTATAATGAGGCCTCACTGTACAGGAGAGACCGGAGCGAGGAGCAGGGGCCTGATCACAAGGGCTGACAATCTGAGGACACAGCAATGCTGAATAACAGTCTACACTGCGTCACTAGATCCTTATACAGGGGTATAATGAGGCCTCACTGTACAGGAGAGACGTAGCGAGGAGCCGGGGCCTGATCACAAGAGCTGACAATCTGAGGAGACAGCAATGCTGAATAACAGTCTACACTGCGTCACTAGATCCTTATACAGGGGTATAATGAGGCCTCACTGTACAGGAGAGACCGGAGCGAGGAGCAGAAGCCTGATCACAGGAGCTGACAATCTGAGGAGACAGCAATGCTGAATAACAGTCTACACTGCGTCACTAGATCCTTATACAGGGGTATAATGAGGCCTCACTGTACAGGAGAGACCGGAGCGAGGAGCCGGGGCCTGATCACAAGAGCTGACAATCTGAGGAGACAGCAATGCTGAATAACAGTCTACACTGCGTCACTAGATCCTTATACAGGGGTATAATGAGGCCTCACTGTACAGGAGAGACCGGAGCGAGGAGCCGGGGCCTGATCACAAGAGCTGACAATCTGAGGAGACAGCAATGCTGAATAACAGTCTACACTGCGTCACTAGATCCTTATACAGGGGTATAATGAGGCCTCACTGTACAGGAGAGACCGGAGCGAGGAGCAGGGGCCTGATCACAAGAGCTGACAATCTGAGGAGACAGCAATGCTGAATAACAGTCTACACTGCGTCACTAGATCCTTATACAGGGGTATAATGAGGCCTCACTGTACAGGAGAGAACGGAGTGAGGAGCAGAGGCCTGATCACAAGAGCTAACAATCTGAGGACACAGCAATGCTGAAAAACAGTCTACACTGCGTCATTAGATCCTTATACAGGGGTATAATGAAGCCTCACTGTACAGGAGAGAACGGAGTGAGGAGCAGAGGCCTGATCACAAGAGCTAACAATCTGAGGACACAGCAATGCTGAATAACAGTCTACACTGTGTCACTAGATCCTTATACAGGGGTATAATGAGGCCTCACTGTACAGGAGAGCACGGAGCGAGGAGCAGAGACCTGATCACAAGAGCTGACAATCTGAGGACACAGCAATGCTGAATAACAGTCTACACTGCGTCACTAGATCCTTATACAGGGATATAATGAGGCCTCACTGTACAGGAGAGACCGGAGCGAGGAGCAGGGGCCTGATCACAAGAGCTGACAATCTGAGGAGACAGCAATGCTGAATAACAGTCTACACTGCGTCACTAGATCCTTATACAGGGGTATAATGAGGCCTCACTGTACAGGAGAGCACGGAGCGAGGAGCCGGGGCCTGATCACAAGAGCTGACAATCTGAGGACACAGCAATGCTGAATAACAGTCTACACTGCGTCACTAGATCCTTATACAGGGGTATAATGAGGCCTCACTGTACAGGAGAGACCGGAGCGATAAGCAGGGGCCTGATCACAAGAGCTGACGATCTGAGGAAGCAGCAATGCTGAATAACAGTCTACACTGCGTCACTAGATCCTTATACAGGGGTATAATGAGGCCTCACTGTACAGGAGAGACCAGAGCGAGGAGCAGAGGCCTGATCACAAGAGCTGACGATCTGAGGAAGCAGCAATGCTGAATAATAGTCTACACTGCGTCACTAGATCCTTATACAGGGGTATAATGAGGCCTCACTGTACAGGAGAGACCGGAGCGAGGAGCCGGGGCCTGATCACAAGAGCTGACAATCTGAGGAGACAGCAATGCTGAATAACAGTCTACACTGCGTCACTAGATCCTTATACAGAAGTATAATGAGGCCTCACTGTACAGGAGAGACCGGAGCGAGGAGTAGAGGCCCGATCACAAGAGCTGACAATCTGAGGAGACAGCAATGCTGAATAACAGTCTACACTGCATCACTAGAGCCTTATACAGGGGTATAATGAGGCCTCACTGTACAGGAGAGCCCGGAGCGAGGAGCAGGGGCCTGATCACAAGAGCTGACAATCTGAGGAGACAGCAATGCTGAATAACAGTCTACACTGCGTCACTAGAGCCTTATACAGGGGTATAATGAGGCCTCACTGTACAGGAGAGACCGGAGCGCGGAGCAGGGGACTGATCACAAGAACTGACAATCTGAGGACACAGCAATGCTGAATAGCAGTCTACACTGTGTCACTAGATCCTTATACAGGGGTATAATGAGGCCTCACTGTACAGGAGAGACCGGAGCGAGGAGCCGGGGCCTGAGCACAAGTGCTGACAATCTGAGGAAACAGTAATGCTGAATAACAGTCTACACTGCGTCACTAGATCCTTATACAGGGGTATAATGAGGTCTCATTGTACAGGAGAGACCGGAGCGCGGAGCAGGGGACTGATCACAAGAGCTGACAATCTGAAGAAACAGCAATGCTGAATAACAGTCTACACTGCGTCACTAGATCCTTATACAGGGGTATAATGAGGCCTCACTGTACAGGAGAGACCGGAGCGAGGAGCAGGGGCCTGATCACAAGAGCTGACAATCTGAGGAAACAGCAATGCTGAATAACAGTCTACACTGCGTCACTAGATCCTTATACAGGGGTATAATGAGGCCTCACTGTACAGGAGAGACCGGAGCGAGGAGCCGGGGCCTGAGCACAAGAGCTGACAATCTGAGGAAACAGCAATGCTGAATAACAGTCTACACTGCGTCACTAGATCCTTATACAGGGGTATAATGAGGTCTCACTGTACAGGAGAGACGGGAGCGATGAGCCGGGGCCTGATCACAAGAGCTGACAATATGAGGAAACAGCAATGCTGAATAACAGTCTACACTGCGTCACTAGATCCTTATACAGGGGTATAATGAGGCCTCACTGTACAGGAGAGAGCGGAGCGAGGAGCAGGGGCCTGATCACAAGAGCTGACAATCTGAGGAAGCAGCAATGCTGAATAACAGTATACACTGCGTCACTAGATCCTTATACAGGGGTATAACGAGGCCTCACTGTACAGGAGAGAACGGAGCGAGGAGCCCGGGCCTGATCACAAGAGCTGACAATCGGAGGAGACAGAAATGCTGAATAACAGTCTACACTGCGTCACTAGATCCTTATACAGGGGTATAATGAGGCCTCACTGTACAGGCAAAGACCGGAGCGAGGAGCCGGGGCCTGATCACAAGAGCTGACAATCTGAGGAGACAGCAATGCTGAATAACAGTCTACACTGCGTCGCTAGATCCTTATACAGGGGTATAATGAGGCCTCACTGTACAGGAGAGACCGGAGCGCGGAGCAGGGGCCTTATCACAAGAGCTGACAATCTGAGGAAACAGCAATGCTGAATAACAGTCTACACTGCGTCACTAGATCCTTATACAGGGGTATAATGAGGCCTCACTGTACAGGCAAAGACCGGAGCGAGGAGCCGGGGCCTGATCACAAGAGCTGACAATCTGAGGAGACAGCAATGCTGAATAACAGTCTACACTGCATCACTAGATCCTTATACAGGAGTATAATGAGGCCTCACTGTACAGGAGAGACCCGAGCGAGGAGCCGGGGCCTGATCACAAGAGCTGACAATCTGAGGAGACAGCAATGCTGAATAACAGTCTACACTGCGTCACTAGATCCTTATACAGGAGTATAACGAGGCCTCACTGTACAGGAGAGACCGGAGCGAGGAGCCGGGGCCTGATCACAAGAGCTGACAATCTGAGGAGACAGCAATGCTGAATAACAGTCTACACTGCATCACTAGATCCTGATACAGGGGTATAATGAGGCCTCACTGTACAGGAGAGACCGGAGTGAGGAGCCGGGGCCTGATCACAAGAGCTGACAATCTGAGGAGACAGCAATGCTGAATAACAGTCTACACTGCGTCACTAGATCCTTATACAGGAGTATAATGAGGCCTCACTGTACAGGAGAGACCGGAGCGAGGAGCCGGGGCCTGATCACAAGAGCTGACAATCTGAGGAGACAGCAATGCTGAATAACAGTCTACACTGCGTCACTAGATCCTTATACAGGGGTATAATGAGGCCTCACTGTACAGGAGAGACCGGAGCGAGGAGCAGAGGCCTCATCACAAGAGCTGACAATCTGAGGAAACAGCAATGCTGAATAACAGTCTACACTGCGTCACTAGATCCTTATAAAGGGGTATAATGAGGCCTCACTGTACAGGAGAGACCGGAGCGAGGAGCCGGGGCCTGATCACAAGAGCTGACAATCTCAGGACACAGCAATGCTGAATAACAGTCTACACTACGTCACTAGATCCTTATACAGGGGTATAATGAGGCCTCACTGTACAGGAGAGACCGGAGCGAGGAGCAGGGGCCTGATCACAAGAGCTGACAATCTGAGGACACAGCAATGCTGAATAACAGTCTACACTGCGTCACTAGATCCTTATACAGGGGTATAATGAGGCCTCACTGTACAGGAGAGACGGGAGCGAGGAGCCGGGGCCTGAGCACAAGAGCTGACAATCTGAAGAAACAGCAATGCTGAATAACAGTCTACACTGCGTCACTAGATCCTTATACAGGGGTATAATGAGGTCTCACTGTACAGGAGAGACCAGAGCGCGGAGCAGGGGACTGATCACAAGAGCTGACAATCTGAGGAAACAGCAATGCTGAATAACAGTCTACACTGCATCACTAGATCCTTATACAGGGGTATAATGAGGCCTCACTGTACAGGAGAGACCGGAGCGAGGAGCCGGGGCCTGATCACATGAGCTGACAATCTGGGGAAACAGCAATGCTGAATAACAGTCTACACTGCGGCACTAGATCCTTATACAGGGGTATAATGAGGCCTCACTGTACAGGCAAAGACCGGAGCGAGGAGCCGGGGCCTGATCACAAGAGCTGACAATCTGAGGAAACAGCAATGCTGAATAACAGTCTACACTGCGTCACTAGATCCTTATACAGGAGTATAATGAGGCCTCACTGTACAGGAGAGACCGGAGCGAGGAGCCGGTGCCTGATCACAAGAGCTGACAATCTGAAGAAACAGCAATGCTGAATAACAGTCTACACTGCGTCACTAGATCCTTATACAGGGGTATAATGAGGCCTCACTGTACAGGAGAGACCGGAGCGAGGAGCCGGGGCCTGATCACAAGAGCTGACAATCTGGGGAAACAGCAATGCTGAATAACAGTCTACACTGCGTCACTAGATCCTTATACAGGGGTATAATGAGGCCTCACTGTACAGGAGAGACCGGAGCGAGGAGTCGGGGCCTGATCACAAGAGCTGACAATCTGAGGAAACAGCAATGCTGAATAACAGTCTACACTGCGTCACTAGCTCCTTATACAGGGGTATAATGAGGCCTCACTGTACAGGCAAAGACCGGAGCGAGGAGCCGGGGCCTGATCACAAGAGCTGACAACCTGAGGAAACAGCAATGCTGAATAACAGTCTACACTGCGTCACTAGATCCTTATACAAGGGTATAATGAGGCCTCACTGTACAGGAGAGACCGGAGCGAGGAGCCGGGGCCTGATCACAAGAGCTGAAAATCTGAGGAAACAGCAATGCCGAATAACAGCCTACACTGCGTCACTAGATCCTAATACAGGGGTATAATGAGGCCTCACTGTACAGGAGAGACCGGAGCGAGGAGCAGAGGCCTGATCACAAGAGCTGACAATGTGAGGACACAGCAATGCCGAATAACAGCCTACACTGCGTCACTAGGTCCTTATACAGAAGTATAATGAGGCCTCACTGTACAGGAGAGACCGGAGCACGGAGCAGGGGACTGATCACAAGAGCTGACAATCTGAGGAGACAGCAATGCTGAATAACAGTCTACACTGCGTCACTAGATCCTTATACAGGGGTATAATGAGGCCTCACTGTACAGGAGAGCCCGGTGCGAGGAGCAGGGGCCTGATCACAAGAGCTGACAATCTGAGGAAACAGCAATGCTGAATAACAGTCTACACTGCGTCACTAGATCCTTATACAGGGGTATAATGAGGCCTCACTGTACAGGAGAGACCGGAGCGAGGAGCCGGTGCCTGATCACAAGTGCTGACAATCTGAGGAGACAGCAATGCTGAATAACAGTCTACACTGCGTCACTAGATCCTTATACAGGGGTATAATGAGGCCTCACTGTACAGGAGAGCCCGGAGCGAGGAGCAGGGGCCTGATCACAAGAGCTGACAATCTGAGGAAACAGCAATGCTGAATAACAGTCTACACTGCGTCACTAGATCCTTATACAGGGGTATAATGAGGCCTCACTGTACAGGAGAGACCGGAGCGAGGAGCCGGGGCCTGATCACAAGTGCTGACAATCTGAGGAAACAGCAATGCTGAATAACAGTCTACACTGCGTCACTAGATCCTTATACAGGGGTATAATGAGGCCTCACTGTACAGGAGAGACCGGAGCGAGGAGCAGAGGCCTGATCACAAGAGCTGACAATCTGAGGAAACAGCAATGGTGAATAACAGTCTACACTGCGTCACTAGATCCTTATACAGGTGTATAATGAGACCTCACTGTACAGGAGAGACCGGAGCGAGGAGCAGGGGACTGATCACAAGAGCTGACAATCTGAGGAGACAGCAATGCTGAATAACAGTCAACATTGCGTCACTAGATCCTTATACAGGGGTATAATGAGGCCTCACTGTACAGACGAGACCGGAGCGAGGAGCAGGGGACTGATCACAAGAGCAGACAATCTGAGGAGACAGCAATGCTGAATAACAGTCTACACTGCGTCACTAGATCCTTATACAGGAGTATAATGAGGCCTCACTGTACAGGAGAGAACAGAGCGAGGAGCGGTGGCCTGATCACAAGAGGTGACAATCTGAGGAAACAGCAATGCTGAATAACAGTCTACACTGCGTCACTAGATCCTTATACAGGGGTATAATGAGGCCTCACTGTACAGGAGAGACGGGAGCGAGGAGCCGGGGCCTGAGCACAAGAGCTGACAATCTGAGGAAACAGCAATGCTGAATAACAGTCTACACTGCGTCACTAGATCCTTATACAGGGGTATAATGAGGTCTCACTGTACAGGAGAGACCGGAGCGCGGAGCAGGGGACTGATCACAAGAGCTGACAATCTGAGGAAACAGCAATGCTGAATAACAGTCTACACTGCATCACTAGATCCTTATACAGGGGTATAATGAGGCCTCACTGTACAGGAGAGACCGGAGCGAGGAGCCGGGGCCTGATCACAAGAGCTGACAATCTGGGGAAACAGCAATGCTGAATAACAGTCTACACTGCGTCACTAGATCCTTATACAGGGGTATAATGAGGCCTCACTGTACAGGACAGACCGGAGCGAGGAGCCGGGGCCTGATCACAAGAGCTGACAATCTGAGGAAACAGCAATGCTGAATAACAGTCTACACTGCGTCACTAGCTCCTTATACAGGGGTATAATGAGGCCTCACTGTACAGGCAAAGACCGGAGCGAGGAGCCGGGGCCTGATCACAAGAGCTGACAATCTGAGGAAACAGCAATGCTGAATAACAGTCTACACTGCGTCACTAGATCCTTATACAGGAGTATAATGAGGCCTCACTGTACAGGAGAGACCGGAGCGAGGAGCCGGTGCCTGATCACAAGAGGTGACAATCTGAGGAAACAGCAATGCTGAATAACAGTCTACACTGCGTCACTAGATCCTTATACAGGGGTATAATGAGGCCTCACTGTACAGGAGAGACCGGAGCGAGGAGCCGGGGCCTGATCACAAGAGCTGACAATCTGTGGAAACAGCAATGCTGAATAACAGTCTACACTGCGTCACTAGATCCTTATACAGCGGTATAATGAGGCCTCACTGTACAGGAGAGACCGGAGCGAGGAGCCGGGGCCTGATCACAAGAGCTGACAATCGGAGGAAACAGCAATGCTGAATAACAGTCTACACTGCGTCACTAGCTCCTTATACAGGGGTATAATGAGGCCTCACTGTACAGGCAAAGACCGGAGCGAGGAGCCGGGGCCTGATCACAAGAGCTGACAATCTGAGGAAACAGCAATGCTGAATAACAGTCTACACTGCGTCACTAGATCCTTATACAGGGGTATAATGAGGCCTCACTGTACAGGAGAGAACGGAGCGAGGAGCCTGGGCCTGATCACAAGAGCTGACAATCTGAGGACACAGCAATGCTGAATAACAGTCTACACTGCGTCACTAGATCCTTATACAGGGGTATAATGAGGCCTCACTGTACAGGAGAGACCGGAGCGAGGAGTCGGGGCCTGATCACAAGAGCTGACAATCTGAGGAAACAGCAATGCTGAATAACGGTCTACACTGCGTCACTATATCCTTATACAGGGGTATAATGAGGCCTCACTGTACAGGAGAGACCGGAGCGAGGAGCCGGGGCCTGATCACAAGATCTGACAATCTGAGGAAACAGCAATGCTGAATAACAGTCTACACTGCGTCACTAGATCCTTATACAACGGTATAATGAGGCCTCACTGTACAGGAGAGACCGGAGCGAGGAGCAGGGGCCTGATCACAAGAGCTAACAATCTGAGGACACAGCAATGCTGAATAACAGTCTACACTGCATCACTAGATCCTTATACAAGGGTATAATGAGGCCTCACTGTACAGGAGAGACCGGAGCGCGGAGCAGGGGACTGATCACAAGAGCTGAAAATCTGAGGAAACAGCAATGCTGAATAACAGTCTACACTGCATCACTAGATCCTTCTACAGGGGTATAATGAGGCCTCACTGTACAGGAGAGACCGGAGCGAGGAGCAGAGGCCTGATCACAAGAGCTGACAATCTGAGGAGACAGCAATGCCGAATAACAGTCTACACTGCGTCACTAGATCCTTATACAGAAGTATAATGAGGCCTCACTGTACAGGAGAGACCGGAGCACGGAGCAGGGGACTGATCACAAGAGCTGACAATCTGAGGACACAGCAATGCTGAATAACAGTCTACACTGCGTCACTAGATCCTTATACAGGGGTATAATGAGGCCTCACTGTACAGGAGAGACCGGAGCGAGGAGCCGGGGCCTGATCACAAGAGCTGACAACCTGAGGAAACAGCAATGCTGAATAACAGTCTACACTGCGTCACTAGATCCTTATACAGGGGTATAATGAGGCCTCACTGTACAGGAGAGACCGGAGTGAGGAGCCGGGGCCATATCACAAGAGCTGACAATCTGAGGACACAGCAATGCCGAATAACAGCCTACACTGCGTCACTAGATCCTAATACAGGGGTATAATGAGGCCTCACTGTACAGGAGAGACCGGAGCGAGGAGCAGAGGCCTGATCACAAGAGCTGACAATGTGAGGACACAGCAATGCCGAATAACAGCCTACACTGCGTCACTAGATCCTTATACAGAAGTATAATGAGGCCTCACTGTACAGGAGAGACCGGAGCACGGAGCAGGGGACTGATCACAAGAGCTGACAATCTGAGGAGACAGCAATGCTGAATAACAGTCTACACTGCGTCACTAGATCCTTATACAGGGGTATAATGAGGCCTCACTGTACAGGAGAGCCCGGAGCGAGGAGCAGGGGCCTGATCACAAGAGTTGACAATCTGAGGAAACAGCAATGCTGAATAACAGTCTACACTGCGTCACTAGATCCTTATACAGGGGTATAATGAGGCCTCACTGTACAGGAGAGCCCGGAGCGAGGAGCCGGGGCCTGATCACAAATGCTGACAATCTGAGGAGACAGCAATGCTGAATAACAGTCTACACTGCGTCACTAGATCCTTATACAGGGGTATAATGAGGCCTCACTGTACAGGAGAGCCCGGAGCGAGGAGCAGGGGCCTGATCACAAGAGCTGACAATCTGAGGAAACAGCAATGCTGAATAACAGTCTACACTGCGTCACTAGATCCTTATACAGGGGTATAATGAGGCCTCACTGTACAGGAGAGACCGGAGCCAGGAGCCGGGGCCTGATCACAAGTGCTGACAATCTGAGGAAACAGCAATGCTGAATAACAGTCTACACTGCGTCACTAGATCCTTATACAGGGGTATAATGAGGCCTCACTGTACAGGAGAGACCGGAGCGAGGAGCAGAGGCCTGATCACAAGAGCTGACAATCTGAGGAAACAGCAATGCTGAATAACAGTCTACACTGCGTCACTAGATCCTTATACAGGTGTATAATGAGACCTCACTGTACAGGAGAGACCGGAGCGAGGAGCAGGGGACTGATCACAAGAGCTGACAATCTGAGGAGACAGCAATGCTGAATAACAGTCAACACTGCGTCACTAGATCCTTATACAGGGGTATAATGAGGCCTCACTGTACAGGAGAGACCGGAGCGAGGAGCAGGGGACTGATCACAAGAGCTGACAATCTGAGGAGAGAACAATGCTGAATAACAGTCTACACTGCGTCACTAGATCCTTATACAGGGGTATAATGAGGCCTCACTGTACAGGAGAGACCGGAGCAAGGAGCAGAGGCCTGATCACAAGAGCTGACAATCTGAGGAAACAGCAATGCTGAATAACAGTCTACACTACGTCACTAGATCCTTATACAGAAGTATAATGAGGCCTCACTGTACAGGAGAGACTGGAGCGAGGAGCCGGGGCCTGATCACAAGAGCTAATAATCTGAGGAGACAGCAATGCTGAATAACAGTCTACACTGCGTCACTAGATCCTTATACAGGGGTATAATGAGGCCTCACTGTACAGTAGAGACCGGAGCGAGGACCAGGGGCCTGATCACAAGAGCTGACAATCTGAGGAGACAGCAATGCTGAATAACAGTCTACACTGTGTCATTAGATCCTTATACAGGGGTATAATGAGGCCTCACTGTACAGGAGAGACCGGAGCGAGGAGCCGGGGCCTGATCACAAGAGCTGACAATCTGAGGAAACAGAAATGCTGAATAACAGTCTACACTGCGTCACTAGATCCTTATACAGGGGTATAATGAGGCCTCACTGTACAGTAGAGACCGGAGCGAGGAGCCGGGGCCTGATCACAAGAGCTGACAATCTGAGGAAACAGCAATGCTGAATAACAGTCTACACTGCGTCACTAGATCCTTATACAGGGGTATAATGAGGCCTCACTGTACAGGAGAGAGCGGAGCGAGGAGACGGGGCCTGATCACAAGAGCTGACAATCTGAGGAGACAGCAATGCTGAATAACAGTCTACACTGCGTCACTAGATCCTTATACAGGGGTATAATGAGGCCTCACTGTACAGGAGAGACCGGAGCGAGGAGTCGGGGCCTGATCACAAGAGCTGCAAATCTGAGGAAACAGCAATGCTGAATAACAGTCTACACTGCGTCACTAGATCCTTATACAGGGGTATAATGAGGCCTCACTGTACAGGCAAATACCGGAGCGAGGAGCCGGGGCCTGATCACAAGAGCTGACAATCTGAGGAAACAGCAATGCTGAATAACAGTCTACACTGCGTCACTATATCCTTATACAGGGGTATAATGAGGCCTCACTGTACAGGCAAATACCGGAGCGAGGAGCCGGGGCCTGATCACAAGAGCTGACAATCTGAGGAAACAGCAATGCTGAATAACAGTCTACACTGCGTCACTAGATCCTTATACAGGGGTATAATGAGGCCTCACTGTACAGGAGAGACCGGAGCGAGGAGCAGGGGCCTGATCACAAGAGTTGACAATCTGAGGAAACAGCAATGCTGAATAACAGTCTACACTGCGTCACTAGATCCTTATACAGGGGTATAATGAGGCCTCACTGTACAGGAGAGACCGGAGCGAGGAGCCGGGGCCTGATCACAAGAGCTGACAATCTGAGGAAACAGCAATGCTGAATAACAGTCTACACTGCGTCACTAGATCCTTATACAGGGGTATAATGAGGCCTCACTGTACAGGAGAGACCGGAGCGAGGAGCCGGGGCCTGATCACAAGAGCTGACAATCTGAGGAAACAGCAATGCTGAATAACAGTCTACACTGCGTCACTAGATCCTTATACAGGAGTATAATGAGGCCTCACTGTACAGGAGAGACCGGAGCGCGGAGCAGTGGACTGATCACAAGAGCTGACAACCTGAGGACACAGCAATGCTGAATAACAGTCTACACTGCGTCACTAGATCCTTATACAGGTGTATAATGAGGCCTCACTGTACAGGAGAGACCGGAGCGAGGAGCGGGGGCCTGATCACAAGAGCTGACAATGTGAGGACACAGCAATGCTGAATAACAGTCTACACTGCGTCACTAGATCCTTATACAGGGGTATAATGAGGCCTCACTGTACAGGAGAGACCGGAGCGAGGAGCGGGGGCCTGATCACAAGAGCTGACAATGTGAGGACACAGCAATGCTGAATAACAGTCTACACTGCGTCACTAGATCCTTATACAGGGGTATAATGAGGCCTCACTGTACAGGAGAGACCGGAGCGAGGAGCGGGGGCCTGATCACAAGAGCTGACAATCTGAGGACACAGCAATGCTGAATAACAGTCTACACTGCGTCACTAGATCCTTATACAGGGGTATAATAAGGCCTCACTGTACAGGAGAGACCAGAGCGAGGAGCAGGGGCCTGTTCACAAGAGCTGTCAATCTGAGGACACAGCAATGCTGAATAACAGTCTACACTGCATCACTAGATCCTTATACAGGGGTATAATGAGGCCTCACTGTACAGGAGAGACCGGAGCGAGGAGCAGGGGCCTGATCACAAGAGATGACAATCTGAGGAGACAGCAATGCTGAATAACAGTCTACACTGCGTCACTAGATCCTTATACAGGGGTATAATGAGGCCTCACTGTACAGGAGAGACCGGAGCGAGGAGCAGGGGCCTGATCACAAGAGCTGACAATGTGAGGAGACAGCAATGCTGAATAACAGTCTACACTGCGTCACTAGATCCTTATACAGGGGTATAATGAGGCCTCACTGTACAGGAGAGACCGGAGCGAGGAGCAGGGGCCTGATCACAAGAGATGACAATTCTGAGGAGACAGCAATGCTGAATATCAGTCTACACTGCGTCACTAGATCCTTATACAGGGGTATAATGAGGCCTCACTGTACAGGAGAGACCGGAGCGAGGAGCAGGGGCCTGATCACAAGAGCTGACAATCTGAGGAAACAGCAATGCTGAATAACAGTCTACACTGCGTCACTAGATCCTTATACAGGGGTATAATGAGGCCTCACTGTACAGGAGAGACCAGAGCGAGGAGCAGGGGCCTGATCACAAGAGCTGACAATCTGAGGAAACAGCAATGCTGAATAACAGTCTACACTGCGTCACTAGATCCTTATACAGGGGTATAATGAGGCCTCACTGTACAGGAGAGACCGGAGCGAGGAGCAGGGGCCTGATCACAAGAGCTGACAATCTGAGGAAACAGCAATGCTGAATAACAGTCTACACTGCGTCACTAGATCCTTATACAGGGGTATAATGAGGCCTCACTGTACAGGAGAGACCGGAGCGAGGAGCAGGGGCCTGATCACAAGAGCTGACAATCTGAGGAAACAGCAATGCTGAATAACAGTCTACACTGCGTCACTAGATCCTTATACAGGGGTATAATGAGGCCTCACTGTACAGGAGAGACCAGAGCGAGGAGCAGGGGCCTGATCACAAGAGCTGACAATCTGAGGAAACAGCAATGCTGAATAACAGTCTACACTGCGTCACTAGATCCTTATACAGGGGTATAACGAGGCCTCACTGTACAGGAGAGACCGGAGCGAGGAGCAGGGGCCTGATCACAAGAGCTGACAATCTGAGGAAACAGCAATGCTGAATAACAGTCTACACTGCGTCACTAGATCCTTATACAGGGGTATAATGAGGCCTCACTGTACAGGAGAGACCAGAGCGAGGAGCAGGGGCCTGATCACAAGAGCTGACAATCTGAGGAAACAGCAATGCTGAATAACAGTCTACACTGCGTCACTAGATCCTTATACAGGGGTATAATGAGGCCTCACTGTACAGGAGAGACCGGAGCGAGGAGCAGGGGCCTGATCACAAGAGCTGACAATCTGAGGAAACAGCAATGCTGAATAACAGTCTACACTGCGTCACTAGATCCTTATACAGGGGTATAATGAGGCCTTCACTGTACAGGCAAAGACCTAGAACGATGACTGTGAAACATGGATTTCTATTTAAAAAAAGAGCCGTTTAAGGCTAAGTGCACACGTACTGGAACTCTCGCGGAAATTACCGCGAGAATTCCGGAATTCCAGTCCGCGGGAAATTCGCATTTTAAATTCCCGCGATTTTCCCGCGGAAAAACTAGCATTTTGCAAGCGTAATTAGCTTGCAGAATTGCTAGCGTTCTCCAAGGGATCTGTAGCATCGGTTGGAAAACTGATTGACAGGTTGGTCACACTCGTCAAACATAGTGTTTGACGAGTGTGACCAACTTTTTACTACTGAGGCCGCCTATGCGGCATCAGTAGTAAAAGATAGAATGTAAAAAAAAAAAATAAAAAACGGTGTTATTCTTACCCTCCGACGTCCCGCGCATCTGTTCCCAGTAATCCTTTGCAAAAATGCCCGCGATGACGTCGCGCGAATGACCGTGAGACTTCGCGATCCCGCGAGAATGGACGCCATCGCGGGCATTTTCGCAAAGGATTAGTGGGATCGGGAGCGTGGAGAGAAGCGGGAAGGCTGCGCGGGACGTCGGAAGGTGAGAATAACAATATTTTTTATTTTAAATTTTATTTTTTATGGGGATATGGTACCCGGAGGACAGTCTCCTCTCCTCCGGACCGTGGGTACCATCCGCAATTGTTCTGCTTACTTTTCGCATGGTGGGCACAGCCACATGCGGGAAGTAAGCGGAACAATGCATTCCTATGGGTGCGGGATCACAGCGATTCCGCAAAATTAATGAGCATGCTGCGGTTTTTACCGCGAAGCGATTCCGCTGCGGTAAAAACCACAGCATTGCGGAATCCCATAGGAATGCATGGGATGCTTATTTTTTGCGGCAAAACCGCCGCGGAAACGCAAAAAAAAAGCCACGTGTGAACTCAGCCTAAAGAGCGGTCTCTTTACAGTGGGGGAGCCGAATGTGCCGATCACCAAAAAGAGCCGAACTTTCCATCGCGACCACAAGTTACAGGCTTCTGCTATGGTAATTATGCCCATAGGGACAGCAGAGAGACCGCCCGCTATCTGTCTCTACAGCCTCCTGATCGTCTCAGAATGTCACGCGCCCCGAGGTGTCGGTCAGGGCGGTGCGGGAGTTCGGTGTAATCACACACTCAGCCTCCTCCATTCATCATGTCTGTTTCTCCCGGAGGAGGAACAGGTAAGGATTAACCTCACTGACGATCCTTGCACTCCGCTCCCGGCAGAGGCCGCTCTCCCCGCGCTTCTTATCCACATTATGGAGTGCCTTTTAATTGATAACCTTTGTTATGTTACGTCATAAGCGCGCGGTCTGGTCACATGACTTTTACGTCACATCTGGCTGATTTCATAAACGATATAAACTGTTATCGTCTGCATTGTTTTACCCATAGTGCATCGCGAGCAGTCATTTGCTTAAATCTTTCGGCCAGCCTCGGTGACGCCACTGAACGTTAGAGAAGGGCAATACGTCAGCGTCATTACGTCACTACTGGAGAAGGGCAATACGTCAGCGTCATTACGTCACTACTGGAGAAGGGCAGCGTCCTGCTGTTACGTTATCGGTGCCGGATTCAGTCATCTTAAGTGAGGGCATTCTTCTTTATTAGAGGCTGCGCCTCTGAGACGCTAATATATGTGACTGATGATATCTATATATATATATATCCGGGCATGCTGGGAATTGTAGTGACTGCTGAGCTACAATGAGAGGATTAATGCTGCCACTATATCAGCACATAACTAAAATGCCGTGTCACCCTCTAGTTTCGCTGTTGTCTCAGAATGGTCGCGGTTAGCGATCGGTGTGTGGTAGTCATGTGATAGTAAAATGGCGGCGGACAAGGGGCAGACACTTGGAGGCATTCCTTGATAACTGTAAGCTGGAAGAGATGGATCCCTCCAGAGCAGCCAATCAGGTTCCAGCTCTCGTGCCTCAGAGGCCCCTCCGAGAATGGAAGCAGTGCCCTGATTGGATGTCTCTTTCTGTCATTCTCATCCTATGTATCCCTCAGTGGGGTCTAGTCAGTGGGGCCCAGTCAGGGGGTCCGGTCAGTGGGGCCCAGTCAGGGGGTCTGGTCAGTGGGGCCCAGTCAGGGGGTCCGGTTAGTGGGGTCCAGTCAGGGGGTCAGTGGGGCCCAGTCAGGGGGTCTGGTCAGTGGGGCCCAGTCAGGGGGTCCGGTTATTGGGGTCCAGTCAGGGGGTCAGTGGGGCCCAGTCAGGGGGTCAGTGGGGCCCAGTCGGGGTCTGGTCAGGGGCCAAGGTGTTTAGCAGACAATATGGCAGCCTGTATGCTGCTGACAGAGTCCCGATCCATCTAAAGAAGTGACAGCTATAACGTGGAGGGACATTCTCCCAGAATAGGTTTCGGGTCAGTTCGCTTTAGTCTGTCGGTGGATCCAATTGGAGTCAAATAAAAATCAGTCCAAATTAAAAGTGCCACAATTGACTTGTGAGGACATTTAGTACACCCTAAGGTCACTCCAGATGCCAAACACGGAACAGAAGGGGCTAAAAATAATCAAATATCCACACCACATCTGTTCTAGGCCCTCACCTGACGCAATACGCCGCCTCCGCTACCCGGGCGTTCTTCTGGTGCTCATGTCCACAAGGTCAGTTGGTGGTGAAGAACATGACTGACGTCTACACTCCTCGTCGTTCTTCTGGATCTGAGATCCACTCAGTCACGTGGGGGTGACGTAGGCCATTGACGTCTTCACTCAGCGGTCATTCTGGGTCTAAGGTCCACGCAGTCACTTGGAGGTGACGTGCGGCATTGACATCTCCACTCAGCAGTTGTTCTTCTGGCTCTAAGATCCACGCAGTCACATGGGGGTGACGTAGGTCATTGACGTTTTCACTCAGCGGTCGTTCTTCTGGCTCTGAGGTCCATGCAGTCACATAGGGGTTATGGAGGTCATTGACGTCTTCACTCAGCGGTCATTCTTCTGGATCTAAGGTCCACGAAGTCACTTGGGGGTGACGTACGGCATTGACATCTCCATTCAGCGGTTGTTCTGGCTCTAAGATCCACGCAGTCACGTAGGGGGGTGACGTAGGACATTGACGTTTTCACTCAGCGGTCGTTCTTCTGGCTCTGAGATCCACGCAGTCACGTGGGGGGTGATGTAGGTCATTGACGTCTTCACTCAGTGATCATTCTTTTGGGTCTAAGGTCCACACAGTCCCTTGGGGGGGTGACGTAGGTGATTGACATCTTCACTCAGCGGTCGTACTTCTGGCTCTGAGGTCTACGCAGTCACGTGGGTGTGATGTAGGTGATTGATGTCTTCACTCAGCGGTCATTCTTCTGGCTCTAATGTCCACACAGTCACTTGGGGGTGACGTAGGCCATTGACGTCTTCACTCAATGGTCATTCCTCTGGTCTGAAGACAATCAAGACACTTTGCGGTGACAAACATCATTGACAACTCAGCTCTTCGGTTGTTCTTCTGGGTCTGATGTTCACGTAGTCACCTGGGGGCGACCAACATCATTAACGTCTCCACTTTCTGGTCGATCTTCTTGTGGTGAGGTCCATGCAGTCACTTGAGGGAGACAGATGTCATTGACTTCTCTGCTCCCTGGTTGTCCTTCTGGCACTGAGGTTAACAGAGCCACTTGGGTGCGAAACAGGTCACTGATGTCTCCTCTCCACAGTCGTTCTTCTGGCAGCAAGGTTCAAGCAGTCACTTGAGGGAGATGCATGTCATTGATATAGCCGCTCCCCACTTGTTCTGGCGCTTAAGTCCACGTAGTCACTTGGGGGCCACACAAGACATTAACATCTCCGCTCCTTTGTTGTTCTCCTAGATCTGAGGTTCCCGCAGTCATTAGGCAACGAACGTTATTGACATGTCTTCTCCCCTGTCATTTTGTGCTAAGGTCCACACAGTTACTTTTGGGGACAACACACGTCATTAGCGTCTCCGCCCCCTGGATAGTTCTTCTGGCTCTGAGGTCCACGCAGTCACTTGGCAATGCACACCATTGACATCTCAGATCCCTTGTCGTTCTTCTGGCCCCAAGGTCTACACAGTCACTTGAGGTCAACAATGTGTGTCACTGACCACATGACCACAGTGGAAGAACCAAACACCCATGCTGAGGATCGGGGAGCGGAGTCAGGTGAGGTCCAAGGACAGGAGGGTACAATGTATTTATTTCAACCGCTTCCTGTTCTATAAAGGGCTGGATGAATTCGGACAAATCGAATCATGAAAATGTCGAATGCATGAACATTTTTGGTATGCTTACAATGAATTTGGTTGATTATAAATCAATTGGCTTCTAGCAATAAGAGAATTGGCATTTAACCCTGTTAAGATCATCCATCCTATTTAAGCCTTAGAAGGATAAACACATCCCACTTGGTAAAGTCATATTGGTATGAATGAAGCTGCACTGAACATGTGCAAGTTTACTAATTAATATGATAATTAAATTAATTAGAAAAAATCCATCATGAAAAATAGGCACTGCTGAGATTCGAACTCAGGATCTCCTGTTTACTAGACAGGCGCTTTAACCAACTAAGCCACAGCACCAATTGGTGGCATATGTATGAGCTTCTTGTACAATAGTGAGTGCAGCTATGGAGTATGATACAGGATGTAACTCAGGATCAGTAATGTCATGTATGTACACAGTGACTGCACCAGCAGAATAGTGAGTGCAGCTCTGGGGTATAATACAGGATGTAACTCAGGATCAGTAATGTAATGTATGTACACAGTGACTGCAGCAGCAGAATAGTGAGTGCAGCTCTGGAGTATAATACAGGATGTAACTCAGGATCAGTAATGTAATGTATGTACACAGTGACTGCACCAGCAGAATAGTGAGTGCAGCTCTGGGGTATAATACAGGATGTAACTCAGGATCAGTAATGTAATGTATGTACACAGTGACTGCAGCAGCAGAATAGTGAGTGCAGCTCTGGAGTATAATACAGGAGGTAACTCAGGATCAGTAATGTAATGTATGTACACAGTGACTGCAGCAGCAGAATAGTGAGTGCAGCTCTGGAGTGTAATAGAGGAGATGAATACATTTTATGTAAAATCTATTTTTAAAAGATAAAATGAAACTTTGAGATAAAGCCCCTTTCACTTGCAGTACAGGAGATGTTATCACATACCAATGCACAGAAAACACAAATCTTGTAATAAATATATTTATGAAATCATTATTACAAACATTGTAGAAAAGTCAATGCTTCATTTTCTGTCATCTGTAGCCAAAATACTTAAAAAAAACAAAAAAGGTAATAAAAAATATAACGAAGAATCTGTCATAGAAAAAGTATAAAGTGTAGTGTAAAGCCGTCCTGTACGTGCGGCGTCATCCCCGTGCTGGACAGCCCGCGAGGTCCCGGTGTTACAGAAAACTGCAGTGTACCCAATAGATCTCGGAATAAGATGACGGTCCGCACATGGATGTGACGCTGAGATCATCATATAGAGGCTCCGCTGCTGTGACATCTGTGCCCGACCAGGTGGAGGCCGCACACACTGCTCCTGCCACGGACAGCGACTCTCAGCTGGTTCTTTATGTGAGATAACTCATTTCCCTGCTTGTCAGTGTTATCAAAGAGGTGAGATTATCCAGGGCTTCGCTGGCCCATCTAAAGCAGGAGACGTACAAACTCAGCGGCCGACCGGGCCCCTGAACCGATCACACAGCTCATCACTACAGAGAGCGCCGCCGCGGAGTGAAGGAGACGGGCAAAGCTCCAGGGAAATAACGTACGCCTGGTGCTCAGAAGCAGGGAGAGCAGTAACGTCTTTCACTCCGGAGCTGTGCTCCACGCCTTCTGCTTCCTCTCCACCCCAGCTGTAGCGCCTCCATGTGGTCGGGCACAGGACACAGCAGCGGATCCTTTATAAGGAGGAGCTCACCACAATGACTTGTTTTTCCACCTCCTGTTGTAAAACTTATTGTTATTCCAAGACTTATTGATTGAGAAGTCCTTGTGTATGTGGGGCAACCCCATTAACCTGCACTGGTGGTCTTCATCTTCTGTCATTTCGGCTGTGGCAAAACTACAACTCCCAGCATGCCGACAGCCTGTGATATCACCCTAAGGCTGTGTGCACACGATGCGTTTTTTTAAGCGTTTCCACAGCGTTTGAGCCGGATCAGACGCTGCAGAAACGCTTAAAAGATGCATCAAATTAATTAGCATGCGTTTTTGGCTTTCTGTGCCAATGCATGCGTTTTTAACCGCTCAGGAATCGCTTAGCGGCTAAAAACGCAGCATGCTCATTAATTTCCGCATTGCTGATCGTTTTTAGCCATCCCCAATGATCCCAGAAATCGCGTGTCAAAAAACGCGTCAAAAAACGCGTCAAAAACGCGTCAAAATCGCGTCAAAAATCGGGCGGAAAAAAACGCGCGATTTCTGGGAAGGGGATCCTTTTCCTGAGCGTTTAAAAACGCTAGCGTGTGCACATAGCCTGAGGGACAGATGGCTGGTCTGTAAACGTCAGACACTAGAAAAGTAAGATCCCGTAGGTCTCCATGTTAGGCTGACCTAGAAGACAGGAGATCAGCGGCTGCCTGGCTAAGTGGCCTGTCTATCACCTCAAGAGCAGGAATCAAAGTGGAGAGTCGCAAAGAGGACTCCTCCGCTCTACTGTTGATTCTTGAACGACCCTCATCAAACAACAGAAATCTCAGACATCTATGGCTAATCCAAAGGATACTCCAGAAATGTCTGGTAGATGAAGGTCCCATATCTAGAATGGGATATGGAAAAAGGAGTGAGATGGGAATAGCCCTTTAAGCAAATATTGACCATAGTGAAGCTGCCTCCTGTCCCACTAGATGTCACAGCTCACACTCTCCATGAGGATGGTGGGATTAGTCTGGGCTGAGAGCAAGCAGCAGAGGAGACACTTGTGTCCATGAATGACACCATGTTTGACTTTTTTTAGTGGTGTAGAGGGACGGATCTGACATCACCATGCCGGTGCTGTCATCATAAGGACGGTGCCGACATCACGGGGTAGGGGCTATCATCACGAGGGACAGCACCTCGTCATACATCATCACAGAGGCTGATGCTTACATCACGGGAACAGAGCTGACATCAGAAGGCTGGTAATAACATCAGAAGGCTGGAGCTGACATAAGAAGGACAGAGTTTACATCAGAGGGCTGGGGATAACAACAGAGGGCCGGTGATAACATCAGAAGGCCGGTGATGACATCAGAGGGCTGGTGAAGACATCAGAGGGCTGGTGATGACATCAGAAGGCCGGAGCTTACATCAGAGGGCTGGTGATAACATCAAAGGGCTGGTGATGACATCAGAAGGCTGGTGATGACATCAGAAGGCCGGAGCTTACATCAGAGGGCTGGTGATAACATCAAAGGGCTGGTGATGACATCAGACGGCTGGTGATGACATCAGAAGGCTGGTGATGACATCAGAAGGCCGGTGATGACATCAGAAGGCCGGTGATGACATCAGAAGGACAGAGATTACATCAGAGGGCTGGTGATAACATCAGAGGGCTGGTGATGACATCAGAAGGCTGGTGATGACATCAGAGGGCCGGTGCTGACATCAGAAGGCCGGAGCTGACATCAGAGGGCTGGTGATGACATCAAAGGGCTGGTGATGACATCAAAGGGCTGGTGATGACATCAAAGGGCTGGTAATGACATCAGAAGGCTGGTAATGACATCAGAGGGCTGATGATAACATCAAAGGGCTGGTGATGACATCAGAAGGCTGGTGATGACATCAGAGGGCTGGTGATGACATCAGAGGGCTGGTGATGACATCAGAAGGCCGGAGCTGACATCAGAGGGCTGGTTATAACATCATAAGGGCTTCCTCTTCAACCCTAACACAGCGATGAAGATGATGATTTCTGTGAAGGCCGGGAGGGCGCTGTGGAAAGAGAACACAACAGAAAAAATATCAAGACTGGTGTCAGCGTCCATCTTACCCTCCTCCACCCTTCTTCTATCTTTCATACTGTCACATTCACACAGACACACACAGTAAACAAGACAGTCTTTGTGCCAAGGTTTAAGGATCTCTGTCTGCTGTCAATGAATGGAAACATTTACTCCAGAGACTCTGGAGCACAGCCAGTCTTATCTCTGTGCTTCAGATCGTATGTGGCGGCTGCAGCACAACATACAGCTGCATCAAAATCATTCAACCTCCACTGTAAACCGAGCCGTGGTGCACTGTGAGGTGCTGCGGATCATTGTCCTGTTAGAAGGTCTTGAGCATCAGCTTCTCACAGAAGAAATTAAGTTTTCTCCAAGGATTTCCAGATACTTCATTTAATCAACCTGCCCCCCATAAGTTACAGGTTTATAATGACAGATAAAACAAAGCAAGAACGAGCCCCCACCATGCTTCACTGACATCATCAAGCCCCCACCATGCTTTCCTGTAGTACACCTTTGTTTCTATAACTTTGTACTCATGAGCAAAGTGCCTCAGGAAAGCCGCCAGAAGAAGGTGACTCTCTATACATCACGTCCGCAGCAGGTCATAACAGCCAGATGAGCTCTACTAAGTACTAATGACAGATATCATGACGTGCATAATAATTCTGGGTTTTGGCTTAATTAGTTATGTTCAGCACTTTACATTGTTCTTCTTTCATTGGTTTATTGGAAACTGTAGAAAATGTGGACATTTTGCTAATAAACCAAATTTACAATGGGGGGTGAATAACTTAGATTGCAGCTGTAAATTTAGGTATTGGTAGACTTGGTACAATGACTGTCCAACAGAGGGCGACCACACCAGTCTGGAGAATGAGAAGACCCCTGGGTGCAGCCATCACTACATTTGGTGGTCCCTTTTCATAGCTCCTCTTAGGGGTTGCTCCGTCATCTTTTCCTCCCCCTTCTGTAACCCCCACAGCCCATTGTACCTGCAGAAGCCAAAGATATACCAATAGGTGGCGCACTCCCACTTCTGGGTGACAAACAAGGACAGGCTGACCGATGCCGAGCAGTGGGCGGCCAGGGCTGATACCAGAGAGTCAAGGAAGGCAGTGACAGGGTCTGAGAGTGAGGAGGACAAACAATAAAGCTGTACAATATGGTGTCCTCGGCACTTACCTGCACAAAGCAAATATCCACCAGTACACGGCGCACGTCCAGGCCTCGAAGAGGTAGAACAGAAGGGCCACGCAGGCGCTGGCGTGGGCCCCGATGGCTGCAGGAAGGGGTTATGGACAAACAATGATGGTGACCACTCCTCACAGCAAGAAAGGCCATAAAGCGCCCCCTGCTGACACACGCTGCATACTGCAAAAAAGGATTACCACACCAGCCACCAGATGGCACTGCTCGGTATAACGCCACATCACAGCACGCAGGCGATCGGCAATGTCACCACTGACGTAACGTGAGCAGCGCCTGCAGATGGCGCTGTGTGACGGCCGTACTGGGCAGCTTTCCAGGACCGTCCCGATCAGTCACCTTGTAGACGGTGGGACGTCTTTTATGACTCTGTGTTATTTAATTATATTTTTGCTTTTTACTGATTTAGTTACAGCAGGGTTTAGGCTTATTTTGCTTCTTGTAGGTTTTTTAATGTGAACCTGTCAGCTGTTTTGGCCGCTATAAGCTGCGGCCACTGCCTTTCAGGGCTGATATACAGCATTCTATAATATATAAGACCCGGTCCGACCTGAAAGATAACAAAAATAAGTTTTATTATACTCACCCGGGGGCGGTCTGGTTCCGGCGCCTGCCATCTTCTTGCGATGTCGCCCTCCTGCTTGCTTCATCGCTCCCCGGCATCGCGCTCCTGCGCAGGCGTACTTATCTTCCCTGGTGAGGGCAGAGCAGAGTACTGCAGCGCGCAGGCGCTGGACCTCTCTGACCTTTCCCGGCCCCTGCGCACTGCAGTACTCAGGAAGATAAGGACGCCTGCGGAGCGCGATGCCAGGGAGCGATGAAGCAAGCAGGAGGGCGACATCGCAAGAAGATGGGAGGCGCCGGAACCTGCGATGCTCATCGGACCGCCCCCCCCACCCCCCGGGTGAGTATAATAAAGCTTATAATTCTTATCTTGCAGGTGGGATCGGGGGCTTATCTGCAGCATTATAGAATGTGAGATTAGCCCTGAACGGCAGCGGCCGCAGCTTATAGCGGCCAAAAGGTGACGGGTGCACTTTAAGCTTTCCAGGCATACAATGACATCACAGAACGTCCCGGTGATGTCACTGCACCCAGACACACCAATAATAGAACCCATACCCCGCAGTATGTCTGGTGATACTGTAGGAGAACCACTAATGTCTGTACTAGGGCGACACAGAAGGATACAGAGGACGCCCTGGGTGTTGTTGAACATGGACACCCCGGAGAAGAATCCAGCCAGCTCAATGAGGAACATCCCCAACGTCACCGACAGAGCAACGATCAGCCTGCAAGAGAGAGACGGGGTCACACATGGAGGACGGGCGACCACAGCTGCTATCTGTATCACCCTGCAGGGGGAGGGGACTCATAGCTCCTCCTATCATCATCACGCTGCAGGGGGAGGAGACTCATAGCTCCTATATGTATCACCCTGCAGGGGGAGGAGACTAATAGCTCCTCCTATCTGTATCACCCTGCAGGGGGAGGCGACTAATAGCTCCTCCTATCTGTATCACCCTGCAGGGGAAGGAGACTCATAGCGCCTCCTATCTGTATCACCCTGCAGGGGGAGGGGACTCATAGCTCCTCCTATCTGTATCACCCTGCAGGGGGAGGAGACTCATAGCTTCTCCTATCTGTATCACCCTCCAGGGGGAGGAGACTCATAGCTTCTCCTATCTGTATCACCCTCCAGGGGGAGGAGACTAATAGCTCCGCCTATCTGTATCACCCTGCAGGGGGAGGAGACTCACAGCCCTCCTCTCTGTTTCTCCCTCTTCATCTCGGTACTTACTCAGTATCTGCGGCCTTGAACTGGTCTTGCGTGTACTCCAGGGGCAGACAGGCGAGGACATTATTCTCCTAGGACAGCAGACATTACTGGTGATGTAGAGCGTCGCCCTCACACGGCCCGATAACCCCCCACCACCCGCCTTGTATCTTCAGCTTCTCATTTATGAGGGGTCCGTCTCCACTACCCCGTGCCCATGAGCGCTGACGTGTAATGTGCCCACACGTGTTGTGCCAGGAAATCAGTCTATCTGATAATCCAGACTACTATACACCAGGTCTCCTCGATGCTGAATTAGAAGGAAACTCTGCCTCTTTCATTACGCTTTGTGACTGGGGACCCCCCTGATTGCTGTCAGCCCTGGGAGAAGGACTTTATGAGCAGAAAGGGGATTCTCACTATCAGTTTTTGGATGTAAAACAATTCCTCTTCCCATTCACTGACAGCAAGCGGAGACCTTGAGAATGGTGAAATGATGTGCATCAGGAGAACTTACCCGTGACCAAAAGATGGTGATGACGATGACCAGGTGGGCGGTGAGTGTAAGAAAGCGGGCGGGCACCAGGCTGCTGATCACCGCCATGACACCTGCAAGACAGGACGCTGATGATGAACCACGGCCGACATGCGGAGCTTCGATGTGATCGGTGTGGGTTGTCCTGCACCATTTGTGCCGCCACCAAGTATTTTCCCCCTCTCACTTGTCTGTGGTGTTTTTATTTTTTTTTTTTAAAGCAAACTGCGCATTACTCCCCCTCCCCGGGTCAGTTACTCTCATCACACGGACGGCGCTGCAGTCAATCGATGAGCTCGGTGATTGGTTGCAGCACTGACCACATGATGTAAGAGCTGCGGACAATAATGGACCCCGGGACGCTCAGCGCTGGACCCGGGGAGGGTGACTTAGGGCACGTTTAGGGGTTTTCCCAAAGTAAAGGTCCCTATAAAGCTCTCGACAATCACGTTCCCCAATTCTGCACCCCGGGTATTTTTATACATACTTTATCCGTTTTTTACGCACCAACAACCATTATATCGGTCAGTGACCAAGGAATCGGGCCGGTAAGTGCGGTTTAAGGAGCTTTTCTCACCCGTTTTATGATTACAGGTCCCGGTCCACCCTGACGGCCTCGTGAGCGGGCCTAGCGGCGTCACATACCCCCGATGGGCTGTGAGAAGTGGCTGCACCCCAACGGAGGGTCAGGACACATCACAACAGGCCGCCCTGTGTGAACAGGACCAGCATGGGGTCACGGCAGCCGCAGCAGGTCACAACAGCTCCTATGTGAATTCCACATTGTAGATAGGTGGTCTCTGAGCAACAGCTGCAAAACTACAACTCCCAGCATGCCCTGGCCGACAACGGCTATCTGGGCATGCTGGGAGTTGTAGTTTTTCAGTAGCAGTGCTGTTTTCGCCTTTATAGGCTTTCCCCACCATGTAGAAACATCCAGAGTGAGGTATTACTGCCTCTGCCCCAGCGGCCATGTCTGCCCATCATCACCCTCATCACATCGACCGTCCCGGCACCATTACCTGCTCTCAGGCCCGAGCTCTCCGTGTTGCTAAGCAACCAGTCGCCGTTGCCGAGGCCGAAAAAGGCGCGAGACGGTGACGTCTCTAAACAACCAATAGGATTGCAGTAAGTCTCACTGACATCATCAGGCGCCGGAGACGAGTGATTGGATACTTCATAGACTACAACAAAATGTCTGCCGCCGCTCTGTATGTGGGCGCAGTAAGACACAAAGCGCCGGAGGCCGGTGAGAACGTCGGTGCCATCCGTTTATTCAGAAGTGCAATCACTGAGCGCACACAGAAGGGAATAAAAAATAAATAAATAAAAGGATGGCAGCGGTGGGATTCGAACCCACGCCTCCAGAGAGACTGGAGCCTAAATCCAGCGCCTTAGACCGCTCGGCCACGCTACCTTAGTGATTGTGTGCTAGGACTCCAAGGGATCATCAGCGGCTCTGGGTGACGTCACACGGCGTCAGGAGATTGGAGGTTCGTTACAGGGGAAGTCCACACAAAGAAATGGTGCTCTGACCATCTGATGGTACACTTGGGACTCCGTAGCTGTACAGGGCAGTGGGACACGGAAGGTTTTTTTTTTCTCTAACTAGTGCCCGCCTCTGCCGCACAAAGTAATAGTACCAGTTTTTGCCCCATGGCCATAGCTTAGTGTCCACACACAGTATAAGTGATGCCTCCACTACTCACACAACCTCATCTTAAAAACTATACTGAAGATGAGCGCTGCAGCCAATCAGTAATGATGCCCCTTAGTGCCCCCACACAGTAATGATGCCACTTAGTGCCCCCACACAGTAATGATTCCCCTTAGTGCCCTCACACAGTAATGATTCCCCTTAGTGCCCTCACACAGTAATGATTCCCCTTAGTGCCCCCACACAGTAATGATGCCACTTAGTGCCCCCACACAGTAATGATTCCCCTTAGTGCCCTCACACAGTAATGATTCCCCTTAGTGCCCTCACACAGTAATGATGCCCCTTAGTGCCCTCACACAGTAATGATTCCCCTTAGTGCCCCCCACACAGTAATGATTCCCCTTAGTGCCCCCCACACAGTAATGATTCCTCTTAGTGCCCCCCACACAGTAATGATTCCTCTTAGTGCCCCTCACACAGTAATGATTCCCCTTAGTGCCCCCCACACAGTAATGATGCCCCTTAGTGCCCCCCACACAGTAATGATTCCTCTTAGTGCCCCCCACACAGTAATGATGCCCCCACACAGTAATGATACCCCTTAGTGCCCCCCACACAGTAATGATGCCCCTTAGTGCCCCCCACACAGTAATGATGCCCCTTAATGCCCCCCACACAGTAATGATGCCCCTTAGTGCCCCCACACAGTAATGATGCCCCCACACAGTAATGATGCCACTTAGTGCCCCCACACAGTAATGATTCCCCTTAGTGCCCCCCACACAGTAATGATGCCCCTTAGTGCCCTCACACAGTAATGATTCCCCTTAGTGCCCCCACACAGTAATGATTCCCCTTAGTGCCCCCCACACAGTAATGATGCCCCTTAGTGCCCTCACACAGTAATGATTCCCCTTAGTGCCCCCACACAGTAATGATTCCCCTTAGTGCCCCCCACACAGTAATGATGCCCCCTTAGTGCCCCCACACAGTAATGATTCCCCTTATTGCCACCACACAGTAATGATGCCCCCTTAGTGCCCCCACACAGTAATGATTCCCATTATTGCCACCACACAGTAATGATGCCCCCTTAGTGCCCCCACACAGTAATGATTCCCCTTAGTGCCCCCACACAGTAATGATGCCCCTTATTGCCACCACACAGTAATGATTCCCCTTAGTGCCCCCACACAGGAATGATTCCACTAAGTGCCCCCACACAGTAATGATGCCCCCTTAGTGCCCCCACACAGGAATGATTCCCCTTATTGCCACCACACAGTAATGATGCCCCCTTAGTACCCCCACACAGTATTGATGCCCCCTTAGTACCCCCACACAGTATTGATGCCCCCTTAGTACCCCCACACAGTAATGATTCCCCCTTAGTGCCCCCACACAGTAATGACACCCCCTTAGTACCACCACACAGTAATGACACCCCCTTAGTGCCCCCACACAGTAATGATACCCCCTTAGTGCCCCCACACAGTAATGATGCCCCCTTAGTGCCCCCACAGAGTAATGATGCCCCCTTAGTGCCCCCACACAGTAATGATGCCCCTTAGTGCTCTCACACAGTAATGATGCCCCTTAGTGCCCCCACACAGTAATGATGCCCCCTTAGTGCCCCCACACAGTAATGATGCCCCTTATTGCCACCACACAGTAATGATTCCCCTTAGTGCCCCCCACACAGTAATGATGCCCCCTTAGTGCCCCCACACAGTAATGATGCCCCTTAGTGCCCCCACACAGTAATGATGCCCCCTTAGTGCCCCCACACAGTAATGATACCCCCTTAGTGCCCCCACACAGTAATGATGCCCCCTTAGTGCCCCCACACAGTAATGATACCCCCTTAGTGCCCCCACACAGTAATGATGCCCCTTAGTGCCCCCACACAGTAATGATGCCCCCTTAGTGCCCCCACACAGTAATGATGCCCCCTTAGTGCCCCTCACACAGTAATGATACTCCTTAGTGCCCCTACACAGTAATGATGCCCCCTTAGTGCCCCCACACAGTAATGATGCCCCTTAGTGCCCCCACACAGTAATGATGTCCCTTAGTGCCCCCACACAGTAATGATTCCCCTTAGTGCCCCCACACAGTAATGATGCCCCTTAATGCCCCCACACAGTAATGATGCCCCTTAGTGCCCCCACACAGTAATGATGCCCCTTAGTGCCCCCACACAGTAATGATGCCCCCACACAGTAATGATGCCCCTTAGTGCCCCCACACAGTAATGATGCCCCTTAATGCCCCCACACAGTAATGATGCCCCTTAGTGCCCCCACACAGTAATGATGCCCCTTAGTGCCCCCACACAGTAATGATGCCCCCACACAGTAATGATGCCCCTTAGTGCCCCCACACAGTAATGATTCCCCCTTAGTGCCCCCACACAGTAATGATGCCCCTTAGTGCCCCCCCACAGTAATGATGCCCCTTGGTGCCCCCACACAATAATGATTCCCCTTAGTGCCCCCACACAGTAATGATGCCCCCACACAGTAATGATGCCCCTTAGTGCCCCCCACACAGTAATGATGCCCCCACACAGTAATGATTCCCCCTTAGTGCCCCACACACAGTAATGATGCCCCTTAGTGCCCCCACGCAGTAATGATGCCCCTTAGTGCCCCACACACAGTAATGATGCCCCCACACAATAATGATTCCCCTTAGTGCCCCCACACAGTAATGATGCCCCCACACAGTAATGATGCCCCTTAGTGCCCCCACACAGTAATGATGCCCCCACACAGTAATGATTCCCCCTTAGTGCCCCACACACAGTAATGATGCCCCTTAGTGCCCCCACACAGTAATGATGCCCCTTAGTGCCCCACACACAGTAATGATGCCCCCACACAGTAATGATGCCCCTTAGTGCCCCCCACACAGTAATGATGCCCCCACACAGTAATGATGCCCCTTAGTGCCCCCACACAGTAATGATGCCCCTTAGTGCCCCCCACACAATAATGATGCCTCCACACAGTAATGATTCCCCTTAGTGCCCCCACACAGTAATGATGCCCCTTAGTGCCCCCACACAGTAATGATGCCCCCACACAGTAATGATGCCCCTTAGTGCCCCCACACAGTAATGATGCCCCTTAGTGCCCCCCACACAGTAATGATGCCCCTTAGTGCCCCCCACACAGTAATGATGCCCCTTAGTGCCCCCACACAGTAATGATTCCCCTTAGTGCCCCCACACAGGAATGATTCCACTTAGTGCCCCTATACAGTAATGATGCCCCTTAGTGCCCCCACACAGTAATGATGCCCCTTATTGCCACCACACAGTAATGATTCCCCTTATTGCCACCACACAGTAATGATGCCCCCTTAGTGCCATCACACAGTAATGATTCCCCTTAATGCCACCACACAGTAATGATGCCCCCTTAGTGCCCCCACACAGTAATGATTCCCCTTAGTGCCCCCACACAGTAATGATGCCCCTTATTGCCACCACACAGTAATGATTCCCCTTATTGCCACCACACAGTAATGATTCCCCTTAGTGCCCCCACACAGGAATGATTCCACTTAGTGCCCCCACACAGTAATGATGCCCCCTTAGTGCCCCCACACAGTAATGATTCCCCTTATTGCCACCACACAGTAATGATGCCCCCTTAGTGCCCCCACACAGTAATGATTCCCCTTATTGCCACCACACAGTAATGATGCCCCCTTAGTGCCCCCACACAGTAATGATTCCCCTTAGTGCCCCCACACAGTAATGATGCCCCCTTAGTGCCCCCACACAGTAATGATTCCCCTTATTGCCACCACACAGTAATGATGCCCCCTTAGTGCCCCCACACAGTAATGATTCCCCTTATTGCCACCACACAGTAATGATGCCCCCTTAGTGCCCCCACACAGTAATTATTACCCTTATTGCCACCACACAGTAATGATGCCCCCTTAGTACCCCCACACAGTATTGATGCCCCCTTAGTACCCGCACACAGTATTGATGCCCCCTTAGTACCCCCACACAGTAATGATTCCCCCTTAGTGCCCCCACACAGTAATGACGCCCCTTTAGTACCACCACACAGTAATGACACCCCCTTAGTGCCCCCACACAGTAATGATGCCCCCTTAGTGCCCCCACACAGTAATGATGCCCCCTTAGTGCCCCCAGAGAGTAATGATGCCCCCTTAGTGCCCCCACACAGTAATGATGCCCCTTAGTGCTCTCACACAGTAATGATGCCCCTTAGTGCCCCCACACAGTAATGATGCCCCCTTAGTGCCCCCACACAGTAATGATGCCCCTTATTGCCACCACACAGTATTGATTCCCCTTAGTGCCCCCCACACAGTAATGATGCCCCCTTAGTGCCCCCACACAGTAATGATGCCCCTTATTGCCACCACACAGTAATGATGCCCCCTTAGTGCCCCCACACAGTAATGATTCCCCTTATTGCCAACACACAGTAATGATGCCCCCTTAGTGCCCCCACACAGTAATGATTCCCCTTATAGCCACCACACAGTAATGATGCCCACTTAGTACCCCCACACAGTATTGATGCCCCCTTAGTACCCCCACACAGTATTGATGCCCCCTTAGTACCCCCACACAGTAATGATTCCCCCTTAGTGCCCTCACACAGTAATGACGCCCCTTTAGTACCACCACACAGTAATGACACCCCCTTAGTGCCCCCACACAGTAATGATGCCCCCTTAGTGCCCCCACACAGTAATGATTCCCCTTATTGCCACCACACAGTAATGATGCCCCCTTAGTGCCCCCACACAGTAATGATTCCCCTTATTGCCACCACACAGTAATGGTGCCCCCTTAGTACCCCCACACAGTATTGATGCCCACTTAGTACCCCCAAACAGTATGGATGCCCCCTTAGTACCCCCACACAGTAATGATTCCCCCTTAGTGCCCCCACACAGTAATGACGCCCCTTTAGTACCACCACACAGTATTGACACCCCCTTAGTGCCCCCACACAGTAATGATGCCCCCTTAGTGCCCCCACAGAGTAATGATGCCCCCTTAGTGCCCCCACACAGTAATGATGCCCCTTAGTGCTCTCATACAGTAATGATGCCCCTTAGTGCCCCCACACAGTAATGATGCCCCCTTAGTGCCCCCACACAGTAATGATGCCCCCTTAGTGCCCCCACACAGTAATGATGCCCCTTAGTGCCCCCACACAGTAATGATGCCCCCTTAGTGCCCCCACACAGTAATGATGCCCCTTAGTGCCCCCACACAGTAATGATGCCCCCTTAGTGCCCCCACACAGTATTGATACCCCCTTAGTGCCCCCCACACAGAATGATGCCCTTAGTGCCCCCACACAGTAATGATGCCCCCTTAGTGCCCCCACACAGTAATGATGCCCCTTTAGTGCCCCTCACACAGTAATGATACCCCTTAGTGCCCCTACACAGTAATGATGCCCCCTTAGTGCCCCCCACACAGTAATGATGTCCCTTAGTGCCCCCCACACAGTAATGATGTCCCTTAGTGCCCCCACACAGTAATGATTCCCCTTAGTGCCCCCACACAGTAATGATGCCCCTTAGTGCCCCCACACAGTAATGATGCCCCTTAGTGCCCCCACACAGTAATGATGCCTCTTAGTGCCCCCCACACAGTAATGATGCCCCTTAGTGCCCCCCACACAGTAATGATGCCCCTTAGTGCCCCCCCACAGTAATGATGCCCCTTGGTGCCCCCACACAATAATGATTCCCCTTAGTGCCCCCACACAGTAATGATGCCCCTTAGTGCCCCCCATACAGTAATGATGCCCCCACACAGTAATGATGCCCCTTAGTGCCCCCCACACAGTAATGATGCCCCCACACAGTAATGATTCCCCCTTAGTGCCCCACACACAGTAATGATGCCCCTTAGTGCCCCCACACAGTAATGATGCCCCTTAGTGCCCCCCACACAGTAATGATGCCCCCTCACAGTAATGATGCCCCTTAGTGCCCCCACACAGTAATGATGCCCCCACACAGTAATGATGCCCCTTAGTGCCCCCACACAGTAATGATGCCCCTTAGTGCCCCCCACACAGTAATGATGCCTCCACACAGCAATGATTCCCCTTTGTGCCCCCACACAGTAATGATGCCCCTTAGTGCCCCCACACAGTAATGATGCCCCTTAGTGCCCCCAACACAGTAATGATGCCCCCACACAGTAATGATGCCCCTTAGTGCCCCCACACAGTAATGATGCCCCTTAGTGCTCCCACACAGTAATGATGCTTCCACACAGTAATGATGCCCCTTAGTGCTCTCACACAGTAATGATGCCCCTTAGTGCCCCCACACAGTAATGATGCCCCCTTAGTACCCCCACACAGTAATGATTCCCCCTTAGTGCCCCCACACAGTAATGACGCCCCCTTAGTACCACCACACAGTAATGACGCCCCTTTAGTGCCCCCACACAGTAATGATGCCCCCTTAGTGCCCCCGCACAGTAATGATGCCCCCTTAGTGCCCCCACACAGTAATGATGCCCCCTTAGTGCCCCCAACACAGTAATGATGCCCCCACACAGTAATGATTCCCCTTAGTGCCCCCACACAGTAATGATGCCCCCACACAGTAATGATGCCCCTTAGTGCCCCCACACAGTAATGATGCCCCTTAGTGCCCCCCACACAGTAATGATGCCTCCACACAGCAATGATTCCCCTTTGTGCCCCCACACAGTAATGATGCCCCTTAGTGCCCCCACACAGTAATGATGCCCCTTAGTGCCCCCAACACAGTAATGATGCCCCCACACAGTAATGATTCCCCTTAGTGCCCCCACACAGTAATGATGCCCCTTACTGCCCCCCACACAGTAATGATGCTTCCACACAGTAATGATGCCCCTTAGTGCTCTCACACAGTAATGATGCCCCTTAGTGCCCCCACACAGTAATGATGCCCCCTTAGTACCCCCACACAGTAATGATTCCCCCTTAGTGCCCCCACACAGTAATGACGCCCCCTTAGTACCACCACACAGTAATGACGCCCCTTTAGTGCCCCCACACAGTAATGATGCCCCCTTAGTGCCCCCGCACAGTAATGATGCCCCCTTAGTGCCCCCACACAGTAATGATGCCCCCTTAGTGCCCCCACACAGTAAAGATGCCCCTTAGTGCTCTCACACAGTAATGATGCCCCTTAGTGCCCCCACACAGTAATGATGCCCCATTAGTGCCCCCACACAGTAATGATTCCCCTTTTTGCCACCACACAGTAATGATTCCCCTTAGTGCCCCCCACACAGTAATGATGCCCCCTTAGTGCCCCCACACAGTAATGATGCCCCTTAGTGCCCCCACACAGTAATGATGCCCCCTTAGTGCCCCCACACAGTAATGATACCCCCTTAGTGCCCCCACACAGTAATGATGCCCCCTTAGTGCCCCCACACAGCAATGATACCCCCTTATTGCCCCCCACACAGTAATGATGCCCATTAGTGCCCCCACACAGTAATGATGCCCTCTTAGAGCCCCCACACAGTAATGATGCCCCCTTAGTGCCCCTCACACAGTAATGATACCCCTTAGTGCCCCTCACACAGTAATGATACCCCTTAGTGCCCCTCACACAGTAATGATGCTCCCTTAGTGCCCCCACACAGTAATGATGCCCCTTAGAGCCCCCCACACAGTAATGATGTCCCTTAGTGCCCCCACACAGTAATGATTCCCCTTAGTACCCCCACAAAGTAATGATGCCCCCTAGTGCCCCCACACAGTAATGATGCCCCTTAGTGCCCCCCACACAGTAATGATGCCTCCACACAGTAATGATGCCCCTTAGTGCCCCCACACAGTAATGATTCCCCCTTAGTGCCCCCACACAGTAATGATGCCCCTTAGTGCCCCCCCACAGTAATGATGCCCCTTAGTGCCCCTACACAATAATGATTCCCCTTAGTGCCCCCACACAGTAATGATGCCCCTTAGTGCCCCCCACACAGTAATGATGCCCCCACACAGTAATGATGCCCCTTAGTGCCCCCCACACAGTAATGATGCCCCCACATAGTAATGATTCCCCCTTAGTGCCCCACACACAGTAATGATGCCCCTTAGTGCCCCCACACAGTAATGATGCCCCTTAGTGCCCCCCACACAGTAATGATGCCCCCACACAGTAATGATGCCGCTTAGTGCCCCCCACACAGTAATGATGCCCCCACACAGTATTGATGCCCCATAGTGCCCCCACACAGTAAAGATGCCCCTTAGTGCCCCCACACAGTAATGATGCCTCCACACAGTAATGATTCCCATTAGTGCCCCCACATAGTAATGATGCCCCTTAGTGCCCCCACACAGTAATGATGCCCCTTAGTGCCCCCACACATTAATGATGACCCTACACAGTAATGATGCCCCTTAGTGCCCCCCACACAGTAAGGATGCCCCTTAGTGCCCCCACACAGTAATGTTTCCCCTTAGTGCCCCCACACAGTAATGATGCCCACTTACTGCCCCCCACACAGTAATGATGCCTCCACACAGTAATGATGCCCCTTAGTGCCCCCACACAGTAATGATTCCCCTTAGTGCCCCCACACAGTAATGATTCCCCTTAGTGCCCCCACACAGTAATAATGCCCCCTTAGTGCCCCCACACAGTAATGATTCCCCTTATTGCCCCCACACAGTAATGATGCCCCTTAGTGCCCCCACACATTAATGATGCCCCTTATTGCCACCACACAGTAATGATTCCCCTTATTGCCACCACACAGTAATGATGCCCCCTTAGTGCCCCCACACATTAATGATGCCCCTTTAGTGCCCCCACACAGGAATGATTCCACTTAGTGCCCCCACACAGTAATGATGCCCCCTTAGTGCTCCCACACAGTAATGATTCCCCTTATTGCCACCACACAGTAATGATGCCCCCTTAGTGCCCCCACACATTAATAATGCCCCCTTAGTGCCCCCACACAGGAATGATGCCACTTAGTGCCACCACACAATAATGATTCCCCTTAATGCCCCCACACAGTAATGATGCCCCTTAGTGCCTCCACACAGTAATGATGCCCCCTTAGTACCCCCACACAGTAATGATTCCCCTTATTGCCACCACACAGTAATGATGCCCCCTTAGTGCCCCCACCCAGTAATGATTCCACTTAGCTCCTCCACACAGTAATGATGCCCCTTAGTGCCCCCACACAGTAATGATGCCCCTTAGTGCCCCCACACAGTAATGATGCCCCCTTAGTGCCCCCACACAGTAATGATTCCCCTTATTGCCACCACACAGTAATGATGCCCCCTTAGTGCCCCCACACAGTAATGATTCCCCTTATTGCCACCACACAGTAATGATGCCCCCTTAGTGCCCCCACACAGTAATGATTCCCCTTATTGCCACCACACAGTAATGATGCCCCCTTAGTGCCCCCACACAGTAATGATTCCCCTTAGTGCCCCCACACAGTAATGATGCCCCCTTAGTGCCCCCACACAGTAAAGATTCCCCCTTAGTGCCCCCACACAGTAATGATGCCCCCTTAGTACCACCACACAGTAATGACACCCCCTTAGTGCCCCCACACAGTAATGATGCCCCCTTACTGCCCCCACACAGTAATGATGCCCCTTAGTGCTCTCACAGTAATGATACCCCTTAGTGCCCCCACACAGTAATGATGCCCCTTAGTGCCCCCACACAGTAATGATACCCCTTAGTGCCCCCACACAGTAATGATACCCCTTAGTGCCCCCACACAGTAATGGTGCCCCTTAGTGCCCCCACACAGTAATGGTGCCCCTTAGTGCCCCCACACAGTAATGATTCCCCTTAGTGCCCCCACACAGTAATGGTGCCCCTTAGTGCCCCCACACAGTAATGATGCCCCCTTAGTGCCCCCACACAGTAATGATACCCCTTAGTGCCCCCACACTAATGGTGCCCCTTAGTGCCCCCACACATTAATGATTCCCCTTAGTGCCCCCACACAGAAATGTTGCCCCTTAGTGCCCCCACACAGTAATGATGCCCCCTTAGTGCCCCCACACAGGAATGATTCCACTTAGTGCCCCCACGCAGTAATGATTCCCCTTATTGCCACCACACAGTAATGATTCCCCTTAGTGCTCCCACATAGTAATGGTGCCTGCTCAGTGCCCCCACACAGTAATGATACCCCTTAGTCCCCCCACACAGTAATGGTCCCCCTTAGTGCCCCCACACAGTAATGGTGCCCCTTAGTGCCCCCACACAGTAATGGTGCCCCTTAGTGCCCCCACACAGTAATGATGCCCCCTTAGTGCCCCCACACAGTAATGGTGCCCCTTAGTGCCCCCACACAGTAATGGTGCCCCTTAGTGCCCCCACACCGTAATGGTGCCCCTTAGTGCCCCCACACAGTAATGATTCCCCTTAGTGCCCCCACACAGTAATGGTGCCCCTTAGTGCCCCCACACAGTAATGATGCCCCCTTAGTGCCCCCACACAGTAATGATTCCCCTTAGTGCCCCCACACAGGAATGATTCCACTTAGTGCCCCCACACAGTAATGATTCCCCTTATTGCCACCACACAGTAATGATTCCACTTAGTGCCACCACACAGTAATGATTCCACTTAGTGCCCCCACACAGTAATGATTCCCCTTAGTGCTCGCACATAGTAATGATGCCTCCTCAGTGCCCTCACACAGTAAGGCCGGTTTCACACGTACGTTTATTTCCAGTACCGGAGATGACAGTATCCATGTGTGCAATACTTGTGGCACATGTGTGGCAATCGTGTGCCGCATCAGTACCACACGAATGGGCATCAGGGAAGAAGCCCTACAGTAAGCGCTGTTCTCGGGTGTCGGGTGCTGAAGACGCTCTCATCATTCTACCCTGGCTGATGGGGGTATTCCTCAGCCGCCTGCGCTATAAATAAACAAATGAAAATCCTGGCGTGGGTTGCCCCCTATTTTCTATAACCAGCCAGGCAAAACTCCCAGTTGGGGGCTACAACCCTCAGCTGTCAGCTTCAGCAAGGCTAGTTATCAAAAATAGAGGGGTCCCCATGCAGTATTTTTAATTATTTAAATAAATAATTTAAAAAAACGGCGTGGGGTTCCCCCCATTTTTCACAACCAGCCTTGCTAAAGCTGACAGCTGGGGGCTGGTATTCTCAGGCTGGTAAGGGGCCATGGATATTGGCCCCCTCAGCCTAATAATAGCAGCCCACAGCTACCCAGAAAAGGCACATTGTCAGGAAATATGACATAAGTCTTATTGCAAAATCAGACCTGGAATATACCCGGGATCAGAGACGAGAGCGGGGAATATACCTGGGATCAGAGACAAGAGCGGGGAATATAGCCGGGATCAAAGAAGAGAGCGGGGAATATACCCAGGATCAAAGACGAGAGCCGGAATATACCCGGGATCAGAGACGAGAGCGGGGAATACTGTATACCCGTGATCAGAGACAACAGTGGGGAACATACTCGGGATCAGAGACAAGTGCGGGGAATATACCCAGGATCAGAGATGAAAGCGGGGAATATACCCGATGTCATGATCCTATGGGTGGTTTGGGACTGATGCACCAGGGGTTAATCATTGTGGCCTCTCTCTGGATCTGGGAGGGCTTTTTATAGCCTCGGGTTGCTCTAGTCCTTGTCAGTTATACTCCTGCCCTCAGCTGAGTTAAGTTGACCCCTGTTGCCTGTGCCTTGTGCCTGTTCTCGTGTGTGATTAATTGGATCTGACTCAGTCTGTTTCCTCGTTGTGTATTTGCCTGCTGATTTGGTACTGTCTGTTTGCTCGCCTGGTTCTTGGACTTTTATGTGGTTATTGACTATCCGCTCTGTCTGCTCCCTTGGTACCGCTATTGCCTTTCTCGGTTTTCTGACTCCTCTGGCTTGACCCTGACCCCTCTTCTGCTCCTGTGCTCTTACCCGGTGACCCCAGCTCATGTTACCCTTCTGCAGTCGGGTCGGACCCGGTCTCGTCCGGCTATCTCCTCTGGGCATACTGCTGTTGACTCCGCACGCCCTCTCTGCGATCACGTGCCGCAGGTCCTGTTTTCTGGCGGTCGCATACTGTCCCGTCTATACCCCGGACGCTGCGAACCTCGTCTGTCTGCTCTGCACTGGATGCGCACGAATCGGTGGGTACCCGTTGCGTGGTCCGTGACATTTTGGGGTACCACAGGGCTCTGTCCTGGGCCCTGTATTGTTCAACATCTTTATCAACGATTTAGATGAAGGAATTGAGGGTAAACTGATTAAATTTGCTGATGACACAAAGCTAGGAGGGATAGCTAATACTAGAGAAGAGAGAGAGAGGATTCAAAAAGATTTAAATAAACTGGAGAAGTGGGCAGCAACTAACAGAATGGTTTTTAACAGGGAGAAATGCAAAGTACTACATCTGGGCAATAAAAATGAAAAAAGCATATATAGAATGGGAGGAATAGGGCTAAGTGACAGCACATGTGAAAAAGACTTGGGTATACTAATAGATCACAGACTGAATATGAGTCAACAGTGTGATGCAGCAGCAAAAAAGGCAAATGCAATTCTAGGATGTATTAACAGAAGCATACAGTCTAGATCACGTGAAGTCATTATTTCCCTCTACTCCTCTTTGGTCAGACCTCATCTGGAATATTGTGTCCAGTTTTGGGCACCACATTTTAAAAAAGACATCAACAAACTGGAGCAAGTTCAGAAAAGAGCGACCAGAATGGTGACCGGTCTGCAAACCCTGTCTTATGAGGAAAGGTTGCAGGATTTGGGAATGTTTAGTTTGCAAAAGAGAAGACTGAGAGGAGACTTAATAGCTGTCTACAAATATCTAAAGGGCTGTCACATTGTAGAAGGATCAACTTTATTCTCATTTGCACAAGGAAAGACTAGAAGCAATGGGATGAAACTGAATGGGAAGAGACACAGATTAGATATTAGAAAAAACTTTTTGACAGTTAGAGTGATCAATGAGTGGAACAGGCTGCCACGAGAAGTGGTGAGTTCTCCTTCAATGGAAGTCTTCAAACAGAGGCTGGACAGACATCTGACTGGGATGATTTAGCGAATCCTGCTTTGAGCAGGGGGTTGGACCAGATGGCCCAGGAGGTCCCTTCCAACTCTACGATTCTATGATTCTATGATTCTATGATTTTAACTGACCACAACTTTTTTTTTTCCTTCTGTAGCATGGATCCAGCGCATGCTCTGTCTGAGCAGGTTAAGCACCTGACTCACATGCTGCAGAAGTTAAATTTGGAGCAGCATGCCCTGGCCAAGTCCCACCAGCAGGTTGCGGACACGGTTCAGGGGGCTTTGGTCTCGGGGATTCAGGGGGCAGGGGTTAGAGGCGTCACTTTAGTTTTTCCCGAACCCCTGGTTAATTACCCGATACGTTCTCTGGTAACAAGAAAGAGCTCAGAGTGTTTAAAGAAGGCTGTAAGCTTTTATTTTCCTTGAGACTCTGGTGGTGAGAGTCAGAGGGTGGGAGTGGTTATGTCTCTGCTTAGGAGGGCCCCGCAAGCCTGGGCATTTTCTCTTCCCTCTACGGCCCCTGAGAGAGTGTCGGTGAATGCGTTTTTTTGAGGCCCTAGGGCACATTTACTATGAGCCTGATCAAGTGCACTTGGCTGAGGACATGGTGATGAATGTCTGTCAGGGAAAACACTTGGCCGAGTGGTTTTACACAGAATTCAGACATTGGGCTGCTGAGGTTTCATGGGATGATGCCGCCCTTCAGGGTTTGTTCCGTAGAGGCTTGTCTGAACGTCTGAAGGATGCCTTAGCACTTCATCCTCCACCTGACTCTCTGGAAGACGCCATTATTCAAGTCTGGGTAGTAGTCGAGGAGGTGATCCAGACCTTCAGGTACATTTTTTCTCATGTTTCAAAGTTTTGCTGCAGATGGAACTTCTATTGGACAGTTGTCCTTCTTTTTCTACAGCTTTTGTGGATTGCGGTTCATCCATCAACTTGATCAGCCCTCATTTGATCTCCCAGTGCAAGATAGGGATGATTAGACTCCAGACTCCTATTAAAGTGGTGGCCATTGACTCTTCTCCCCTCACCAAAGAAGGGATTCGCTATGTCTCGGAAGTCTTCTCGTTCAAAGTGAGCTCTAATCATGTGAAGAAAATAAGTTGCTTTGTTTTGGATAATTTGACGGCTGGGTTGATTTTAGGTATGCCCTGATTACAACGCCACAACCCTATATCAATTGGGAGACGGGGGAGATTGTCCAATGGGGTCCTAATTGTGTTAACCATTGTTGTAAATCAAACCTGTCTCTGTGTCGTCTGTCGGTCTGGAGGGTATACCGGAGTACCTGATGGACTTCGAGGACGTGTTTTCTGAAAGTGAGGCTGTGGTCTTGCCGCCACATAGATCTTTTGATTGTGCCATTGAGTTGGTTCCGGGGGCTAAATTACCGAAACCCGTCTGTTCAATTTGTCCGGTTTTGAGCGGTTAGTCATGAAGGAGTATATTGCAGAAAGCCTCCGTAAGAGACGTATATGGCCTTCCGTTTCTCCTGTGGCTGTCGGGTTCTTTTTCGTGAAGAAAAAATATGGCGGTCTGCGCCCCTGCCTTGAATTTCGAGAACTGAACAAAATAACTGTAAGAAACACCTACCCTCTTCCACTTATCTCAGATTTATGTAACCAGTTATCGGGGGGCCAAATAGTTCTCCAAACTAGATCTCCGGGGGGGCTTACAATTTGATAAGGGTTCGGGAGGGGGATGAGTGGAAAACAGCATTCCTCACGTCAGGGACTTTTGGAAAATCTGGTTATGTCGTTTGGACTTACTAATGCTCCCGCTATTTTTCAAAGTTTCATCAATGTCTTTGCGGACCTTATAGGCCGCTTTGTTATTATTTATTTGGATGACATGTTAGTTTATTCCCCAGAGAGTCAGACTCATTTACAACATCTGCGGACGGTTCTCCAAAGACTCAGGGAAAATCAATTGTTTGTTAAGTTGGAAAAATGCTCATTTTTTGTTCAAGAACTGTCTTTTTTGGGTCTGATTGTTTCCTGTAAGGGGTTTCGCATGGATCCCAAGAAGGTGCAGGCGATTGCAGACTGGGTTCAACCCAGAGATCTTAGGGGGTTGCAGCGCTTCTTGGGATTCGCAAACTATTATCGGAAGTTTATTAAGGGTTTTTCATAAGTGGTTAAACCACTTACCGATCTTACTCGCAAGGGGGTGGATGTTAGAAATTGGTCGGGGCTCACCAAGGAGTCCTTGGCACTTAAGAAATGTTTTATGTCCGCTCTGATTTTGGTACAGCGAGACTCGTCCAAGCCTTTTGTTGTTGAGGTGGATACTTCTGATGTGGGGCTGAAGCAGTGTTGTCCCAGGGTCCTGACACTTTGAACAACCTTATACCCTGTGCCTTTTCCAAGAAGTTCTCATCCACTGAGAGAAATTATGATGTGGGCAGCAAGGAACTTCTTGTGGTCAAATTGTCATTCGAAGAATGGAGGCACTTTTTGGAAGGGGTGGCTCATCCGATTACGGTAATCACGGATCAAAAAAATGTGGCGTATATCGAGTCCGTTAAAAGGCTGACTCCTAGACAAGCTCGTTGGTCGCTTTTTTTCACGCTTTTAATGTTCTATTACCTTTCTCCCTAGTTCCATGAATGTTAACCCCTTTACCCCCAAGGGTGGTTTTCACGTTCATGACCGGGCCAATTTTTACAATTCTGACCACTGTCCATTTATGAGGTAATAACTCTGGAACACTTCCATGGATCCCGGTGATTCTGACAATGTTTTCTCATGACATATTGTACTTCATGATAGTGATAAAATTTCATTCATATAACTTGTGTTTTTTGTGAAAAAAGCAGAAATTTGGCAAAAATTTTGAAAATTTTGCAATTTTCCAACTTTGAATTTTTATACCCTTAAATCACAGAGATACGGCACACAAAAAACTTAATAAGTAACATTTGCCACATGTTTACTTTACATCAGCACAATTTTGGAACCAAAATTTTTTTTGTTAGGAAGTTATAAGGGTTAAAAGTTGACCACCAGCGATTTCTCATTTTTAGAACACCATTTTATTTTTAGTGACCACATCACATTTGAGCTCACTTTGAGGGGTCTATATGATAGAAAATACCCAAAAGTGACACCATTCTAAAAACTGAATCCTTCTAGGTGCTCAAACCACATTCAAGAAGCTCATTAACCCTTCAGATGCTTCACAGGAATTTTTTGAATGTTTAAAAAAAAAAATGAACATTTACCTTTTTTTCACAAAAAAATTACTTCAGGTCCATTTTTTTTTTATTTTACCAAGGGTAACAGGAGAAATTAAACCCCAAAAGTTGTCCAATTTGTCGTGAGTACGCTGATACCTCATATGTGGGAGAAAAAATTAAAAAATCATATTTTTCCCCACAACAATGATCTTTTCACCCCCAATTTTTATTTTCCCAAGTGAAACAGGACCCCAAAAGTTATTGTGCAATTTGTCCTGAGTACGCTGATACCTGATATGTGGAGGGGAACCACTGTTTCAGTGCATAGCAGAGCTCAGAATGGAAGGAGCGCCGTTTGACCTTTTCAGCGCAAAATTGGCTGGAATTGAGATTGGACGCCATGTCATATTTGGCGATCCCCTGATGTACCTAAACAGTGGAAACCCCCCACAAGTGACCCCATTTTGGAAACTAGACTCCCCAAGGAACATAGTGACTTAATACTACAGTACTGATCAGTAATAAAAAAAACACAATACTATCACCATAAGTGCCATTATACACAGGAGATCTGTACTTAATATGCAGTGTCTGTGTACAGGTAATACAGGGATCACTGGTGACATTATACACAGGACCTTTGTATATAGTATACAGTGTATAGTGTCAGTGTATAGGTAACACACTAACTCACCAGTGATGTATCTAGGTGAAGTCCTTTATCTTCGCTTTTCACCTTTTATCCAGCACAGACCGCCATCATTTCTTCCAGCCAGGACTCGTCTCTGCAAGAAATAACACAGTTACCTAGAGCTCCGCTTGCAGAACACATTACATCACATGAAGAATAAAAGGCGACATAGTATCACTCTACACAGTAACAGGACCATCCCCCCATTTAAAACAGTATACTAAAAAAAAGCAAATACATCACTGCAGTAAAAATATACCTTAATTAGCCCATATGGTAATAATATTCCCCATCCTGGCCCCCGTGTGTCTCATTCCTGGCTTCAGCTATATGTTCTCCCATCCCGCCCTCATGAGTATCCATTGTGCCTCATATGATCTCCCCATCTGTCTCCATCATATCCATCCTGCCCCATGATCCTGCACCATGTGTCTCCCATCCTGCCCCCTATGTCTCACTGTCACATTCTGTCTCCATGCCTCACATTCTGCCCCCTCCTGTGTCTCACTGTCACATTCTGCCCCCATGTCTCGTATTCTGCCCCCATCATGTTTTGCATTCTGCCCTCATTATGTCTGCATTCTGCCCCCATGTCCAGCATTCTGCCCCCATCATGCCTGTATTCTGCTCCCATGTCTGCAATCTGCCCCCATGTCCAGCATTTTGCCCCATCATGTCTTTTATTCTGCCCCCATGTCTGTATTCTGCCTCCATCATGTCTTGTATTCTGCCCCCATGTCTGCATTCTGCCTCCATCATGTCTTGTATTCTTCCCCGGGTCTGCATTCTGCCCCATCATGTCCAGCATTCTGCTCCCATCATGTCTTGCATTCTGCTCCCATGTCCAGCATGCTGCCCCCATCATGTCTGCATTCTGCCCCATCATGTCTGCATTCTGCCCCATGTCTTCAATCAGCCCCCATGTCCAGCATTCTGCCCCATCATGTCTGCATTCTGCCCCATCATGTCTGCATTCTTCCCCATCATGTCTGCATTCTGCCCCATCATGTCTGCATTCTTCCCCATCATGTCTTGTATTCTGCCCCATCATGTCCAGCATTCTGCCCCATCATGTCTGCATTCTTCCCCATCATGTCTTGTATTCTGCCCCATCATGTCCAGCATTCTGCCCCATGTCTGCATTCTGCCCCCATCATGTCTAGCATTCTGCCCCCATCATGTCCAGCATTCTGCCCCATCATGTCTGCATTCTGCCCCATCCTGTCTGCATTCTGCCCCATCATGTCTGCATTCTTCCCCCATCATGTCCAGCATTCGGCCCCCATGTCTGCATTCTGCCCCCATCATGTCCAGCATTTGTCCCCCATGTCCAGCATTCTGCCCCCATCATGTCCAGCATTCTGCCCCTATCATGTCTGAATTCTGCCCCATCATGTTTGTATTCTCCCCCATCATGTCTGCATTCTGCCCCCATCATGGCCAGCATTCTGCCCCATCATGTCCAGCATTCTACCCCATCATGTCCAGCATTCTGCCCCTATCATGTCTGCATTCTGCCCCATCATGTTTGCATTCTTCCCCATCATGTCTGCATTCTGCCCCATCATGTCCAGCATTCTGCCCCCGTCATGTCTGCATTCTGCCCCGATCATGTCTGCACTCTGCCCCTATCATGTCTGCACTCTGCCCCATCATGTCTGCATTCTGCCCCCATGATGTCTGCATTCTGCCCCATCATGTCCAGCATTCGGCCCCCATGTCCAGCATTCTGCCCCTATCATGTCTGCATTCTCCCCCATCATGTCCAGCATTATGCCCCATCATGTCTGCATTCTCCCCATCATGTCTGCATTCTCCCCATCATGTCTGCATTCTCCCCATCATGTCTGCATTCTCCCCCACCTTGTCTGCATTCTGCCCCCATCATGTCCAGCATTCTGCCCCATCATGTCCAGCATTCGACCCCCATGTCCAGCATTCTGCCCCCATCATGTCCAACATTCTGCCCCCATGTCCAGCATTCTGCCCCCATGTCCAGTATTCTGCCTCCATCATGTCTTGCATTCTGCCCCCATGTCCAGCATTCTGCCCCCATGTCCAGCATTCTGCCCCCATCCTGTGTGCAATCTGCCCCCATGTCCAGCATTCTGTCCCCATCCTGTCTGCATTCTGCCCCCATGTCTGCAATCTGCCCCCATGTCCAGCATTCTGCCCCCATCATGTCTGCATTCTGCCCCATCATGTCCAGTATTCTGCCCCATCATGTCCAGTATTCTGCCCTCATCATGTCCAGTATTCTGCCCCCATCATGTCTTGTATTCTGCCCCCAGAACCCAGAGGTTCTGCACCTCCTCCTGAGGTGTGGTATCCCACCATCCAGGTAAGGTGGAGACACCTGACCACGCTCCAACACCTGCACCCCACACCACAAAGTATTGTAGCAAAGCACCTTCGGTGGCTCCCTGCTTGGAACACGAAACGTGCTGGGAGGTGGGTGGAGTTAGTTTACATTACAAGGAGCGGGAAGTGTTATGAGCTCATTTTCTGCTCCACCAGCTGGGAGTTCTCCTTCCGTTCTCCCTCTGGTGGTGACAGGAGGTAGTGAGGTTGGTTTAATTGGTAATGGTCTGCCACCTGACGAGGAGGATAATGATTGGATTTCTGGATTATCAGACTGGATATAAGACAGCTGACGCCCTATCCAGTTGCTGGTGATTCAGTCTGCTTCTCAGGTCTTGGACTTCAGCTCTGCTCCAGTCTTCTCAAGTTAAGTTTGTTTTTGCTAATGTTCACACTTGCTCTTGTTGGTCAACTCAGTTTTTTTTGTGGTCAGCCAGCCCGGCTGGGCTGTGCTGAACTTCCACTCTTATTTATCTGTATTTGCCAATTTGCCTTTTTGTCCTTTATTAGATTGGCCTCTTTTTTGCTCTGTCTCAGAATATTTCAGAGTGCTGATATAGTGGGAGAAGTCTAGTGACTTCAGGGTTAATTTTATCAGAAGTGTTGGACATTATTTTTGGTAGGTTTTTTGGCAGATTGCAGACAGTGTCTTTCCTTTACTGTCCTTTCTAGTTAGTTTGGCCCCATCGTTTGCTCAGCCTATTTTTCTGCCTTTGTTTGTGTTTTCATCTTGCTTCACCATCAATACATGTTGGGGGCTGTCTTTCCTTTGAGGTCTGCTCTGGGGGAATTAGTTTTCCTCTTTTCTTACTTTAGGCTTATGTAGTTCTCCGGTTGTGACGAGGCGTCCAGGACCATCGTAGGCACGCTCCACGACTGCTGCTAGTTGTGTGTTAAGATCAGGGATCTGCAATCTGCATAGTTACCAACCTCTCTGGTTTTCTGAGACTTAGCGTGTGTTGCTTTTTTTCTCCTCGGTGACCCATTCATAACAGGGAAGAGTTTAGGATGAGGAGTCAGTCGGTTGGTTAGAGAGTTGGAGAGAAGATCCCCGGAGAGGGATAGATGGATGGAAGTGCTGCAGCAGATCCCAGTGACCTGGGTCTGCTGGCACAGGAAAGGAAGAGAGAAAGAGCAACATAGACTGAAAGCCTGATTCTCCATAGAAAGAAAGACTAGTACGGAACGTGAGGAGTAAAAGAGAACAGAGGACGTGGGTGAGAAGAGAACCCTTCCTAGAAGCTCTAAGCGCAAGGCCGGGGCCCGGTCCCCGAGGTTGTATGGATACTAATGGTCCAGACACCGGAGGAATAGAAGTAGTGACCACTTTATTCCCACACAAGACTTGGGGGCACAACAGCAACTGGATAGTGAGCCGGGACTTAGTAGCAAGGAGTCCCCGAAGCAGGCTACAGCTGTCTGCCGTACAAGTAGAGTTCATAAGAACATCGGACAGGAGGAACTCCAGTGTAACTCAGTACTAGGAGTACTTCATTTAAAGGCGCTATAAGAGGAGACGTTCAGAAAGGCACATGGCGGAGTGTTGGAAAGGAGTATTCCATCTGGCCTGGAGGTTGACTGAGTCCCTGACCCGGAGTACACGGCACGGAGGCAGGCACCTGTTTGTACAGCAGACTGTGAGTAAAGCTTTGGAACTACATGCCCTGGTGTCCTCCACTCATTCCTGCGCCAGCCCGTCCAGCACTGCTACATCCCTTGTGCCAAGCACTACACCATCTACGTGTCACTTCACTTACTCTGCCCTGGGACTACAGCCCTGCCTGAGGAGGGCTATAACATCACTGCTGCACCACTCCATCTGTCCCAGAGGATCTGTCTGCAGCATCGGCTTACATCTCCATTGCCGAACACCACAGGTGGCGTCACGAATCACTTATAAACTTTCACCACAATAAGCACACAGCCACAAACCCCATTTACAATGGGCGCCCAGGGCCACGGGCTGGATCCCAGCTGCCGTGACATCTCCCATTGAAGCTCATCGGGCCCAGTACCGAGTACCCCCACAGCCCTGGGAGGGCGACCCATCTGCATTCTGTCCCCATGTCTGCAATCTGCCCCCATGTCTGCAATCTGCCCCCATGTCTGCAATCTGCCCCCATGTCCAGCATTCTACCCCATAATGTCTTGTATTCTGCCCCCGTGTCTGCAATCTGCCCCCATCATGTCCAGCATTCTGCCCCATCATGTCTTGTATTCTGCCCCCGTGTCTGCATTCTGCCTCCATGTCCAGTATTCTGCCTCCATCATGTCTGCATTCTGCCCCCACCCCATGTCTGCATTCTGCCCCCATCATGTCCAGCATTCTGCCCCCATCATGTCCAGCATTCTGCCTCCATCATGTCTGCAATCTGCCCCCATGTCCAGCATTCTGTCCCCATCATGTCTGCAATCTGCCCCCATGTCTGCATTCTGCCCCCATGTCCAGCATTCTGCCCCCATCATGTCTTGTATTCTGCCCCATCATGTCTGCATTTTGCCCCCATCATGTCTACATTCTGCCCCCATCATGTCTGCATTCTGCCCCCATCATGTCTGCATTCTGCCCCCATCATGTCCAGCATTCTGCCCCATCATGTCCAGCATTCTGCCCCATCATGTCCAGCATTCTTCCCCATGTCTGCATTCTGCCCCATCATGTCTGCATTCTGCCCCATCATGTCCAGCATTCTGCCCCATCATGTCTTGTATTCTGCCCCCGTGTCTGCATTCTGCCCCATCATGTCCAGCATTCTGCCCCCATCATGTCCAGCATTCTGCCTCCATGTCCAGCATTCTGCCCCATCATGTCTGCATTCTGCCCCCATCATGTCCAGCATTCTGCCCCATCATGTCCAGCATTCTGCCCCATCATGTCCAGCATTCTGCCTCCATCATGTCTGCAATCTGCCCCCATGTCCAGCATTCTGTCCCCATCATGTCTGCAATCTGCCCCCATGTCTGCAATCTGCCCCCATGTCTGCAATCTGCCCCCTTGTCCAGCATTCTGCCTCCATCATGTCTGCATTCTGCCTCCATGTCCAGCATTCTGCCTCCATTATGTCTGCATTCTGCCCCCATCATGTCTTGTATTCTGCCCCCGTGTCTGCAATCTGCCCCCATCATGTCCAGTATTTTACCCCATGTCCAGCATTCTGCCTCCATCATGTCTTGTATTCTGCCGCATCATGTCCAGCATTCTGCCTCCATCATGTCTTGTATTCTGCCCCCGGGTCTGCATTCTGCCCCATCATGTCCAGCATTCTGCTCCCATCATGTCTGAAATCTGTCCCCATCATGTCCAGCATTCTGTCCCCATCATGTCCAGCATTCTGCCTCCATGTCCAGCATTCTGCCTCCATCATGTCTTGTATTCTGCCCCCAGGTCTGCATTCTGCCCCATCATGTCCAGCATTCTGCCTCCATCATGTCTGCATTCTGCCCCATGTCTGCAATCTGCCCCCATCATGCCCAGCATTCTGCCCCCATCATGTCCAGCATTCTGCCTCCATCATGTCTGCATTCTGCCCCATGTCTGCAATCTGCCCCCTTGTCCAGCATTCTGCCTCCATCATGTCTGCATTCTGCCTCCATGTCCAGCATTCTGCCTCCATTATGTCTGCATTCTGCCCCCATCATGTCTTGTATTCTGCCCCCGTGTCTGCAATCTGCCCCCATCATGTCCAGTATTTTACCCCATGTCCAGCATTCTGCCTCCATCATGTCTTGTATTCTGCCCCCGGGTCTGCATTCTGCCCCATCATGTCCAGCATTCTGCTCCCATCATGTCTGAAATCTGCCCCCATGTCCAGCAATCTGTCCCCATCATGTCCAGCATTCTGCCTCCATCATGTCTGCATTCTGCCCCATGTCTGCAATCTGCCCCCATCATGCCCAGCATTCTGCCCCCATCATGTCCAGCATTCTGCCTCCATCATGTCTGCATTCTGCCCCATGTCTGCAATCTGCCCCCATGTCTGCAATCTGCCCCCATGTCTGCAATCTGCCCCCATCATGCCCAGCATTCTGCCCCGGATCGCTGCTTTCAATTAAAAAAGAAAAAAATAAAGTTCTTCTTACCTGGCCACGCTCCAGCGGCGACGCTCCCTTCACGCTGCTGAAGCGCGCACTTGCCGGCAATTGACAGTGACATCAGACGCCAGCGACGTGCGGGCTGCGACTGACGTCAGCTGCCAGCCTCCCATTGACTGGCGGCTGTTAACTATTGACGTGCGGGCAGACAGGCCCGCATGTCAATAGCGTTCAGCTTCTGCAGCGCCGCTAAGCGCCCAGTTTAGGGCCCGGTGAGCAGATGAAACGGGGCCCGATGCGGGCCCCCTCTGCCCACCGGCCCCATTCGCCAGTTAGGGCAGTAATGCCCTGATGGCAGCCCTGGGGCTCTGGCAGGACCAGTCAAGAATGGTCACAGAGTTGTTCTGAAGCCACTCCTTTGTTATTTTAGCTGTATGCTTAGGGTCATTGTCTGGAAGAGGTTTTCATACAGGATATCTTTGTACTTCATGTTTCCTTCAATTGCAACCAGTCGTCACACATACCGCTTAGGATTATCACCAAAAAGTTCAATCTTCATCTCATCAGACCAGAAAATCTTATTTCTCATAGTTTGGGAGTCCTTCATGTGTTTTTTAGCAAACTCTATGCGGGCTTTCATATGTCTTGCAGGGAGGAGAGGCTTCCGTCCGGCCACTCTGCGATAAAGGCCCGACTGGTGGAGGGCTGCAGTGATAGTTGACTTTGTGGAACTTTCTCCCATCTCCCTACTGCATCTGTGGAGCTCAGCCACGGTGACCTTGGGGTTCTTCTTTACCTCTCTCACCAAGGCTCTTCTCCCACGATTGCTCAGTTTGGCTGGATGGCCAGGTCTAGGAAGACTTCTGGTGGTACCAAACCTTCCATTTAAGGGTTATGGAGGCCACTGTGCTATTAAGAACCTTGAGTACTGCAGAAATTCTTTTCTAACCTTGGCCAGATCTGTGCATTGCCACATTTCTGTCTCTGAGCTCCTTGGCCAGTCCCTTTGACCTCATGATTCTCATTTGGTCTGACATGCACTGTGAGCTGTGAGGTCTTATATAGACAGGTGTGCGCCTTTACAAATGAAGTCCTATCAGTTTATTTAAACACAGCTGGACTCCAGTGAAGGAGTAGAACCATCTCAAGGAGGATCACAAGGAAATGGACAGCATGTGGATTACATATGAGTGTCTGAGCAAAGGGTCTGAATACTTATGGCCATGTAATATTTCAGTTTTTCTTTTTTAATAAATTTCCAAAAAATTTCTACATTTCTGTTTTTTTTTTTCAGTCAAGATGGGGTGCAGAGTGTACATTAATGAGAAAAAAAATAAACTTTTTTTGAACTTACCAAATGGCTGCAATGAAACGAAGAGTGAAAAATTAAAAGGGGCCCTTGGGAGTAGTTATGTATATACATGAAACACCCTCGGGTGTAGGCCTATATATACTTGTGGCCCTGGGTGTATATTCATGGACCTCATGTGTAGGCTTAGATATATTCTTGGCGCTCACATGTAGGCCTATATATACGCTTGTCCCTCAGTTGTAGGCCATCAACACCATTACACTGGTTAACCATCCACTCCAGAATCCAGTACAAACTTATTACCCTCACTCACAAAGCCCTCCATGGCTCAGCACCACCCTACATCTCCTCCCTCGCCTCAGCCTACTACCCTACCCGTGCCCTCTGTTCTGCCGATGACCTGAGGTTAGCATCCTAAATAATCAGAACCGCCGACTCCCGTCTTCAAGACTATACACGTGCTGCGCCAATTCTTTGGAATGCACTTCCCAGGTCAATACGATTAGTCACCAATCCCCACAATTTTAAGTGTGCCCTGAAAACGCATTAATTCAGACTGGCCTACCGCCTCAACACATTAACCTAATCTATCCCTATGTGGCACAGCCAAAAGTTTTTTTACCATAAACAGGTTCCCCGCATCATGTTCCCACATGCTTTATGCATCCATTAGCCCTCTGTGTCTGTACTGTTACATATTTAGACTGTTAACTGGTTCATGCAGCAACAAGAACACCCGATTCTTACACTATGGCTGATCCGAACAATAAAAGCAATTGTTACCACCCACCTTTCATGTCTCCCTTTTTTCCCCCATAGAATGTAAGCTTGCGAGCAGGGCCCTCATTCTTCTTGGTATCTGTTATGATCTATGTGATTATTTTTATGCTTTAATGTCTATTGTCTGTACAAATCCCCTCTATAATGTAAAGTGCTGCGGAATATGTCGGCGCTATAGAAATTAAATTATTATTATCAGTATCCTCAGCACTCTCGCTAGGACATATAGAGACAAGTCTATAGTCCCCTCTATGTCCCCCTGCATTCTCTATAGCAGGGCTTTTCAAACTGTATGGCGCCCCCTAGGTTTTCATAAAAGTGATCATTTTTTTTACATCTTCAGAATGATGTAGTTCCTGCCATAATCTTTTCAGCTTGTGCTTGTTGTAATGTTATACTTATGTTCAGGAAACAAAAAAGGAAAATTTTGAGATATTTTTAAGTTGGACTTCAGCTACAGATGGTGAGGCCCACATATCTTCTTGGTCTGGAGAGACCCAGTAGAAGAAACAGGAGAAGCTTTGCTCCATGGGACGTTAGTGATCTGTCCAAGTCCCCTCACCATACGCACTCAGCACTCTCCAAAAAACTTCTCTATCTCCACTGGGGCCTCAGCAACAAGTAACTGGAGCTTCCCTATAGAGAACATGAGCAGCACTCTGGGAGGAGGGTTCAGGGATCAGAGAAACTCTGACAACCTGGTGATAGACAAGAGGAAGGAGGGAGAGGAGGAAACACCTCCACCCTTACTCCACCCATGCTCCACCCTTGGGCAGGCCTAGCTCAGTTCTTGAAGAGCAGGAAGGGACAAAGCTCACATAACAGGCTCTGTGGCGCAATGGATAGCGCATTGGACTTCTAGTTGGTGCAGTCATTCAAAGGTTGTGGGTTCGAGTCCCACCAGAGTCGCTTTTTGTTACTCTTTCTTCCTAGATATAGTAATATACACACTAGAAAGCCATGCAATAAGTAATATGCTTATGCTACACATCTACAAACTGCAGACATACACGTATATAATATAGTAAATATACTACAGCTAGTAAGATATCCTATAGTATGTAGCTGTATTATGCTTCGAACGGGACATAACCGACAGCTAGTAATAAACTACACAAAGTACATAACCCACAGCTAGTAATATACAACACAAGGTACATATCCTACAGCTAGTAATATACTACACACGGTACATATCCTACAGCTAGTGATATACTACACAAAGTACATAACCTATAGCTAGTACTATACTGCACACAGAACCTACAGCTAGTAATATACTACAAACGGTACATATCCTACAGCTAGTAATATACTACACATAGTATATAACCTACAGCTAGTAATATACTACACACGGTCCATATCCTACAGCTAGTAATATACTACACCCAGTACATAACCTACAGCTAGTAATATACTACACACGGTACATATGCTACAGCTAGTAATATACTACACCTAGTACATATCCTACAGCTAGTAATATACTACACACGGTACATATCCTACAGCTAGTAATATACTACACATAGTACTTAACCAACAGCTGGTAATATACTACACACGGTAAATATGCTACAGCTAGTAATATACTACACCTAGTACATATCCTACAGCTAGTAATATACTACATACGGTATGTATCCTACAGTTAGTAATATACTACACATAGTACATAACCTACAGCTGGTAATATACTACACACGGTACGTATCCTACAGCTAGTAATATACTACACATAGTACATAACCTACAGCTAGTAATATACTACACATAGTACATAACCTACAGCTGGTAATATACTACAAACAGTACATATCCTACAGCTAGTAATATACTACACATAGTATATAACCTACAGCTGGTAATATACTAAACACGGTACATATCCTACAGCTAGTAATATACTACACCCAGTACATACCCTACAACTAGTAATATACTACACACGGTACATATGCTACAGCTAGTAATATACTACACCTAGTACATATCCTACAGCTAGTAATATACTACACACGGTACATATCCTACAGCTAGTAATATACTACACCCAGTACATATCCTACAGCTAGTAATATACTACACATAGTACATAACCAACAGCTGGTAATATACTACACACGGTAAATATGCTACAGCTAGTAATATACTACACCTAGTACATATCCTACAGCTAGTAATATACTACATACGGTACATATCCTACAGCTAGTAATATACTACACATAGTACATAACCTACAGCTGGTAATATACTACACACGGTACGTATCCTACAGCTAGTAATATACTACACATAGTACATAACCTACAGCTAGTAATATACTACACATAGTACATAACCTACAGCTGGTAATATACTACACACGGTAAATATGCTACAGCTAGTAATATACTACACCTAGTACATATCCTACAGCTAGTAATATACTACATACGGTACATATCCTACAGTTAGTAATATACTACAAATAGTACATAACCTACAGCTGGTAATATACTACACACGGTACGTATCCTACAGCTAGTAATATACTACACATAGTACATAACCTACAGCTAGTAATATACTACACATAGTACATAACCTACAGCTGGTAATATACTACAAACGGTACATATCCTACAGCTAGTAGTATACTACACATAGTACATAACCTACAGCTGGTAATATACTACACCCGGTACATAACCCACAGCTAGTAATATACTACACACGGTACATATGCTACAGCTAGTAATATACTACAAACGGTACATATCCTACAGCTAGTAGTATACTACACATAGTACATAACCTACAGCTGGTAATATACTACACACGGTACATATCCTACAGCTAGTAATATACTACACACGGTACATATGCTACAGCTAGTAATATACTACACAAGGTACATATGCTACAGCTAGTAAAATACTACACACGGTACGTATTCTACAGCTAGTAATATACTACACCCAGTACATATCCTACAGCTAGTAATATACTACACATAGTACATAACCTACAGCTGGTAATATACTACACACGGTACATATGCTACAGCTAGTAATATACTACACACGGTACATATGCTACAGCTAGTAATATACTACAAACGGTACATATCCTACAGCTAGTAATATACTACACATAGTACATAACCTACAGCTAGTAATATAGTACACACGGTACATATCCTACAGCTAGTAATATACTACACAAGGTACATATCCAACAGCTAGTCATATACTACACACAGTACGTATCCTACAGCTAGTCATATACTACACACGGTACATATGCTACAGCTAGTAATATACTACACCTAGTACATATCCTACAGCTAGTAATATACTACACACGGTACATATCCTACAGCTAGTAATATACTACACCCAGTACATATCCTACAGCTAGTAATACACTACACATAGTACATAACCAACAGCTGGTAATATACTACACACGGTAAATATGCTACAGCTAGTAATATACTACACCCAGTACATATCCTACAGCTAGTAATATACTACACATAGTACATAACCTACAGCTAGTAATATACTACATACGGTATGTATCCTACAGTTAGTAATATACTACACATAGTACATAACCTACAGCTTGTAATATACTACACACGGTACGTATCCTACAGCTAGAAATATACTACACATAGTACATAACCTACAGCTGGTAATATACTACAAACGGTACATATCCTACAGCTAGTAGCATACTACACATAGTACATAGCCTACAGCTGGTAATATACTACACCCGGTACATAACCCACAGCTAGTAATATACTACACACGGTACATATGCTACAGCTAGTAATATACTACAAACGGTACATATCCTACAGCTAGTAGTATACTACACATAGTACATAACCTACAGCTGGTAATATACTACACACGGTACGTATCCTACAGCTAGTAATATACTACACACGGTACATATGCTACAGCTAGTAATATACTACACAAGGTACATATGCTACAGCTAGTAATATACTACACACGGTACGTATTCTACAGCTAGTAATATACTACACCTAGTACATATCCTACAGCTAGTAATATACTAGACATAGTACATAACCTACAGCTGGTAATATAATACACACGGTACATATGCTACAGCTAGTAATATACTACACACGGTACATATGCTACAGCTAGTAATATACTACAAACGGTACATATCCTACAGCTAGTAATATACTACACATAGTACATAACCTACAGCTAGTAATATACTACACACAGTACGTATCCTACAGCTAGTACTATATTGCACACATAACCTACAGCTAGTAATATACTACAAACGGTACATATCCTACAGCTAGTAATATACTACACAAAGTACATAACCTACAGCTAGTACTATACTGCACACAGAACCTACAGCTAGTAATATACTACAAACGGTACATATCCTACAGCTAGTAATATACTACACATAGTACATAACCTACAGCTGGTAATATACTAAACACGGTACATATCCTACAGCTAGTAATATACTACACCCAGTACATAACCTACAGCTAGTAATATACTACACACGGTACATATGCTACAGCTAGTAATATACTACACCTTGTACATATCCTACAGCTAGTAATATACTACACACGGTACATATCCTACAGCTAGTAATATACTACACATAGTATATAACCTACAGCTGGTAATATACTAAACACGGTACATATCCTACAGCTAGTAATATACTACACCCAGTACATAACCTACAGCTAGTAATATACTACACACGGTACATATGCTACAGCTAGTAATATACTACACCTAGTACATATCCTACAGCTAGTAATATACTACACACGGTACATATCCTACAGCTAGTAATATACTACACATAGTATATAACCTACAGCTGGTAATATACTAAACACGGTACATATCCTACAGCTAGTAATGTACTACACCCAGTACATAACCTACAGCTAGTAATATACTACACACGGTACATATCCTACAGCTAGTAATATACTACACCCAGTACATAACCTACAGCTAGTAATATACTACACACGGTACATATGCTACAGCTAGTAATATACTACACCTAGTACATATCCTACAGCTAGTAATATACTACACACGGTACATATCCTACAGCTAGTAATATACTACACCCAGTACATATCCTACAGCTAGTAATATACTACACATAGTACATAACCTACAGCTGGTAATATACTACACACGGTACGTGTCCTACAGCTAGTAATATACTACACATAGTACATAACCTACAGCTAGTAATATACTACACATAGTACATAACCTACAGCTGGTAATATACTACAAACGGTACATATCCTACAGCTAGTAGTATACTACACATAGTACATAACCTACAGCTGGTAATATACTACACCCGGTACATAACCCACAGCTAGTAATATACTACACACGGTACATATGCTACAGCTAGTAATATACTACACACGGTACATATCCTATAGCTAGTAATATACTACACCCAGTACATATCCTACAGCTAGTAATATACTACACATAGTACATAACCTACAGCTGGTAATATACTACACACGGTACATATGCTACAGCTAGTAATATACTACACACGGTACATATGCTACAGCTAGTAATATACTAGAAACGGTACATATCCTACAGCTAGTAATATACTACACATAGTACATAACCTACAGCTAGTAATATAGTACACACAGTACATATCCTACAGCTAGTAATATACTAGACAAGGTACATATCCAACAGCTAGTAATATACTACACACAGTACGTATCCTACAGCTAGTAATATACTACACACGGTACATATCCAACAGCTGGTAATATACTACACACAGTACGTATCCTACTGCTAAAAATATAATACACAAAGTACATATCCTACAGCTAGTAATATACTACACACAGTACAGTACATATCCTACAGCTAGTAATATACTACACCCAGTACATATCCTACAGCTAGTACTATACTGCACACAGAACCTACAGCTAGTAATATACTACAAACGGTACATATCCTACAGCTAGTAATATACTACACAAAGTACATAACCTACAGCTAGTACTATACTGCACACAGAACCTACAGCTAGTAATATACTACAAACGGTACATATCCTACAGCTAGTAATATACTACACATAGTACATAACCTACAGCTGGTAATATACTAAACACGGTACATATCCTACAGCTAGTAATATACTACACCCAGTACATAACCTACAGCTAGTAATATACTACACACGGCACATATGCTACAGCTAGTAATATACTACACCCAGTACATATCCTACAGCTAGTAATATACTACATACGGTACAAATCCTACAGCTAGTAATATACTGCACCCAGTACATATCCTACAGCTAGTAATATACTACACATAGTACATAACCTACAGCTGGTAATATACTACACGTGGTACGTATGCTACAGCTAGTAATATACTTCACCCAGTACATATCCTACAGCTAGTAATATACTACACATAGTACATAACCTACAGCTAGCAATATACTACATACGGTATGTATCCTACAGTTAGTAATATACTACACATAGTACATAACCTACAGCTGGTAATATACTACACACGGTACGTATCCTCCAGCTAGTAATATACTACAAACGGTACATATCCTACAGCTAGTAGTATACTACACATAGTACATAACCTACAGCTGGTAATATACTACACCCGGTACATAACCCACAGCTAGTAATATACTACACACGGTACATATGCTACAGCTAGTAATATACTACAAACGGTACATATTCTACAGCTAGTAGTATACTACACATAGTACATAACCTACAGCTGGTAATATACTACACATAGTACATAACCTACAGCTGGTAATATACTACACCCGGTACATAACCCACAGCTAGTAATATACTACACACGGTACATATGCTACAGCTAGTAATATACTACACAAGGTACATATGCTACAGCTAGTAATATACTACACACAGTACGTATCCTACAGCTAGTAATATACTACAAACGGTACATATCCTACAGCTAGTAATATACTACACATAGTACATAACCTACAGCTAGTAATATAGTACACACGGTACATATCCAACAGCTAGTAATATACTACACACAGTACGTATCCTACAGCTAGTAATATACTACACACGGTACATATCCAACAGCTAGTAATATACTACACACAGTACGTATCCTACAGCTAAAAATATAATACACAAAGTACATATCCTACAGCTAGTAATATACTACACCCAGTACATATCCTACAGCTAGTAATATACTGCACACAGAATCTACAGCTAGTAATATACTACACACGGTACATATCCTACAGCTAGTAATATACTACACCCAGTACATATCCTACAGCTAGTAATATACTGCACTCAGAACCTACAGCTAGTAATATACTACACACGGTATATATCCTACAGCTAATAATATACTACACACAGTACAGAACCTATAGCTAGTAATATACTACACACGGTACAGAACCTATAGCTAGTAATATACTACACCCAGTACATAACCTACAGCTAGTAATATAGTACACACGGTACATATGCTACAGCTAGTAATATACTACACACGGTACATATCCAACAGCTAGTAATATACTACACACAGTACGTATCCTACAGCTAAAAATATAATACACAAAGTACATATCCTACAGCTAGTAATATACTACACACAGTACAGTACGTATCCTACAGCTAGTAATATACTGCACACAGAATCTACAGCTAGTAATATACTACACACGGTACATATCCTACAGCTAGTAATATACTACACCCAGTACATATCCTACAGCTAGTAATATACTGCACTCAGAACCTACAGCTAGTAATATACTACACACGGTATATATCCTACAGCTATTAATATACTACACACGGTACAGAACCTATAGCTAGTAATATACTACACCCAGTACATAACCTACAGCTAGTAATTTAGTACACACGGTACATATCCAACAGCTAGTAATATACTACACACAGTACGTATCCTACAGCTAGTAATATACTACACACGGTACATATCCAACAGCTAGTAATATACTACACACAGTACGTATCCTACAGCTAGTAATATACTACAAACGGTACATATCCTACAGCTAGTAGTATACTACACATAGTACATAACCTACAGCTGGTAATATACTACACCCGGTACATAACCCACAGATAGTAATATACTACACACGGTACATATGCTACAGCTAGTAATATACTACAAACGGTACATATTCTACAGCTAGTAGTATACTACACATAGTACATAACCTACAGCTGGTAATATACTACACACGGTACGTATCCTACAGCTAGTTATATACTACACAAGGTACATATGCTACAGCTAGTAATATACTACACACGGTACAGAACCTATAGCTAGTAATATACTACACCCAGTACATATCCTGCAGCTAGTAATATACTGCACTCAGAACCTACAGCTAGTAATATATTACACACGGTACAGAACCTATAGCTAGTAATATACTACACACAGCTCGTATCCTACAGCTAGTAATATACTACACACAATACATATCCTACAGCTAGTAATATACTACACATGGTACATATCCTACAGGTAGTTATATACTACACACAGTACGTATCCTACAGCTAGTAATATACTACACACGGTACATATCCAACAGCTAGTAATATACTACACACGGTACATATCCTACAGCTAGTAATATGCTACACACAGTACGTATCCTACAGCTAGTAATATACTACAAACGGTACATATCCTACAGCTAGTAGTATACTACACATAGTACATAACCTACAGCTGGTAATATACTACACCCGGTACATAACCCACAGATAGTAATATACTACACACGGTACATATGCTACAGCTAGTAATATACTACAAACGGTACATATTCTACAGCTAGTAGTATACTACACATAGTACATAACCTACAGCTGGTAATATACTACACACGGTACATATGCTACAGCTAGTAATATACTACACAAGGTACATATGCTACAGCTAGTAATATACTACACACGGTACAGAACCTATAGCTAGTAATATACTACACCCAGTACATATCCTGCAGCTAGTAATATACTGCACTCAGAACCTACAGCTAGTAATATATTACACACGGTACAGAACCTACAGCTAGTAATATACTACACACGGTATATATCCTACAGCTAGTAATATACTACACACGGTACAGAACCTATAGCTAGTAATATACTACACACAGCTCGTATCCTACAGCTAGTAATATACTACACACAATACATATCCTACAGCTAGTAATATACTACACACAGCTCGTATCCTACAGGTAGTTATATACTACACACAGTACGTATCCTACAGCTAGTAATATACTACACACGGTACATATCCTATAGCTAGTAATATACTACACACAGTACATATCCTACAGCTTATAATAATAATAGATTTTATTTTTATAGCGCCAACATATTCCGCAGCACTTTACATTTCAGAGGGGATTTGTACAGACAATAGACATTACAGTATAACAATAATCACATACAGTAGATTATAAGAAATACCAAGAGGTGTGAGGGCCCTGCTCGCAAGCTTACAGTCTATGAGGAAAGAGGTAGACACGAAAGGTGGGTGGTAACAGTTGCCCTGATGTATGGACCAGCCATAATGTTAAGTGTGTAACAGTACAGACACAGAGGGCTAATGGATGCATAAAGCATGTGGGAACATGATGCTGGGAACCTGGTTATGGTAAAACTTTTGGCTCTGCCACACAGGGATAGGTTAGGTTAATGTGTTGAGGCGATAGGCCAGTCTGAATAAATGCGTTTTCAGGACACGCTTAAAATTGTGGGGATTGGGGACTAATCGTATTGACCTGGGAAGTGCATTCCAAAGAATTGGCGCGGCACGTGTAAAGTCTTGGAGACGGGAGTGGGAGGTTCTGACTATTGAGGATACTAACCTCAGGTCATCAGCAGAACGGAGGGCGCGGGTAGGGTGGTATACTGAAACAAGGGAGGAGATGTAGGGTGGTGCTGAGCCATGGAGGGCTTTGTGGGTGAGGGTAATAAGTTTATACTGAATTCTGAAGTGGATGGGTAGCCAGTGTAATGACTGGCACAAGGTAGAGGCATCGGTGTAACGATTGGTGAGGAATATGATCCTGGCTGCAGCATTCAAGACAGATTGGAGAGGGGAGAGTTTGGTAAGAGGGAGACCGATTAGAAGAGAGTTACAGTAGTCGAGACGAGAATGAATAAGAGAAACAGTAAGAGTTTTTGCAGAGTCAAAAGTAAGAAAAGGTCGAATTCTAGAAATGTTTTTGAGGTGCAGATGACAAGAGCGAGCCAGTGATCGAATGTGGGGGGCAAAGGAAAGCTCGGAATCAAGTATGACCCCAAGACAGCGGGCCTGTTGCTGGGGAGTAATAGTGGAACCACACACAGAAATGGCAATGTCGGGTATAGGTACATTAGTAGCGGGAGGAAACACAAGGATATTACAGCTTGTAATATACTACACACAGTACATAACCTACAGCTAGTAATATACTAGAACTAGCACATTTATCATAAGTAATGTCACATCTCCCTTCCTCTTCCTCCTGTACAGAGTAATAACACTTCTGTATACTCTAGATATTCACCAATTACAATAGGCGATGTCACAGCTCACCTCCTCCTCCTGTACAGTGACTGATAACACCTCTACATACAGTAAATAACACAGGATCCACCATTCACAATAGGTGATGTCACAGCTCACCTCCTCCTCCTGCACAATGACTGTTAACACCTCTTTATACAGTAGATAACACAGGATAAAAAAGTTTACAATATGCAATATCACAGCTCACCTCCTCCTGGACAATAACACCCCTATATACAGTAGATTACACACGACCCATAATTCACAATAATTGATGTCACAGCTCACCTGCTCACCATGTACAATGACTGATAACACCTCTATATACAGTAGATAACACAGGAACTACCATTCACAATAGGTGATGTCACAGCTCACCTCCTCCTCCTGTACAATGACTGATAACACCTCTATATACAGTAGATAGCACAGGATCCACCATTCACAATAGGTCATGTCACAGCTCACCTGCTCACCATGTACAATGACTGATAACTCCTCTATATACAGTAGATAACACAGGATCCACCATTCACAATAGGTCATGTCACAGCTCACCTGCTCACCATGTACAATGACTGATAACACCTCTATATACAGTAGATAACACAGGAACTACCATTCACAATAGGTGATGTCACAGCTCACCTCCTCCTCCTGTACAATGACTGATAACACCTCTATATACAGTAGATAGCACAGGATCCACCATTCACAATAGGTCATGTCACAGCTCACCTGCTCACCATGTACAATGACTGATAACTCCTCTATATACAGTAGATAACACAGGATCCACCATTCACAATAGGTCATGTCACAGCTCACCTGCTCACCATGTACAATGACTGATAACTCCTCTATATACAGTAGATAACACAGGATCCACCATTCACAATAGGTCATGTCACAGCTCACCTCCTCCTCCTGTACAATGACTGATAACACAGGATCTGCCATTCACAATAGGTGATGTCACAGCTCACCTCCTCCTTTGATTATTACAATAATTGATAAGACATTTATGATTAAAATTTACAGTACATTAGTTTGAGGCCATCCCTTTAACATCTATTGGGGAAAGATGTTTGATGGTCTTGTAAGAGACTATATACAGTATGTGATAGAAAACATTACTGTAAGGGACTGGGTCTGGGTGGTGGAACCATGGTGTCGTTACCCGAGGAAAGCCCAGAGGGGTGTGACTAGGTGCCTCACCAAGTCTGACATCGGATTCTTGGCGGCTGATGATACCGCGATCTGAGGAGAGACAAGGGAGGCAGGACTAGGTGCTACGCCAGAACTGACCTCGGGTGGATGGCAGCTGACCCCCAAGGGACAGGAGGCAGGAACAAGAGATGGTTGCCTTGGCAAGCACAGACGGACATGGCTAATAGACAGGCAGGCGGACATAGCTGATGGACAGGCAGGCATGGCTGGAAGACAGGCAGGTGGGCACGGCTGGAAGTCAGGCAGGCTGGCATGGCTGATAGACAAGTTGGTATACATGAATACAAGAACTGGGACTTGAGAACTAGCAAGAGTCTTATGAACAAACTGACAACGCTGCAGAGGCACCACTCATCAGGTGGAGGTGCCTTATATGAGTGTCTCACAGCCATTGGCTGGTGACACTTTAGGATGGTGCGCTGTCCTTTTAAGAGAATGGGACCGCATGTGCCCTAATAACAGTGCCCGGGGATCTCAGCGCAGTGTGGGAAGGAGGCCACGTCGATAAATGAGTCAGCGTCTCAGCTGGGGGAGAGAAGCAGTGGTAGACACGCCGGCGTTCGTTACACGTGATAGTCAGCGCTGTTTTACTAAGGATAGAAGTTGCCAAACCAACCTAATTAGTTTTCATATTGGAGGTAAGTAGAAACTTGGACAGAGGCGCAGCTGTGGATATAGGGGCAGATTCATCAAGACGGCCGGGCACACAGAAGCATTGATGAATCAGCCCCATAGTGTTTTTCGAGTTCCGAAAGGCATTTAACACTTTCCCACGTAAATGCCCAGTGGGTATATAAAAGTCTATGGGGTTAGAAACTAGGGTTTGTAATTGGATTGAAAACTGTCTCAGAGTGCACCCAGAGAGTTGTGGTGAATGATGGCGACTCTGAATGACCTCTGGTGACCCTCAAGGTTCAGTGCTGGGTCTGCTAGTATTCAATTTATTAATCATCTAGAAGACAGGATTAATACTGGTGTTTTTCTATTTTTGCAGTTGATAACTAGCTATGTACACTGCTCAAAAAAATACAGGCAACTCTTAAACACAATGTAACTCCAAGCTTCCCTGAAATCAACCTGTCAAAGCAACACTGATTGTGAATCAATCTCTCCTGCTGTTGTGCAAATGGAACAGACAACAGGTAGAAATGATAGGCAACGCGCAAGACAACCCCTAAAAAGGAGCGGTTCTGTAAGGGGTCACAACAGACCATTTCTCTGTTCTCATCCTTTTTAGCTGTTGTTTTGGTCACTTTTGCATTTTGCCATTGCTCTCACCCCTAGAGGTACTGTACAGTAGCATGAGGCGGTGTCTACAACCCACAGAGAATATGGAGATGGGGAGGCACTGGTGCTTTTGTCTTCTGTATCTAGACAGAAATGGCTGCTAAAGAAATTTATTTTCTTGTGGCACAGGGGCCAACAATAGAAAGGCAGCACTCACCATTTCCTTTATTTTAATTCATATGTACATCCATTAAGCGGTGCAGCAGTATGTGGAGGGAGGCATGCACTTAGATAGCGCTTCTTGGGGTCCAATGTCTATTTTCTACAACCCACAGAAGTTGCTCAGGTAGTGCAGCTCATCCATGATGGCACATCAATGCGAGCTGTGGTAAGTGTAGCTGCGTCTGTCAGTTCAGTGTCCAGAGCATGGAGCAGATACCACAGGACAGGCCTGTACACCAGGTGGGGATGGGGCTGTAGGAGGTCAACAACCCAGCAACAGGACTGGAACCTCCTCTTTTGTGCAAGGAGGAACAGGAGGAGCAGTGCCAAAACCCTGCAAAATGACCTCCAGTGGCCACTTGTCACAATCCATGCTGCATTGTGACAGATAAAAGCACATATAACCTTTTTTTTTTCCTTTAAGCTGTTTTCTTAAAGTTAGTTTTGCCCCCGGTGGGCATTTGGATCATTACACAGTGGTATCTTTAGTTCTAGTTTTGCCCCCGGTGGTGGCTAGTATTATTACACGGGAATCAATAGCAGGTGTGATTGCTCCTGCTCTAGCCTATAAAGGAGAGTCAGGTGGTCTCACTCACTGTTGGTGATATTGGTTATTTCCAACCATCCTTGGTGGAGGAAGGAGCTAGAGAAGAGTTCCTTGCAGCTCAGTCAGAGTCCTGGTGGTGAAGGAGCAACAGTGAGGAGTTCCTTGCAGGTCTGACTGAGCTTTGGTGAAGTAGCAGCTATTCAGGAGGAAAGCTGCAGTCAGGTGCTGGACTCTGTTGCTGGGAGAAATAGCAACAGAGCAAAGCTAAGTGGTTTTTTCCCCGTTTGTAACTTTCCTTATGTGTGTATTAGTGCAGTGGTGGGATTAGTTTCTGCACCGTCCAATTCATTAGAAAGGGATAGGTGCAGGGCGAGCTAGGGTTTTTCGGTATCCTGCTCGTCGCCAGGTGCGGAACCTGCTTAGGGACCATCAGGAGTGTAGAGACACTGACTCAGGGGAGTGCAGGAGGTCTCCACGTCCCCGTTCCCTATTGCAGGGCCCTCCATTGTATTGGTTTCCCGGGGTTGGTGATGTGATTTCACGAGTGACTGGATACTCCGCCTCCAGCAGGGCGAATTTAAACAATGAAACGTGCAGCCGGATACACCGCCTCCAGCAGGCGAATTTCAAGTTAAACGTGTATCTGGATACACCGCCATACTGGAGACGGTGTATCCAGATACACGTGTAACTATTGAAATTCACCTGCTGGAGGCGGTGTATCCGGCTGCACGTTTCATTGTTTAAATTCGCCCTGCTGGAGGCGGTGTATCCAGGGTCACGGGTGTCATAGAAATTCGCCCTGCTGGAGGCGGAGTATCCAGTCACTCGTGACATCACACCACTAATATCCATGTGTCTGCTCAAACTGTCAGAAACAGACTCCATGAGGGTAGTATGAGGGTCTGACGTCCATAAGTAGGTGTTGGGCTATGAGCACCATTGGCACTTGCTTTAACCCAGGTCTGGGAGATCTCTCAGGAGAACATACACCTCCTCATCAGGAGCATGCGCAAGCCTTGTATGGTGGTTATACAGGCACGTGGAGGCCACACACACTACTGAGCATCGTTTCATTGTCTTGAAGCATTTCCACTGAAGTTGGATCAGCCTGTAATTTGATTTTCCACTTTGATTTTGAGCATCATCCTAAATCCAGACCTACATGGGATATTTTGATTTAGATTGATCAGTTTTACACCTTATTGTTCTTGGCGCATAACACTATGTAATGAATAAAGATTTGTAGTTGGAATACGGTATTTCATTCAGTGATATCTAGGATGTGGTCATTTAGTGTTCCCTTTATTTTTTTGCGCAGTGTAGTATAGTGCAGAATACAAAAGATATTTATAAGGGTTGGCAGATGAGGATCAGTAGGAGAAATGTCAAGTTCTGCACGTAAGCTCCAATAATACGCAGACACCATATTTAAACTAGGAGGGTCCTCGTAATGGAAGATCTGGGTGTTCTTGTAGATCATAGACTAACAGCATGCAATGTCAGTGAGCAGCTTGTAAAGCCAGCAGGGTATTGTCGTGTATTAAAGGGGGTGATCCTGGAAGATATTATATTGTTTCAAACTCCCTGGAGCTGAATCACCTCATTCTAGCATCCCATCTATGCCTCCAGTTATTCATCGGCTACATCCTTACTCCGCCTTCTGGCTCCAACTTCTCCATAACTGCGTTGCGCTGCTCAGTGTGTAGTGGGCGGTCCTTCAGTGCTGACCATGTGACCAATGCGAACTACATTTCCCACAAGCACCCTCGGCACAGCTGCCGTTAACTACGCCCCCAATCTGTCATTGGCAGCAGGGGCCGAGCTGACAGGAGGAGGCTGAAGTGTGGCCTCTATAAAATGTAATTCTTTTCTGTGTCCACACCGCCCAATTTAAGGGCTACAAGCCTCCATGATGAATTTGGGGTGTGTGTGTGGCCTCCTAACATTTTGTAGCCCATAGCAACCAATCACAGCACAGCTTTCATTTCACCAGAGCCATTTAAAAAATGAACGCCGAGCTCTGATTGGTTGCTAAGGGCAAAAAAATGGCTTTTTCCGTTTCAGGCAGTACAGATGAAGGCCTCGTTATATTTTTATCATGTTTAGCAGTAGGCCGTCCTTTACAACAGATACAGATAGAAATCTTCATACTTTTAATGTACGAAACCACTGGCATCAAGGCGAGTCGCTCCTGGGCCCGCTCTGCTGCATGTAGCACCCACCCGAGCGGCGCGGTCAGAGGGCGATGGCTGCTCCTCCTTTACCCAGTGCCCATGTCCACCCTGTGCAGTGAGGACGGCGCAACCATGCATGCACTAGAAAAATAGCAGCAGGCATCTACTGAGCATGTGCGACCAGTCAAGGAAGAACTACAGGACATATCCATGGGCAGCCAGGTAAGCAAACGCCTCCAACACGGGGCGATACCCAAAGCAGCAGGCACTTTTGGAAATTGATTAGATTTGATAGTTGTTTTTTTTATTTTAGGAGTTTTTTTAATTTAATTTTTTTATTTTAGGAGTTTTTTTAATTTAATTATTTTAGGAGTTTTAAGCCATTGAGATGTGATTTTTTGGTCACCGCGACATTTCATTAAAATGCAATAATAGGCGATCAAAAGATCATAGCTACACCAAAATGGTATCAATAGAAACGTCAGCTTGGCGCGCAAAAAATAAGCCCTCACCCAACCCAAGATCACGAAAAATGAACACGCTACGGGTGTTGGAAAATTGCGCAATTGTTTTTCTTTTAGCAAAGTTTGGAATTTTTTTTCACCACTTAGCTAAAAAAAGAACCTAGACATGTTTGGTTTCTATGAACTCGTAATGACCCGGAGAATCATAATGGCAGGTCAGATTTAGCATTTAGTGAACCTAGCGAAAAAGCCAAAACACAAAAAAAAAAAAAAAACCAAGTGTGGGATTGCACACTTTTTTTTTTTTTTTGCAATTTTACCGCACTTGGCATTTTTTTCCAGTTTTCTTTTACACGACATGGTAAAAACCATGGTATCCTTCAAAAGTACAACTCATCCTGAAAAAAAAAAAAAGAAAGTTATGGCTCTGGGAAGGAGGGGAGTGAAAAATGAAAACGCAAAAACGCAGAAAAGCTCATGTCATGAAGGGGTTTAAATAGAGTCAAGTATCCTGTTATTTACGTGTACTAATATTTAGTTACTGCAGTGTATTTGCCATTTGTTTTTCTCCTAGGCTTTGTCTGTTAATAGCCACAGTGTGAATGTGCACCTACACATTGCACTTATACCAACACGTGTGCTGGACAAATGCTTGATTCTGCAAAAGCAGTTTCAAGTAAAAAGTCAGGAGAAAGACAAGGGGGGGCACTCCTCCTGTCAGGAGAAAGACAAGGGGGGGCACTCCTCCTGTCAGGAGAAAGACAAGGGGGGGCACTCCTCCTGTCAGGAGAAAGACAAGGGGGGGCACTCCTCCTGTCAGGAGAAAGACAAGGGGGGGCACTCCTCCTGTCAGGAGAAAGACAAGGGGGGGCACTCCTCCTGTCAGGAGAAAGACAAGGGGGGGCACTCCTCCTGTCAGGAGAAAGACAAGGGGGGGCACTCCTCCTGTCAGGAGAAAGACAAGGGGGGGCACTCCTCCTGTCAGGAGAAAGACAAGGGGGGGCACTCCTCCTGTCAGGAGAAAGACAAGGGGGGGCACTCCTCCTGTCAGGAGAAAGACAAGGGGGGGCACTCCTCCTGTCAGGAGAAAGACAAGGGGGGGCACTCCTCCTGTCAGGAGAAAGACAAGGGGGGGCACTCCTCCTGTCAGGAGAAAGACAAGGGGGGGCACTCCTCCTGTCAGGAGAAAGACAAGGGGGGCACTCCTCCTGTCAGGAGAAAGACAAGGGGGGCACTCCTCCTGTCAGGAGAAAGACAAGGGGGGCACTCCTCCTGTCAGGAGAAAGACAAGGGGGCACTCCTCCTGTCAGGAGAAAGACAGGTTCATTCTCCAGAGGAATGAAGGCCTCTTTTCCACAAGAACTAATAGTCTGGGGGGGGGGGGGGGGGTAAGAAATGGGGCGTGGACTGGATCACGTATTGTGGTTGTCCATATAGTTTTTTTTTTTTGTTTTTTTTTTTTATCTTTCCCATCCAACAGTTGAACTTAATGGATATTTGTCTCGTTTTTTGGGGTCAATCAACCAGGCTTTTCTCGGGACGCTCATTGACATACGTATTTGCCAAAAGCAGCCGATTATCCTCGACCGTACTTAGACCGTCTCTATAACACTTGGGATGAACAGCACAATATTAACATTCCACCCAAAAACGTTTGAAAACTTTATTCAATAGTAAAAATAAACAAAAACAAAACAAAAAAAAAAACACACGTAGGTGCTGTACAACAGCGAATGAGCTATATATTGGCAAATCAGGGCGTGAATACATATGCACAACATATAGAAGAATCTCATACAGATACTGTATATAAGCAGCTATAAATACATATCTTTGATAGGTCTCGCCCAAAAAAAAAAAAAAAAAAAAAAAAATGCATCCACCCACCAGGAGAGCAGCATCTTGTGAGACTGCTCCACTCATGTATTAGATGTCAGTAGTATATTGCATATATATGTACATTAAATATGGGAATATTAGGTAGGAGAAATGGAGAGGCCTCCTCCGTCCTAAGGCCAAGGTCTCCAGACAAAGGTGTTACTATGATTAGGGTCATTCTGTAACCCTCCAGAATTTGAAGACACCCAACTTGGTGGACCGCAATTCTCCGAGCCATTCACCGACGGGGAGTACGGGCTTACAGAGCCACCGGTCGAGTTTGGAGAGACATTTCCATCAGAAGTTAAGTCCTCCTCTCGTCGTCTCGCTTGACTGCATAGATTTAATTGTTTTGGGAATCTTAACCGGTGTTGAAGATGGGTCTGCAGCTCGTCTAAAAAGCGGGCTTTAGCCGTTGGGCTGATATCTTGAATGAAGTCTTCGGTGCGATCCAGGCAATCTCTAAATCCTGAGAGGTAGAACTTTTCGGCAGGCGACACCCATCGCTGTGGCTCTGGTAGAGTAAAGGAAAGTGGAGATTATAAAGAAAAATGGTGACTTAGGCCAAGGTTAGACATTTTTTTCTTTTACTTAAAAAGAACATTGTCAGCAGGTCAAAAGTAGCCAGTTTCTAGGTTATCCCGTCTGCTTCCCGGAGTATTCCGGTTTGTCTACTTTGTATTTTAAATTCACTATATGGTCCCAGAGATATGGGCCTTTTACTTCGGTGCAGATTTTTATGGCATTTACCGAGTAGGTGAGGCTCACCGGGTTATTATACAGAGCTGCCTAAAGATACATCCCCGGAGAATCCAGTGAGCCATGTAAAGGATTATTCTCTGGAAGTGCGAGAAGAAAAAAAAAAAAAAAAAAAAAAGATATACACATTGCAAAAATAAAATAAAAGGGGGAGACCTCAGTGCGACCTACGAGCGTCAAACAGTCTTCATACCAGGATGAACAACTAAGATCCAAAACGCGCGTTGGGGAGTGCGACGCACATGTAGCCACCACCCACCAGGTAATTAGTGTTTTTTCTTACCATGCTGCAGTGATCTTGTTGCTCCTTGCATAGTACAGCTTCACTTTCCCTCATACTACTTTGGATTTTCACCCAGCTTCCTATATTAATAGCCATATAAACATACAGTTGTGGCCAAAAGTATTGACACCCCTGCAATTCTGTCAGATAATACTCAGTTTCTTCCTGAAAATGATTGCAAACACAAATTCTTTGGTATTATTATCTTTATTTAATTTGTCTTAAATGAAAAAACACAAAAAGAATTGTCCTAAAGCCAAATTGGATAAAATTCCACACCAAACATAAAAAAGAGGGTGGACAAAAGTATTGGCACTGTTCGAAAAATCATGTGATGCTTCTCTAATTTGTGTAATTAACAGCACCTGTAAGTTACCTGTGGCACCTAACAGGTGTTGGCAATAACTAAATCACACTTGCAGCCAGTTGACATGGATTAAAGTTGACTCAACCTCTGTCCTGTGTCCTTGTGTGTACCACATTGAGCATGGAGAAAAGAAAGAAGACCAAAGAACTGTCTGAGGACTTGAGAAACCAAATTGTGAGGAAGCATGAGCAATCTCAAGGCTACAAGTCCATCTCCAAAGACCTGAATGTTCCTGTGTCTACCGTGCGCAGTGTCATCAAGAAGTTTAAAGCCCATGGCACTGTGGCTAACCTCCCTAGATGTGGACGGAAAAGAAAAATTGACAATAAATTTCAACGCAAGATTGTGCGGATGTTGGATAAAGAACCTCGACTAACATCCAAACAAGTTCAAGCTGCGCTGCATTCCGAGGGTACAACAGTGTCAACCCGTACTATCCGTCGGCGTCTGAATGAAAAGGGACTGTATGGTAGGAGACCCAGGAAGACCCCACTTCTTATCCCGAAACATAAAAAAGCCTGGCTGGAGTTTGCCAAAACTTACCCGAAAAAGCCTGAAACGTTTTGCAAGAATGTTCTCTGGTCAGATGAGACAAAAGTAGAGCTTTTTGGGCAAAGGAATCAACACAGAGTTAACAGGAGAAAAAAGAGGCATTCAAAGAAAAGAACACGGTCCCTACAGTCAAACATGGCTGAGGTTCCCTTATGTTTTGGGGTTGCTTTGCTGCCTCTGGCACTGGACTGCTTGACTGTGTGCATGGCATTATGAAGTCAGAAGACTACCAACAAATTTTGCAGCATAATGTAGGGCCCAGTGTGAGAAAGCTGGGTCTCCCTCAGAGGTCATGGGTCTTCTAGCAGGACAATGACCCAAAACACACTTCAAAAAGCACCAGAAAATGGTTTGAGAGAAAGCACTGGAGACTTCTCATGTGGCCAGCAATGAGTCCAGACCTGAATCCCATAGAACACCTGTGGAGAGATCTAAAAATGGCAGTTTGGAGAAGGCACCATTCTAATATCAGGGACCTGGAGCAGTTTGCCAAAGAAGAATGGTCTAAAATTCCAGCAGAGCATTGTAAGAAACTCATTGATGGTTACCGGAAGCAGTTGGTTGCAGTTATTTTGGCTAAAGGTTGTGCAACCAAGTATTAGGCTGAGGGTGCCAATACTTTTGTCTGTCCCATTTTTGGAGTTTTGTGTGAAATGATCAATGTTTTGCTTTTTGCTTCATTCTCTTTTGTCTTTTTTCATTTAAGACAAATTAAATGAAGATAATAATACCAAAGAATTTGTGTTTGCAATCATTTTCAGGAAGAAACTGAGTATTATCTGACAGAATTGCAGGGGTGTCAATACTTTTGGCCACAACTGTACATGCATGATTGATTACTAAATACTTCCCTTATGGCTTTATAGGCTAAGGTCCTGGGCCCTATACTTATTACTGGGACAAACATTTACCCTGTGGCAGCATTAGATATTGCTATATACAGTAGATACTCCTGCATCAGGACCTTTTAATATCCTGGTTGTTATTAACATTTATTGCACTTGGTGGCTCTGCTGTTTTTTTTATTATATATTTTTTTTTTATAGCTTTCTCTGTGTATAATCCCATTTTATCTTCATGTGCGGACACTCGTGTGTTGTGGTGTTACCACTTACCAATTGTATTAATAACGGTATTTTATTACAGGATAATTGTTCCCATTTCTTCTTGACCACATGTTCGGCCTTCTCTTTTTGGTTCTTTCCGAATGGTCTGCAAATTCATCCTCTTTGCAGATATGGATCATGAATATTATATTCAAACACTACTTACCACTTTGGTCTTGTGTATATAAGCCAGCCTTGATGATGCCCATCTCCCACTGAGGATCTGTACGGCAGCCATCTTACCCCCATTATTTTATTTTTACAAGGTGTGTATTTTTTAATAGATTAATAAAAATAAATGAAAAATCACACTTGTATGTGCAATTGGATCTGGACCCCCTTTTTTCCCCTTGAACTTGAATCTACAAACGCTGAGCTGTAGTGGGTTCTCACGCCTCCTCACTAATCGGAAAAGAAAGGGCGACTTGGTGTTTTTTCTTATTGTTCTGTGGAACCATATTTGTGGAATATTTCCGATTGCAGAGGTAATGAAAAAATAAGAGCAAGAACTGGCCACTTTTCACTTAAGGACAGGTCCTCTAAACAGCATTGAGAATAATAAAGTTCAATTGCAAAGTTCTAGAAGTCATGAACATACAGTGGGGGGAAAAAAGTATTTAGTCAGCCACCAATTCTTCAAGTTCTCCCACTTAAAAAGATGAGAGGCCTGTGGCCTGTAATTGACTTTATAGGTAGACCACAACTATGAGAGTCAAAATGAGAAAACAAATCCAGAAAATCACCTTGTCTGATTTTGCAAGATTTATTTTTCAAATTATGGTGGAAAATAAGTATTTGGTCACCAAAAAACATGCAAGATTTCTGGCTCTCACAGTCCTGTAACTTCTTCTTTAAGAGGCTCCTCTGTCCTCCACTCATTACCTGTAGTAATGGCACCTGTTTGAACTTATCAGTATAAAAGACACCTGTCCACAACCTCAAACAGTCACACTCCAAACTCCACTATGGTGAAGACCAAAGAGTTGTCAAAGGACACCAGAAACAAAACTGTAGCCCTGCACCTGGCTGGGAAGACTGAATCTGCAATAGGCAAGCAGCTTGGTGTGATGAAAACAACTGTGGGAGCAATAATAAGAAAATGGAAGACATACAAGACCACTGAAAATCTCCCTCAATCTGGGGCTCCACACAAGATCTTACCCTGTGTGGTCAAAATGATCACAAGAACGGTGAGCAAAAATACCAGAACCACACGTGGGGACCTAGGAAATTACCTGCATAGAGCTGGGGCCACCGTAACAAATGCTACCATCAGTAACACACTACGCCGCCAGGAACTCATCCTGCAGTGCCAGATGTGTCCCCCTGCTTAAGCCAGTACATGTCCGGACCCGTCTGAAATTTGCTAGAGAGCATTTGTATTATCCAGAAGAGTATTGGGAGAATGTCATATGGTCTGATGAAACCAAAGTAGAACTGTTTAGTAGAAACAAAACTCATCGTTTTTGGAGGAGACCGAATGCCGAGTTGCATCCAAAGAACACCATACCTACTGTGAAGCATGGGGGTGGCAACATCGTGCTTTGGGGCTGTTTCTCTGCAAAGGGACCAGGACGACTGATTCGTGTACATGAAAGAATGAATGGGGCCATGTATCGTGAGATTTTGAGTGCAAACCTCCTTCCATCATCAAGGGCATTGAAGATGAAATGTGAATGGGTCTTTCAGCATGATAATGATCCCAAGTACACTGCCAGGACAATGAAGGAGTGGCTTCGTAAGAAGCATATGAAGGTCCTGGAGTGGCCTAGGCAGACTCCAGATCTCAACCCCAAAGAAAACCTCGGGAAGGATTTGAAACTCCGTGTTACGCAGCGACAGGCCCAAAACATCTAGCTCTAGAGGAGATCTGCATGGAGGAATGAGGAAACATACCACCAACAGTGTGTGCCAACCTTGTGAAGACTTATAGAAAACGTTTCACATCTGTCATTGCCAACAAAGGATATATAACAAAATACTGAGATGAACTTTTGTTAATGACCAAATACTTATTTTCCTCCATAATTTGCAAAATAAATCTTACCCAATCAGACAAGGTGATTTTCTGGATTTGTTTTCTCATTTTGACTCTCATACTTGTGGTCTACCTATGATGTCAATTACAGGCCGCTCTCATCTTGTTAAGAGGGAGAATTTGCACAATTGGTGGCTGACTAAATACTTTCTTTCCCCACTGTACAGGTGCTTCTCACCAAATTAGAATATCGTCACGGGAGGCGAGTATACTTAATTTTTTGTTAAAATAACTAGGGCCAATCCTTTTAGTTCAAGAAATGGTTGTCCTAGTAGTGGACAACCCCTTTAAAAAAGGTATTGGATACACACGGTAGCAAATTGGGGATGAAAAAAAAAAAAAAAAAAAAAAAGCAGGAAAAACATATTGAAGTCCAAATATGAAGACTTCCAATTAATTCCTCCAGGAAGTTCTCACTCAAATGCGGCTCACTAAATTACCATCAAAAATTTAACTTGTTTCAGTTCTTCAATACAAAAAGTGAAACTCATTTATATAGAGTCATTACACACAGAGTGATCTATGTCACATGTTAATTTCTGGTAATGGTGATGATTATGGCTTCCAGCGTGAAATAGCAGGGTGTGATCATTCAATTAAAACTTTATTGGAGTATGTTTAAAATAGCCCTATATAGGCAACAAAACAGACAAAACATACACAAAGGGGAATTCACATTATCAACCCTCAGCTATACTGCTGACCAAATAATTGGATATCCTAGAGCAGGGATGGCGAGCCTTTCTGAGACCAAGTGCCCAAACTGCAACCTAAAACCCAATTATTTATGACGAAGTGCCAACACGTGCCAAATGCCCCATCATGATCCCCTTCCTGTAGTAATATGCCCCATCATGATCCCCTTCATGCAGAAATATGCCCCATCATGATCCTCTTCATGCAGATATATGCCCCATCATGATCCCCTTCTTGTAGAAATTTTGCCCATTCCACCTCCATCATTTCCTCCTCCCCATCATTGGCCCTCTCCCCATCACCGCCATCATTGGCCCTCTCCCCATCACCGCCATCATTGGCCCTCTCCCCATCACCGCCATCATTGGCCCTCTCCCCATCACCGCCATCATTGGCCCTCTCCCCATCACCGCCATCATTGGCCCTCTCCCCATCACCGCCATCATTGGCCCTCTCCCCATCACCGCCCCTCTCCCCATCACCGCCATCATTGGCCCTCTCCCCATCACCGCCATCAGTGGCCCTCTCCCCATCACCGCCATCAGTGGCCCTCTCCCCATCACCGCCATCAGTGGCCCTCTCCCCATCACCGCCATCAGTGGCCCTCTCCCCATCACCGCCATCATTGGCCCTCTCCCCATCACCGGACCTCCCCCCATCACCGGACCTCCCCCCATCACCGGACCTCCCCCCATCACCGGACCTCCCCCCATCACCGGACCTCCCCCCATCACCACCATCACTGGCCCTCTCCACACCAAACGGCCAAACTCGCCTCTCCGCGCCGGCAGCTTACTTCCTCTAACACATTGAGAGGCGTGGCCACGGCTGGATGACATCATCATTCAACTCCATGGCCACGCCGCTCAATGTGTGTGAGGAAGCTGCAGCTCTGAACAGTGAGGCAAGGACAGTGCCAGCTGAGAGAGCTCTGCGTGCCCTGTCTGTCACGCTTGCCATAGGTTCGCCATCACTGTCCTAGAGTGACAATCAACAGTTTAGACCTCATGAAAGAGATTAAAAGACCAAGTCCACAAAAGTGCTGTAGTGCAACCACTTCAATCATGAAAGTAATCAAATATCCAATATTTCAATGGCATCAGATTCAAATAAATTGGGAAGATCTCACATTGCTTTCCTTTGTTTTCGTCAATTCAAGGGACGATGGTTAAATATTATCCAAGGGTGGAGGCATTTATTTCATCCACACAATACCCCACATGGGAAATCATATAGGACACTTCATGGTCTCTTTAAGTGATAAAAACAAAGGAAAGCGAGGTGAGATCTTTCCTATTTACTTGAATCTGTGTTGAAAGTCAAACGGTGCTCCTTCCCTTCCGAGCTCTGCCGTGCGCCCAAACAGTGGTTTACCCCACATACGGGGCCATCGGCGTATTCAGGAGAAATTGCACAACAAATTTTGTGTTTCGTTTTCTCTTTTTTACACTTGTGAAAATAATAAAAAAAAAATGGTTCTGAAGTAAAATGTTTGTGATAAACAGTTAAATGTTAATTTTTTCATTCCACATTGCTTCAGTTCCTGTGAAGCACGTAAAGGGTTAATAAACTTCCTGAATGTGTATTTGAGCACCTTGAGGGGTGCAGTTTTTAGAATGGTGTCACTTTTGGGTATTTCCTATCATACATGCCCCTCAAAGTGACTTCAAATGTGATGAAGGCCCAAAAAAAAAAAAAAAGTGTAAAATGGTTTTGTAAATTTAGTTGTAAAAATGGGACATCTATGGTCAACTTTTAACCCTTATAACTTCCTAACAAAAAATTTTTCCAAAATTGTGCTGATTTAAAGTAGACATGTGGGAAATGTTATTTATTAAGTATTTTGTGTGACATCTCTCTGATTTAAGGGCATAAAAATTAAGTTTGAAAATTGCAGAATTTTAAAAATTTTCACCATATTTCCATTTTTTTTTCATAAATAAATGCAAGTCATATCAAATAAATTTTACCACCAACATGAAGTACAATGTGTCACGAAAAAACATTCTCAGAATCAGCGGGATCTGTTAAACCATTCCAGAGTTATAACCTCAAAGTGACAGTGGTCAAAATTGTAAAAATTGGCTTGGTCATTAAGTAGCAAATTGGCTCTGTCGCTAAGGGGTTCGAATCTGAAATGTTGGCCTACTGAAAAGTATGTTCAGTAAATGCACTCAATACTTGGTCGGGGCTCCTTATGCATCAATTACTGCATCAATGCAGCATGGCATGGAGGCGATCAGCCTGTGGTACTGCTGAGGGGTTATGGAAGCTCAGGTTGCTTTGATAGCAGCCTTCAGCTCGTCTGTATTGTTGGGTCTGGAGTCTCCTCTTCCTCTTGACAAGTTTGCTGCCAATCAAGCACAGTGATACTGTTGTTTTTACACCAGGTATTGGTACTTTTGGCAGTGTGGACAGGGGCCAAGACCTGCTGGAGAATGAAATTTCCATCTCCAAAATGCTTATCGGTAGAGGGAAGCATGAAGTGCTCTAAAATTTCCTGGCAGAAGGCTGTGCTGACTTTGGCCTTGATAAAACGCAGTGGACCTACACCAGCAGATGACATGACTCCTCAAACCATCTCTGATTGTGGAACCATCACACTAGACCTCAAGCAGCTTGGATTGTGGTCTCTCCACTCTTCCTCCAGACCTTGATTTCCAAATGAAATGCAAAATTTACTTTCATCTGAAAAACAACACCTTGGGCCACTGACAACAGTCCAGGTCTGTTTCTCCTTGGCCCAGGTAAGACACTTCTGGCATTGTCTATTGGTCATGGGTGGCTTGACACAAGGAATGCGACACTTGTAGCCCATGTCCTGGATAGGTCTGTCTGTGTGTGGTGGCTCTTGAAGCAATGACGCCAGCTGCAGTCCACTCCTTGTGAATCTCTCCCAAATTTTTGAATGGCCTTTTCTTAACAATCCTTTCAAGGCTGCAGTTATCCCGGTTACTTGTGCACAATTTTCTACCACACTTTTTCCTTCCACTCGGCTCTCCATTAATATTCTTGGATGCAGCACTCTATGATCAGCCAGCTTCTTTAGCAATGACCTTTTGTGGCTTCCCCTCCTTGAGGAGAGTGTCAGTGACTGCCTTCTGGACATATTTCAAGTCAGCAGTCTTCCCCATGATTGTGGCGCTACTGAAACAGACTAAGGGACCTTTATAAACGCTAAGGAAGCCTTTGCAGGTGCTTTTTGTTGATTATTCTAATTTACTGAGATAATGACTTTTGGGTTGTCATTGGCTGTAAGCCATAATCATCAACATTAAATGAAATAAACACGAGAAATAGATCACTCCATGTAATGACTGTATAGAATATAAGAGTTTCACTTTTTGTATTGAAGAACTGAAATAAATTAACTTTTTGATGATATTCTAATTTAGTGAAAAGCACTTGTGCCTCAACTTACCAGTGCCGGAATAGTTGTCTTCCTGTAGGAATTAATTGGAAGAAGTCTTCATAGTTGGACTTCAATATCTTTTTCCTGCTATTTTTCATCCCCAATTTGGTACTGTGTATCCAATACCTTAAAAGGGATTGTCTACTACTAGGACAGCCATTTCTTGAACTAAAAGGTTTGGTGTCGAATTTTTTATTTTTTAAAATAAAAATTAACTACCACAATACTCACCTCCCGTGCTGGCGCCTTTCCAGTAATATCAGCACTCGTGGTCCCAGAGCTCTGGTGCAGTGGAATGACACGTGGTCCCCGGACCCGGCATCACTGTTTTTGCCTTTGTATGGATTGAACATGAAGGTGAAGTCAGATATTAGATGCAGACCTAGCCTCCACTTCATGTTCATGTTCCATACAAAGGCGGGGACAGTGAAGCCAGTGCTGACTGGGCGTTGGGCACCAGAGCTCCAGGACAGAGTGCTGACACAGCTGGAACAGCACCAGCACCGGTGGGGAGTATAGGTTTTTTAAATTTTAAATCGGGGCCAAACATTTAGTTCAGAAAGGGGTTGTCCTACTAGTTTACAACCCCTTTAACAATATGCTTTATGGTCTTGAAGTAGGATTTCTTTAACCGTAATTTGCTAGCATAAACTAAGTCAGTGGGCCACTTCCTCTCAACCCCCCATACACAACCAAATTGGTCCTTTGGCTTTAAAAAGACCGTAGATCTTTTAGAAGACCTCAGTACCTTTCCTTCTCAGGGTACCATGGTTACTCCTGGTAGCCATATGATGAGAAGAACCTGTTTATGTGAACTGGTCACCTGTGGAAAACCAATCTGAACATTAATACAGACGCCCAAGTAAACCCCCTTCATCTCCTAAGTGAATCTACGACTTCTTCCAATTGTTTGGCCACTTTAACTTACTAGACTGTGAACCGATTCGAAACAAGGACTGTGGACTACCGTATTTGAAAAGTGATCCATAGATTGGCCAAATGCAAAATAAGCGCAACACAATCCTCCTACACCAAGCTAGACTTCTGATGGGTTGGACCATTGGTCTTGGTGGACTCATTAAGGTTGTGAAGAGGATTCCAAGTAGTCATTAGAACCATGTTCCACCGCAATGACAAAAACAAATTAAATCACCCTGGGCACTAATTTGGTCAAGAAGATTCTATTAAATTTTCTTCTTTCAAGAGAAGCATTTGGTGCTGACCTGAACTAAGTGCTCCTCTCGAACCAAGAAAACATACTCATAATAGATGTAAGTACATAAACATTTTCCTGGGGAGCTAAAAGGTAATTCTTCAGTCCCCATAGGCCTAAATCGATGAGGTCTAAGCTCCTACAAGAAAATTAAAGGGGCGTGACCCTGACCACCCAGTTGTCTCGCATGCACAACAATAACACAGGACATGACTAGAATGACTTATACCGTGCGTTTTCATACGCGTCACGTTCTGGACATAAATCACAGTAAGCTCCAAGATGTCGGCCTTCTCCATTTTAGGATTCCGAAGTTTCTGCGTATGACAAGATAAAAAAAGATTGAAGAAATACAATGACCATAAAGTGTTTCACAGTCCCAGTATGTACCACACTATATGGACCGGGTGTGGGTCTTCTGACCCTTTATGGGCAGTTTTGTAATGGTTCTGTTATGTTCAGGAGACCAGCAGGCATTCCGTGAATTGTAAGAAAAGGAAGAAAGGTCCAGCTCCAGAAATTTAAAATCCAGGATTTTTATTGTATCAGGGTTAAAATACATTCATGGCTGCTTGTGATCAAGTAACGGCAACAAAGTTCACCGCATGGGGATATTCTCCAGGTCTCTGTACGCGTTTCGAGCACAAATGCTCTTAGACTCTGAGTCATTATCATTATACGTCCTGGCAGAGACGTGTCCGCGCTCAGAGCTTTTCAATAGTTCTTACGAACTTATAAGAGGTGAGCTGAAATTTACCTTTTTCAGTATTCCGTGAATTGTGGCCTAAATGGCTTCCAGTTCCACCTATATTTGAAAGACACTGAAATCTATGTTTCTGGCCCAGATATCACCTCTCTGCTGTCCAGAATCTCAGTAGGTCCTAAGAGCCAAACCCTCCTTTTTTCATGACGCTTCCTAAAACTCTATCCCCATCTCAGTCAAGTCCACATACCAAAACTATCACGATAAATGCCATCACGCCCTTTCCACCTAAAAAAAAAAAATACATTTCCAAAATTTGTCCTTTCCTCATCAACCCTGAATCAACAGAAAAATTACTACATACCCTCATCTCTACCTAACGGGCGTAACCATCACGGTCCCAGGAAATCTGACTGTGACTGGGCTCATAACTCAGTGCCAATTTCAACTGGAAGTGCAAAGCTGACAATTACTGCAGAGCAGAGAGCCACTGGCTCCTTGTGCCACACTTACTCTACCCATCAGAGACCCACAGATGCAGAGCAGACCAGCGTAAGTACATCAGGCAAAGTACATCAGGCAGGGCCTGCCATTAGAAGCCAGTATGACACCATTACGCTGCCTTAACGCCAGCATGCCGGAAGAAGAAAACTGACCTGCTCAATGGGAGAAGGGAAAGGTGAGAGATTGCATAGAGCCCAGAGGGGGCAGACCACAGGATCGCTATGGTATCCAATATAAATGTACAGGGGAAAGAATTGGAGATTATTACAGTTTGGGGGCCACATAGGAGAATACAAATACTACACCGTGTGCAGAATTATTAGGCAAGTGATTATTTGGAGCGTATCTGTCATGATCCAGGCCGGGGTTTGTTTGTTATTCTCCCCCAGGTCTGGTCATGCAGGGGTTAACCTTCTCTGCCTCGTTTTGGGTTTTGTGTGGCTCTTTCAGTCTGCTGCGGCCTGCAGACCGTCAGTGATAGTTCATGCTCCCAGGCTAGAGGAGCTGACCCCTTGATACAGTGTTTGTCCTCTGCCTGTTAACGCTGTTCCTGTGACTTCCCTTTCCTGCCCCCTCCGCTTGTCTTAGTGTTCGCTCCCTGTGCTTGGACCTCTTGGTATTTGACCCGGCTTATCTTTTGACCTGTTTGACTGTCTTACGTCTGGTTATCTCTGCTCCCGTCTGGCTCTGACTTTTGGCTTGTATTTGACAGCGTGTATTGTTGTGACGTCTGGTACTTCTGTTCCTGTCTCGGCTCGTCTGACCACTCTTTTTCCATCAGGTGGCACCTGTGCTGCTGCTCAGTGGTGCTATGATATGTGTGCAACCCCTCTTCCCTCGCCAGCAACCCCTAGTGGAGGTTGCGCTAAACTGCACTGCAGCAGCATTACAGTATCATCATTTTTATGCAGATTTCCCACCTCCGAACTGTATAAACCTGAATTCTGATTGGATGAAGCAGATTAGGTGATGAGTATTTGTGTAATGAGAGGGGTTCGGTCTAAGGATACAATGTCCTTCATCAGGGTGTACAGAATTAGGCAGCTTGTTCTCTTCAGGCAAAATTAAATAGTTACCCGACTCAGAAAAGTGAAAAAAAATAATTCCCAGTCTTACATTGGACAAAGCTATTGAAACTGCTCAGATTTTGAGACAATCACACAACCATCAAACGTTTTGCTGGAAATAGTCAATAGAGCGCAAAAAACATGCTGAAAAAAAAAAAATAGCAGCAGAAAGAACGAAAAGGTACGAGAGAGGGATCAAAACGTGACACGACCAAGAGCCATTATCCTAGATTGCTGCCATATTCCCGAACTGGAGTGTCCAGAAGTACAAGGTGCTCAGAGACAATGCTGGGGTGAGGAGGCTGAGCCCGACCACCACTGAGCAAGACACAAAAGTGGACACGTCAAGACTGGGCCAAAAATATCTGATTGTTCTCAGGTTTTAGGGACTGATGAGACAAGAGCAACTCTTGACAGACCATGTGGACGGGCCCTGGCTGGATCAATAATGGGCACAGACCTCCACTTCCTGGGGCAGATGCCAGTAAGGTGGAGGTGGGGTACTGGGATTATTAAAGATGAGCTAGTTGGACCTTTTTGGTATGAAGATGGAGTGTAAAAAAAAAAAAAAAAAAAAATAATATATATATATATATATATATATATATATATATATATATATATATATATATATATATATATATATATATATATATATATATATATATAAATAATCGCAACACCTTCCAAACCTCCTGCAATTGTTTAGAACAGGGGTCCCCAACCACCGGTCTGCAGCCCAGCACTGGGCCGTTGCAGTGCCCTTGCCGGTCCGCGGACAGAAGGGGAGCCGGCGGCGGTGCAGCAGCTGATACTCACCCTGCATCCCGCGGCGGCTTCATCCAGCGCTGAGCGGTCAAGTGTACCGCTCATTTAAGGTCATGAATATGGACGCCACTCCTCTCCCATAGGCGTGGCGTCCATATTCATGGACCTTAATGAGCGGTAGCACGTGACCGCTCCGCACAGGAGCTGAAGCGCTGCGAGATGCAGGGAGGGAAGGTCAGCGATGTGAGGGTAAGTATGATGGGGGAGCCAAGTGGAGCCATATATACAGGGGAGGCCGGGAGACTGGGAGCAGAGCCATATATACAGGGGAGGCCGGGAGACTGGGAGCGGAGCCATATATACAGGGGAGGCCGGGAGACTGGGAGCGGAGCCATATATACAGGGGAGGCCGGGAGACTGGGAGCGGAGCCATATATACAGGGGAGGCCGGGAGACTGGGAGCGGAGCCATATATACAGGGGAGGCCGGGAGACTGGGAGCGGAGCCATATATACAGGGGAGGCCGGGAGACTGGGAGCGGAGCCATATATACAGGGGAGGCCGGGAGACTGGGAGCGGAGCCATATATACAGGGGAGGCCGGGAGACTGGGAGCAGAGCCATATATACAAGGGAGGGAGAGTGGGAGCGGAGCCATATATACAAGGGAGGCCGGGAGAGTGGGAGCGGAGCCATATATACCAGGGAGGGAGAGTGGGAGCGGAGTCATGTATACAAGGGAGGGAGAGTGGGAGCGGAGCTATATATACACAAGGGAGGGACAGTGGGAGCGGAGCCATATATACAAGGGAGGGAGAGTGGGAGCAGAGCCATATACAGGGGAGGCCGGGAGACTGGGAGCGGAGCCATATATACAGGGGAGGCCGGGAGACTGGGAGCAGAGCCATATATACAAGGGAGGGAGAGTGGGAGCGGAGCTATATATACAAGGGAGGCCGGGAGAGTGGGAGCGGAGCCATATATACCAGGGAGGGAGAGTGGGAGCGGAGTCATGTATACAAGGGAGGGAGAGTGGGAGCGGAGCTATATATACAAGGGAGGGACAGTGGGAGCAGAGCCATATATACAAGGGAGGGACAGTGGGAGCAGAGCCATATATACAAGGGAGGGAGAGTGGGAGCGGAGACATATATACAAGGGAGGCCGGGAGAGTGGGAGCGGAGCCATGTATACAAGGGAGGGAGAGTGGGAGCGGAGCCATATATACAGGATGGGAGGATGGGAGCGGAGCCATATATACAGGATGGGAGCGGAGCCATGTATACAAGGATGGGAGCGGAGCAATGTATACAAGGATGGGAGGATGGGAGCGGAGCCATGTATACAGGATGGGACAGGGGAGCCATGTATACAGGATGGGACAGGGGAGCCATGCATACAACAGGGGGAGCCACACAGAGCTGGACAGGACGGGGGGACCACACATACATTTTCTGATGATTAGAAAATAATCAACATGTACAGTACTCCAGTACAATTTTTCTTAAGTGCTCAATGCTCCATTTCCTTGTAGGTTCCAATCATCATTAGCAGTGACGGTCATCAGTAGAAGTAGCCCAGTGCTCCCACTGAAACAGAGAAACAAGCCAGGTACTCCCACTCATTCAAAACCTATGGTGAGTTGAGTCACATTAAAAATGTTAATTAAATGATAAGTATGCACTGCTAAACTACAACCGCGTCCATAGCCCCGCCCCCTTATGACCAAAGCCCCGCCCCTGTCACACCTCCATCCCCGCCCTGCCGGGCCATGGAAGAATGGTCTTGGTTCAAGCCGGTCCCTGGTGCAAAAAAGGTTGGGGACCACTGGTTTAGAAGACACCTTCTTCCAGCAGTGGCACAGGACAATTCTCCATCGCAGCATCAAAGACTCCACTGTTCGGTGCCAGAAAAGGCCTTATATGAAGACTAAAGACCCAACCCCGTCCTCACCCAACATAAACCCTACTGAGAACTTGTGGCCCCTTCTTAAACAGGAGATTTATGGTGAATGAGAACAATCACCGCTCTGATCAGTGTCCGGGCCGGTGGTTAGTGCAGCTGAAAAGATGAAGAACCTGCCAGACTCCATGGATGGAGCTTATGGCCATTAGTGAAGACAAGGGCAGCCATATTACTATATTGTCAAAAGAAAATAATGAGGGCACCACCAAATGAATTGGGATCTGCCTTAAGCTGAAACAGTATTCAAAACATACAAGAAAAAAATTGCCAAATAATTGTGCACAGTGTATATTAGGGGCGCTAGGAGGGACGCGACATCTGTATGTCGGCATAGGTGATCACAACCAGGCTCGGACTGTCCCACCAGAGAACCAGAGGATTTTCCGGTGAGCACAGGCACTGACACCTGCTGGCATACTGGCCCCCACTGCTCCAAGGGCCCCTGAGTCAAGGGGGTCCGCCCTGTGCTAGCGTAGCAGCAGCTGGAGACAGGATCCTGTCCCCGCTGGTAAAGCGAAATGAATATTCACGCTTCCCCACGCCCCTATGAGCGTGGAGAGGCGTGAATACCATTTCACTTTAATAGCGGGCGTTAGCCGCAGGCTGCAGCTAACACTGCCCGCATGTAAAGCCCCACCACCACCGCACCACACACACAAAGCACCGCACCACAGCACATCCCGGCGTCCTGCCCGGCGCTTCCTGTCTGAGACAGCCCAGCTGGATGACATCATCCAGTGCGCGGTCTCAGACAGAAAGCTGCCAGTGAGGAAGAGGCTGCCGGGATGTGCTGCGGGAAGGTGAGCTGTGTGGTGTGTCTGCGTGAATGTGTGTGTGTGTGTGTGTGTGTGTGTGTGTGTGTGTGTGTGTGTGTGTGTGTGTGTGTGTGTGTAAGTAAGTGAGTGGTGTGGTGGGGAAGGACAATGTTATTGGTGGGGGGAGGCAATGATGGAGGTCATGTGCAATGATGGTGGTGGGGGAGGTAATGATGGAGGTGATGAAATGGACAATGATGTGGTGGGGAGGAGGCAATGATTGAGGTGGTGATGAGGACAATGATGGGGGGTGGAGAGGGGCTGCATTATACTTTGAGGGGGCTACATTATATTCTGGGGGGCTACATACATCATACTAAACATACATCATACTAAACTGTTCCAAATTATTATGCAAAAAGAGTTTAGGAGTGATAAGGTTAGAATTTTTTTGTTTGTCATTTAAACTCATTGATGGTGATGTGTGTCAGGGCTCTTTATATCACTGAAGGAATTGCAGATACCTGTGCACATTAGTTTGGCCGGTGTGTCCAAATAAAGGCAAGACTACTTAAGAAGGCTGCTCCACATTATTAAGCAGCCTACATTTTTTGCCAAAATGGGAAAGAAAAAGGATGTGTCCACTGCTGAGAAGCAACAAATTGTGGAGTATTTAGGTCAAGGCATGACTACAATCAACATTGCCAAGACACTTCATCGTGATCATCGCACAATCAAGAAGTATGCAGCTGATTCATTCCCAGCACACACGTGTGCGTGCTGAAAAGGAAAAATTGAGGACTCTTTCCAATAGGCAATTGCGTCAGGTTAAAAGAGCAGCTGCAAAAATGCCTTGTCATAGCAGCAGACAAGTTTTTGAAGCTGCTGGTGCCTCCAACGTCCCCCGAACAACAAGATGCAGGGTCCTTCAGAGGTTTTCAGCTGTGCGTAAGCCATCCTGTCGACCACCTCTATCCACTGCACACAAGCAGAAATGGCTCCAGTGGGCCAAACGATACAAGAAGACTGACTTCCAAACTGTTTTGTTCACCGATGAGTGCCGTGCAACGCTCGATGGTCCAGATGGATGGAGTGGAGGATGGCTGGTTGATGGACACCCCATGAAAACACAGCTAAGGCGCCAACAAGGAGGAGGTGGAGTAATGTTTTGGGCTGGAATCATGGGGAGAGAGATTGTTGGCCCCTTTAGGATCCCTGAAGGGGTAAAGATGAACTCCATAATCTATGTGGAGTTTCTAAAACAGCACTTCCTGCCATGGTTCAAGAGGAAGAACCGTGCTTTCCGCAGAGAGATCATTGTCATGCATGATAATGCACCGTCTCATGCTGCAAATAACACATCTGCATCTCTGGCTGCTATGGGCATAAAAGAGGACAAACTTATGGTGTGGCCACCATCTTCCCCTGACCTCCACCCCATTGAGAACCTCTGGAGCATCATCACAAGGAGTGTCTATGATGGCGGGAGGCAGTTCACATCTAAGCAACAGCTCTGGGAGGGGATTCTGTCCACATGCAAAACAACTAAAGCACAAACCGTCCAAAAACTGCCAAATTCAATGGACGAGAGAGTTCAGAAGCTTCTTTCCAACAAGGGGTCCTATGTGCAAATGTAACATCACCTAGAAAAAAGTTTAGACTTGAAAACTGTTTGATTTGATTTTTTAATAAGCTGATAATGCTTATCATTTCACTATTCACCATTTTTTTCTTCAAAATAAACATAAAAAGGTTGAAAACTCTGCTGTGCATAATAATTTGGAACAGGCATTCTGAGTGTTTCTTATTTTTAAAAATATACTGTTTTCATAGGCAGTTTGTTCAAAAACATTGCAATTATACTAGAATATTAGATGACTGGAAAATAACAATGACTGCTATTCATAGAGGTAATTTAGAGAAAATGAGGAAATATTTTTTGCATAATAATTTGGAACACAGTGTATATGAGGGGGCTACAGTATATTCTGTGGTGGGGCAGCATTATTCTCTTGGGACTACATTATATTCTGGGGGGGGCTACAGTATACTCTATGGGAGGCTGCATTATTCTCTCAGGGGACTACATTATATTCTGTGGGGGCTACATCATACAATAGGAGGGGGGCAGCATTGTGCCCCATGAGGGGGGTACAGTATACTCTGTGGTGGGGCTGCATTATACCCTATAAGGGTGCTACATTATATTCTATGGTGGGGGTTGCATTATATTTTGTGGGGTGCTGCATTATATTCTATGAGGGGGCTACCCCTCTATGATTCTATCCCAATCTCTGCTACATAATTAAGATGTGCACTACCTTATCTGATACCCTGATATTAGTGCTTTACCGCACATTTGGTGGCCTTGTATTTATTTCTATGTAGCTACATAGTGGGCCCCAAGGTGCTTCAGTCCGATGCGGATCACAACTACTGTATGGTTGCCGTGATGGGGGCAATTCTACTGCGTGTGGGCACAACGGGAACATAAGCATTACTACTGTATGGGGGATACATAGGAGAACATCCCTACTTTATAAAACTTATGGTTCCCATGGGATATAAGCATGAGCAAAACGATCAAGGGTGCAGCAGCAACCGGGGGAGTGCGGGAGAAGGCCTGCCGAAACCAGTGAGGATGCACACTCAGCTGAACTGCACTGTGGCGCAGAGCCCCTGCACCGCAACACAAGCTGCTGGCCAATCCGAGTCCGGCTGCTGCCCAACTGGAGGCCGGCAGGTGACACTGGCGGCATGTGGCAGAGACCTGCTGGCTCCTGCACCGCGGCTATAGAAGACGACGCTGCATGTTGTGGGGGTGCAGGAAGGCAAGTAGAATTGTTTATTTTTAAATGCTTTAAAGAACAGTGGCAGAAAGGGGGACATACAGTTAAGGGCAAAAATGTTGGCACCCTTGAAATTGATACAGAAATTTAAGTATTTCTCCCAGAAAATTATCGCAAGTACACATTTATTTCCTGTGTATTGGAACAAACAAAAAAGAAAAAATTGGACATAATTTTACACAAAACACCATAAATGGGCGGGACAAAATTGTTGACACCCTCAACTTAATATTTGGCTGTACACCCTTTGGAATAAATAACTGCAATAAATCACCTCCTGTAACAATCAACAAGCTTCTTACACTTCTCAACTGGAATTTTGGAACACTTTTGTACCCGATTCAGATCTCTCCTATTTGAAGGCACCTCCTCCCAACAGCAATTTTAAGATCTCTCTACAGGTGATCAATGGAATTTAGATCAGGACTCACAGCTGCCACTTCAGAACTATACAGCTCTTTGTTTCCATCCATTTCTGAGTGTTTCTTTATATATGCTTGGGGTCATTGTCCTGCTTGAAGACACCAACAAGACATCTTTGAACCTCCACCATATTTGATTTTAGGTACTGTGTTCTTTTCTTTGAAGGCTTCATTTCATTTTCAGTAAACAGTGGAATGATGTGCTTTACCAAAAAGCTACATCTTGGTCTCATCTGTCCACAAGATGCTTTCCCAGAAGGATTTTGGCTTACTCACGCACATTTTGGCAAACTGCAGTCTAGCTTTTCAAGTCTGTCAGCAGTGGATCTCCTGCCATTTCATACAAATATGGATGGATAGTTCACACTGACACTGATGCGCCCTGAGCCTGCAGGACAGCTTGAATTTCTTTGAATCTTGATTGGGGCTGCTTATCCACCATCCAGACTTTCCTACGTTGAAACCTTTCATCAATGTTTGTCTGCCGTCCATTTCCAGGGGGATTAGCTACAGTTGCATGGGTCGTAAACGTCTTGATTATGTTGTGCACCATGGACAAAGGCACAGCAAAATATCTGGAGATGAACTGGTAACTTTGAGATCGTTGATATTTTTCAACAATTTTTGTTCTCAAGTCTTCTCTCTTTCTGTGGCACACAATGCAAAGACTGACTCAACTTCTCCCCTTTTTCATCTGGTTTCAGGTGCGATTTCCCACAGCTGTTACTTGCCACAGGTGAGTTTGAAAGAGCATCACATGTTTTTTTACTCACAATTTTGGAAAGGTGGCAACAATTTTGTCCAGCCCATTTTTGTGGTTTTGTGTGAAAGTATGTCCAACTTGTCTTGTTTTAAATATTGTTCCAATACACACAAAGGAAACAAACATGTGTAGAACAAAACATGAGTAAATACAATAATTTTCTGGGAGAAACTTTCATTTTCTGAAATAGTTTTTAGGGTGACAACACTTTCGACCATGACTGTATAAACCAGGAAGGACCCAGGATATGAGACATACCAGGAATTTGGACATATACCAGGATGGGGTCCAGGATGAGAGACATGTATCCCAGGATGGAAGAAATACATACCAAGATGGGAGACATATATACCTTTAAGGGGCAGAGAATGGGGGAGACATTACTACATAATGGGAGGGAGGGCAACATGTAGATCCTTATAGGTTTTATAATGCTATAATGGACCATAAAGTCTGACCAACATACGGGGGGAGAGGGGAAAGCACAAGTCCAATTTTTCTGCAGGGGCTCATCGGACTCTAGTTACGCCACTGTACAGAAGGAAGGTTCCCGTCAATTATCTGAAGCTACCTGCACTGTGGATACAGATGTCTTCCACTATACGGTCCTCATATAGGGGCAATATTAGTGTTAGAAAGGTTTTCTTTTTATATTAACAATTAAAGTATAATATTTTAAATTTAAAAAAGTCTACACACCTGTTAAAATGCCACTTTTTAATCTAAAAATATTAAATCAGGGAGAATCATTTCAGAACCTTTTCCACCTTTAATGTTGCCCGTAATTTGTATAAATCCACTGAATTAGTTTGTGGGGAGAAAAAAATAAAACTAAATTAATGTGGTTGCATAAGTGTGAATGCCCTCTTATTATTGGGGATATGGTTGTGATCAGAATTAGCCAATCACATTTACTCATGTTACACAGTCAGTGCACAGTCCCATCATTTACCGAGATAACTGCATAGAATGTTTTGCCGTTTGAGAATTCTCAGACATTTCTAAGGCCGGTTTCACACTAGCGCATTTTCAACGCGCGCACGGCCGGGGGTAGCTCCGCCCCCGATCCGGCTCTCTGCCCGGCGTGCCCGCCCCTTCCTTGTAGCGCCGCCTCCTAGCGGACAGCGGCGCCTGCGATCGGCGCACCCTATCTTTAGCATAGGGTGCGCCGATCGTGCGCAGGCCGTGCGCTAGTTGCGCTTTGACCTGCGCTGCGCACTTTTGACGGTGCGCCGTGCGCGCCAAAATCCGAAAAGTTCGATTTTGGCGCGCACGGCGCACCGTCATAAGTGCGCAGCGCAGGTCAAAGCGCAACTAGCGCACGGCCTGCGCACGATCGGCGCACCCTATGCTAAAGATAGGGTGCGCCGATCGCAGGCGCCGCTGTCCGCTAGGAGGCGGCGCTACAAGGAAGGGGCGGGCACGCCGGGCAGAGAGCCGGATCGGGGGCGGAGCTACCCCCGGCCGTGCGCGCGTTGAAAATGCGCTAGTGTGAAACCGGCCTTAGCTGCATTTTACAGTAAAAGTCGTAAAACAGCCGGCAACACAGCAAAGGGTTCTCACCGTGGGAAGTTATTAGTCAGGAGAAGAGTGCAGAAACCTTTCCAATGCATTAGATCAACCACAGAGCACTATAAAGACTTCATCAAGAACTGGCTGAAATTTGGCACAACAGTGACATTACCTAGAATTGAACGACCCTCAAAAATTGATGAAAAAGCAAGAAGAAAATTAGTCTGTGAATCTGTAGGAATTTCTGGCAAGTGCTGGCTTTATACTACATGTTTCCCATGTATGGTCTGCTGGGTAGAGCGGCAAGATGGACGCCTTTAGTTACAAACAAAAACCATCCAAGACTGGCTAGGATTTACCAAAACCTAAAATCAAGTCTGCCAAAAGCATGAGAGGAAACTGGTTACACGTGAGGAGGCCAAGGTGGACCTTTTTGGCCATAATTACAAAAGGTGAAATTCCAACACTAATTATCACCATAAAAAAACACCATACCCACAGTGAAGAATGGTGGAGGCAGCATTTTGCTTTAAGGCTGTTTCAGCAGCTGGAATTGGGGCTTTAGTCAAGCTGGGGGCAGTGTTATGAACAGTTACAAATCACAGTCAATTTTACATCAAAACCTTCTGGCCCCTGCTAAAACGCTGAAAATGAAGAGAATGATTTCACCTTTCAGAACGTCACTGACCTCCAAATCAACATAACAATGGCTTTCTCAGAAGAAGATTAAAGTTTGGCAATGGCCAAGCCAGAGCCGAGCCCTGAATCTAACTGAAAATCTGTGGGAGACCTGAAGAGGGCGCCACAGACAGGAGATGCCACTGCAACAACAGATGTGGAGGACAAGCAAAGATCGCCAATTCTAGATGTGCCATGTGATTGACTTCGACCCAAAAGAACTGAATACTGTCAAAAATTTCATAGGGAACTTCAATAAAGCATTACTGAAAGGAGGTGTAGATTTATGCAACCACATTATTTTAGTGCCCCCCCCCCTCGGCCAGAAAGTTCTGAAATTCTTCTTCTATGTAGCATTTTATTAGATGACAAAAATATGTTATTTCAACAGGGGTATGTAGACTTTCTATATCCACTGTATGGTCATGGTGAGGCGGTATTTATCCATTGCATGTGGTTTCATTGGTATATTGGTCTTTGTATAGAGGGTTTTGCGCAGTAACTGGTGGGCGGTAGTAATATATTGTCATGGAGTGGCGGCATTGTTTATTTTATGTGGCATTATAAATATATTGGTCTTTGTAGATTTTATTTTTTTAATTTTGTCCTGAGGCACAGAGGTACACTACTGCGCCATATCCTCCTCCATGTCCTCTCATCTAATACTCTCGCACCCCTGCAGTCAATCCTTTAAGAGAACCTGTCGCCAGGTTTTTCTACCCCAAACTAAAGTTATCACAGCAAAGTCGCTGTAATGTCGAGTAAATTCATACCTTCGTTGTGGAAAAGCCATTTCCCATTATTTATAAATCCCTCGCTGCATTTTCAAGCTAATGAGCAATATCAATAGTTTGGTTGCAACATGATCATCAGGAGAGATGATATACAGGTTGGAAAATAAGTATTTGACACTGTCGATTTTGCAAGTTTTCCCACCTACAAAGAATGGAGAGGTCTGTAATTTTCATCATAGGTACACTTCACCTGTGAGACAGAATCTAAAAATAAAATCCAGAAAATCACATTATATAATTTTTTCATAATTAATTTGCATTTTATTGCATGAAATAAGTATTTTATCACCAACCAACAAGCAAGAATTCTGCTCTCACAAACCTGTTAGGTTTTCTTTAAGAAGCCTCCTGCGCTCACTCATTACCTGTATTAATTTCACCTGTTTGAACTCGTTACCTGTATAAAAGACACCTGTCCAAACACTCAATCACATTTCAACCTCTCCACCATGGTCAAGAACAAAGAGCGGTCTAAGGACACCAGGGAAAAAATTGTAGACCTACATAAGGCTGGGATGGGCTACAGGACAATAGTCAGCAGCAGCTTGGTGAGGAGGCAACAATTGTTGGTGCAATTATTAGAAAATGGAAGAAACGCAACACGACTGTCAATCTTCCTCAGTCTGGGGCTCCATACAAGATCTCGCTTCGTGGGGTAAGGACGATTCTGAGAAAGGTCAGGAATCAGCCCAGAACTACACTGAATGACCTGGTCAATGACCTCAAGAGACCACTACGCCATCATGGATTACAATACCAAAGGGCCCACTGCTCACGCCAGCACATGTCCAGGCTGTTAGAAGCTTGTCAATGACCACCTAGATGATCCAGAGGAGGTGTGGGAGAAGGTGGTTTGGTCAGATGGGACCAAAATAGAACTTTTTGGTATCAACAACTTCACTCACTGTGTTCAAAGGAAGAAGAAAAATGAGTACAACCCCAAGAATAACGTCCCAACCATGAAGCATGGTGGGGGAAACATCATGCTTTGGTTGGTGCTTTTCTTCAAAGGGGACAGGTTGACTGCACCGTATTAAAGAGGATGGATGGGGCCATGTATCGTGAGATTTTGGCAAACAACCTCCATCCCTCAGTAAGAGCATTGAAAATAAGTTGTGGCTGGGTCTTCCAACATGACAATGACCTGAAACCCACAGGCAGGGCGACTAAGGAGTGACTCCATAAGAAGCATTTCAAGGTCCTGGAGTGGCCTTGCCAGTCTCTAGACCTGAACCCAAGAGAACATCTTTGGGAGGGAGCTAAATCTCAATGTTTTCCAGTGACAGCCAAGAAACCTAAAAGATCTGGAGAAGATCTGTATGGAGGAGGGGGCCAAAATCCCTGCTACAGTGTGCGCGAACCTGGCCAAGAACTACAGGAAACGTCTGACCTCTAACTGCAAACAAAGGTTTCTGGACCAAATATTAAGTTCTGTTTTTCTATCAAATACTTATTTCCTGCAAATTATTTAAAAATCCTACAATGTGATTATCTGGTTTTTATTTTAATATTCTGTCTCTCACAGTCGAAGTGTACCTATGGTAAAAATTAGAGACTTCTCCATTCTTATTGGGACTTAAGATGGTGAAGTGAGAAAAATCAGCTTAAGGGAACCTGTCAGGTCCCCCGTGCCCCCAGAACCACCAGCAGTTGTGTCTGCATATGTAGACACCCAGCCTAACAGGCCCTGTATTACATTACACACAAACATCTTTCGAAAAAGTATTTGTAAAGTCAGTTTATGACATGTAAATTAAGTCTTTGACTAGTCGATGGGGCGTTCCTGTCCCCAGCCTAGTTGGCACACATAGTATGTTATCACGCCCCTTTGTGCGTGATAACTTGACTTACAAGTGCCGGCGACCTCACTAGGGCTATACAAACCTCGCACATGTGATTCTCTCTCGCACTGCCTTCATCCTATGAAGATCGGTGTATGAGTTTCGGCTTCAGAGAGACGCACTGCACATGATCGAAGTGCAGAAGACCTCCAATCACGTGCAACGCGCTCCTCTGGAGTCGGGACGCATACATCCAGATTTAGAGGATCAATGCAGTGATGGAAAGAAGCGCATGTGCGAGATTTGTATAGCGCAGTTTATAACAGTCGCTTGTATGTCAAGGGGAATGATAACATGCTAATTGGGCAGACTAGTCTGGGGACAAACGCCCCATCGACTATTCAAAGGGTTCATTTACATATCATAAAACAAACTTTACAAAGTTGCTTAGTTACAGGACGTCCCCGTGTGCAATCTAAGTGTCACATGTCAGTATATACACTTTACCCTATTCTGAAAGGCCACAGAGGCTGTAACACCATTAACAAGAGGCACCACTAACCAAACACCACCATGAAGACCATGGAAATCTCCAATCACCGCCATGAAGACCGTGGAGATCTCCAACCACCGCCATGAAGACCGTGGAGATCTCCAACCACCACCATGAAGACCGTGGAGATCTCCAACCACCACCATGAAGACCAAGGAGATCTCCAACCACCACCATGAAGACCAAGGAGATCTCCAACCACCACCATGAAGACCAAGGAGATCTCCAACCACCACCATGAAGACCAAGGAGATCTCCAACCACCACCATGAAGACCAAGGAGATCTCCAACCACCACCATGAAGACCAAGGAGATCTCCAACCACCACCATGAAGACCATGGAGATCTCCAAACAAGCCAGGGACAAAGTCGTTGAGACGTACAACTCAGGAATGGGTGATAAACAAAAAAAATTAAAAAAATTAAATATCCCAATCTCTGATGATCCCCAATGCACCATCAAATCCATTATCACCAAATGGAAAGAACATGGTACCCCAACAAACCTGCCAAGAGAGGGCTGAAACTCTCAGAACAGGCAAGGAGGACATTAATCAGAGAGGCAGCACAAAGACCAAAAGGTAACCCTGAAGGAGCTGCTGAGTTCCCAAGCAGAGACTGGAGTATCTTTCCATACAAGCACAATAATCCGTAACAATAATCCGTACACTCCATAGAGGTGGCCTTTATGGAAGTGTGGGCAGAAAAAAAAAAAGCCTTTACTTCCACTCAAAAATTGTAAGGCTCGTTTTGAGTTTGCCATAAGACAAGTTGGAGACTCCCCAAATGTATGGAGGGAGGTGCTGTGGTCAGATGAGACCAAAATTGAACTTTTTGGCCACCAATGTAAGTGCCATGTCTTGCCACAAACCAACATACAGTTGTGCTCAAAAGTTTACATACCCCAGCAGAATGTTTTCACTTTCTTAGCCTTTTTTCAGAGAATTTGAATGATAACACTGAAACCTTTTCTCCACTCATGGTTAGTGGTTGGGTGAAGCCATTTATTGATAAACTACTGTGTTATCTCTTAAATCAGAATGACAACCCAAAACATCCAAATGACCCTGATCAAAAGTTCACATAACCTGGTGATTTTGGCCTGATAACATGCACAGAAGGTTGACACAAATGGGTTTGAATGGCTCCTAAAGGTACCATCCTCACCTGTGACCTGTTTGCTTGTCAGACAGACTCTTGCATCTTTCATCCAGCCACTGACGTTTCTGGATTGTGAGTCATGGGAAAAGCAAAAGAATTGTCAACGGATCTATGGGAAAAGGTAGTTGAACTGTATAAAACAGAAAAAAGGATACAAAAAGATATCCAAGGAATGGATAATGCCAGTCAGCAGCGTTCAAACTGTGATCAACAAATGGAAAAATCAGGGGCACTGTAAAAACAAAACCACGGTCAGGTAGGCCAACAAAAAAAATCATCCACAGCTGCTAGGAAAATTGTTCGGGATGCAAAGAAAAACCCACAAAGAACATCAGATGAAATACTGGACTCTCTGAAAACTAGCGGTGTGGCTGTTTCAAGATGCACAATAAGGAGGCACTTGAAGAAAATGGGCTGAATGGTCGAGTCTTCAGAAGAAAGCCAATACTTTGCAAATGCCACAAAGTATCTCGCCTATAATATGTAAAACAGCACAGAGACAAGCCTCAAAACTTCTGGAACAAGGTAATTTGGAGTAATGAGACCAAAATTGAAATTTTTGGCCACAACCATAAACCTTACATTTGGAGAGAGATCAACAAGGCCTATGATGAAAGGAATACCATTCCTACTGTAAAGCAAGGAGGTGGATCGCTGATGTTTTGGGGATGTCTGAGCTATAAAAGGCACAGGAAACTTGGTCAAAGTTGAAGGAAAGATGAATATATCACTTTATCAGCAAATTCTGGAGGCAAATTTGCAATCATCTGCCCAGAAGCTGCAAATGAGATGTACTTGGATGTTCCAAAATGACAACGATCTAAAACACAAGGCCAAGAGGACCTGTAATTGGCTACAGCAGAACAAAAAGTGAGGGTTCTGGAGTGACCATCTCAGTCTCCTGACGTCAATATCATTGAGCCATTCTAGGGAGATCTCAAGAGCGCAGTTCATGCTAGACAGCCCAGGAATTTACGGGAACTGGAGGCTTTTTGCCAAGAAGAGTGGGCAGCTTTACCATCTGAGAAAATAAAGAACCTCATCCACAACTACCACAAAAAACTTCAAGCTGTCATTGATGTTAGAGGGGGCAATACACAGTATTAAGAAATGGGGTATGTAAACTTTTGATCAGTGTCATTTGGATGTTTTGGGTTGTCATTATGATTTAAAAAGAAAAAACACAGTAGTTTGATAATAAATGTCTTCACCCAACCACTAACCATGAGTGGAGAAAATGTTTTGGGGTTATCATTCATATTCTCTGAAAAAAGGCCAAGAAAGCAAAAATTCTGCTGGCGTACGTAAACTTTTGAGCACAACTCTAGCTCATCACTCCAAGAACACCATCCCCACAGTGAAACATGGTAGTGGCTGCATCATGCTATGGGGATGCTTTTCGACAGCAGGTAAAGGGAAAATGGTCCAAGTCCAGATGGGTGGTGCGAAATACACAGGGATATTATTGAACAAAACCTGCTTCAGTCTGCCAGTGATTTGAGACTGGCACAGAGATTGACCTACCAACAATACAGTAACCTAAAGCATACTGCTAAAGCAACACGTGTAATATTTTGGAATGGCCGAGTCACAGCTCAGACCTTAAGGCTAAGTGCACACGTAGATTTTCCTCCTGCGGATTTTTCCGCACAGATTTGAAGAAATCCGCAGGTCAAATGACCTGCATTTTTCATACGGATTTCTTCCTTTTTTATTGCGGTTTTTGTGCGGTTTTCCACTGTGGTTTTCCCCCTGCGGATATGGAGAATGGAGCAGGTGGAAAACCGCACAAAAGAAGTGACATGCTGCATTTTTTGTACCGCACAAAAACCGCGCGGAAAAAACCACAGCGGGTTTTTTTTTTTTGCATTGATTTACATTGTACTGTAAATCACTTTGCGGATCTGCAGCGTTTCTGCGCGGTAAAATCCGCTGCGGATCTGCAGGAAAAATGCATCGTGTGTACATGGCCTAAGCCAAAGGAGAATCTGTGGTCAGACTTGGAGATTGCTGTTCACCAGAGGAAACCATCTAACTGGAAGGAGCTGGAACAGTTATGCCTTGAGGAATGGGCAAAAATCCAAGTGGCAAAAGGAGACCCTACAAAGTACTGACTTTAGGGGGATGAATACATACGCACATGCCAATTTTTTCAAAGCATGGAATGAAAGGTTTGTAGATGGTTTCTGGGTTTGCCGACAGTTAATGAGACTTATATCCCAGGATATAAAACAAAATGGTGGTTTATTCTACGCGCTTCAAAGTAGAAATGACTTCATCAGGAAAGACCGCAAGTATAACGCAAAAACAGCAAAGGTATCGTTTAAATAGCAATGGAGGTTTCAAACATGGATGCCAAAAACACATGACGTCAAAGTTCGGTCAGGTACCACATGGGATGGCACATGACATATGTGATATGCAGAGAGGAAAAAAAAAAAAAGAGATCATGCCAATTTTTTGTTATTTGACCAAAGAAATTTAATTTATGCCTATATTTTTTTGACTGTACCAACTTAGACTATTTAGCGCTGATGCATCACACAAGACGGATTACAAAAATATTTCAACATCGGTTGTAGTGTAATAAAACAGGGGGTGAATACCTTTGCAAGTCACTGGGTGTGGGATGTGTGTCTGTACAATTGTGGCCAAAAGTATTGACACCCCTGCAATTCTGTCAGATAATACTCAGTTTCTTCCTGAAAATGATTGCAATCACAAATTTTTTGGTATTCTTATCTTCATTTAATTTGTCTTAAATGAAAAAACACAAAAGAGAATGAAGCAAAAAGCAAAACATTGATCATTTCATACAAAACTCCAAAAATGGGCCAGACAAAAGTATTGGCACCCTCAGCCTAATACTTGGTTGCACAACTTTTAGCCAAAATAACTGCCACCAACCGCTTCCGGTAACCATCAATGAGTTTCTTACAATGCCCTGCTGGAATTTTAGACCATTCTTCTTTGGCAAACTGCTCCAGGTCCCTGATATTAGAAGGGTGCCTTCTCCAAACTGCCATTTTTAGATCTCTCCACAGGTGTTCTATGGGATTCAGGTCTGGACTCATTGCTGGCCACCTTAGAAGTCTCCAGTGCTTTCTCTCAAACCTTTTTCTAGTACTTTTTGAAGTGTGTTTTGGGTCTTTGTCCTGCTGGAAGACCCATGACCTCTGAGGGAGACCCAGCTTTCTCACACTGGGCCCTACATTATGCTGCAAAATTTGTTGGTAGTCTTCTGACTTCATAATGCCATGCACACGGTCAAGCAGTCCAGTGCCAGAGGCAGCAAAGCAACCCCAAAACATCAGGGAACCTCCGCCATGTTTGACTGTAGGGACCGTGTTCTTTTCTTTGAATGCCTCTTTTTTTTCTCCTGTAAACTCTATGGTGATGCAGTTGTGTCAATACTCTTGGCCACAACTGTATATGGGAGGGGGAAAAACTTTTCAAGATGGGTGGTGACCATGGCGGCCATTTTGAAGTCGGCCATTTTGGATCGAACTTTATTTTTTCCAATGGGAAGAGGGTCATGTGACACATCAAACTTATTGAGAATTTCAAAAGAAAAACAATGGTGTGCTTGGTTTTAACGTAACTTTATTCTTTCATGAGTTATTTACAAGTTTCTCTTTGTTTACAGCCATTGACATGTCGCAGAGGTTAACACGTGAGGAGCAGATAGAAACTGTTGATGTCTGGTGAACACAGTACCCGAGTCATTGCAGCAGATTTCAATGCAAGACAGGGGCCCACCCTGCATATACCGGGGCTATGTGGGATCTCATACTGTATTGTAGGGAGGCTGTGTATAAGATCATACCGTATAGGATGCTCATACTGTATATACAGTGGGGGAAATAAGTATTTGATCCCTTGCTGATTTTGTAAGTTTGCCCACTGACAAAGACATGAACAGTCTATAATTTATGGGAAGGTTAATTTTAACATTGAGGGATAGAATATCAAAACTAAACTCCAGAAAATCAGATTGTATAAATTATATAAATGTATTTGCATTTTGCAGTGAGAAATAAGTATTTGATCCCTCTGGCAAACAAGACTTAATACTTGGTGGCAAAACCCTTGTTGGCAAGCACAGCAGTCAGATGTTTTTTGTAGTTGATGATGAGGTTTGCGCACATGTCAGGAGGAATTTTGGTCCACTCCTCTTTGCAGATCATCTCTAAATCAGTAAGATTTTGAGGCTGTCGCTTGGCGACTCGGAGCTTCAACTCCTTCCATAAGTTTTCTATGGGATTAAGGTCTGGAGACTGGCTAGGTCACTCCATGACCTTAATGTGCTTCTTTTTGAGCCACTCCTTTGTTGCTTTGACTGTAAGTTTTGGATCATTGTCGTGCTTGAAGAACCAGCCTCACCCCATTTTAATGTCCTGGTGGTGGGAAGGAGGTTGTCACTCAGGATTTTACGGTACATGGCTCCATGCATTCTCCCATTGATGCGGTGTAGTAGTCCTGTGCCCTTAGCAGAGAAACACTCCCAAAGCATGTTTCCACCTCCATGCATGACAGTGGGGATGGTGTCCTTTGGGTCATAGACATCATTTCTCTTCCTCCAAACACGGTGAGCCGAGTTAATGCCAAAGAGCTCAATTTTTGTCTCACATGACCACAGCACCTTCTTCCAACCACTCACAGAAATATCCAGGTGTTCACTGGCAAAATTCAGACGGGCCTGCACATGTGCCTTCTTGAGCAGGGGGACCTTGCGGGCTCTGAAGGATTTTAAGCCTTTACGGCGTAATGTGTTACCAATGTTTTTTTTGGTGTCTTTGGTCCCAGCTGCCTCGAGATCATTAACAAGTTTCCCCCCTTGTGTAGTTTTTAGGCTGATCTCTCACCTTCCTCATGATCAAGGATACCCCAAAAGGTGAGATTTTGCATGGTGCCCCAGATCGATGTCGATTGACTGTCATTTTGTATTTCTTCCATTTTCTTACTATTGCACCAACAGTTGTCTCCTTCTCACCCAGCGTCTTATGGTTTTGTAGCCCATTCCAGCTTTGTGCAGGTCTATGATCTTGTCGCTGACATACTTCTAAAGCTCTTTGGTCTTGCCCATGTTGTACAGTCATGGCCAAAAGTTTTGAGAATGACACAAATATTAATTTTTACAAAGTCTACTGCTTCATTTTTTCTAATGGCAATTTGCATATACTCCAGAATGTTATAAAGAGTGATCAGCTTAACAGCAATTACTTGCAAAGTCAATATTTGCCTAGAAAATTAACTTTATCCCCCAAAACACATTTCAACATCATTGCAGCCCTGCCTTAAAAGGACCAGCTAACATCGTTTCAGTGATTGCTCCATTAACACAGGTGTGGGTGTTGATGAGGACAGGGCTGGAGATCAATCTGTCATGATTAAGTAAGAATGACACCACTGGACACTTTAAAAGGAGGCTGGTGCTTGGCATCATTGTTTCTCTTCTGTTAACCATGGTTATGTCTAAAGAAACACGTGCAGTCACCATTGCACTGCACAAAAATGGCCTAACAGGGAAGAGTATCGCAGCTAGAAAGATTGCACCTCAGTCAACAATCTATCGCATCATCAAGAACTTCAAGGAGAGAGGTTCCCTTGTTGCCAAAAAGGCTCCAGGGCGCCCAAGAAAGACCAGCAAGCGCCAGGACCGTCTCTTAAAAGTTGTTTCAGCTGCGGGATCGGGCTACCAGCAGTGCAGAGCTTGCTCAAGAATGGCAGCAGGCAGGTGTGCGTGCATCTGCACGCACTGTGAGGCAGAGACTCTTGGAGCAAGGCCTGGTCTCAAGGAGGGCAGCAAAGAAGCCACTTCTCTCCAGAAAAAACATCATGGACAGACTGATATTCTGCAAGAGGTACAGGGAGTGGACTGCTGAGGACTGGGTAAAGTCATTTTCTCTGATGAATCCCCTTTTTGAATGTTTGGGACATCTGGAAAACGGCTTATTCGGAGAAGACCAGGTGAGCGCTACCACCAGTCTTGTCTCATGCCAACTGTCAAGCATCCTGAAACCATTCATGTGTGGGGTTGCTTCTCAGCCAAGGGAATGGGCTCTCTCTCAGTCTTGCCTAAAAACACAGCCATGAATAAAGAATGGTACCAGAATGTCCTCCAAGAGCAACTTCTCCCAACCGTCCAAGAGCAGTTTGGCGATCAACAATGCCTTTTTCAACATGATGGAGCACCTTGCCATAAAGCAAAGGTGATAACTAAATGGCTCAGGGAACAAAACAGAGATTTTGGGACCATGGCCTGGAAACTCCCCAGATCTTAATCCCATTGAGAACTTGTGGTCAATCATCAAGAGACGGGTGGACAAACAAAAACCTTCAAATTTAGACAATAAAAGCATTGATTTTGCAACAATGGACTGCTATCAGTCAGGATTTGATCCAGAAGTTGATTGAGAGCATGCCAGGGAGAATTGCTGAGGTCCTGAAGAAGAAGGGTCAACACTGCAAATATTGACTTGCTGCATTAACTCATTCTGTCAATATAACCTTTTGTTACTCATAATATGATTGCAATTATATTTCTGTATGTGATAAAAACATCTGACAAACACACATAAAAACCAGAGGCCAGCAGATCATGTGAAAATATAATATTTGTGTCATTCTCAAAACTTTTGGCCATGACTGTAGAGGTTAGAGTCTGACTGATTAATTGAGTCTGTGGACATGAGAGTCTTTTATAAAGGCGACTATGTAGGACAGCTGTCTAATGCTGGTAATGAGTTTATTAGGAGCGTCTAACTGGTCTGTAGGCGCCAGAACTCTTAGGCTATGTGTGCAAGTTGCAGAAATGCTGCGGAAATGTTCGCAGCATTTCCGCAACTCCCTACCATGGGTAAAACGCATGCGTTTTCCCACAAAACACAAGCGTTTTTAACTTGCAGAATGCTTGCGGTTTCCATGCATCGCTTGGAAAGTGATTGACAGGTTGATCACACTTGTCAAGCATAGTACTGGACAAGTGTGACCAACTTTTTACTATTGAGGTCGCCTATGCAGCATCAATAATAAAAGATAGAATGTTAAAAATAAAAAAAAAATAAAAAATAGGGATATACTCACCTCCTGGCGGCCCCCGGATTCGTCCCGGCAGTCAGCGACGCTGCCGGCAACTTCCAGTCCCAGTGATGCCTTGCGACAATGACCTCTAATGACACAGCATCACACAAAAGCTCTACATCAGAGGTCATTCGCGCAATGCATCCCTGGGAACGGAAGATGCCGGCAGCGTGGCTGAGAGGCGGGAAGGACTCCGGTGGCCACCAGAAGGGGAGTATATCCCTATTTTTTATTTTAATTCTATTTTTTACAGGTTTATGGTACGCAGGGCATGGAGGAGAGTCTCCTCTCCTCCAGACCCTGGGTACCATCCGCACATGAAGCGCTCACTTTACGCATGGTGGGCATAGCCACATGCGTAAAGTGAGCGCTTAAATGCAATTCTATGGCGGCGAAATCGCCACGATTACACAGAAATAATTAATATGCTGCGGATTTTACCGCTATGCGATTCCGCAGCTGTAAAATCCGCAGCACGGGCACAGCAATTGCGGAATCCCAGAGGATTGCATGGGGGTGCGTTTTATTAGCATTTAAGGGTTTCCGTTGCGGTGGAAACGCATAAAAACCGCAACGTGGGCACACAGCCTAAATTGTTGCTAGAGGATCAAATACTTATTGCTCACTGCAAAATTCAAATAAATTTATATAAATTTAGAAAATGTGGTTTTCTGGATTTTATTTTGGATATTGTATCTCTCAATGTTAAATTAACCTTCCCTAGAAATTATAGACTGTAAGTTTGCCCACTGACAAACATGAACAAAATCAGCAAGGGATCAAAACACTAATTTCCCCCACTGTATGGTGTCTATATGTTATCTGGTGAAAGGTGTTATAGCATATAGATGGAACCAGGCCTAGTGTCTTTGATCATCTATCATCCCCTGGTGTACTGACCAGCTGCTAATTTATCCTAAACCAGCTCCCACAATTCCCCTCACCTGACCCTGTAGTGAGCCCAATAAATTTAGAAGCATTCTAGGGGGGGGCACGCGTCCCTTCAGCAAAGTATCCCTGTAGCTAAGTATTCAGAAGCAGCAGTTAATTCATTGGCAGTTAGGGCAGAAGTCACGTTACCCACAGTCTGAACTCCATTTTAGCCATGTGCTTTATTTCTATCTTCCTTTGTGCCCTTGCTATCCACGTTCACTGTCCCTTCACCACTCATCCACATCAGCCCCTCTCTACTTGCCTCTCCCACGTACAGCTCCCATGCATTTCTCACCCTCCTGAAAAACCTCAGTCCATCTTGCCCAAAGATATCACACAAAAACCATGTCACAATTCCAAGAACTACTTGCTCTTTCTCCTGCTACTTATTTCAGGGGATATCTCCCCCAACCCTGATCCACCCTCCACCAACCTCAACCCCTCCCCCACTTCACAACAAAACCTTTCTAACCTTATTAATATTACTTGCACTCCCTCATCTCCTTTTAATAGTGCACTCTGGAATCCACGGTCTGTATGTAATAAGCTTCCTTTCCTGCACAACTACTTTATCAACAACTCTCTTAATCTGTTGGCCCTCACTGAAACCTGGATTCAGGATTCTGACACTGTCTCCTCTGCTGCCATTTCCCATGGTGGCTTATAATTCACCCATTCCTCGAGACCCACAAACAGACCTGGTGGTGGAGTCGGCATACTCCTGTCCCCACAATGCACTTTCCAAGTCATCCCCCCCAGTTCCATCACTTTCTGACCTTTCTTTAGAGGTCCACATCATCAGGCTCTTCCATCCCCTCTCCCTCAGAGTAGCGGTCATATGCTATCCACCAGGCTCACCCACCCACTTTCTTGGCCATTTCTTTGCCTGGCTGCTGCACTTAATCTCCTCAGAACTCCCAACCCTTATCCTGGGAGACTTCAACATCCCCATTAACAGCCCCACTTCCACATCTGCATCCCAGCTTCTATCACTAACCACTTCTCTCAGCCTCTTACAGCTCTCAACCTCTGAGACACACAAAGACGGTAACACCCTGGACCTAGTCTTTGCCCAACTCTGTCCAATATCCTACCTATATAACTCACAGCTTCCCCTCTCTGACCACAACATTCTCTCCTTCAAGCTCACAAATCCTTGCCCACCCCAGCACACTCCTACCTACCACATATTCAGAAATTTACAAGCGCTCATACACTTTCAGACTCCCTACACTCATCACTGTCACCAATCTCTTTTTCCTGTCCTGATCTGGCTGTGCACCATTACGACACTCTTAGAAGCACCCTTGACCAAGTAGCTCCCCTCACACTCAGAACTTACAAACACAGAGTAAAACAGCCTTGGCTCACATCGCAAACTCGACTTCTCCAGCGATGCTCTAGAAGTGCTGAACGCTTATGGAGGAAAACCCGCACATCAGAAGACTTCATCCACTACAAATTTATGTTAAGAACCTATAACTCTGCCCTTCACCTCGCCAAACAGACCTACTACACCACCCTGATCTCACTAGCCAACAACCCAAAAAAACTTTTTGACACCTTTCACTCTCTCCTCAGGCCAAAAGCACAAGCCCCTATCACAGACATTTGTGCCGATGACCTGGCCTCCCACTTCACAGAGAAAATAGAGAATATCCATCAGGAAATCTGCTTCCAGCCACCAAGTGCTGTGAGTTCATCCCTTCCTGCATCTCCCCTGGCTCACTCTCCACATTTGATCCCATCACAGAAGAAGAAGTTTCCAGGCTCCTCTCTTCTGACTACATGCACTACAGACCCCATTCCCTCACATCTCCTCCAGTCTCTCTCCAGTTGTCACTACTCACCTAACTGCAATCTTTAATCTCTCCCTCTCCTCGGGCATTTTCCCCTCCTCCTTCAAACACTATCATTACTCCATTATTAAAGAAATCCGCTCTTGACCCATCCTGAACAAATAACTACAGACCAGTCTCCAATCTCCCCTTCATCTCTAAACTCTTGGAGCGCCTAGTCTACTCCCACCTTACCCATTACCTCGCTACTCACTCCCTCTTAGACCCTGCAAATTCGACTGAAACTGCACTCAAAGTTACCAGTGACCTTCTGACAGCAAAATGTAACAATGACCACTCTCTGCTCATTCTTATTGACCTTTCTGCAGCTTTCAACACTGTTGACCACTGTCTCCTACTCTCTAGGCTCCAGTCACTAGGCATTAAGGACATCGCTCTCTACTGGTTCTCTTCCTATCTCTCTGACCGCTCCTTCAGTGTTTTGTTCGCTGGCTCCACGTCATCTCCTCTTCCTCTCGCTGTCGGGGTACCTCAGGGCTCAGTCCTTGGCCTCCTTCTCTTCTCTCTCTACACGGACCCAATTGGACAGACCATCAGCAGATTTGGCTTTCAGTACCATCTTTATGCTGATGACACACAACTATGTCATTCCCCGACCTTACCCCCGCGGTACTACAGAACGCCAGTGACTGTCTGTCCACAGTCTCCAACATCATGTCCGCCCTGTATCTGAAACTCAACCTTTCCAAAACAGAACTTCTTCTGCTCCCGCCATCTACTAACCTTCCTAAACCTGACATTTCCCTCTCCGTGGGTGGCACCAGACACGCTGTCTGGGTGTTATGTTTGACACCAATCTCTCCTTCACCTCCCATATACAAACTCTTGCCCCTTACACCTAAAGAATCCGCACCTTTCTCACCATGGAAACAAAAAACCCTCACTGTCGCCCTGATCCACTCCCGCCTGGTCTACTGTAATGCTTTATTAATTGGCCTCCCCCTCACTTGACTTTCCCTTCTCCAGTCTAGGGAATGTGTCACCTCATTTTTGGCCTATGAGATGTGGCCACCGCCATCAGGGGCTTACCTATAGCATTCTGTAATGCTGTAGATAAGTGCCCGATGTAACCTGAACGATAAGAAAAACGAGTTAGATTATACTCACCCGGGGGTCCGGTCCGATGGGTGTCGCGGTCTGGTCCGGCGCCTCTTCTAGCTTTGACGTCCTCCTCCTTACTTCTGCTGCGGCTCATGTGCAGGCATACTTTATCTGCCCTATTGAGGGCAGAGTAAAGTACTGCAGTGCGCAGGCGCCGGACCTCTCTGACCTTTCCCGGGACCTGCACACTGCAGTACTCTACTCTGCCCTCAATAGGGGAGATAAAGTGCGCCTGCGCAGGAGCAGAGGGAGAGTGTGAAAGCAAAAATCATTGCTAGAAGATACAGTAGGAGACGCCAGACCGGACCGCGACACCCATCGGATCGGACCGCCCCCGGGTGAGTATAATCTAACTCGTTTTTCTTATCTTTCAGGTTACACTGGGGGCTTATCTACAGCATTACAGAGTGGTGTAGGTAAGCCCCTGATGGCGGAGGCCGCATCTTATATGCCAAAAATGAGGTGACAGATTCCCTTTAATGCAGCAGCCAGGGTCGTCCACCTGGCTAATCGGTACTCTGACGCGTCCGCTCTTCGACAGTCATTGCACTGGCTGCCCATTCATAATAGGATACAATTTAAATGGCTTGTCCTCACCCACAAAACTCTCCACAGTGCAGCACCCCCCTACATCTCCACCCTCATTTCTATCACCCTACCCGTCCTCTCCACTGTGCGGCCCCCCTACATCTCCCTCACTTCTATTTATCGGTGTACCCGCACGTTACGCTCCGCAAGCGACTTTCGACTAACCTCTGCACTAATCCATACCTTCTACTCACAGCTCCAAGACTTCTCTCACGTTGCACCAATCATCTGGAATGTTCTACCCCAACTTACACAGTTTTAGGCGCTCCCTCAAAACACTTTAGAGCGGCCTATCACGTTCCCTAATGAAAGTGTGTGTATATTATTTAATATCAGTGTGTGTAGCCCATTCACTATCTGAGAATAACCCTCCATCAAACTCCACCTCACCCAACAGCACCACAAATACTGGCTGGTGACTAGCTCATTCAGCCTTTATCCATCCCCCATTCCCTCAAGATGGCTGGACCACCATTGTAAATACACACCTGTACTTTGCGTCTCCCCCACCGCATTGTAGATTGTAAGATCTCACGAGCAGGGGCGGCTTATTTTGCGTTAATTATCGTATTATCTTTACCGTTGTTACTCATGACTGTTGTGTATAAACGGTAAAGCGCTTTTCTCGAGCCTTATGAGACTATTTTCAGGCTTGAGAAAGGCCATTTGGCCGAAGCGTTGCTCTGTTTTTGTCTCCTCACTGCTGTGAAGTTTTTAATATTCTGGAATAAATTACATTGGATTTTTACAAGGATCTCTATGGGGCTCATACTGTATATAGGGGGCTATGTGGGGGCTCATACTGCATATAGGGGGCTATGTGGGGGCTTATACTGTATATAGGGGCAGAGCGTGGGCTCATGCTGTATATAGGAGTGCTGTATAGGGACTCATACTTTATGTGAGCCATGTGTAGCTCATAGTGTATATAGAGTGTATATAGAGAGGCAGCGTATGAGCTCAGACTGTATATACAATTGTGGCCAAAAGTATTGACACCCCTGCAATTCTGTCAGATAATGCTCAGTTTCTTCCTGAAAATGATTGCAAACACAAATTCTTTGGTATTATTATCTTCATTTAATTTGTCTTAAATGAAAAAACACAAAAGAGAATGAAGCAAAAAGCAAAACATTGATCATTTCACACAAAACTCCAAAAATGGGCCAGACAAAAGTATTGGCACCCTCAGCCTAATACTTGGTTGCACAACCTTTAGCCAAAATAACTGCGACCAACCGCTTCCGGTAACCATCAATGAGTTTCTTACAATACTCTGCTGGAATTTTAGACCATTCTTCTTTGGCAAACTGCTCCAGGTCCCTGATATTTGAAGGGTGCCTTCTCCAAACTGCCGTCTCTCATGTAGCCCCTCGGGAAAATTAAATTGCCCACCTCTGATCTACATCAAAGAGACTGTGCTTAACCAACATAAGTCTGGGGTAGAAAAATCATCTGAAAGGTTTTAACGCCACCTCTCTCTTCCACCATCTTTCTCCTCCTCACCGCCACCTCTCTCCTCCTCCTCCTCACCGCCACCTCTCTCCTCCTCCTCCTCACCGCCACCTCTCTTCTCCTCCTCCTCCTCACCGCCACCTCTCTTCTCCTCCTCCTCCTCACCGCCACCTCTCTCCTCCTCCTCACCGCCACCTCTCTCCTCCTCCTCCTCCTCCTCACCGCCACCTCTCTCCTCCTCCTCCTCCTCCTCACCGCCACCTCTCTCCTCCTCCTCCTCGCCGCCACCTCTCTCCTCCTCCTCCTCGCCGCCACCTCTCTCCTCCTCGCCGCCACCTCTCTCCTCCTCCTCCTCGCCGCCACCTCTCTCCTCCTCCTCCTCGCCGCCACCTCTCTCCTCCTCCTCCTCGCCGCCACCTCTCTCCTCCTCCTCCTCGCCGCCACCTCTCTCCTCCTCCTCCTCGCCGCCACCTCTCTCCTCCTCCTCCTCGCCGCCACCTCTCTCCTCCTCCTCCTCGCCGCCACCTCTCTCCTCCTCCTCCTCGCCGCCACCTCTCTCCTCCTCCTCCTCGCCGCCACCTCTCTCCTCCTCCTCCTCGCCGCCACCTCTCTCCTCCTCCTCCTCGCCGCCACCTCTCTCCTCCTCCTCCTCGCCGCCACCTCTCTCCTCCTCCTCCTCACCGCCACCTCTCTCCTCCTCCTCCTCACCGCCACCTCTCTCCTCCTCCTCCTCACCGCCACCTCTCTCCTCCTCCTCCTCACCGCCACCTCTCTCCTCCTCCTCCTCACCGCCACCTCTCTCCTCCTCCTCCTCACCGCCACCTCTCTCCTCCTCCTCCTCACCGCCACCTCTCTCCTCCTCCTCCTCACCGCCACCTCTCTCCTCCTCCTCCTCACCGCCACCTCTCTCCTCCTCCTCCTCCTCACCGCCACCTCTCTAAAAATAAATAGCAACAACAGCCATAAAATGAAACAAGATTTATAATCAAAATGTAAAGTAACCTCAACTCTATGTTGTATTAATACATGTCAATTTGGAAAAAAAAAATAATAACTGAACAGTCACATACTGTACATATTCTATGCTTTTATTTTTAGTTAATTTTCTGCTAAGCCGGTACATTAGCTTTTCCAATTTCAAGTAAAAGATAGGAAAATAGAAAATGAATAAAGATTAATTATAATATAGTAAACATTTTTAAGGCAAAATAAGGGAATGGTTTAAAAATCAGGTTTTAATGTTAAATTAGTTTTTAAACATTTTTGACAATGTTGTATTTCTCCACATCACACTTTAACCCCTTTCTGACATCCGACGTACTATCCCGTCCATGGTACCCGGGCCCCTATGCCCATGGACGGGACAGTACGTCTACTGCGATCAGCGGCGCCCACGTGGTGAGCGCCGCTGATCGCGGCCGGGTGTCAGCTGATTATCACAGCTGACACCCGGCACTATGTGTCAGGGGCGGTCACGGACCGCCCCCGACACGTTAACCCCTTGCACACCGTGATCAAACATGATCGCGGTGTACCGGGAGTTAAAGGGAAGCATTGGCAGGGAGGGGGCTCCCTCCGTGCTTCCCTGAGCCCCCCACGACAGCGCAATGTGCAGCGCTGCTGCGGGGGGCTCCTTTCCTGCAGGCCCCCAAATCCAAGATGGCGACGGGGGCCTTCGGGGGCCTGCAGGAAGCTGGCTTCCTCAGTGCCTGCAAAGCGCAGGTAAGAGGAAGCCTTCTGCACTGCCTGTGACAGATCGCTGATCTGTCACAGTGATCTGTGATGTGACAGATCAGCGATCTGTCACAGGACAGTGATGTCCCACCTGGGACTATTTAATAAAGTTAAAAAAAAAAATAAAAAAAAGTGTTAAAATAAATTAGAAATTAGAATATTCCCCCAAATAAATCCATTTTTTGGAAATAAAAAAAAAAAAACAAACAATAAAAGTACACATATTAGGTATCGCCGCATCCGTAACGACCCGCCCTATAAAACTATCCTATTAGTTAACCCCTTTAGCGAACCCCTTAAAAAATAAAAATACAAAACGAAGCAAAAAAATAATGATTTATTATCATACCGCCAAACAAAAAGTGCAATAACGCGCGATCAAAAAGACGCATATAAATATCCATGGTACCGCTGAAAATGTCATCTTGTCCCGCAAAAAACGAGCCGCCACACAGCATCATCAGCGAAAAAATAAAAAAGTTATAGCTCGCAGAATAAAGTGATGCAAAAATAATTATTTTTTATATAAAAGTTTTCATTGCATAAAACCGACAAAACATAAAAAAAAAAAAAAGACCTAAATAAGGTATCGCTGTAACCGTACTGACCCGAAGAATAAAACCGCTTTATCAATTTTACTGCACGCGGAACGGTGTAAACGCACCCCCCCAAAAGAAATTCATGAAACGCTGGTTTTTGTTCATTCTGCGTCCCAAAAATCGGAATAAAAAGCGATCAAAAAAGTCACGTGCGCGAAAATGGTACCAATAAAAACGTCAACTCGTCCTGCAAAAAATAAGACCTCACATGACTCGGTGGGTCAAAATACGGAAAAATTATAGCTCTCAATATGTGGTGATGCAAAAACTATTTTTACAATAAAAAGCGTCTTTTAGCGTGCGACAGCCGCCAAACATAAAAACCGCCATAAATAGTAAATCAAACCCCCCGTTATCACCCCCTTAGTTAGGGAAAAATAATAAAATAAAAAAAAATGTATTTATTTCCATTTGGGTTAGGGCTAGGGTTAGGGCTGAGATTAGGGTTAGGGGTGTGTTGGGGTTCGGGTTGGAGTTAAAATTGGGGGTTTCCGCTGTTTGGGCACATCAGGTGCTCTCCAAATGCAACATGGCGTCTGATCTCAATTCCAGCCAATTCTGAGTTGAAAAAGTCAAATGGTGCTCCTTCCCTTCCAAGCTCTGCCATGCGCCCAAACAGTGTTTTACCCCCAAATGTAGGGTATCAGCCTACTCAGGACAAATTGCAAAACAATTTTTGGGGTCCAATTTCTCCTGTTACCCTTAGGAAAATAAAAAATTGGGGGCAAAAATATCATTTGTGGAAAAAATGATTTTTTTATTTTCACGTCCGAGCGTTATAAGCTTCTGTGAAGCACTTGGGGGTTCAAAGTGCTCACCACACATCTAGATAAGTTCCGTGGGGGGTCTAGTTTCCAAAATGGGGTCACTTGTGGGGAGTTTCAATAGTTTAGGTTCATCAGGGGCTCTCCAAAGGCAACATGACACCCGCAGACCATTCCATCAAAGTCTGCATTCCAAAACGTCACTGCTTCCCTTCCGAGCCCCGACGTGTGTCCATACAGTAGTTTTCTCCCACATATGGGGTGTCAGCATACTCATGACAAATTGGACAACAACTTTTGGGGTCCAATTTCGCCTGTTACCCTTGGGAAAATAAAAAAAAATGGTGACTAAAAGATCATGTTTGTGGAAAAAATACGATATTTTTATTTTCACGCCCGGGCGTTATAAACTTCTGTGAAGCACTGGGGGGTTCAAAGTTCTCACCACACATCTAGATAAGTTCCTTGGGGGGTCTAGATTCCAAAATGGTGTCATTTGTGGGGGGTTTCCACTGTTTTGGTACATCAGGGTTTTTGCAATCGCGACATGATGTCCGATCTCAATTCCAGCCAAAAACGTCAAATGGCGCTGCTTCCCTTCCGAGCTCTGCCATGCGCCCAAATAGTGGTTTACCCCCACATGTGGGGTATCAGCGTACTCAGGACAAATTGCACAATAACTTTTAGGGTCCTGTTACCCTTGGGAAAATAAAAATTGGGGTGAAAAGATCATTTTTGTGGAAAAAATATGATTCTTTAATTGTACCGCTGTACGTTATAAACTTCTGTAAAGCCCTTGTGGGTTCAAAGTTCTCACCACACATCTAGATAAGTTCCTTGGGGGGTCTAGTTTCCAAAATGGGGTCACTTGTAGGGGGTTTCCACTGTTTAGGTACATCAGGGGCTCTCCAAACGTGACATGGCGCCCGATCTGAATTCCAGCCAATTTTGCATTGAAAAAGTCAAACGGCGCTCCTTCCATTCTGAGCTCTGCTATGCGCCGAAACAGTCGTTCCCCCCCACAAATCAGGTATCAGCGTACTCAGGACAAATTGTACAATAACTTTTGCAGTCCAATTTCTCCTGTTACCCTTGGTAAAATAAAAAAAAATGAACCTGAAGTATTTTTTTTGTGAAAAAAAGTTAGATGTTCATTTTTTTTTAAATATTCAAAAAAATTCCTGTGATGCACCTAAAGGGTTAATAAACTTCTTGAATGTGGTTTTGAGCACCTTAAGGGGTGCAGTTTTTAGAATGGTGTCACTTTTGGGTATTTTCTATCATATAGACCCCTCAAAGTGGCTTCAAATGTGATGTGGTCCGTAAAAATAAAATGGTGTTGTAAAAATGAGAAATCGCTGGTCAATTTTTAACCCTTATAACTTCCTAACAAAAAAAAATTTTGGTTCCAAAATTGTGCTGATGTAAAGTAAACATGTGGGAAATGTTAGTTATCAAGTTTTTTGTGTGCCGTATCTCTGTGATTTAAGGGCATAAAAATTCAAAGTTGGAAAATTGCGAAATTTTCAAAATTTTCGCCAAATTTCCGTTTTTCCTCACAAATAAACGCAAGTTATTTGAATGAAATTTTACCACTAACATGAAGTACAATATGTCACGAGAAAACAAGGTCAGAATCACCGGGATCCATGGAAGCGTTCCAGAGTTATGACCTCATAAATGTACAGTGGTCAGAATTGTAAAAATTGGCCCGGTCATGAACGTGCAAACCACCCTTGGGGGTGAAGGGGTTAAAAATTAAATACGTCTTCATATTCAAACTTCAGGAAATACACATATACATTAGAAGCAATAGACAAACAGAGAAATCATTTGTACTGAAGCATCTAATGAAAGTGTAAAGGTTATTGTGAAGGGGAGGAGGAGGAGGTGAGCTGTGACATCACCTTCTGTGAATGGTGGATACTGTGTTATCTGATGTTTATAGAGGTGTTATCAGTCATTGCACAGGAGGAGGGGAGTTGTGACTGCCTATTGTGAATAGTGGATCCTTTGTCATCTACTGTACATACAGGTGTTATCAGCCATCATACAGGAGGGGGAGGAGGTGAGCTGTGACATCACCTATTGTGAATGGTGGATCCTGTGTTATTAGCCATTGTACAGGAGGAGGAGGTGAGCAGTGACACCTCTTATTGTGAATTCTGTGTTATCCACTGTATATAGAGGTATTATCAGTCATTGAGGAGGAGGTGGTGAGCTGTGACATCACCTATTGTGAATGGTGGATCACGTGTTATCCACTGTATATAGAGGTATTATCAGTCATTGTACAGGAGGAGGTGAGCTGTGACATCACCTATTGTGAATGGTGGATCCTGTGTTATTAGCCATTGTACAGGAGGAGGAGGTGAGCTGTGACATCTATTGTGAATGGTGGATCCTGTGTTATATACTGTATACAGAGGTGTTATCAGTCATTGTACAGGCGGAGGAGGTGAGCTGTGACATCACCTATAGTGAATGGTGGATCCTGTGTTATCTACTGTATATAGAGGTGTTATCAGTCATTGTACAGGAGGAGGAGGTGAGCTGTGACATCACCTATTGTGAATGGCGGATCCTGTGTTATTAGCCATTGTACAGGAGGAGGAGGTGAGCTGTGACATCACCTATTGTGAATGGCGGATCCTGTGTTATTAGTCATTGTACAGGAGGAGGTGGTGAGCTGTGACATCACCTATTGTGAATGGCGGATCCTGTGTTATTAGCCATTGTACAGGAGGAGGTGAGCTGTGACATCACCTATTGTGAATGGCGGATCCTGTGTTATTAGTCATTGTACAGGAGGAGGTGGTGAGCTGTGACATCACCTATTGTGAATGGTGGATCCTGTGTTATTAGCCATTGTACAGGAGGAGGAGGTGAGCTGTGACATCTATTGTGAATGGTGGATCCTGTGTTATATACTGTATACAGAGGTGTTATCAGTCATTGTACAGGCGGAGGAGGTGAGCTGTGACATCACCTATTGTGAATGGTGGATCCTGTGTTATCTACTGTATATAGGGGTATTATCAGTCAATGTTATCCCGCCTCTTATGATAAGGAATGTGTTGAAGACTTTTCATGAAAGGACAGCAAATATAAAAAGGTCTATAATCGCTCCAATGACCAGTGTAAGAATCACAAACTTAATCATTGTGAGCTCTAATACAGATACGGAATTAAAATTAAAAATGGTCAAAAACGGTTTACAAAAATACACGTAACACAAAAAACTTATTTAAAGAAACATCATATTCTTATCACACATTCCCTTTAAAACATTTTTTTTCCCCTTTAATCAATTTTAGTAAAAATACTTTGGGGAAATTAAGAGAGAAAAAAAAAAAAAAAAGTATTAATATAAAATAAAAGTAAAAACATTAATAAGAATTTTAAAACGTTAATAAAAATTACAAAAGAACATTTCAATTAAGGTTAATACTTTTTTTTTTAACCAGTTAGTTTTTCTAATGGACGTCAAAATAAAAAATAAAATAAAAAGCAGTTTTACGGCAGTCGAGTAGTTTCTTAAATGGAAATGCACCTTAAAATCCCGTATTGTTAGGTGCGAGAAACCCTCTTTTTAATAGGGCCAATACTTCCATCTATGGCCCGCCGAAAAATTTTGCTTTATGAAGGGTGAAAAATTGTAGTTAACCTAAGAACATTGATAACTCATTTAAAAAAAAAAAAAAAAAAAAAAATTCCTTTAATCCGTATTATATGTGCCAGATTAACAAATGTTCTAGATTACTGGACTGCCAAGTGTCCGGCTTGAAACCATAGTAGAGGGCTGCACACAAGTGTGGCAGCCACTAGGGGGCAGTGTTGTCTCATAATAGTAGCAGAGGCCGCTATACCGGGACTGAAGCGCCGCCGGATTATCACATACTCTGGATTACTGGACGCCCAGGAAAAGAATCCACACAATTTACAGGACAGATGAGACTTTCTGAGTTATCGGATGCCGAACTACAAGGATCTGATCCGTTAATCTGACAGGATTACGGATTAAAGGAATTTTATGGAGGCCAACCTGGTTTCCGGTTAGATTGAGAAGCAGGACTCTCATTTCATCCAGACTCCGGTTTATTCGATCCCGTCGCTGCTTTTCCACCACCGGCTTCAGGATCTAGAACAGGAGGGAACACAGCGATCACTGAGGGTACAGGCCACACACTGCTTAACCCCTTCCCAACCTGTGACGCCACGTAGGCGTCATGAAAGTCGGTGCCAATCCGACCTGTGACGCCTATGTGGTGTCGTGGGGAGATCGCGTTTGGGTGACCGGGATCACTGAAAGGTCACTCAACCTACAGGTACGTGGGGACTTGTACTTCACCCCGGGAGGGTGGCTTTGCCCCCCGTGGCTACGATCGCTCTGATTGGCTGTTGAAAGTGAAACAGCCAATCAGAACAATTGTAATATTTCACCAATGAAACTTGGTGAAATATTACAATCCAGCCATGGCCGATGCCGCAATATCATTGGCCATGGCTGGAGACCGCAATCTGCCCCGCCTGACGACGGTGAACTGCCCCCGCCACCAACTGACAACGGAGATCTGCCGCCGTCAGTATTTGCTCCCCTCCCCTCCGCTCCCCCCACCATCCGATTCCCCCCCCCCCCAGTGGCCTCCGAGTCCCGGTGTCCCTCCGTCTTCAGGCCTTCCCCCATTGGTGCCGCCATTTTCTAAAATGGCGGGCGCATGCCGAGATCTGCCGGCCAGCACCTGGCAGATTGATTGATTCATTCCAGGTACATTTTGAGCACTGTGATAGGGTCTATCAAAGTGATCAAAATAAAATACAAATAGTAAATAAACCCCCCCTTTATCACCCCAGAGGTAGGGAAAAATAATGAAATAAAATATTTTTATTTTTCCATTAGGGTTAGAATTAGGGTTAAGATTAGGGTTAGGGGTGTGTTGGGGTTAGGGTTGGAGTTAGAATTGAGGGGTTTCCATTGTTTGGGCACATCAGGGGCTCTCCAAATGCAACATGGCGCCACCATTGATTCCAGCCAATTTTGCGTTCAAAGAGTCAAACGGTGATCCCTCCCTTCTGAGCCCTGACGTGTGCCCAACAGTGGTTTACCCCAACATATGGGGCATCAGCGTACTCAGGAAGAATTGCACAACAACTTTGGGGTCTAATTTCTCCTGTTACCCTTGGGAAAATAAAAAATAGCGGGCTAAAAAATTACTTTTGTGGAAAAAAAACGATTTTCACAGTTCTGTGTTATAAACTTCTGTGAAGCCCTTGGGGGTTCAAAGTGCTCACCACACATCTAGATAAGTTCCTTGGGGGGGGGGTCAAGTTTCCAAAGTGGGGTCACTTGTGGGGGAGCTCCAAAGTTTAGGCACACAGTGGCTCTCCATATGCGACATGGTGTCCGCTAACGATTTGAGCTAATTTTCCAATCAAAAAGTCAAATGGCGCTCCTTACCTTCCGGGCCCTGCCGTGCGCCCAAACAGTGGTTTATGACCACATATGAGGTATCGGTGTACTCAGGAGAAATTTCCCAAAACATTTTAGTATCCACTTTATCCTGTTGACCATGTGAAAATGAAAAAATTGAGGCAAAAAAAAAAAAAAAAAAAAAAAAAAGTACTTTTTCATTTTTATAGATCAACTAGCTGAAGAGCCCGGCGCTGCCCAGGCATAGTAACTAACTGTGGTTATAACAAATTATAATTATCCTCCATCCCATAGTCCCGTGCCCATATACCCATCATACATATCCACCATCCCATAGTCCCGTGCCCATATACCCGTCATACATATCCACCATCCCATAGTCCAGTGCCCATATACCCGTCATACATATCCACCATCCCATAGTCCCGTGCCCATATACCCGTCATACATATCCTCCATCTCATAGTCCCGTGCCCATATACCCGTCATACATATCCTCCATCCCATAGTCCAGTGGCCATATACCCATCATACATATCCTCCATCCCATAGTCCCGTGCCCATATACCCGTCATACATATCCTCCATCCCATAGTCCCGTGCCCATATACCCATCATACATATCCTCCATCCCATAGTCCCGTGCCCATATACCCATCGTACATATCCTCCATCCCATAGTCCCGTGCCCATATACCCATCATACATATCCTCCATCCCATAGTCCCGCGCCCATATACCCATCATACATATCCACCATCCCATAGTCCCGTGCCCATATACCCATCATACATATCCACCATCCCATAGTCCCGTGCCCATATACCCATCATACATATCCACCATCCCATAGTCCCGTGCCCATATACCCATCATACATATCCACCATCCCATAGTCCCGTGCCCATATACCCATCATACATATCCTCCATCCCATAGTCCCGTGCCCATATACCCATCGTACATATCCTCCATCCCATAGTCCCGTGCCCATATACCCATCATACATATCCACCATCCCATAGTCCCGTGCCCATATACCCATCATACATATCCACCATCCCATAGTCCCGTGCCCATATACCCGTCATACATATCCACCATCCCATAGTCCAGTGCCCATATACCCGTCATACATATCCACCATCCCATAGTCCCGTGCCCATATACCCGTCATACATATCCTCCATCTCATAGTCCCGTGCCCATATACCCGTCATACATATCCTCCATCCCATAGTCCAGTGGCCATATACCCATCATACATATCCTCCATCCCATAGTCCCGTGCCCATATACCCGTCATACATATCCTCCATCCCATAGTCCCGTGCCCATATACCCATCATACATATCCTCCATCCCATAGTCCCGTGCCCATATACCCATCGTACATATCCTCCATCCCATAGTCCCATCATACATATCCTCCATCCCATAGTCCCGTGCCCATATACCCATCATACATATCCACCATCCCATAGTCCCGTGCCCATATACCCATCATACATATCCACCATCCCATAGTCCCGTGCCCATATACCCATCATACATATCCACCATCCCATAGTCCCGTGCCCATATACCCATCATACATATCCACCATCCCATAGTCCCGTGCCCATATACCCATCATACATATCCTCCATCCCATAGTCCCGTGCCCATATACCCATCGTACATATCCTCCATCCCATAGTCCCGTGCCCATATACCCATCATACATATCCACCATCCCATAGTCCCGTGCCCATATACCCATCATACATATCCACCATCCCATAGTCCCGTGCCCATATACCCATCATACATATCCTCCATCCCATAGTCCCGTGCCCATATACCCATCATACATATCCTCCATCCCATAGTCCCGTGCCCATATACCCATCATACATATCCACCATCCCATAGTCCCGTGCCCATATACCCATCATACATATCCACCATCCCATAGTCCCGTGCCCATATACCCATCATACATATCCTCCATCCCATAGTCCCGTGCCCATATACCCATCATACATATCCACCATCCCATAGTCCCGTGCCCATATACCCATCATACATATCCTCCATCCCATAGTCCCGTGCCCATATACCCATCATACATATCCTCCATCCCATAGTCCCGTGCCCATATACCCATCATACATATCCTCCATCCCATAGTCCCGTGCCCATTTACCCATCATACATATCCACCATCCCATAGTCCCGTGCCCATATACCCATCATACATATCCACCATCCCATAGTCCCGTGCCCATATACCCATCATACATATCCTCCATCTCATAGTCCCGTGCCCATATACCCATCATACATATCCTCCATCCCATAGTCCCGTGCCCATATACCCATCCTCCATCCCATAGTCCCGTGCCCATATACCCATCATACATATCCTCCATCTCATAGTCCCGTGCCCATATACCCATCATACATATCCTCCATCCCATAGTCCAGTGGCCATATACCCATCATACATATCCACTATCCCATAGTCCCGTGCCCATATACCCGTCATACATATCCTCCATCTCATAGTCCCGTGCCCATATACCCGTCATACATATCCTCCATCCCATAGTCCAGTGGCCATATACCCATCATACATATCCTCCATCCCATAGTCCCGTGCCCATATACCCATCATACATATCCACCATCCCATAGTCCCGTGCCCATATACCCATCATACATATCCACCATCCCATAGTCCCGTGCCCATATACCCATCATACATATCCTCCATCCCATAGTCCCGTGCCCATATACCCATCATACATATCCACCATCCCATAGTCCCGTGCCCATATACCCATCATACATATCCTCCATCCCATAGTCCCGTGCCCATATACCCATCATACATATCCTCCATCCCATAGTCCCGTGCCCATATACCCATCATACATATCCTCCATCCCATAGTCCCGTGCCCATATACCCATCATACATATCCTCCATCCCATAGTCCCGTGCCCATATACCCATCATACATATCCACCATCCCATAGTCCCGTGCCCATATACCCATCATACATATCCTCCATCTCATAGTCCCGTGCCCATATACCCATCATACATATCCTCCATCCCATAGTCCCGTGCCCATATACCCATCATACATATCCACCATCCCATAGTCCCGTGCCCATATACCCATCATACATATCCACCATCCCATAGTCCCGTGCCCATATACCCATCATACATATCCACCATCCCATAGTCCCGTGCCCATATACCCATCATACATATCCTCCATCCCATAGTCCCGTGCCCATATACCCATCATACATATCCTCCATCCCATAGTCCCGTGCCCATATACCCATCATACATATCCACCATCCCATAGTCCCGTGCCCATATACCCATCATACATATCCTCCATCTCATAGTCCCGTGCCCATATACCCATCATACATATCCTCCATCCCATAGTCCCGTGCCCATATACCCATCATACATATCCACCATCCCATAGTCCCGTGCCCATATACCCATCATACATATCCACCATCCCATAGTCCCGTGCCCATATACCCATCATACATATCCACCATCCCATAGTCCCGTGCCCATATACCCATCATACATATCCTCCATCCCATAGTCCCGTGCCCATATACCCATCATACATATCCTCCATCCCATAGTCCCGTGCCCATATACCCATCATACATATCCACCATCCCATAGTCCCGTGCCCATATACCCATCATACATATCCACCATCCCATAGTCCCGTGCCCATATACCCATCATACATATCCTCCATCCCATAGTCCCGTGCCCATATACCCATCATACATATCCACCATCCCATAGTCCCGTGCCCATATACCCATCATACATATCCTCCATCCCATAGTCCCGTGCCCATATACCCATCATACATATCCTCCATCCCATAGTCCCGTGCCCATATACCCATCATACATATCCTCCATCCCATAGTCCCGTGCCCATATACCCATCATACATATCCTCCATCCCATAGTCCCGTGCCCATATACCCATCATACATATCCACCATCCCATAGTCCCGTGCCCATATACCCATCATACATATCCTCCATCTCATAGTCCCGTGCCCATATACCCATCATACATATCCTCCATCCCATAGTCCCGTGCCCATATACCCATCATACATATCCACCATCCCATAGTCCCGTGCCCATATACCCATCATACATATCCACCATCCCATAGTCCCGTGCCCATATACCCATCATACATATCCTCCATCTCATAGTCCCGTGCCCATATACCCATCATACATATCCTCCATCCCATAGTCCCGTGCCCATATACCCATCATACATATCCACCATCCCATAGTCCCGTGCCCATATACCCATCATACATATCCTCCATCCCATAGTCCCGTGCCCATATACCCATCATACATATCCTCCATCCCATAGTCCCGTGCCCATATACCCATCATACATATCCACCATCCCATAGTCCCGTGCCCATATACCCATCATACATATCCTCCATCCCATAGTCCCGTGCCCATATACCCATCATACATATCCTCCATCCCATAGTCCCGTGCCCATATACCCATCATACATATCCTCCATCTCATAGTCCCGTGCCCATATACCCATCATACATATACTCCATCCCATAGTCCAGTGGCCATATACCCATCATACACATCCTCCATCCCATAGTCAACCATTATGACATCATAATGAGGGGCGGGGCTTGATGACATCAGCGTCGCCATGTCAACCATTGTGACATCATAATGAGGGGCGGGGCTTGATGACATCAGCGTCGCCATGTCAACCATTGTGACATCATAATGAGGGGCGGGGCTTGATGACATCAGCGTCGCCATGTCAACCATTGTGACATCATAATGAGGGGCGGGGCTTGACGTGCACACACTTTTTCCCCAGTATGTACAGTAGATAGGGGCAAAATTGTTTGGTGAATTGTAACGCGTGGGGTTAAAATTTCGCCGCATAGCCTAGGATGCTCTCGGGGTCCAGACGTGTGACTGTGCCAAATTTAATCGAGCTAAGCATACCTGTAGACAAGATTTGTTCTATAAATCCGGGACACCTGAAGTGTTGAGGATATACGGGTGGGGAGGTTCGGCACCACCTATAACTCTAGGTTGCTGTCCGCACTGCCCTCCTAAAGGCCTATTCTGCGAATCGATCCGCTCATAAATACATTACTGAGAGGCCGTCTATGGCGTTCCGACGGGCTAAAATCCCAAGGGATCATTTGGTCAGAAGTCGCTATGCCGGTGGTCTTAACCCCTCGTTCCTGGATGGTTTTATCCCCAGGGTTGGGTGTAGCCGCCCCAACACTGTGCGCTGCGTTGACTTTAGTAATTCGGATGGTGATCAAAGTTTTACCATCAGGCAACGGATTACAGGCACAACAAGATACGCCGTGTACCATTCTACGTGCCCCTGTGGTCTTAACCACGCATCAACTAAAGGTACGGGTTAGGGAGCATGTGTTGGGGATCCAGGCTGCACATGGTCACACGGATGACTCCACCCTGAGGACTATTCCCAGACACTTTAAAGATCATCATAACTGACTCAACCTTATTAAAAGTGCGAGGTATTGAGGCCCTGAGAACTGATATCCGGGGTGGGGGTCTCTCTAAGAGGCTTGGTCAACTGGAAGCGAGGCGGATATGGAAATTAAACACAGTCCACCCACACGGCCTCAGTGAGTGTCTCTCATTTGCTCCCTTTTTATAATCTATTTCCCTGACATATGTTGTGTCGTTGGTTTTAACTCGTTTTTATTTTGGTGTGTATATTGGCACCCTTCTGTGGCTGTGTTGCGGTCGGTTCAGTTCCTCTGATGAACCTGATGAATTTTTCTTCAAATCAAGATGAAGACTGGGGATTCTTCTCGACTACATTATGGACTATAACACTGCGCTGGACGTCTCTTATACCTTGTTGTGTGTATCCTATTTTACGTGGATTTATACACAATGTATATCAGTTCTTTTATTTGTGGGTTTACTGATGTATCTAGAATTCTCTTTTTCCATCTCATTATCTGCATGATCAAGTCATGATGGATTGTGTATGTCTCTTATTGAGGTATAAGTGATACACGCTTTGCCTATAATATGTTGGATTGATTATCTACTGTCTCCATTACTTCCCCATCACGCTTTATTGGCATATGCTGCAGATACAATTTGTTATGCGACGTAAACTTTATCATATTTTTCATCTGTATTTAACCAGGTTGATTATTTCTTGTCCATCTCCATAATATGGATTCTTTATAGGGTTTTCACAATAGGTACCTATATATATTGACGTCGACCTCCTAAGAGTAGTCTTTTTAATGTTTTTCGTCAACCCTGCATGCCCCACATCTTTTTTGTATTGATTTGATGTTTCCCTTATGTATGCCCTTTTTCAAGATGGCCGCGGCCTGTTTACATGTATCTGCGCATGCGCGGGTCGACGCGCCTTCCGCTCCACCCCCGTCTGCCTGTGGTCTGACGTCACGGGGCCCCGTGCACGGTCAGCGCCAGCCTAGGCAGCTTGGGAGGTTGTGCTCCGTCCTCCTGCCCGATTGGCGTTTGGTTTTAAGACCCCTATATAAAGTGCACGCAGCGCCCATTGGACACACCCCCTGAGGAAGGAAGATTTGCTTCCGAAACGTACGTCGGGGCTCTTGCAGCACGGGGTGTCCAGTGTCCCACCTTCTGGTATGTGGTCTGCTATTTTAGTCCTCACTATTTATCTGTGTTTTATATAGCGGATTGGCCGGGGATTATGCCTTTAACTCTTTATTGACTGGCCGGCTTTTCACTATATGCTGATCGGTCGGGGATTATACCCCTAACTCTTTATTGACTGGCCGGCTTTTCACTATATACTGATCGGTCGGGGATTATACCCCTAACTCTTCATTGACTGGCTGGCTTTCCACTATATACTGATCGGTCGGGGATTATACCACTAACTCTTCATTGACTGGCTGGCTTTCCACTATATACTGATCGGTCGGGGATTATACCCCTAACTCTTCATTGACTGGCTGGCTTTCCACTATATACTGATCGGTCGGGGATTATACCCCTAACTCTTCATTGACTGGCTGGCTTTCCACTATATACTGATCGGTCGGGGATTATACCCCTAACTCTTCATTGACTGGCTGGCTTTCCACTATATACTGATCGGTCGGGGATTATACCACTAACTCTTTATTAACTGGCCGGCTTTTCACTATATGCTGATCGGTCGGGGATTATACCCCTAACTCTTCATTGACTGGCCGGCTTTTCACTATATGCTGATCGGTCGGGGATTATACCACTAACTCTTTATTGACTGGCCGGCTTTCCACTATATACTGATCGGTCGGGGATTATACCCCTAACTCTTTATTGACTGGCTGGCTTTCCACTATATACTGATCGGTCGGGGATTATACCCCTAACTCTTCATTGACTGGCCGGCTTTTCACTATATGCTGATCGGTCGGGGATTATACCCCTAGCTCTTCATTGACTGGCCGGCTTTTCACTATATGCTGATCGGTCGGGGATTATACCCCTAACTCTTCATTGACTGGCCGGCTTTTCACTATATGCTGATCGGTCGGGGATTATACCACTAACTCTTTATTGACTGGCTGGATCTCTAATATGTTTCATATGCTAACTCGGACTATGTAAACCTATTTCTGTAATATCATTTGTGTCACTGCCAGATGTCATGTACTATATATTTGAGTACGATTGTACATGGACACTGTGCACCTATCATCCTGCTGTCTTTTATGTCACTCTTGTTATGCCACTATGCCTTTTTAACCTGTGTCTTTATTAAAGATGTGTGATTTTTCTATTTAGCGCTGGACGTCTATGCGCTGGTTTTTCCTCTGTCTTTCTTATTATATATATTTACAGTGTGTCCTACACTGATTGGCTATGGGCGGATTAAGATTCTTTGCACGATTTATAACAAATATATCTATGATACATGATGATAGTCAATTTCAGCCATATGCATTGTCATCTCTGCCTATTACAAATTTTGTGGCTGTAGCTGCGACGGTGCGGATGCCTATCCCGGACACATACATACACACACACATACATACACACACACATACTTTGAGCTTTATATATTAGATTTGTGAAGCACCTGGGGGCTCAAAGTGCTCACTATGTATTGTAGCGATACTAATGCCCGGATAGTTAATGGGAGGTATGTATCACAGGAGTGGCAGCTCCCTGTGATGTAGCCCGGAGTGTTTTTTTTTAAAGGGAGTCTATCATCCCATTTTTAGCCCTATAAGCTGCCGGCACCGACATCAGGGGCTTAACTACAGCATTCTGTAATGCATTCTGTAATGCTGTAGAAAAGCCCCCGATGTAACCTGAAAGAGGAAAAAAACGAGTTCGATTATACTCATGGGGGTGGGGGGACGGGTTGGGTGCCGCGGTCTGGTCCGGCGCCTCCCATCTTCTAGAGATTACATCCTCCTTCTTACTTTTGCCGTGGCAGAGTAAAGGTGCGCAGGCGTCGGGAAAGGTCAGAGAGGTCCAGAGCCTGCGCACTGCAGTACTTTACTCTGCCCTCAACAGGGCAGATAGATAAAGTGCGCCTGCACAGGAGCCGAGGCAGAAGTAAGAAGGAGGATATCATCTCTATAAGATGGGAGGCGCCGGACGGACCACGACAGCCACCACAACCGACCCCCCCCCCCCCCCCCCCCCACTGAATATAATCTAATTAGTTTTTCTTATCTTTCAGGTTACATCGGGGGCTTATCTACAGCATTACAGAACGCTGTAGATAAGCCCCTGATGGCAGTGGCCGCAGCTTATAGGCCAAAAATGGGGCGACAGAACTTACATACACTTAAAGGGAATCCAAGTAGTTTTTGTTCACGTTTGGGTCTAGGTAGCTCAGAGTTGGGAGGGTTGTGCTACCCATTTACCTCGCTCTGTGGTGAGGGGGCTCACCGTACCCGGTTTTGCCTGAAGTTGTGTGTGTGGTTGTGAATTTTGAGGACCTGTGATGCGGTCATGACCATGTGACTAGCCATCTGATAGCTGTAACCACTCCCAGTTACCTATCTAAGGAAGGTGTGTTGCACATGGGAGAGTGTGTGTTGGGAGTCTGTCAGCCTGGACAGAGCTCCCATGTTTCCAGGCCGGACGTCACATAGCCTGGGGAAGCAATGCTGGCGAGTGAGCAAAAGGAGTAGACGGTCTTGAAAACCGTGAGTTATGCTGACTGGGGTCAGTGAGAGAGATTTACAGGATACCTCTGTGGATAAGAGGGATCTGAGAACCTGCGTGGCCAACAGGTAACGAAACGGAGTCCGTGTTATAAAGTAGTGACCGGGGTCAGAAAGAGACTGTGTATTGATATTTATGGAATACCTCTGAGTAGAAGAGGGATCCGAGAACCTGTGTGGCCGATCCAACAGGTAACGGAATGGAGTCCGTGTTATACTGATCAGGGGCAGTGAGAGGAGACTGTGTTCATTTTGGTAAAGCTGAATGTGTAGTGTCACTTTTGGGTATTTTCTGCCATATAGATCCCTCAAAGTGACTTCAAATGTGAGGTGGTCACAAAAAAAAAAAAAAAATCCCATTTTTACAATAAAATGTAAGAATCGCTGGTCAACTTTTAACCCTTATAACTTCCTAACGAAAAAAAAATTTTGCTTCCAAAATTGTGCTGATGTAAAGTAGACATGTGGGAAATGTTATTTATTAACTATTTTGTGTCACATATCTCTCTGGTTTAACAGAATAGAAATTTGAAAATTGCGAAATTTTCAAAATTTTAGCCAAATTTCCGATTTTTTTCCATAAATAAACACAAAAATTATTGACCTAAATTTACCACTAACATGAAGCCCAATATGTCACGAAAAAACAGTCTCAGAATCGCTAGGATCCGTTGAAGCATTCCAGAGTTATTACCTCATAAAGGGACACCTCATTGCAAAAAATGACCAGGTCATTAAGGTCAAAATAGACTGGGTCATGAAGGGGTTAAAGGGGCACTTCAGGCAAAATCTGACAACTGGGCACGGCGTAACGACATGTGCCGCACACGTAGGATCCCGGCGTCTCCCCCGTCCGCCGATTCCCAGATCCCAAACAAGGAGGCTGACAGTCCCCATCTTGAATTGAGTGGAGGTGCAGCTGCTCGGCCTCGGCTCCATTCATTGTCAATGGGACCGCGACTGACCGGGCCGGTGCTGGAGGGGGTAGGGTGGGGGTGGTGTCCACTGATGTCAATGTCTCCTACACACATTCAGGTGAAATGTACTGCGGCTCCCTGCAACACACGCCACCGGCTCACCAGTGATGGGAGGCGCATGGCAGTAACGTCATGTGCTGCATGTGCCGGCACACCTGAGTCAGCTGCCCGCGCCTGCGTCCCCTACAGAAGAGGATGCCGCACGGTGTGGGAACGGGGGAAGGCGAGGAGAATCCGGTGTTATTACAATGAGCTGGAGAAGAACAGACAGGATGGAGGGACAGTATACCAGAATGGGGGAGGGGACGATATTACACCAGGGTAGCTACAATATACTAGAATATGGGGGGGTATTATACCAGTATGGGTACAATATACCGGAATATGGGGGGGGGGGCCAGTATACCAGTATGGGTACAATATACCGGATTATGGGGGGGGGGCAGTATACCAGAATGGGGGGCATTATACCAATATGGGTACAATATACCAGAATATGGGGGGGGGGGGGGGAGGTATTATACCAGTATGGGTACAATATACCAGAATATGGGGGGGGGGGCGGCATTATACCAGTATGGGTACAATATACCAGAATATGGGGGGGGCATTATACCAGTATGGGTACAATATACCGGAATATGGGGGGGGCAGTATACCAGAATGGGGGGCATTTATACCAGTATGGGTACAATATACCAGAATATGAGGGGGGGGGATTATACCAGTATGTGTACAATATACCAGAATATGGGGGGGGGATTATACCAGTATGGGTACAATATACCAGAATATGGGGGGGCATTATACCAGTTTGGGTACAATATACCAGAATATGGGGGGGCATTATACCAGTTTGGGTACAATATACCAGAATATGGGGGGGGCATTATACCAATATGGGTACAATATACCAGAATATGAGGGGGGGGATTATACCAGTATGGGTACAATATACCAGAATATGGGGGGGGGGGGAGGTATTATACCAGTATGGGTACAATATACCAGAATATGGGGGGGCATTATACCAGTTTGGGTACAATATACTAGAATATGGGGGGGCATTATACCAGTTTGGGTACAATATACCAGAATATGGGGGGGCGGCATTATACCAGTGTGGGTACAATATACCGGAATATGGGGGGGCAGTATACCAGAATGGGGGGCATTATACCAGTATGGGTACAATATACCAGAATATGGGGGGGGGGGAGATATTATACCAGTATGGGTACAATATACCAGAATATGGGGGGGGCGGCATTATACCAGTATGGGTACAATATACCAGAATATGGGGGGGGCATTATACCAGTATGGGTACAATATACCGGAATATGGGGGGGGCAGTATACCAGAATGGGGGGCATTATACCAGTATGGGTACAATATACCAGAATATGAGGGGGGGGGATTACACCAGTATGTGTACAATATACCAGAATATGGGGGGGGGGGGATTATACCAGTATGGGTACAATATACCAGAATATGGGGGGGGCATTATACCAGTTTGGGTACAATATACCAGAATATGGGGGGGCATTATACCAGTTTGGGTACAATATACCAGAATATGGGGGGGCATTATACCAGTTTGGGTACAATATACCAGAATATGGGGGGGGCATTATACCAATATGGGTACAATATACCAGAATATGAGGGGGGGGATTATACCAGTATGGGTACAATATACCAGAATATGGGGGGGGGGGGGGAGGTATTATACCAGTATGGGTACAATATACCAGAATATGGGGGGGCATTATACCAGTTTGGGTACAATATACTAGAATATGGGGGGGCATTATACCAGTTTGGGTACAATATACCAGAATATGGGGGGGCGGCATTATACCAGTGTGGGTACAATATACCGGAATACGGGGGGGCAGTATACCAGAATGGGGGGCATTATACCAGTATGGGTACAATATACCAGAATATGGGGGGGGGGGGGCGGGAGGTATTATACCAGTATGGGTACAATATACCAGAATATGGGGGGGGCGGCATTATACCAGTATGGGTACAATATACCAGAATATGGGGGGGGCATTATACCAGTATGGGTACAATATACCGGAATATGGGGGGGGCATTGTACCAGTATGGGTACAATATACCGGAATATGGGGGGGGCAGTATACCAGAATGGGGGGCATTATACCAGTATGGGTACAATATACCAGAATATGAGGGGGGGGGATTATACCAGTATGTGTACAATATACCAGAATATGGGGGGGGGGGGGATTATACCAGTATGGGTACAATATACCAGAATATGGGGGGGCATTATACCAGTTTGGGTACAATATACCAGAATATGGGGGGGCATTATACCAGTTTGGGTACAATATACCAGAATATGGGGGGGCATTATACCAGTTTGGGTACAATATACCAGAATATGGGGGGGCATTATACCAATATGGGTACAATATACCAGAATATGAGGGGGGGGATTATACCAGTATGGGTACAATATACCAAAATATGGGGGGGGGGGGGGGGGAGGTATTATACCAGTATGGGTACAATATACCAGAATATGGGGGGGCATTATACCAGTTTGGGTACAATATACTAGAATATGGGGGGGCATTATACCAGTTTGGGTACAATATACCAGAATATGGGGGGGCGGCATTATACCAGTGTGGGTACAATATACCGGAATATGGGGGGCAGTATACCAGAATGGGGGGCATTATACCAGTATGGGTACAATATACCAGAATATGAGGGGGGGGCGCATTATACCAGTATGGGTACAATTTACCAGAATATGGGGGGGTCATTATACCAGAATAGGTACAATATACTGGAATATGGGGGGGCATTATACCAGAATGGTTACAATATACCGGAATATGGGGGGGTCATTATACCAGAATAGGTAGAATATACTGGAATATGGGGGGGCATTATACCAGAATGGTTACAATATACCGGAATATGGGGGGGTATTATACCAGTATGGGTACAATATAACGGAATATGGGGGGCTGTCTATTTTAAGGATGTCTTTAAGGATAACATCAGAAATATGCCAGAAATGAGCCAGAAGAGACCAGAAGGTACGACTAACCGCTGTGTTTACATGTACTAAATTTCTTTTGCTTTCACAATAACTCTCACCATGCTGACATACGCTCTAACAGTTTTGGCTCCATTACTCCTCACTCTCCTTCGCTATATGCAAACCCCAGCACCCACTACTCAAATAATAATCTCTCCTTCCCTCTTGCCTCCCCACCTGACCTCCTCTGCTGACCTGCTCCTCGACCTCAGAGCTATAATAATAAAATACAAAACAAGCCACCCACCCTCCTTCTCTCTGCTTCTCCTCACTGCTGGACCCCCACAGCCCTTACCTCCCATTATTACCCCCTTCTATCTTTCCCAACCCAATACAAACACCAGAAATCTTTCCCACCTCAAATCCGTGCCCTTGACAACCACCACCCTGCTCCCACTATCTGGATCACTCTGGAATGCCCGCTTCGTCTGCAATAAACTCCATGTGATTCACGACCTCTTTACCTCTCGTAATTTTTCCTTCCTTGGCCTCACCGAAACATGGCTGACCCCCTCCGACACCGCCTCCCCTGCTGCGCTAGGTTACGGCGGCCTCCACTTCACCCACACTCCTCACCCTGGCAACAGACATGGTGGAGGAGTGGGCCTTCTCCTTTCTTCCAACTGCACCTTCAACCCAATCCCACCTCTACCCTCCCTTATGCTCCCCTCTTTTGAAGTCCACTCTGTCCGCATTTATTCTCCCTCCAACCTCCAAGTGGCTGTCATATACCGACCTCCGGGCCCGACCACTGCCTTTTTTGACCAATTCACCTGGCTCCTTCACTTTCTCTCTGCTGACATTCCCACCATCATCATGGGTGACTTCAACATCCCCATTGACACCCACCAGTCGGCAGCCTCCAAACTCCTGTCCCTTACTTCCATCTTTTGGACTTACCCAGTGGTCCTCCCACACAGACGGACATACATTAGACCTGGTCTTCACTCGCCTCTGCTCTCTTTCTAACTTCACAACCTCCCCTCTCCCTCTGACCACCATCTACTCTCTTTCTCATCCCTGTCCTCCTCACCTGTCACCCATGTCCAGCCACATGCGCACTCCCGCAGAAACCTTGCACACCTAGGCACCCACACGCTCTCTGACTCTATCCTACCAATGTCCTCCATATCTTCACTCCACGACAAAGACACTGCCACTAGTCTCTACAATGCCACTCTTTCCTCAGCCATCGACTCAGTCGCCCCTGTCATGCACAACAGAGTGCGACGTACCAACATACAACCCTGGCACAATAACATCACTAAAAAGCTTCGGCAAGCATCCAGAATTGCAGAGCGGCGCTGGAAGAAAACACATTCACAAGACGACTTCACTGCACTCAAACAAGCAACACTTGCATTCAAATCTGCCTTCACCTCTGCTAAACAGGCCTACTTTACATCCCTCATATATTCCTTATCCCACAACCCCAAACAGTTGTTCAATACTTTTAACTCCCTCCTCCGCCCACCACTGCCCCCTCCAACTTCCCTCATCTCTGCCGAGGACTCGGCCACGCACTTCAAAAACAAAACAGACCAAACACGGCAAGTCTTTATTGCTCAACCACCACAACCCCTTTGCACACCAGGCCAATGCCCAAACCCCATAACCTCCTTATCAAACATCACTGAAGGGGAGCTTGCTCATCTTCTCTCCAAATCACACCTCACCACTTGTGCACTTGACCCAATCCCATCCCACCTCCTCCTCCCCAACATCACCACCACTCTTTTCCCATCCCTAACCCACCTCTTCAACCTATCACTAACTTCTGGTACCTTCCCTTCTGCTTTTAAACATGCCACAATCACACCTATCCTTAAAAAGCCAACCCTCAACCCAACCGCTATGTCCAGCTTATTGCCTAATATCGCTGCTCCCAATCGCTTCCAAACTCCTCGAGCAGCACGTCCACGCTCAACTTTCCTCCCACCTCTCATCTAACTTGCTCTTTGACAATCTACAATTTGGTTTCCGCCCCCATCACTCCACTGAGACAGCCCTGACCAAAATTACTAATGACCTACTTACAGCAAAAGCTAAAGGACAATACTCTAGTCTCCTCCTTCTAGACCAGTCCTCTGCTTTCGACACAATTGACCACTGCCTCCTACTGTAGATCCTCTCCTCCTTTGGCATCAAAGATCTCGCCCTATCCTGGATCTCCTCATACCTTTCCAACCGCACATTCAGCGTCTCCCACACTACCTCCTCATCCCACCATTAGTCCCATAGTGCTCTACATGAGAAGGGGTTACATCAAAATACAAATATCACTTACAGTAAACAAACTAACAATAACAGAATGATATAGAGGGGAGAGAGGACCCTGCCATTTCGGGCTTACATGCTACATGATGGTGGGGAAGGAGACAGTAGGTTGTGGAGTTGCAGCAGCTCCAGTGATGGTGAAGCGGTAGCTCAGGTAGTGGTGAGGAGGCAGCGGCAATAATTGCAGGCTGTAGGCTTTCCTGAAGAGGTGGGTTTTCAGGTTCCATCTGAAGGATCCGAGTGTGGTTGATAGCCGGACGTGTTGGGGCAGGGAATTCCAGAGGATGGGGGCTATTCGGGTGAAGTCTTGGAGGCGGTTGGGTGAGGAGCGAATAAGTGTGGAGGAGAGAAGGCGGTCTTGGGAGGACGGGAGATTACGTGAGGGAAGGTATCGGGAGATTAGTTCAGAGACATATGGGGGAGACAGGTTATAGATGACCTTGTAGGTCAGTATTAGTAATTTGAATTGGATACGCTGAGGGAATGGGAGCCAGTGAAGAGATTTGCAGAGGGGAGAAGCAGAGGAGTAGCGAGGAGAAAGATGAATTAGTCGGGCGGCAGAGTTGAGGATGGACTGGAGAGGTGCGAGGGTGTTAGCAGGGAGGCCACAGAAAAGGATGTTGCAATAGTCGAGGCGGGAGATGACGAGGGCATGCACAAGCATTTTAGTAGATTGAGGGTTGAGGAAGGGACGGATTCTGGAAATATTTTTGAGCTGGAGGTGACAGGAGGTGGAGAGAGCTTGGATGTGCGGTTTGAAGGACAGGGCAGAGTCAAGGGTTACTCCGAGGCAGCGGACCTCCGGTACGGGGGGAAAGCATGATGTTGTCAATTGTTATAGAAAGGTCATATAAGAAGATCTGTGAGATAGAGGAAAGATGATTAGTTTAGATTTGTCCACATTGAGTTTGAGGAAGCGAGAGGAGAAGGAGGATATGGCTGATAGACACTCTGGACAGCAGAGAGGTGATGTCTGGGCCAGAGAGGTAGATCTGAGTATCATCGGCATAAAGGTGGTACTGGAATCCATGGGACTTTATGAGTTGCCCCAGGCCAAGTGTATAGATTGAGAAGAGTAGGGGTCCTAGGCTAGAACAGAGCCTTGGGGGACTCCAACAGAGAGAGGGTGGGATGAGGAGGTAGTGTGGGAGTGGGAGAATGTGCGGTTGGAAAGGTATGAGGAGATCCAGGATAGGGCGAGGTATTTGATGCCAAAGGAGGGGAGGATTTGTAGTAGGAGGCAGTGGTCAACTGTGTCGAAAGCAGAGGACAGGTCTAGAAGCAGGAGTAATAACTAATTTTGGTCAGGGCTGTCTCAGTGGAGTGATGGGGGCGGAAGCCAGATTGTAGATTGTCAAAGAGCAAGTTAGATGAGAGGTGGGAGGAAAGGTCAACGTGGACGTGCTGCTCCAGTTTAGAAGCGAATGGGAGCAGCGATATTGGGCGATAGCTGGACGTGGCTGTTGGGTCGAGGGTTGGCTTGATAAGGATAGGCGTGATTGTGCCATGTTTGAAAGCAGAAGGGAAGGTACCGGAAGTTAGTGACAGGTTGAAGAGGTGGGTTAGGGATGGGATAAGAGTGGTGGTGATGTTGGGGAGGAGGTGGGATGGGGTCAAGTACACAAGTTGTGAGGTGTGATTTGGAGAGAAGATGAGTAAGCTCCCCTTCAGTGATGTTGGATAAGGAGGTTATGGGGTTTGGGCATTGGTCTGGTATACAAAGGAGTTTTGGTGGTTGAAAAATAAAGACTTGCCGTGTTTGGTCTATCTTGTTTTTGAAGTGTGCAGCAAAGTCCTCGGCAGAGATTAGGGAAGTTGGAGGGGGCAGTGGTGGGCGGAGGAGGGAGTTAAAAGTATTGAACAACTGTTTGGGGTTGTGGGATAAGGAAGATACAAGGGATGCAAAGTAGGCCTGTTTAGCAGAGGTGAGGGCAGATTTGAATGCAAGTGTTGCTTGTCTGAGTGCAGTGAAGTCATCTTGCAAATGCATCTTCTTCCTGCGCCTCTCTGCAATTATGGATGCTTGCCAAAGCTTTTTAGTGGTGTTACCACAATATGAGAGGGGGGGTATTACAGCAGAATGGGTACAATATACCAGAATATGGGGGGGTATTAAAACTACTATGGGTACAATATGCCGGAATATGGGGGGGGGGGGCATTATTATACCAGAATGAGTACAATATACTACAATATACCAGAATGGGTACAATATACCGGAATATGGGGGGGGGGGGGGCATTATACCAGAATGGGTACAATATACCAGAATATGGAGGGGGGAATTATACCAGAATGGGTACAATATATCAGAACATGGGGGGTATTATACCACTATGGGTACAATATGCCGGAATATGGGGGGGGGCATTACACCAGCATGGGTACAGTACACCAGAATATGGGGGGGGCATTATACCGGAATATGGGGGCATTATACCAGAACGGGTACAGTATACCGGAATATGGGGGGGGGGGGGCATTATACCAGTATGGGTACAATATACCAGAATATGGGGGGGGCATTATACCAGAATGGGTACAATATATCAGAACATGGGGGGTATTATACCACTATGGGTACAATATGCCAGAATATGGGGGGGGGCATTATACCGGAATATGGGGGGCATTATACCAGAATGGGTACAGTATACCGGAATATGGGGGGGGGCGGGGCATTATACCAGAATGGGTACAATATACCAGAATATGGAGTGGGGCATTATACCAGAATGGGTACAATATATCAGAACATGGGGGGTATTATACCACTATGGGTACAATATGCCAGAATATGGGGGGGGGCATTATACCGGAATATGGGGGGCATTATACCAGAATGGGTACAGTATACCGGAATATGGGGGGGGGGGCATTATACCAGAATGGGTACAATATACTGGAATATGGGGGGGGGGGGCATTATAACAGAATGGGTACAATATACCAGAATATGGAGGGGGGCATTATACCAGAATGGGTACAATATATCAGAACATGGGGGGTATTATACCACTATGGGTACAATATGCCGGAATATGGGGGGGGGGGGCATTACACCAGCATGGGTACAGTACACCAGAATATGGGGGGGCATTATACCGGAAAATGGGGGGCATTATACCAGAATGGGTACAATATATCAGAATATGGGGGGGATTATACCAGTATGGGTACACTATATCAGAATATGGGGGGGATTATACCAGTATGGGTACAATTACCGGAATATGGGGGGGCAGTATACCAGTATGGGTACAATATACCGGAATATGGGGGGTCATTATACCAGTATGGGTACAATATACCAGAATATGGGGGGGAAATTATACCAGAATGGGTACAATATACCAGAATATGGGGGGGGGGGATTATACCAGTATGGGTACAATTACCGGAATATGGGGGGGCATTATACCAGTATGGGTACAATATACCAGAATATGGGGGGGAAATTATACCAGAGTGGGTACAATATACCAGAATATGGGGGGGGGGGCATTATACCAGTATGGGTACAATATACCAGAATATGGGGGGGGGGCATTATAATATACCAGAATATGGGGGGGGCATAATACCAGTATGGGTACAATATACCAGAATATGGTGGGGAAATTATACCAGAGTGGGTACAATATACCAGAATATGGGGGGGGGGGGCATTATACCAGTATGGGTACAATATACCAGAATATGGGGGGGGGCATTATAATATACCAGAATATGGGGGGTGGGCATTATGCCAGCATGGGTACAATATACCGGAATATGGAGGGGGGGGCGCATTATACCTCTATGTATACAATATACCAGAATATGGGGGGGCATTATACCGGAATATGGGGGGCATTATACCAGAATGGGTACAGTATACCGGAATATGGGGGGGGGGCATTATACCAGAATGGGTACAATATACTGGAATATGGGGGGGGGCATTATACCAGAATGGGTACAATATACCAGAATATGGAGGGGGGCATTATACCAGAATGGGTACAATATATCAGAACATGGGGGGTATTATACCACTATGGGTACAATATGCCGGAATATGGGGGGGGGGGGGCATTACACCAGCATGGGTACAGTACACCAGAATATGGGGGGGGCATTATACCGGAATATGGGGGGGATTATACCAGTATGGGTACAATATATCAGAATATGGGGGGGATTATACCAGTATGGGTACAATTACCGGAATATGGGGGGGCAGTATACCAGTATGGGTACAATATACCGGAATATGGGGGGTCATTATACCAGTATGGGTACAATATACCAGAATATGGGGGGGAAATTATACCAGAATGGGTACAATATACCAGAATATGGGGGGGAAATTATACCAGAGTGGGTACAATATACCAGAATATGGGGGGGGGGCATTATACCAGTATGGGTACAATATACCAGAATATGGGGGGGGGGGCATTATAATATACCAGAATATGGGGGGGGCATAATACCAGTATGGGTACAATATACCAGAATATGGTGGGGAAATTATACCAGAGTGGGTACAATATACCAGAATATGGGGGGGGGGGGGGCATTATACCAGTATGGGTACAATATACCAGAATATGGGGTGGGGGCATTATAATATACCAGAATATGGGGGGTGGGCATTATGCCAGCATGGGTACAATATACCGGAATATGGAGGGGGGGGGGCGCATTATACCTCTATGGGTACAATATACCAGAATATGGGGGGGGGGCGCATTATACCAGTACGGGTACAACATACCGGAATATGGGGGGCATTATACCAGAATATGGGGGGGGATATTACACCAGTATGGGTACAATATACCGGAATATGGGGGGGCATTATACCAGTATGGGTACAATATACCAGAATATGGGGGGGGGGCATTATACCAGTATGGGTACAATATACCAGAATATGGGGGGGGGCATTATACCAGTATGGGTACAATATACCAGAATATGGGGGGGGGGCATTATACCAGTATGGGTACAATATACCAGAATATGGGGGGGGGCATTATACCACTATGGGTACAATATAACGTAATATGGGGGGGCATTATACCAGTATGGGTAAAATATACTGGAATATGGGGGGGGCATTATACCAGTATGGGCACAATATACCGGAATATGGGGGGGCGCATTATACCAGTATGGGTACAACATACCAAAATATCGGGGGGCATTATAAAAGTATGGGTACAATATATCAGAATATGGGGGGGGGGGGCATTATACCAGTTTGGGTCCAACTGTTAGGTGGATTCATAACTGGCTTAGTGATCGGACCCAAAGAGTGGTCGTAAATGGCTGCACATCCAGTTGGAAAAGTGTCTCAAGTGGGGTACCACAGGGCTCTGTCCTGGGCCCTGTATTGTTCAACATCTTTATCAACGATTTAGATGAAGGAATTGAGGGTAAACTGATTAAATTTGCTGATGACACAAAGCTAGGAGGGATAGCTAATACTAGAGAAGAGAGAGAGAGGATTCAAAAAGATTTAAATAAACTGGAGAAGTGGGCAGCAACTAACAGAATGGTTTTTAACAGGGAGAAATGCAAAGTACTACATCTGGGCAATAAAAATGAAAAAAGCATATACAGAATGGGAGGAATAGGGCTAAGTGACAGCACATGTGAAAAAGACTTGGGTATACTAATAGATCACAGACTGAATATGAGTCAACAGTGTGATGCAGCAGCAAAAAAGGCAAATGCAATTCTAGGATGTATTAACAGAAGCATACAGTCTAGATCACGTGAAGTCATTATTTCCCTCTACTCCTCTTTGGTCAGACCTCATCTGGAATATTGTGTCCAGTTTTGGGCACCACATTTTAAAAAAGACATCAACAAACTGGAGCAAGTTCAGAAAAGAGCGACCAGAATGGTGACCGGTCTGCAAACCATGTCTTATGAGGAAAGGTTGCAGGATTTGGGAATGTTTAGTTTGCATAAGAGAAGACTGAGAGGAGACTTAATAGCTGTCTACAAATATCTCAAGGGCTGTCACATTGTAGAAGGATCAACTTTATTCTCATTTGCACAAGGAAAGACTAGAAGCAATGGGATGAAACTGAATGGGAGGAGACACAGATTAGATATTAGAAAAAACTTTTTGACAGTGTGATCAATGAGTGGAACAAGCTGCCACGAGAAGTGGCGAGTTCTCCTGCAATGGAAGTCTTCAAACAGAGGTTGGACAGACATCTGACTGGGATGATTTAGCGAATCCTGCTTTGAGCAGGGGGTTGGACCAGATGGCCCAGGAGGTCCCTTCCAACTCTACGATTCTATGATTCAATATACTGGAGTATGGGGGGGGGGGGGCATTATACCAGTATGGGTACAATATACTGGAGTATTGGGGGCATTATACCAGTATGGGTACAATATACTGGAGTATGGGGGGGGGGGGCATTATACCAGTATGGGTACAATATACCAGAATATGGGGGGGGTCAGTATACCAGTATGGGTACACTATACCGGAATATGGGGGGGGCACTATACCAGCATGGGTACAATATACCGGAATGTAGGGGGGCGCATTATACCGGAAAATGGGGGGGAGGCATTATACCAGTATGGGTACAATATACTGGAGTATGGGGGGGGGCATGATACCAGCATGGGTACAATATACTGGAGTATGGGGGGGGCATTATACCAGTATGGGTACACTATACCGGAATATGGGGGGGCACTATACCAGCATGGGTACAATATACCGGAATATGGGGGGGGCACTATACCAGCATGGGTACAATATACCGGAATATAGGGGGGCGCATTATACCAGAAAATGGGGGGGAGGCATTATACCAGTATGGGTACAATATACTGGAGTATGGGGGGGGGCATTGTACCCATGCTGGTATCATATACTGGAGTATGGGGGGGGCATTATACCAGTATGGGTACACTATACCGGAATATGGGGGGGCATTATACCAGTATGGGTACACTATACCGGAATATGGGGGGGGCACTATACCAGCATGGGTACAATATACCGGAATATAGGGGGGCGCATTATACCGGAAAATGGGGGGGAGGCATTATACCAGTATGGGTACAATATACTGGAGTATGGGGGGGGGCATGATACCAGCATGGGTACAATATACTGGAGTATGGGGGGGGCATTATACCAGTATGGGTACACTATACCGGAATATGGGGGGGGCACTATACCAGCATGGGTACAATATACCGGAATATGGGGGGGGCACTATACCAGCATGGGTACAATATACCGGAATATAGGGGGGCGCATTATACCGGAAAATGGGGGGGAGGCATTATATCAGTATGGGTACAATATACTGGAGTATGGGGGGGGGCATGATACCAGCATGGGTACAATATACTGGAGTATGGGGGGGCATTATACCAGTATGGGTACACTATACCGGAATATGGGGGGGGCACTATACCAGCATGGGTACAATATACCGGAATATAGGGGGGCGCATTATACCGGAAAATGGGGGGGGATGCATTATACCAGTATGGGTACAATATACTGGAGTATGGGGGGGGGGCATTATACCAGTATGGGTACAATATACCGGAATATGGGGGGGCATGATACCAGCATGGGTACAATATACTGGAGTATGGGGGGGGGGGCATTATACCAGTATGGGTACAATATACTAGAATATGGGGGGGCATTATATCACTATGGGTACAATATAACGTAATATGGGGGGGGCCTTATACCAATATGGTTAAAATACACCGGAGTATGGGGGGGGCATTATACCAGTATGGGTGCAATATACTGGAGTATGGGGGGGGGGGGAATTATACCAGAATGGGTACAATATACCAGAATATGGGGGCTTATTATACCAGTATGGGTACAATATACCGGAATATGGGGGGGGCAATTATACCAGTATGGGTACAAAATACCAGAATATGGGGGGCATTATACCAGAATGGGTACAGTATACCGGAATATGGGGGGGGCATTATACCAGTATGGGTACAATATACCGGAATATGGGGGGGCATTATACCATTATGGGTACAAAATACCAGAATATGGGGGGGGCATTATACCAGAATACAGGGGGGGGGGGCATTATATCAGTATGGGTACAAAATACCAGAATATGGGGGGGCATTATACCAGTATGGGTACAATATACCAGAATATGGGGGGGCATTATACCAGAATACAGGGGGGGGGGCATTATATCAGTATGGGTACAAAATACCAGAATATGGGGGGGCATTATATCAGTATGGGTACAATATACCAGAATATGGGGGGGGCATTATACCAGAATAGGGGGGGGGCATTATACCAGAATGGGTACAATATACCGGAATATGGGGGGGCACTATACCAGTATGGGTACAAAATACCAGAATATGGGGGGGGGCATTATACCAGTATGGGTACAATATACCAGAATAGGGGGGGCATTATACCAGTATGGGTACAATATACCAGAATATGGGGGGGCATTATACCAGTATGGGTACAATATACTGGAGTATGGGGGGGGCATTATACCAGAATGGGTACAATATACCAGAATATGGGGGGGGGGCATTATACCAGTATGGGCACAATATACCAGAATAGGGGGGGGCATTATACCAGTATGGGTACAATATACCAGAATATGGGGGGGCATTATACCAGTATGGGTACAAAATACCAGAATATGGGGGGGGGCATTATATCAGTATGGGTACAAAATACCAGAATATGGGGGGGCATTATATCAGTATGAGTACAATATACCAGAATATGGGGGGGCATTATACCAGAATGGGTACAATATACCGGAATATGGGGGGGCATTATACCAGTATGGGTACAAAATACCAGAATAGGGGGGGGCATTATACCAGTATGGGTACAATATACCAGAATAGGGGGGGCATTATACCAGTATGGGTACAATATACCAGAATATGGGGGGGCATTATACCAGTATGGGTACAATATACTGGAGTATGGGGGGGGCATTATACCAGTATGGGTACAATATACCAGAATAGGGGGGGCATTATACCAGTATGGGTACAATATACCAGAATAGGGGGGGCATTATACCAGTATGGGTACACTATACCGGAATATGGGGGGGGGCACTATACCAGCATGGGTACAATATACCGGAATATAGGGGGGCGCATTATACCGGAAAATGGGGGGGGATGCATTATACCAGTATGGGTACAATATACTGGAGTATGGGGGGGGGGCATTATACCAGTATGGGTACAATATACCGGAATATGGGGGGGCATGATACCAGCATGGGTACAATATACTGGAGTATGGGGGGGGGGGCATTATACCAGTATGGGTACAATATACTAGAATATGGGGGGGCATTATATCACTATGGGTACAATATAACGTAATATGGGGGGGGCCTTATACCAATATGGTTAAAATACACCGGAGTATGGGGGGGCATTATACCAGTATGGGTGCAATATACTGGAGTATGGGGGGGGGGGAATTATACCAGAATGGGTACAATATACCAGAATATGGGGGCTTATTATACCAGTATGGGTACAATATACCGGAATATGGGGGGGGCAATTATACCAGTATGGGTACAAAATACCAGAATATGGGGGGCATTATACCAGAATGGGTACAGTATACCGGAATATGGGGGGGGCATTATACCAGTATGGGTACAATATACCGGAATATGGGGGGGCATTATACCATTATGGGTACAAAATACCAGAATATGGGGGGGGCATTATACCAGAATACAGGGGGGGGGGCATTATATAAGTATGGGTACAAAATACCAGAATATGGGGGGCATTATACCAGTATGGGTACAATATACCAGAATATGGGGGGGCATTATACCAGAATACAGGGGGGGGGGCATTATATCAGAATGGGTACAAAATACCAGAATATGGGGGGGCATTATATCAGTATGGGTACAATATACCAGAATATGGGGGGGGCATTATACCAGAATAGGGGGGGGGCATTATACCAGAATGGGTACAATATACCGGAATATGGGGGGGCACTATACCAGTATGGGTACAAAATACCAGAATATGGGGGGGGGCATTATACCAGTATGGGTACAATATACCAGAATAGGGGGGGCATTATACCAGTATGGGTACAATATACCAGAATATGGGGGGGCATTATACCAGTATGGGTACAATATACTGGAGTATGGGGGGGGCATTATACCAGAATGGGTACAATATACCAGAATATGGGGGGGGGGCATTATACCAGTATGGGCACAATATACCAGAATAGGGGGGGCATTATACCAGTATGGGTACAATATACCAGAATATGGGGGGGCATTATACCAGTATGGGTACAAAATACCAGAATATGGGGGGGGGGGCATTATATCAGTATGGGTACAAAATACCAGAATATGGGGGGGCATTATATCAGTATGAGTACAATATACCAGAATATGGGGGGGCATTATACCAGAATGGGTACAATATACCGGAATATGGGGGGGGCATTATACCAGAATGGGTACAATATACCGGAATATGGGGGGGCATTATACCAGAATGGGTACAATATACCAGAATATGGGGGGGCATTATATCAGTATGAGTACAATATACCAGAATATAGGGGGGCATTATACCAGAATGGGTACAATATACCGGAATATGGGGGGGGCATTATACCAGAATGGGTACAATATACCAGAATATGGGGGGGCATTATACCAGAATGGGTACAATATACCGGAATATGGGGGGGGCATTATACCAGAATGGGTACAATATACCAGAATATGGGGGGGCATTATACCAGAATGGGTACAATATACCGGAATATGGGGGGGGCATTATACCAGTATGGGTACAATATACCAGAATAGGGGGGGCATTATACCAGTATGGGTACAATATACCAGAATATGGGGGGGCATTATACCAGTATGGGTACAATATACTGGAGTATGGGGGGGGCATTATACCAGTATGGGTACAATATACCAGAATAGGGGGGGCATTATACCAGTATGGGTACAATATACCAGAATAGGGGGGGCATTATACCAGTATGGGTACAATATACCAGAATATGGGGGGGCATTATACCAGAATGGGTACAATATACTGGAGTATGGGGGGGGCATTATACCAGAATGGGTACAATATACCAGAATATGGGGGGGGGGGCATTATACCAGTATGGGCACAATATACCAGAATAGGGGGGGCATTATACCAGTATGGGTACAATATACTGGAGTATGGGGGGGCATTATAACATTATGGGCACAATATACCAGAATATGGGGGGCATTATACCAAAATATGGGGGGCTTTATACCAGTATGGGTACAATATAGCACAATATGGGGGGGTGCATTATACCAGAATATGGGGGGACTTTATACCAGTATGGGTACAATATACTGGAATATGGGGGGGGGGGGGGCTTTATACCAGTATGGGTACACTATATCAGAATATGGGGGGGCATTATACCAGAATACGGGGGGGGGGGGCTTTATAGCAGTATGGATAGTGTACCGGAATATGGGGGGGTCATTATACCAGAATATGGGGGGGGCATTATACCAGAATATGGGGGGGGCATTATACCAGAATATGGGGGGGGGGGCATTATACCAGAATATTGGGGGGGGGGGCATTATACCAGAATATTGGGGGGGGGGGGCATTATACCAGAATATTGGGGGGGGGGGGCATTATACCAGAATATTGGGGGGGGGGCGCATTATACCAGAATATTGGGGGGGGGGCATTATAGCAGTATGGGTACAATATACTGAATATGGGGGGGGCATTATACCAGAATATGGGGGGGCATTACCCCTGGATAGATTACCTGGTGGCCCCATCCCCCAGTAATGGTGAGCCCCCCCCCCCCTGTAGCCGCCACATCCTGGTGCAGACTGTAGGACATCAGCGCAGCATGGAAACCTGCAGGATCCTTGGTGACGCTGACACAGGGAGACCCCGCCACACACCCTGGCTCTGCGGGGGTCACAGAGAAGCCGCAGGGTCGGGGGCAGCACTCGCTCCCTCAGGGTCTGTGCACACGCTGGAGAAAAGTCTGTGCGGAATCCGCAACGTTCTTCCACCTCTTCCATTCGGCTGTGTGCAGACGCTGCAGATTCCGCTGCGGTGTCCAGCACCATTACATCCTATGGGAAACGAACGCCGCAGTGCAGACGGTGCGGAATTCTCCGCAATTTCCAATCCGCAGAAAGAACTGACAGGTCATTCTTTTCTGCAGATTCCGCTGCCATCTGCTCCATTGTGGAGGTGATAAACCGCAGAGCACGCTGCAGCGTGTGCACACAGCCTACAGGAATCTGCAGGGGAAAGCCGCACACTATCTGCAGAAAATCCTCACCGCGGGAACATCCCCTCAGGCGGCGTCCACACCGCGCGGTTTGCAGCCCTCACCCAGTGCTCGGGCCGTCCATGCCGGCGGAACTGTGGAAAGACTGCTCCAATCACCACTGACACCACGGCCGCGGCACTGCTGGGAGTTGTAGTGTCCGAGAAAGAGGGGGGAGAAAGATCGCAGAGGAAAAGCGACGAGATAATACACATGTGAGTCCATACGCGGCACTGCCGCCGACACTTGGACCGGAGGGTGCGGATACATGCCCTATGCCTACGCACGCTCCTTTCCCAGTGCGGGCGGCAGCGCCGGGTTCTCGTATGAGCCCTAAGGCAGAACTAGAGCGGTCTCCGGAGAGACGGCGGCTCCTACCTTCCGGGACGGGAGACTCTCCGCGCACTCCATGTCCAGCACCGGGACTCAGCGCGGCCGCAGCCCGCACAAGGGGTTAAAGCGCGATCCTGGGCCACGCCCCCGTGCCACAAGAGGAGGGGCCACTGACCCCGCCCCCTGCTGCCGCTTGGTCAGAAGTCACACAGGGGACAGGAGAGCGAGGGGGGGGGCAACTACCAGTGACGTCACACAATGAGCAGGGAGCAGTGACGTCACACAATGAGCAGGGAGCAGTGACGTCACTCAATGAGCAGGGAGCAGTGACGTCACACAATGAGCAGGGAGCAGTGACGTCACACAAACAATGCGCAGTGCAGAGGGACGTCACTTACATGGCGTCAAGAGGTAAACACGGCACAAGCGTACATGAAGACCTAGAACTATCAGAAAGTGCGGGAATAGTATATGAGGAGGAGGAGATGGGGTAATAGTATATGAGGAGGAGGAGGAGATGGGGTAATAGTATATGAGGAGGAGGAGGAGATGGGGTAATAGTATATGAGGAGGATGAGATGGGGTAATAGTATATGAGGAGGAGGAGATGGGGTAATAGTATATGAGGAGGAGGAGGAGATGGGGTAATAGTATATGAGGAGGAGGAGATGGAGTAATAGTATATGAGGAGGAGGAGGAGATGGGGTAATAGTATATGAGGAGGAGGGGGAGATGGGGTAATAGTATATGAGGAGGAGGAGATGGGGTAATAGTATATGAGGAGGAGGAGGAGATGGGGTAATAGTATATGAGGAGGAGGAGGAGATGGGGTAATAGTATATGAGGAGGAGGAGATGGGGTAATAGTATATGAGGAGGAGGAGGAGATGGGGTAATAGTATATGAGGAGGAGGGGGAGATGGGGTAATAGTATATGAGGAGGAGGAGATGGGGTAATAGTATATGAGGAGGAGGAGGTGGGGTAATAGTATATGAGGAGGGGGAGGAGATGGGGTAATAGTATATGAGGAGGAGGAGATGGGGTAATAGTATATGAGGAGGAGGAGGAGATGGGGTAATAGTATATGAGGAGGGGGAGATGGGGTAATAGTATATGAGGAGGAGGAGGAGATGGGGTAATAGTATATGAGGAGGAGGAGATGGGGTAATAGTATATGAGGAGGAGGAGGAGATGGGGTAATAGTATATGAGGAGGAGGAGGAGATGGGGTAATAGTATATGAGGAGGAGATGGGGTAATAGTATATGAGGAGGAGGAGATGGGGTAATAGTATATGAGGAGGGGGAGGAGATGGGGTAATAGTATATGAGGAGGAGGAGATGGGGTAATAGTATATGAGGAGGAGGGGGAGATGGGGTAATAGTATATGAGGAGGGGGAGATGGGGTAATAGTATATGAGGAGGAGGAGATGGGGTAATAGTATATGAGGAGGGGGAGGAGATGGGGTAATAGTATATGAGGAGGAGGAGATGGGGTAATAGTATATGAGGAGGAGGAGGAGATGGGGTAATAGTATATGAGGAGGAGGAGGAGATGGGGTAATAGTATATGAGGAGGAGGAGGAGATGGGGTAATAGTATATGAGGAGGAGGAGATGGGGTAATAGTATATGAGGAGGGGGAGGAGATGGGGTAATAGTATATGAGGAGGAGGAGGTGGGGTAATAGTATATGAGGAGGGGGAGGAGATGGGGTAATAGTATATGAGGAGGAGGGGGAGATGGGGTAATAGTATATGAGGAGGGGGAGGAGATGGGGTAATAGTATATGAGGAGGAGGAGATGGGGTAATAGTATATGAGGAGGAGGGGGAGATGGGGTAATAGTATATGAGGAGGGGGAGATGGGGTAATAGTATATGAGGAGGAGGAGATGGGGTAATAGTATATGAGGAGGGGGAGGAGATGGGGTAATAGTATATGAGGAGGAGGAGATGGGGTAATAGTATATGAGGAGGAGGAGGAGATGGGGTAATAGTATATGAGGAGGAGGAGATGGGGTAATAGTATATGAGGAGGGGGAGGAGATGGGGTAATAGTATATGAGGAGGAGGAGATGGGGTAATAGTATATGAGGAGGAGGAGATGGGGTAATAGTATATGAGGAGGGGGAGGAGATGGGGTAATAGTATATGAGGAGGAGGAGATGGGGTAATAGTATATGAGGAGGAGGGGGAGATGGGGTAATAGTATATGAGGAGGAGGAGATGGGGTAATAGTATATGAGGAGGAGGAGGAGATGGGGTAATAGTATATGAGGAGGAGGAGATGGGGTAATAGTATATGAGGAGGGGAGGAGATGGGGTAATAGTATATGAGGAGGAGGAGATGGGGTAATAGTATATGAGGAGGAGGGGGAGATGGGGTAATAGTATATGAGGAGGAGGAGATGGGGTAATAGTATATGAGGAGGAGGAGGAGATGGGGTAATAGTATATGAGGAGGAGGAGATGGGGTAATAGTATATGAGGAGGGGAGGAGATGGGGTAATAGTATATGAGGAGGAGGAGATGGGGTAATAGTATATGAGGAGGAGGGGGAGATGGGGTAATAGTATATGAGGAGGAGGAGATGGGGTAATAGTATATGAGGAGGGGGAGGAGATGGGGTAATAGTATATGAGGAGGAGGAGATGGGGTAATAGTATATGAGGAGGAGGAGGAGATGGGGTAATAGTATATGAGGAGGAGGAGATGGGGTAATAGTATATGAGGAGGGGGAGGAGATGGGGTAATAGTATATGAGGAGGAGGAGATGGGGTAATAGTATATGAGGAGGAAGGGGAGATGGGGTAATAGTATATGAGGAGGGGGAGGAGATGGGGTAATAGTATATGAGGAGGAGGAGGAGATGGGGTAATAGTATATGAGGAGGAGGAGGAGATGGGGTAATAGTATATGAGGAGGAGGAGGAGATGGGGTAATAGTATATGAGGAGGGGGAGATGGGGTAATAGTATATGAGGAGGGGAGATGGGGTAATAGTATATGAGGAGGAGGAGATGGGGTAATAGTATATGAGGAGGAGGGGGAGATGGGGTAATAGTATATGAGGAGGAGGGGGAGATGGGGTAATAGTATATGAGGAGGAGGGGGAGATGGGGTAATAGTATATGAGGAGGAGGGGGAGATGGGGTAATAGTATATGAGGAGGAGGGGAAGATGGGGTAATAGTATATGAGGAGGAGGAGATGGGGTAATAGTATATGAGGAGGAGGAGATGGGGTAATAGTATATGAGGAGGAGGGGGAGATGGGGTAATAGTATATGAGGAGGGGGAGGAGATGCGGTAATAGTATATGAGGAGGAGGAGATGGGGTAATAGTATATGAGGAGGAGGGGGAGATGGGGTAATAGTATATGAGGAGGAGGGGAAGATGGGGTAATAGTATATGAGGAGGAGGAGATGGGGTAATAGTATATGAGGAGGAGGGGGAGATGGGGTAATAGTATATGAGGAGGGGGAGATGGGGTAATAGTATATGAGGAGGAGGAGGAGATGGGGTAATAGTATATGAGGAGGAGGAGATGGGGTAATAGTATATGAGGAGGAGGAGATGGGGTAATAGTATATGAGGAGGGGGAGATGGGGTAATAGTATATGAGGAGGAGGGGGAGATGGGGTAATAGTATATGAGGAGGAGGAGATGGGGTAATAGTATATGAGGAGGAGGAGATGGGGTAATAGTATATGAGGAGGAGGGGGAGATGGGGTAATAGTATATGAGGAGAAGGAGATGGGGTAATAGTATATGAGGAGGGGGAGATGGGGTAATAGTATATGAGGAGGAGGGGGAGATGGGGTAATAGTATATGAGGAGGGGGAGGAGATGGGGTAATAGTATATGAGGAGGAGGGGAGATGGGGTAATAGTATATGAGGAGGGGGAGATGGGGTAATAGTATATGAGGAGGAGGTGGGGTAATAGTATATGAGGAGGAGGAGGAGATGGGGTAATAGTATATGAGGAGGAGGGGAGATGGGGTAATAGTATATGAGGAGGAGGGGGAGATGGGGTAATAGTATATGAGGAGGAGGAGGTGGGGTAATAGTATATGAGGAGGAGGAGATAGGGTAATAGTATATGAGGAGGAGGGGGAGATGGGGTAATAGTATATGAGGAGGAGGAGGAGATGGGGTAATAGTATATGAGGAGGAGGGGGAGATGGGGTAATAGTATATGAGGAGGAGGAGGTGGGGTAATAGTATATGAGGAGGAGGAGATGGGGTAATAGTATATGAGGAGGAGGGGGAGATGGGGTAATAGTATATGAGGAGGAGGGGGAGATGGGGTAATAGTATATGAGGAGGGGGAGGAGATGGGGTAATAGTATATGAGGAGGAGGAGATGGGGTAATAGCATATGAGGAGGAGGGGGAGATGGGGTAATAGTATATGAGGAGGAGGAGATGGGGTAATAGCATATGAGGAGGAGGGGGAGATGGGGTAATAGTATATGAGGAGGAGGAGGAGATGGGGTAATAGTATATGAGGAGGAGGGGAAGATGGGGTAATAGTATATGAGGAGGGGGAGATGGGGTAATAGTATATGAGGAGGGGAGGAGATGGGGTAATAGTATATGAGGAGGGTGGGGTAATAGTATATGAGGAGGAGGAGGAGATGGGGTAATAGCATATGAGGAGGAGGGGGAGATGGGGTAATAGTATATGAGGAGGAGGAGGAGATGGGGTAATAGATATGAGGAGGAGGGGGAGATGGGGTAATAGTATATGAGGAGGAGGAGGAGATGGGGTAATAGTATATGAGGAGGAGGGGAAGATGGGGTAATAGTATATGAGGAGGGGGAGATGGGGTAATAGTATATGAGGAGGAGGGGGAGATGGGGTAATAGTATATGAGGAGGGGGAGGAGATGGGGTAATAGTATATGAGGAGGAGGGGGAGATGGGGTAATAGTATATGAGGAGGGGGAGATGGGGTAATAGTATATGAGGAGGAGGTGGGGTAATAGTATATGAGGAGGAGGAGGAGATGGGGTAATAGTATATGAGGAGGAGGGGAGATGGGGTAATAGTATATGAGGAGGAGGGGGAGATGGGGTAATAGTATATGAGGAGGAGGAGGTGGGGTAATAGTATATGAGGAGGAGGAGATGGGGTAATAGTATATGAGGAGGAGGAGATGGGGTAATAGTATATGAGGAGGAGGGGGAGATGGGGTAATAGTATATGAGGAGGGGGAGGAGATGGGGTAATAGTATATGAGGAGGAGGGGAGATGGGGTAATAGTATATGAGGAGGAGGGGAGATGGGGTAATAGTATATGAGGAGGAGGAGGAGATGGGGTAATAGTATATGAGGAGGAGGAGGAGATGGGGTAATAGTATATGAGGAGGAGGAGATGGGGTAATAGTATATGAGGAGGAGGGAAGATGGGGTAATAGTATATGAGGAGGGGGAGATGGGGTAATAGTATATGAGGAGGAGGAGATGGGGTAATAGTATATGAGGAGGAGGGGAAGATGGGGTAATAGTATATGAGGAGGGGGAGATGGGGTAATAGTATATGAGGAGGGGGAGATGGGGTAATAGTATATGAGGAGGAGGGGGAGATAGGGTAATAGTATATGAGAAGGAGGGGAGATGGGGTAATAGTATATGAGGAGGAGGAGATGGGGTAATAGTATATGAGGAGGAGGGGGAGATGGGGTAATAGTATATGAGGAGGAGGAGATGGGGTAATAGTATATGAGGAGGAGGAGGAGATGGGGTAATAGTATATGAGGAGGAGGGGGAGATGGGGTAATAGTATATGAGAGGAGGGGGAGATGGGGTAATAGTATATGAGGAGGGGAGGAGATGGGGTAATAGTATATGAGGAGGAGGAGGAGATGGGGTAATAGTATATGAGGAGGAGGAGGAGATGGGGTAATAGTATATGAGGAGGAGGGGAGATGGGGTAATAGTATATGAGGAGGGGGAGGAGATGGGGTAATAGTATATGAGGAGGAGGAGGAGATGGGGTAATAGTATATGAGGAGGAGGGGGAGATGGGGTAATAGTATATGAGGAGGAGGGGGAGATGGGGTAATAGTATATGAGGAGGAGGAGGAGATGGGGTAATAGTATATGAGGAGGAGGGGGAGATGGGGTAATAGTATATGAGGAGGAGGGGATATGGGGTAATAGTATATGAGGAGGGGAGGAGATGGGGTAATAGTATATGAGGAGGAGGGGGAGATGGGGTAATAGTATATGAGGAGGAGGGGGAGATGGGGTAATAGTATATGAGGAGGAGGAGATGGGGTAATAGTATATGAGGAGGAGGGGGAGATGGGGTAATAGTATATGAGGAGGAGGGGAGATGGGGTAATAGTATATGAGGAGGAGGGGGAGATGGGGTAATAGTATATGAGGAGGAGGAGGTGGGGTAATAGTATATGAGGAGGAGGAGGTGGGGTAATAGTATATGAGGAGGAGGGGGAGATGGGGGTAATAGTATACTGAGGAGGAGGAGGATGGGGTAATAGTATATGAGGAGGAGGAGGAGATGGGGTAATAGTATATGAGGAGGAGGGGGAGATGGGGTAATAGTATATGAGGAGGGGGAGATGGGGTAATAGTATATGAGGAGGAGGGGGAGATGGGGTAATAGTATATGAGGAGGGGGAGGAGGTGGGGTAATAGTATATGAGGAGGGGGAGGAGGTGGGGTAATAGTATATGAGGAGGAGGAGGAGGAGATGGGGTAATAGTATATGAGGAGGAGGAGGAGATGGGGTAATAGTATATGAGGAGGGGGAGATGGGGTAATAGTATATGAGGAGGAGGAGATGGGGTAATAGTATATGAGGAGGAGGGGGAGAGATGGGGTAATAGTATATGAGAAGGGGGAGATGGGGTAATAGTATATGAGGAGGAGGGGAGGTGGGGTAATAGTATATGAGGAGGAGGAGGAGATGGGGTAATAGTATATGAGGAGGGGGAGGAGATGGGGTAATAGTATATGAGGAGGAGGGGGAGATGGGGTAATAGTATATGAGGAGGAGGAGGAGATGGGGTAATAGTATATGAGGAGGGGGAGATGGGGTAATAGTATATGAGGAGGGGGAGATGGGGTAATAGTATATGAGGAGGAGGGGGAGATGGGGTAATAGTATATGAGGAGGGGGAGGAGATGGGGTAATAGTATATGAGGAGGAGGAGGAGATGGGGTAATAGTATATGAGGAGGAGGGGAGATGGGGTAATAGTATATGAGGAGGAGGAGGAGATGGGGTAATAGTATATGAGGAGGAGGAGGAGATGGGGTAATAGTATATGAGGAGGGGGAGATGGGGTAATAGTATATGAGGAGGGGGGAGATGGGGTAATAGTATATGAGGAGGAGGGGGAGATGGGGTAATAGTATATGAGGAGGAGGGAGGAGATGGGGTAATAGTATATGAGGAGGAGGAGGAGATGGGGTAATAGTATATGAGGAGGAGGAGGAGATGGGGTAATAGTATATGAGGAGGGGGAGATGGGGTAATAGTATATGAGGAGGGGGAGGAGGTGGGGTAATAGTATATGAGGAGGGGGAGGAGGTGGGGTAATAGTATATGAGGAGGAGGAGGAGGAGATGGGGTAATAGTATATGAGGAGGAGGAGGAGATGGGGTAATAGTATATGAGGAGGGGGAGATGGGGTAATAGTATATGAGGAGGAGGAGATGGGGTAATAGTATATGAGGAGGAGGGGGAGATGGGGTAATAGTATATGAGAAGGGGGAGATGGGGTAATAGTATATGAGGAGGAGGGGGAGGTGGGGTAATAGTATATGAGGAGGAGGAGGAGATGGGGTAATAGTATATGAGGAGGGGAGGAGATGGGGTAATAGTATATGAGGAGGAGGGGGAGATGGGGTAATAGTATATGAGGAGGGGAGGAGATGGGGTAATAGTATATGAGGAGGGGAGATGGGGTAATAGTATATGAGGAGGGAGATGGGGTAATAGTATATGAGGAGGAGGGGGAGATGGGGTAATAGTATATGAGGAGGGGAGGAGATGGGGTAATAGTATATGAGGAGGAGGAGGAGATGGGGTAATAGTATATGAGGAGGAGGGGGAGATGGGGTAATAGTATATGAGGAGGAGGAGGAGATGGGGTAATAGTATATGAGGAGGAGGAGGAGATGGGGTAATAGTATATGAGGAGGGGAGATGGGGTAATAGTATATGAGGAGGGGGAGATGGGGTAATAGTATATGAGGAGGAGGGGGAGATGGGGTAATAGTATATGAGGAGGAGGAGGAGATGGGGTAATAGTATATGAGGAGGAGGAGGAGATGGGGTAATAGTATATGAGGAGGAGGAGGAGATGGGGTAATAGTATATGAGGAGGGGGAGATGGGGTAATAGTATATGAGGAGGAGGAGGAGATGGGGTAATAGTATATGAGGAGGAGGAGATGGGGTAATAGTATATGAGGAGGAGGGGGAGATGGGGTAATAGTATATGAGGAGGAGGGGAGATGGGGTAATAGTATATGAGGAGGAGGAGGATGGGGTAATAGTATATGAGGAGGAGGAGATGGGGTAATAGTATATGAGGAGGAGAGATGGGTAATAGTATATGAGGAGGAGGAGATGGGGTAATAGTATATGAGGAGGAGGGAGATGGGGTAATAGTATATGAGGAGGAGGGATGGGGTAATAGTATATGAGGAGGAGAGGTGTGGGTAATAGTATATGAGGAGGAGGGAGGAGATGGGGGTAATAGTATATGAGGAGGAGGAGATGGGGTAATAGTATATGAGGAGGAGGAGATGGGGTAATAGTATATGAGGAGGAGGGGGAGATGGGGTAATAGTATATGAGGAGGGGGAGATGGGGTAATAGTATATGAGGAGGAGGGGGAGATGGGGTAATAGTATATGAGGAGGAGGAGTGGGGTAATAGTATATGAGGAGGAGGGGAGATGGGGTAATAGTATATGAGGAGGAGGAGATGGGGTAATAGTATATGAGGAGGAGGGGGAGATGGGGTAATAGTATATGAGGAGGGGGAGATGGGGTAATAGTATATGAGGAGGGGGAGATGGGGTAATAGTATATGAGGAGGAGGGGAGATGGGGTAATAGTATATGAGGAGGAGGAGGTGGGGTAATAGTATATGAGGAGGAGGGGGAGATGGGGTAATAGTATAGGAGGAGGAGGGGGAGATGGGGTAATAGTATATGAGGAGGGGGAGATGGGGTAATAGTATATGAGGAGGGATGGGGTAAGTTTGAGGAGGAGGAGGAGATGGGGTATAGTATTGAGGTGGTGGAGGTGATGGGGTAAGTAGTATGAGGAGGAGGGGAGATGGGGGTAATAGTATATGAGGAGGAGGTGGGTGGGGTAATAGTATATGAGGAGGAGGGGGAGATGGGGTAATAGTATATGAGGTGGTGGAGTGAGGGGTAATAGGTTATGAGGAGGAGGGGGAGATGGGGGATAGTATGTGAGAGGAGGGGGAGTGGGGGTTGAGTTGTGGAGGTGGTGGAGGAGAGGGGGTAGAGTTGTGAGGAGGAGGTGAGAGGGGGTAATAGGTAGTGGAGGAGGGGGTGGAGTGGGATTGAGGATTTGGTGGAGGAGGAGGAGATGGGGTAAGAGGTGTGGAGGTGGTGGAGGTGGGGGGGTTTAGTGTTGTGAGGAGGTGGAGTGGGGGATGTGATGAGAGGTGGTGGTGGGGTAGAGTAGAGGTGGAGGTGGGGGTGTGGGGGTTGTGGTGTGGTGGTGGTGGGGAGGGGGGTGTGGTGTGAGGTGGAGGTGTGGGGGGTTGAGGGAGGTGGTGGAGTGGGGGGGTTGTGGTGTGGTGGTGGTGGAGTGGGGGGTTGTGGTGTGGTGGTGGTGGTGTGGGGGGTTGTGGTGTGGTGGTGGTGGTGGTGTGGGGGGTTGTGGTGTGGTGGTGGTGGTGTAGGGGGGTTGTGGTGTGGTGGTGGTGGGAGGTGTGGGGGTAGAGGTGTGGTGGTGGTGGTGGTGTGGGGGGTTAGTGGTGTGGTGGTGGTGGTGGTGTGGGGGTTGTGGTGTGGTGGTGGAGGTGTGGGGGGTTGTGGTGTGGTGGTGGTGGAGTGTGGGGGGTTGTGG